>NC_060139.1:546399328-547024328 GCF_021461385.2 Schistocerca piceifrons | reverse complement strand
TGCGAATTTCATACAATTTCACATGCCTTGTGTTCCAATAAGGACTACAGAGAAGGCACAATGGACCCAACACGAGCAACAGGCTGCCATCCAACAGGTTGCTGAGGGGAAGATCACTTAAAAGGGTTGCATTGGCATTTATACCTTGGTCTAGGTCTGCGCTTTGAGATAGACAGAAATATATATTAAAAAACGTCGAACCCCAATATGGGTAGACCTCCAGTTTTTAGCAAGTAACAGGAAGCTGTCATTGGTCTAACAAACCTTTTTTTATGGAATTACTATTGCAGATTTGAGACGATTGGCAGAGGAACTTCAAATGAAGCATAGCTACAATCGAGATAGTAAAATGGCCGGGGAAGATTGGATGTCAGGTTTTCAAACCGTCTGCAACAAGTATTTGCTGAGTGAGTGGGTTCAACGAAAAGGAGGTTGAACTATTTTACAAAAATCTAAATTCAATTATGGATGAATGTAAATTTGAGCCATCCAGAATATTCAACATGTACAAGACTTCAGTGCAGAACCTGTGTCATATTTTAGGGCCAAAATTTCAAAAACAAGTAGGAACAGCTGGGAAAGAGGACACTATATTACAGCTGTGTTCTCTATAAGCGCTTCTGGACAGTATGTCCCGCCAAAGTTCACTTTTCCCAGAAAAATGATGACTCCCTTACTCGACAGAGGAAGACCAGCAGGCGCCCTTTACAAATGCTCACACAATGAAGACCTTTTCCTTAATTGGCTTAAACACTTCAATAAATTCACTAAGTCATTGGCAGAGGAGCCAATTCTGTTCTTACTCGATAAGCACGGAAGTCACATACCACTGGATTCGTTTGAGTTTTGTTGGCAAAGCCATATTTATATGTTATCAATTCCTCTGCGTACATCCCACAAAGCCGGCCGCGGTGGCCGAGCGGTTCTAGGCGCTTCAGTCCGGAACCGCGTGACTGCTACGGTCGCAGGTTCGAATCCTACCTTGGGCATGGATGTGTGTGATGTCCTTAGGTTGGTTAGGTTTAAGTAGTTCTAAGTTCTAGGGAACTGATGACCTCAGATGTTAAGTCCCATAGTGCTCAGAGCCATTTGAACGTCCCACAAAATACAACCACTTCATGTTACATATTTCGGTCCGCTGAAAATTGCTTTCAAAAAGAAATGTGACGAATTCATGAGATAAAATTTATACAGAAAGATAAGACTATATGACATTGCTAACATCTTCAGTGTTGTGTATATGAATGTGGCAACAATTGAGAAAGGCGTTTTGAGTTTGAAAGCACTGGAAATTTCCCCAGTATATGCAGATAAGTTTAAAGAAGAGGACTTCACACCATCTCTGTCTGTATTCCCTTTCGTGATAGATGATCAAGAAGATGAAGAGGCCAACCATTTTAAAACTAACTACTAATCTGTAGAGCTTCGTCCAAACATAAGTAGGCCTAAATCAGAACAGAGAACCTACCCTCAAGAGAGACAGAACATTCGTTTGGAAGCTGAAGGGCTTTGTGTGTTCACATTTGGTGGTTTGCTCTGAGTTCTTGGGTGCTCTGGAACGTCATCAGGAAGTAAAGCTGGGAAAATGTTTTCTAAGATGTTGGGTAAGCTATCACCAGTTCCCAAAGTGGCAGTGGTTAATGTTAAGGGAGATGCAAATCGAAAAAGTCACTGTGTTATTCTAACGTTCACCCCTATGTATTTAGTTCTTGGAGATAGCGAATGTAAAAGAAAGAACAAAATTATCAAGAAAGAATTACCTCCAAGAAAGCAGTAACAAACCTTTTGAAATGAAACATAAAAACTATGACAAAGAGGTGTTCTATTAAAAAGAAGAATGTCCCATCCCAGGAAACCAAAGCACTATCTTCCTGACGTAAAATTAAATTTGAGCAATTGTCAAGTGAAGACAACATGGATTTAGATGAAAAAGCCTTATGAAGTGAAGATGAAACGATGTTTTTGACATAAGATTAGATAATCTTGAGCTGTGCCTAGTTTGTGGAGAGTACAGCTTCAACGAGCTTTGCTTCACATGTAAACATTGTGGACTATGGGCACACTCAGAGTCTAGTGATGCTGATTCTTTTTCATATCTATCAATGGTTGTAAACATTAACTGAATAAAAATATTATACCATTATTTAATACATTTTTCATTAAATTATTTGATTTATTGAATTTTCCATTATGTTCTTACAGGGTGTTTCAAAAATGACCGGTATATTTGAAACGGTAATAAAAACTAAACGAGCAGCGATAGAAATACACCGTTTGTTGCAATATGCTTGGGACAACAGTACATTTTCAGGCAGACAAACTTTCGAAATTACAGTAGTTACAATTGTCAACAACAGATGGCGCTGCGGTCTGGGAAACTCCATAGTACGATATTTTCCACATATCCACCATGCGTAGCAATAATATGGCATAGTCTCTGAATGAAATTACCCGAAACCTTTGACAACGTGTCTGGCGGAATGGCTTCACATGCAGATGAGATGTACTGCTTCAGCTGTTCAATTGTTTCTGGATTCTGGCGGTACACCTGGTCTTTCAAGTGTCCCCACAGAAAGAAGTCACAGGGGTTCATGTCTGGCGAATAGGGAGGCCAATCCACGCCGCCTCCTGTATGTTTCGGATAGCCCAAAGCAATCACACGATCATCGAAATATTCATTCAGGAAATTAAAGACGTCGGCCGTGCGATGTGGCCGGGCACCATCTTGCATAAACCACGAGGTGTTCGCAGTGTCGTCTAAAGCAGTTTGTACCGCCACAAATTCACGAAGAATGTCCAGATAGCGTGGTGCAGTAATCGTTTCGGATCTGAAAAATGGGCCAATGATTCCTTTGGAAGAAATGGCGGCCCAGACCAGTACTTTTTGAGGATGCAGGGACGATGGGACTGCAACATGGGGCTTTTCGGTTCCCCATATGCGCCAGTTCTGTTTATTGACGAAGCCGTCCAGGTAAAAATAAGCTTCGTCAGTAAACCAAATGCTGCCCACATGCATATCGCCGTCATCAATCCTGTGCACTATATCGTTAGCGAATGTCTCTCATGCAGCAATGGTAGCGGCGCTGAGGGGTTGCCGCGTTTGAATTTTGTATGGATAGAGGTGTAAACTCTGGCGCATGAGACGATACGTGGACGTTGGCGTCATTTGGACCGCAGCTGCAACACGGCGAATGGAAACCCGAGGCCGCTGTTGGATCACCTGCTGCACTAGCTGCGCATTGCCCTCCGTGGTTGCCGTACGTGGTCGCCCTACCTTTCCAGCACGTTCATCCGTCACGTTCCCAGTCCGTTGAAATTTTTCAAACAGATCCTTTATTGTATCGCTTTTCGGTCCTTTGGTTACATTAAACCTCCGTTGAAAACTTCGTCTTGTTGCAACAACACTGTGTTCTAGGCGGTGGAATTCCAACACCAGAAAAATCCTCTGTTCTAAGGAATAAACCATGTTGTCTACAGCACACTTGCACCTTGTGAACAGCACACGCTTACAGCAGAAAGACGACATACAGAATGGCACACCCACAGACTGCGTTGTCTTCTATATCGTTCACATCACTTGCAGCGCCATCTCTTGTTGAAAATTGTAACTACTGTAATTTCGAAAGTTTGTCCGCCTGAAAATGTACTGTTGTCCCAAGCATATTGCAACAAACGGTGTATTTCTATCGCTGCTCGTTTAGTTTTTATTGCCGTTTCAAATATACTGGTCATTTTTTGAAACACCCTGTAGCTTTACAGCAGATAGTATAATTATCCCATGGGTATGCCGGAATTACCTGGGTATCTGAGAAAACCCCAACAGTGTGCAGACATTAAATTTAAAAATTTTAAAATATGGTTAGAGTGAAGGTAGAAGAAACAAAGATTTTTGTGGATAACCAAATAATTGTAGAGTCATATTATATTATGTTTATGTAATTATAATCAATTTTTATGTAAGTTAAAAATCGCTTTGCCTGAAGGCTGTGGTATCCCCTACCCAGATCCATCTGCAACAGAAAAAAGGAAACGCAGAAATATTTTAAAAAGACTGCTAGACGTTACTATGCCTTTGGCTGAACAATATCGTCTGTTCCGTGGCTCCAGAGAACATTCCTGGCAGAAATCAAAGGAAATTTTCTGCAGCTGATTAGACTATCATTTAAATATGACGCTGTAGAGGAAGTTGGAGTAAAGTGGCCTCTGTAAGTGAAACTGAATTTTCATGAAATCATAGCTATTAACTGAGGCTTGTGGTATGTACATCTCAAATCTACATACTGTAAGATATTACACCAAGTATTTATAGCTAAGGTAAGAGTATATTTTATAGGATATACTGTATAAACGTTTTTCTGAATGCAAGTTCTACACCTGCTGTGATTGGTGTTGAGTCGTTTGCTCTGCTGAAATTTTTTCTGTTCAGGATGTTCTTCCACTCGACAACTTCAAAACTGTAGAAGATCTCTCTATGAACTACACCAGTCTTCTTGTTTCTGCTTTTCGTGAAAGCGATTTTTTTTTTTTTTTACTTTTTGAATCTGGAAATTCCAGTTACCAGTAACTTTCACTGAGCCTTCCGCATATTTTTTCCAATCTTGAACAGGACATTCATTTTGTCCTAGATTCAATACTGTTGCAAATGTATGAATGTGCTGAACGTATTGGTTTTTAACTGTACTCAACTTGAGTAGTTGTCTTTCAATGTTACCAAAACCCTGTCAAGTGGAATGAATGAGTGGCCCACTATTGGGAACCACAGTTCTGTTTCTACTAGACTGTCAGGAGCTTCGAGAAGAAACAAGTTACATAAAAAGCTGATCATCATCCTGTTTTTATTCTTACCACCACATCCGTCGGAAAATACCCGAACTGTTTTCAGGTGAGTTAGTCGGTTGTGAACCATCTACTCTATTTGATTTGATCCTTTGGCATATTCATGTTCCAGCCAAATGAATGAAAACAGTGTCGGTGTTGTGGCGGACTCCAAGGAGCTCTGATGGACTGTAAAATTGTAAAGGTACATTTGACAGGGATAATAGGGTGCTTGGTCTGGCACCTTTGATAGTACTAGATTCTGTTGCTAGTCATAATTGAGAGTTATTTCATCCTCGTTATTTTCTTTCAGTTTCGTGCGGAACACACCAACAATCATTTTGTGGACTTTGAGCTTGGTTTTCTGGCTCTCCATGTCCGGCACTTCGTTTTTCCGCTTCAATACAATTTTCCAGCGATGAGCATGGCGAGTAGATATCAACAATGGGGCACCGAAGCCGGTACTGGAATCGTGGGAAAAAAATGCTCCTGTAGTAATCGTTTATGACGACATTTGCAGGATTCTCTTCACAATGTATGGTTCACATCTTCGTTATGCTCAGTTCACTACTTAAATAGACTCTTTGGGTGTTGGTTCCTCGCGAGTAGCGAAGTTCTGAGGGGATGGACTACTTAATATGATTTTTCACACACTTTTTTTTCTCGCTTCATGGAAAAGGATTCTTCTGTCGCTTCCTCTCGGTGGGACAACCCTGTAACCCTATCTTTGTACGTAAGTAAAACTGATAAAATACAGCTTTGCAAACAGCAACAGTTTCGACCTCTTCGCTGCTCTTTTTCGGTAAAGAAAACTGAGTCGTGATGGTGTTTTTTTTTCCTTTCGTCCTCGCCGGATCTTAATTTAGTGATGTGGTAGGGACATGTTGAGCTACATAGTTGCCCTGCCACTCTCGGGCTCTTTTCTGGTAAAACAGGTGGTGAATTTTTCTTACATCTTGCATGGTAAGTTCGTTACATCTTAGTATTCTGAACGGATGTTTACAATCAGGTGTCTTTGGGATGGTCTTAGGTATGTATTTGAAACATGAAGGGATGTTTACAATCAGGCAGCTTTGGGATGGCCTTGGGTATGTATGTGAAACGAAGTCCCATGCTCAAGTACACTTTTGGGGTGTTCCAACTTTTGCGACACTAGTTGCATGAGTTTTGAGGTTATGTGTGTTCGTAGAGTGCAGACAAACTGAAATATGCAATGAGGAACGGAGAATAACGTCTGATTTTGGGATAGCTATGCATTGCATAGGTGTTTGTGGGATTTCAGTGATGCTTATTACAAAAATAAGCAATGTATTGCTGCTTCTGAGACCTTCACGTGCGATCATAACACAGAAAATTTGACAATATCTGAGCTGCAGAGCAAAATTTATTGAATTAGAAGCACATATACAACTGAATTAAGGAAAATACAAGCAAATGTAATTCTAGCTGTGGAAACACTCTCGTCTACAAGATTAAAAATCCCACCGTTCGAGTTGGCCGACTCCTTTCTTTAAGGGATATTGTTGACAGGAGGGAAGGCTACACAAATCAAGAAGCTGCATTCTTAATTCAATATTCATCTATTTAAAACGTCGCAGCAGTGCTCCCCACTCACACAACCATTCGCTTCTTAATGCAGCCTGTTCGAATTAGTGATGTTAATGTTAATAATTACTACGGTTAATGTTAATAATTGTTGGTGTTAATGAAAAGGTGTCATCACCAACTAAATCAGCATCTTATAGCATGCCGAGTGTTCTCGATTGTAATGCATGCATTGTGATACGTAATTTCAGTTGTGGCGAAGTGCTTCATGCATTCAGTATCTTTATTCTTTATCGCACAATTACAAATTATTTCAGCAAGAATGCTGAGCAACCGAGTTGACGTCTTTTCATCATCCAGTCACGAATCGTTAACACGTTTCTTATTTTTTTCTTATGCAGCGATTCCACGCAACAGGCTTTAACTCCATCACAACTCGTGCGACATACAGCTGCCAAAACTTTCATTTCAGACACGACTCAGGAACCCACAAAATGACGAAACTGAAGTGTATACTGGTTTCGCCGTGTCGACAGTCAAATACACTCCTGGAAATGGAAAAAAGAACACATTGACACCGGTGTGTCAGACCCACCATACTTGCTCCGGACACTGCGAGAGGGCTGTACAAGCAATGATCACACGCACGGCACAGCGGACACACCAGGAACCGCGGTGTTGGCCGTCGAATGGCGCTAGCTGCGCAGCATTTGTGCACCGCCGCCGTCAGTGTCAGCCAGTTTGCCGTGGCATACGGAGTTCCATAGCAGTCTTTAACACTGGTAGCATGCCGCGACAGCGTGGACGTGAACCGTATGTGCAGCTGACGGACTTTGAGCGAGGGCGTATAGTGGGCATGCGGGAGGCCGGGTGCACGTACCGCCGAATTGCTCAACACGTGAGGCGTGAGGTCTCCACAGTACATCGATGTTGTCGCCAGTGGTCGGCGGAAGGTGCACGTGCCCGTCGACCTGGGACCGGACCGCAGCGACGCACGGATGCACGCCAAGACCGTAGGATCCTACGCAGTGCCGTAGGGGGCCGCACCGCCACTTCCCAGCAAATTGGGGTCACTGTTGCTCCTGGGGTATCGGCGAGGACCATTCGCAACCGTCTCCATGAAGTTGGGCTACGGTCCCGCACACCGTTAGGCCGTCTTCCGCTCACGCCCCAACATCGTGCAGCCCGCCTCCAGTGGTGTCGCGACAGGCGTGAATGGAGGGACGAATGGAGACGTGTCGTCTTCAGCGATGAGAGTCGCTTCTGCCTTGGTGCCAATGATGGTCGTATGCGTGTTTGGCGCCGTGCAGGTGAGCGCCACAATCAGGACTGCATACGACCGAGGCACACAGGGCCAACACCCGGCATCATGGTGTGGGGAGCGATCTCCTACACTGGCCGTACACCACTGGTGATCGTCGAGGGGACACTGAATAGTGCACCGTACATCCAAACCGTCATCGAACCCATCGTTCTACCATTCCTAGACCGGCAAGGGAACTTGCTGTTCCAACAGGACAATGCACGTCCGCATGTATCCCGTGCCACCCAACGTGCTCTAGAAGGTGTAAGTCAACTACCCTGGCCAGCAAGATCTCCGGATCTGTCCCCCATTGAGCATGTTTGGGACTGGATGAAGCGTCGTTTCACGCGGTCTGCACGTCCAGCACGAACGCTGGTCCAACTGAGGCGCCAGGTGGAAATGGCATGGCAAGCCGTTCCACAGGACTACATCCAGCATCTCTACGATCGTCTCCATGGGAGAATAGCAGCCTGCATTGCTGCGAAAGGTGGGTATACACTGTACTAGTGCCGACATCGTGCATGCTCTGTTGCCTGTGTCTATGTGCCTGTGGTTCTGTCAGTGTGATCATGTGATGTATCTGACCCCAGGAATGTGTCAATAAAGTTTCCCCTTCCTGGGACAATGAATTCACGGTGTTCTTATTTCAATTTCCAGGAGTGTATAAAACCATTTCCGTGCAACTCATTCCATGCAGCGAATGGCGCAACACAATGTCGTCGTGTAAACTATGCTTAAGTGTAGTGCATAGCACAACTACACGCGATCGCTCGCACTCCTGCGAGATCTGCTGAATTTAACACAAGTTTTCTTCAGTTTTACTACGCACTACACTCTTACTTTTTGTCAGTTTCAATTTTGCAGGAATTGCACATTTAATCGGTCAGACTACGCCATTGTGTAGAGGAGAGCACAGATCATACCGTGAATTTGTTGAGGTTATGTCACCAATTAATGTCAATACAGTTTTCATTGCGTTAAAATTGCTTTAAAAATACTTTTCATGTTTTTACCTTTCTGTTTTGGAAACATTTCTCTTCCACTGAGCAGGACGCCTGTTCCTTTTCGGGGAGAGACGTCGCCCCCGGTCTCGTTCGTTATTTGAAGCTACTACGACGGGTTCGACTTCTTGCGGAATTCCTACTATTTCGATTACTCCCACTTTGTTTGTACCATCTTCTGCATTTAAACCGTCCACAAAATCACTCATTTTCTTCAAAACACTCGCGCAATTACGTTAACCAACACCCTGCTAAGAATCTAAACTGTGCTTACCGGCGTATATTTCGACAGTGCAGGGGCAGCGGGAGTTTCATTACGTATGCGTTCGCTACGGCGCGGCCAACCTAACTCTGAATAAGAAAAATATCCCCTGTAATCGTAACAAACTGAAAGGTAGCTTTGAGCATCTAGACCGGTAAGTCTGATGTCAGTTGGCGTGCTTTGCATCGGGACGTGGCAGTGCGACCGCCATTCCTTGGCGGATTTCGCGGACGTTGGACATTTAGCGGACTTTGCACCGGAAGACAATGTGCAGTTAGCTGCATTTGCAACCGAACATAATTTTCTACTGACATTTTCAACGGTTTATAGCGGGTTTTGCACCCTGAAACCTGTTCCATCGTGTAGGCGCTGAAAAGATCTATACGTCAGTGTGCCCAATTCAAATTCGACAAAAAATTCATTTAGTGTTTTTTTTTTCATCTGGGCTACTCATTTGTTCTGCTTCATTAATCATCAGTTAAACTATATTATTTATAAAATTGAGTTTTACCTATAATTTTCATTTCATTATTAACATTATGTTTTGCTTACTTAAACAATTATATAAAAAAACTACCCCCTCTTCCCTGAAAAATTTATTTGATGGTTTTGTTGGCTTGATGGGAATGTGGCTGTGGATGAGGAGGAGGAGGGGGGAGGGAGGGCGTGACTAGTTAAAAGACCGCACCAGGCGCCAAACTACCTAGCAACGCCACCCCACTTGCTATAGGTACGACATTAGGTTTGCATTCAGCGGGAGAGGGGCATATTCCGCTCTGGCCAAGCTCACTGTGTTTACCGTGGTTTCCATGTATAGACGAATTTGTAGATGGTTCCGTAAAAAAGGCTTCAGCCAACTACTTGCTCGATTCTGTTCTTACTGCACTACAGCTATCGACCTTGCTATCGAACTTGCTGTGGACGAAAGATTGATCTTTCAACTTCCTTATTTAACGGCCGAGTGAAATGACACAGTGCTTGAGACAGTGGACTCATGTTGTGTAGAAACATGTTTCATGTCCCTCATCGAAGAATCTTCTACAGGTTTTCCAAGATTTTCTTAAATCGCTTAAAGAGAATGCTGGAGCGGTTCGTGACACTTTCCTTTCTCGTAATTGTTCAGTTCGAAAGAAACTGATGAGGATTAGGCATCCTGTCGACAGTGAGCTGAATAGATGTGGATCCAGTTCGAGCTATTGCCCCGACTCTAACGACAACGACGCTGACAGAACATTGGACACTAACATTCTTTGCTTAATTTAAGCATCGTTTCGAAAAGTATCTTATTTTAACTTTAGTTAACACGTTACAGGTGCCACAGAACTTTTACGACGCTTCTACGTGGTTCCATGTATCACTTTTTCGAAGGTTACAATCGTCCGTCGGTCGTGGTTTCTTCCTGTGAACATTGTGTGGGTTCTAAAAAAGAAGTTTCTTTTGTGATAGCCTGCTAGCGCTACCGTTTTAACGGCTCGTGCGCATGTAATGAGATCTCACTTGATCTTCGGACGTCTTCAGTTTTATTGCGCTCACAAGTATGGGGTGCTCCGAATTCATTTGTTGGGTGTTGTGGTCCTCAAGGAATTGCTTTGAATCAAGACACATCGTTATCAGATGCTCATTTACTTCTTCTTTACAGCCGATGCCTCAACCCCGTCCATCCGAATAGCTCAGAGGCTAGTTGTAAACGCCGACAGCGCGGGCGTTAAGGATTTCTCGGCAGGTAACGACGCTGACTTAATTTCTTTTACGTTCACTTGGTGACCGTTAACAAGGTAGGCTACGTTCAGTGAACTCCCGTAGTTAACATACCAAAGAAACGGAAAAGTTCCGGTGGAGGGTTGTACTGGACTTAGTACAGTGGCAAGATACATTTTTCTGCAAACAAGATAAAGCCGATAGTGGAGCAGTATCGGCTGAAGTGTGAACGCCATGTTTAGGGCAGTTTGAATGTCGAATCTCAGTCTTAATTTTCTTTAACTGTTTATTCACAGTATGGCCATGTGAGTTAGATTAGTTACTACGAGAAAGCAGATTATGTTTTTAAGTGTAGTATCACCCCATCGAATGGGTGACAACAATGCGTAGAGCTTAGCTGCATTGTAACTGAGGAAATCAATGTAACACGCGCCTAAAAGAGCGCAGGAAAACCATCGAAACTCCTGTCCCGCTGTGTCGCCCTTACGAGCATCGGCTGTGACCCTGATTAGGAACTACAAGTCAACGTGTCTGGCCTCAACGAATCTGAGGACCAACTTCGTTCTATATTCCCCGGCAGTGGGACAGGGGGAGGGGAGGCGAAGGCTCTGCCGTTTACACCAGCTGTCGCGAGATTGGTTCGAACACTGTCTGACGTCGCGTGATATGGATCAGGCAAAATCATTGAGGTATGATACAGGGAGTTGTCAGAGCAAAATGTATTACTCGCACCACGAGATGTCCCCGATCAAAGGGGCAAGGTAAAAGAGCCCTACAAACGAGCGATTTCATTTTTCATAGTAGAATTTCTTTACACCGTGGCCTTCGAAATTCTGTTTGTTTGGTAAACCGCTAGCGAATGACTGTCTCACCAACGATATTGCCTGCAATCAGTCGCTCGCTTAGACATAACCATTCGCGAGCAGTTAACCAAACAAAATCAAACAGAATTTCGAAGGCCAGTGTGTAGTGAAATTCCACTATGAAAAATGAAGTGCAGGAGCGCTGGCAGTTGGTAGACTCTCGACTATTCGGCCTAATGTGGCGGCAGGCCAAGCAGCATAAAAAAAACAGATAGACTTGAGTTCAGACCCCAGTTATATCATTCCATACGCCCTTTTTTACAGCAAAGGACAATTTTATTAGCTTTTTCTGGCCTCTTAAATAATACAACTTACTTATAAGTGTTTGTTATGAACGTACTGCACCCTTCAAACATTAATACAGGAGACATAAAAGGATCTGCGTTTTAAAATTTGTATGTATGATTACAAATATGTGAAAATCCAGGCCTAGCAAAAAAGATGAAACTTACCATTCCTCAAAGCTACCCATTCTTCTTTTACTGTATTTATTTCCCCCATTCCTGTCAATTGTTCCCTTACGCTCTCCCTGAAACTCTGTACAACCTCTGGTTCTTTCAATTTATCCAGGTCGCATCTCCTTAAATTCCCACCTTTTTGCAGTTTCTTCAGTTTTAATCTATAGTTTATAACCAATAGATTGTGGTCAGAGTCCACATCTGCCCCTGGAAATGTCTTACAATTTAAAACCTGGTTCCTAAATCTCTGCATTACCATTATATAATCTATCTGAAACCTTCTAATATCTCCAGGGTTCTTCCATGTATACAACCTTCTTTCATGATTCTTGAATCAAGTGTTAGCTATGATTATGTTACGTTCTGTGCAAAATTCTACCAGGCGGCTTCCTCTTTCATTTCTTAGCCCCAATCCATATTCACCTACTATGTTTCCTTCTCTTCCTTTTCCTACTGTCGAATTCCAGTCACCCATGACTATTAAATTTTCGTCTCCCTTCACCACTTGAATAATTTCTTTTATCTCATCATACATTTCATCAATTTCTTCATCATCCGTAGAGCTAGTTGGCACATAAACTTGTAGTATTGTAGTAGGCGTGGGCTTCGTGTCTATCTTGGCCACAATAATGCGTTCACTATGCTGTTTGTAGTAGCTTACCCGCACTCCTATTTTTTTTAATTCTTTATTAAACCTACTCCTGCATTACCCCTATTTGATTTTGTATTTATAACCGTGTATTCACCTGACCAAAAGTCTTATTCCTCCTGCCACCGAACTTCACTAATTCCCACAATATCTAACTTTAACCTATCCATTTCCCTTTTTAAATTTTCTAACCTACCTGCCCGATTAAGGGATCTCACATTCCACGCCAGTTTTCTTTCTCCTGATAACGACGTCCTCCTGAGTAGTCCCCGCCCGGAGATCCGAATGGGGGACTATTTTACCTCCGGAATATTTTACCGAAGAGGACGCCATCATCATTTAATCATACAGTAAAGCTGCTTGCCCTCGGGAAAAATTACAGCTGTAGTTTCCCCCTTGCTTTCAGCGTTTTGGTTAGTGTTGGTTAGTGTTACAGGGCCATATCAGTCAATCATCCAGACTGTTGCCCCTGCAACTACTGAAAAGGCTGCTGCCCCTCTTCAGGAACCACACGTTTGTCTGGCCTCTCGACAGATACCCCTCCATTGTGGTTACACCTACGGTACGGCTATCTGTGTCGTTGAGGCACGCAAGCCTCCCCACCAACGGCAAGGTCCATGGTTCATGGAGGGGGGGGGGCTAACGACCGTAAATTACGGTTAATGTTACTGAATCACACACGCGACGATAACGCCCGATATCCAGCCGCGTTTCTTAAACTCCTCGCCGATATTTGAGAATTCGCGCTCGATTTGTTTGCACCAAAGTCGAGTCGTGGTTCCCTAGAATAATTTTTAAATCAACTGCGGGTAGAAAATTAACAATTTTCTGCCCATTCATGAAAGTTACAGCAGGTCAACACTCGACGACTGCTTGATCGCGCACTCGAGCAACACTGAAGGTTTTTTTTCCCTTACAAAGAGAAAACATATCATGCATAACGCAACAAGGTGATTTGCTATGTAAAACATATTTATATCTATCTCATTAAAACTTATTACCTATTAAATGTTGTGCATAATTAAATTCTTTAATGGACGGCCGCGGTGGCCGAGCGGTTCTAGGCGCTCAGTCCGGAACCGCGTGACTGCTACGGTCGCAGGTTCGAATCCTGCCTCAGGCATGGATGTGTGTGATGTCCTTAGGTTAGTTAGGTTTAATTAGTTCTAAGTTCTAGGGGACTGATGACCACAGATGCTAAGTCCCATAGTGCTCAGAGTCATTTGAACCAAATTCTTTACTCTGTAAATAATCAATAAAATTTAGAAATGAATGACATGTATGAAAAAATCTCAAGTTGATATGACGTCATGGGTCACTACTGGTTTCGACCCCCCTACACTCACGTGACGCGAAGTAGATCCGACTATCTAGGACATGCTCGTGTAATGTTACAACGCCCCCCAAACCTTAATATCTTTGAAAGGTCACAGATATTAGAGGTTTCTCTGAACGAGAGCAATATAGTGTTGTGTACTGTTGTTTTTGAACCAGTTATTCACGCACTCATACGACAAGTTATGAACATCATATATTGATTAAATATGGGGCCTAACAGTATTTGCCCATTAAATAAACCACAAACATCATAATATTTGTCCAAACTTTTTAAGCACTTTTTCACACAAATATTACAGTTTCACTTCACTGCACTAACTTCACAACTCTGTTAGTTGAGAAGTCCTTTTTTAACTGACTGCACAAAGCAGGGATTGCAGCCAGATCCGATGGAAAAACGACCAAGTAGCGGCTGCCACCGAGCTGTTGAGGCCCCTAAAGACAGCTCGGTCATCTTCTTCGGCTCTTCTGCTGCTCGTCGATCGGCGATTCCAGGTTTTAAACAGGCCGCTCCGCTAATAGGGTCATCTCTGTTTCTCAACAGTGCGTCTTTCGATTTTCTTTGGCGTCAGCATTGTATCCTTGACGTTGCATGTGTGAACGTAATCTGTTCCAGTTTTCATCTACAATTATATGGCGAATGATTTCCAACTTTAATTTAATAAGAGATATTATCATTTGTAATACATCTCAGCACTGGTGCGCGTTTACTATACTCCATTTGTTCATTGTTCAATACAGACTTCACTATCGTGTGATACATTCTACAAATCTGTTGTGAGTTCAAAAATGGCTCTGAGCACTATGCGACTTACTTCTGAGGTCATCAGTCGCCTAGAACTTAGAACTAATTAAACCTAACTAACCTAAGGACATCACACACATCCATGCCCGAGGCAGGATTCGAACCTGCGACCGTAGCAGTCCCGCGGTTCCGGACTGAGCGCCTAGAACCGCTAGACCACCGCGGCCGGCTTGTTGTGAGTTCTCTTTAATGTTGAATTGGTTTATCCTTCATAGATACAGTGAGTATATTTATTATGTTTTTGCTTGCAAGTCACTTTTACATTGTGTTATAATTCTCTTTCATTTTATATTAAAATCCTTTCCTATCTGCCGTTGTTTCTAAGTTACTTCAGTGAACCATTCCAGTGTTTCCACCATTTTCGTGTTTACATGATGTTCGTTCTCCATTTCGTACCGAACTGATGATTATTTTGCAATAATAGTCATAAAATTATTTTAATGTATCTCATGTCCAGATTCATTCTAATTGATAATGAATCCTCTGACGTGATTTGTTGCTGGTCTTCTTGAATTCGGGGCCAATTCCCTAACCAATCTTGAAATTCGTTTCTTCAACGCATTATCAGGTTCGGTGAATATCCAGTAGAAACATGTGGTAGGTCATTGTAGATCCTCTCTAATTCTGGAAACCAATCAATCCATTGGTATTGTCGCTGTGGTGTATGTGCCCGTAGAAATCGGTTTAATTCCCGAAATAGTCTCTCTATTTGATTACCACAAGCATAAAAACGGGATATGTATATATGTTTGATGTTATGTTCCTTCATAGTCCTTTTCCACAATCCACTAGTAAAATATGCTGCATTGTCGGTCAGAATTATTTTCGGTTTCCTATAATCAGTAATGTAACTGATGATAAATCTCCTTGGTCGGGCATGTAGACTCCGTAACGGATTTAATTTGACATATTTTGAAAAAAAAAGTGGTAACAAGCCAGTATATACTTAAATCTTCCTCGTGCAGTCGGACACGGACCCCACACATCGCAAGCTATTAGTGTTAAAGGTTGGTGAGGAATTATAGGACGTAGTTCGATTCTTGGACAATAATTTATGGGTTTGGTCTGTTGGCATATTTTGCATTTCTTCAGAATATTATTCGCTAGTCGTTCTAGGTTCGGATAATAGCAATATTCACCCAACTTGGCTTTACATTTAGAAGGCCCAAAAGTCCCCACTTCAAGTGAATATACCAAAGTAATAGCTCTATATAACCCTGTGGGACACAAACTTTCCAGTTGGTATTGGTAGATTACTTCCTAAATAATACCTCAGATTTTACAGTATATAGATATTTAGTATTTTTGTGCTTAATCTTGTCCCTAACAGGCTTCCAAAGCAGGTCTTCTTCTTGCAACTGTGGCAGCTTTTGACACAGCTCTGAAACTTGTTCTTCATGATAATTTACTGATATGCCCATTACTTTAAAATTTAAAGATAGTTCATCATCCTCTTCATTCGTTCTCCATTTTGGTAATCGAGATAAAGCATCAGAAATTACGTTGTCTTTTCCCCTTAGGTATTGCACCGAAATGTTGTATTCTTGTAACAACAGGGCCCATCGGGTTAACCGTGAATGAAACACACGACCTGTCAAGATAAATGATAAACCTTACGATCACAGTATATCGTAGTCCTCTTGCCATAAACAAAATACCTGAACTTCTTGAGTGCCCAAATGACAGCTAAAACCTCTAGTTCAATGGTACAATATGCTCTCTCGCATTTAGACAATGTTCTCCTTGCAAACCCTACAATTTTGATGGTGTTCAGGTCACGCGGATCATCTATTTGAAACAATGTGGCACCTAAACCTGTTTCTGAAGCATCCGTTGCAATACAAAAGTCTGGTTCAAGATTCGGATGGTGCAGAAGTTGTGCATTAGTCACAGCATGCCGGATTTTATCAAATGCTTGACTGCATTCCTGGGTCCATTTCCAAGTAATGCTCTTTCGCAATAGTTGTAGTAAACGGTCTTGGCTAAAAATGTGGTCAGGTAGAAACCGACGTAAGAATGAAGCAAACCCCAAAAAAGACTAATTCTTTTTTACTTCGAGGATACGGGCACTTTTTGATAAATTCATCTTCTTGGGTTCGGGCATAATTCCGTTCGGTGTAATTATGTGTCCGAGAAACTTTAATTCATTCTTGGCTAATTTTGACTTCTTCAGATTACTGTCACTCCGTACTCTGAGAATTTCATTAATACTTTCTCTAACAAATCACGATGCTTTTCCCATGTCGTAGTCGCGATCAAAAGGTCGTCTACATACAAAGTAACTTTGTCGCGGAGATCTCGTCCTAGTACGGTATCTAATGCGGGGATAAACACTCCTCCGCTGATGTTTAAGCCGAATGGCATAACCGTGAATTGATAGCTTCTCGAAAGAAAGATAAAAACAGTTTACTCCCGTGATTCAGGTGATATTCTCGTCTGCCAATAGGAACTCCTCATATACAGGGATGTCAAAAAGCGAGCACCATTAAACTTCTGAATAAGTTCTTCTAAATTCTCGGGTCTCATTTGTACTGGAATAATAATTTTGTTAACTTCCCTAGCGTCAAGAACTAGTCTTACATCATCATTCGATTTTATGAGAGCCAAGAGAGGGCTTGAATATTGAGAATTAGAGGGTTCTGTTATTCCCCACTCTAACATCTTAGTGATTTCTTTTTTCACTGCCTCTCTCTTAGACCACGGAATCGAGTGTGAAGTGCGACAAAAGGTTTCATGAGGATAGGTTTGAATATTAAACCCGAACTCTTTGATGATTCCTGGACGTTTACTAAATACTGGTGCATAATTAGTTAACAAGCATAGTCTTCCCTCTGATCTGACGTCAGATATTCAGATTAAAAAACTTTGTCTCGTATTGTGCCTTGATCTATCTCTTCTTCAGAAGATTCGATAAAATAAATTTCATTTGCTGAATCGGACTTAACACCAATATAGCTAACCATTAGCTTTATACAACGTTGCTCTGGGACTACCTGGCCCTTCATCATAGGAATTGTCATAATCTCGCTTCCGGAGTCCAAAGTACACGTCCCTTCTTTCAAATTAGTTACCGCTCCGGCTCTACACAAAAAATCAAGACCCCAAACACACGGTACGGCCATTTTCGAAACAATCAGGAGCGTACTATTTATAGTAGCCCCCCGCATTATAATGTCAACTCGTACCTGTTTTGAGATTCTCTGTGTTTTCGCTCCAAATGCGCCAGATACAGTGCATCCAGTAACAGGAAACGTTAATACTCTCCCTCCTCTGCTGATCTGTTTATAACAATCTTGCGTCATTACGCTAATGTTTGCACCTGTGTCGATCAAGATCTCAATATCGATACCATTTGCTACTGCTTGCACCACAGCTTGTAAGATTCGTCCACCTTTATTGGAAATATTCGGCACTTCTTCACTCAACTCTTCCCTTAAGTCCAAATCATTATTATATCTCAATCCATCTACTGATAAATGACGCCTGCCCTCCTTTACAAAATGGTTCAAATGGCTCTGAGCACTATGGGACTTAACATCTGTGGTCATCAGTCCCCTAGAACTTAGAACTACTTAAACCTAACTAACCTAAGTACATCACACACATCCATGCCCGAGACAGGATTCGAACCTGCGACTGTAGCAGTCGCGCGGTTCCGGACTGCGCGCCTAGAACCGCTAGACCACTGCGGCCGGCTGCCCTCCTTTACATCCCCGGTCATCCTAGAAAGGCTTTAGGAGACCGTTTTTAGTTTGATCTTTCGGTGGATGTCTTCATCGGTGGTTTATGAACTTCTACTATATGAATATTGTGTTCAGGGTTCGTTATTGGTTTGTCATTCAGTGGTATCGGTCCTTGCAGTTGTGGTTCTGGAACATTACCTTGCGGATAATCTACCCACGGTTGTAGCCTATCAGGGTCTTCTTCCGGATACCTATCATGTCTGCGTTTACAATTAGGCTTTCCCGTGCTGACATAATTTTCGCGATTACCATTATTCCCATAGGTTTTCTTAGTGTAACAAGTATCGCGTTTATATTAATCTCTTTCATTGTTAGTTTTATGATAGTCATAGTGCGTCGTTTGTTTTCCTTCTGTTAGTGTAGGTTTAGCATTCCTATTTCTGTTGTCGTCATTACAATCACCACCACGATTATTAATACCCGCATCATTACGCTGTGTAATAGACCACTGATTATTATTCCAAATTCTGGCATCTTCCATAATCCGATCAATAGAATCAACTACAGACAAAAACTGTTCCACATCACAATCAGGTACATTTATCAGTTTTTCGCGAATATGAATTGACAGTCTTCCCTTAAGAATACGTTTTACTTCTCGATGTGAAATGGGCTCGCTCCATAATCTCGTTTTGTTAATGTATTTTTCGAAATACTGCCTCAGTGAACTTCGCTTGCTGTTATAATATTCAGGTTGGTACACTTCCTTACGCAACCGTTCCTGTTTGCTCTTAGACCAGTATTTTGGCAGAAAAAGCTGCTCAAATTCTGCACAAGTACTACAGTTCTCGCTTGCTTCTGCAGCCCACAGTGCTTCTTCACCTGTAATGTTCGATACGATGAACTGAAGCTTATCTTGTTCCTACCAACTATGTGGAATAATATGCTTGAAGTTATTTATGAAAATTTTGGGATGGATGTTGTCCTTCTCTGACGAAAATTGCCTGCTTTTAAATATGCTAATTTCAACTTTTAAAGACGATAGATACCCTCTCTGTACAAACGGATCATGTTCATTCTCGTAACGTTAATAAAATTTATCAGGTGCCGTGATACCGCTGTTACATTTGCGCTCACTGCAATGTCTACTGTTTTTCGATTTGTCCATTGAATGATTATCGTCAGTCAAAACATTTTGTAATGACCTCCGACCTAAATCAGACATTTTAAAATTCGTGTCCCTTTGCCCCTTCGGTAGTTCTTCAATTATCCTCTCTTTAATTGCCTGAAATTCATCAGTAAACAATTTGACAAGTTCGTCGTGTTCCGACTGTTTCCTTTCGATGAGTTCGGATCGTTTCACTTCGAGAGCGTTATTAAATTTCTCCTCAACCTCCTTATTCTTTACCTTAGTCCATTCGTTAAGATCTTCCTCCAATTTTGAAGTTTGTTCCTTTAAATACTTATCAGTACACTTACATGTATCCTTTTCGAAATCTGTCATTTTTGCGGACAGATCTTCGTTCTGCACACCGGTTTTCAGACAACTACTTTCGCAACTACTGATTCTGTTTGATAAATCAGTATGCCCTTGTGAAATAATATCTCATTTACTGTTTACTTCATTTATTTTGCCTCTAAGTTCAGAATGTAAATCATTAATATCCTTAGATACTTTTGTTTCAAATTCTTCGAACTTAGCATTTAACTGTTCTTCCTAGTTAAGATGTAATTTCTCTAATTTCTCATTTAGGGAACCCATTTCCGTTTTCAATGAACGTACGTCTGTGTTCAGTGAATACATGTTTGTTTTCAATGAACTCATATCTGTATTCAGTGAATGCATGTCTGTTTTCAATGAACTCATATCTGTGTTCAGTGAACGCACGTTTGTGTTTAATTCCACCAACAAATCCAATATCTTGGCGTCCCTGTCCGTTATCACGCTAGTGGACATCTCTACCTCACGCGGGCCACTGGCTGTGGCACCTGTCTCCCTATCTGTTTCAGTATCACGCACATCACTTTCACTCAAACCTGATGTTTGTGATTCTATCTCTTTCACATGTGACATTTCATGGCTCTTCTCCCTTAGCCCATGCAATGTCTGTCCCACATTTAATTCCTGAAACGCCTCACCCTGAGGCTCAGATTCTGTTTCCTTTCACTACTCCCTGCGTCCTTATTTTTCACACTTTTATTAAAATCTCTTTTTCTTCGAGTATGAATTTTCACAAATTAAATCTCCCTACACACTGCTGCTACTGTCGTCGTTACGACACACACAAAAGAATACAATAACAACTTTCGATTCACTAGTCTACTCATACCAGCGAGTCTCGCATCTCAATAGCGAGTACTTATTCAGTCGGTCCGTGCGAAATTAGACCTTGCTGCCAGATGTCTCCTTTGCTTTTACGTACTCAGGACGACTCGGTGGGCGCCAAATGTGACCTCCACCTCTCTCTTTGCTCCGTTTCTTTCGCTGATCTTTCCTCTTCTTTCTTCCTTCTTCTTACCGCGGCTATATCTCAGGGTTTCCAACGCAGAAATGTAGTAAGAAGGGGGCACATGTGTGTGGTGGTTCACGATATCGTAGTGCTGTGAGGGAGCGTCACTCGTGCCTCTGGTTTGAGAAGACGAACATTTCTCAAAAGAAAAACAGGTATGTGCTCTCTTTTCTTTTAAAACTGTAAATAGTAGCGTGGCTAGTACTATCTATCGTTCTACTAAACTGAATGTGCGCGACACCATTGATGAAGTTTCAACCTCGAAAGAAGTTTATTAATACCAATAAGCTGAAATATATAAAAAAAACTCATCAAATCCAGAAGTCACTCACAGTTAGAGAAATTAGTTTCTGATCTGTGTGTGTGTAGTGGTCATTAATACTTAGAAGATCGTTTCAATAATTCTATCACTGTCCGTTTATGAGTTGCTAAGCAACGTACCAACAAGCTGACTATGCAATGATAAATATTTGTGGTATCCCGGCAGTAAATCTCTTCTCGCTTGCTTTAAGTATCAAGACGATTACTATGACTTTCATATAAATCTTTGATAGTTATTAACAAGCTAATGTCCGTAAATTGCGGTTAATGCTACTGAATCACACACGCGACGATAACGCCCGATATCTAGCCGCCAATATTTGAGGATTCGCGCTTGATTTGTTTGCACCAAAGTCGGGCCGCGGTTCCCTAGAATAATTTTTGAATCAACTGCGGATTGTAAATTAACAATTCTATGCCCATTCATGAAAGTTACAGCAGGTCCGCACTCGACGACTACTTGATCGCGCACTCGAGCAACATGGAAGTAAAAAAAGAAAACATATCTTGCATAATGCAACAAGGTGATTTGCTATGTCAAAACATATTTATATCTATCTCATTAAAACTCATTACCTATTAAATGCTATACATAATTAAATTCTTTACTCTGTAAATAATCAATAAATGTTAGAAATGAATGACATGTACACTCCTGGAAATTGAAATAAGAACACCGTGAATTCATTGTCCCAGGAAGGGGAAACTTTATTGACACATTCCTGGGGTCAGATACATCACATGATCACACTGACAGAACCACAGGCACATAGCCACAGGCAACAGAGCATGCACAATGTCGGCACTAGTACAGTGTATATCCACCTTTCGCAGCAATGCAGGCTGCTATTCTCCCATGGAGACGATCGTAGAGATGCTGGATGTAGTCCTGTGGAACGGCTTGCCATGCCATTTCCACCTGGCGCCTCAGTTGGACCAGCGTTCGTGCTGGACGTGCAGACCGCGTGAGACGACGCTTCATCCAGTCCCAAACATGCTCAATGGGGGACAGATCCGGAGATCTTGCTGGCCAGGGTAGTTGACTTACACCTTCTAGAGCACGTTGGGTGGCACGGGATACATGCGGACGTGCATTGTCCTGTTGGAACAGCAAGTTCCCTTGCCGGTCTAGGAATGGTAGAACGATGGGTTCGATGACGGTTTGGATGTACCGTGCACTATTCAGTGTCCCCTCGACGATCGCCAGTGGTGTACGGCCAGTGTAGGAGATCGCTCCCCACACCATGATGCCGGGTGTTGGCCCTGTGTGCCTCGGTCGTATGCAGTCCTGATTGTGGCGCTCACCTGCACGGCGCCAAACACGCATACGACCATCATTGGCACCAAGGCAGAAGCGACTCTCATCGCTGAAGACGACACGTCTCCATTCGTCCCTCCATTCACGCCTGTCGCGACACCACTGGAGGCGGGCTGCACGATGTTGGGGCGTGAGCGGAAGACGGCCTAACGGTGTGCGGGACCGTAGCCCAGCTTCATGGAGACGGTTGCGAATGGTCCTCGCCGATACCCCAGGAGCAACAGTGTCCCTAATTTGCTGGGAAGTGGCGGTGCGGTCCCCTACGGCACTGCGTAGGATCCTACGGTCTTGGCGTGCATCCGTGCGTCGCTGCGGTCCGGTCCCAGGTCGACGGGCACGTGCACCTTCCGCCGACCACTGGCGACCACATCGATGTACTGTGGAGACCTCACGCCCCACGTGTTGAGCAATTCGGCGGTACGTCCACCCGGCCTCCCGCATGCCCACTATACGCCCTCGCTCAAAGTCCGTCAGCTGCACATACGGTTCACGTCCACGCTGTCGCGGCATGCTACCAGTGTTAAAGACTGCGATGGAGCTCCGTATGCCACGGCAAACTGGCTGACACTGACGGCGGCGGTGCACAAATGCTGCGCAGCTAGCGCCATTCGACGGCCAACACCGCGGTTCCTGGTGTGTCCGCTGTGCCGTGCGTGTGATCATTGCTTGTACAGCCCTCTCGCAGTGTCCGGAGCAAGTATGGTGGGTCTAACACACCGGTGTCAATGTGTTCTTTTTTCCATTTCCAGGAGTGTACAAAAAATCTCAAGTTGATATGACGTCATGGGTCACTAATGGTTTCGACCCCCCTACACTCACGTGACGCAAAGTAGATCCGACTATGTAGGACATACTCATGTGATGTTACAAAGCCTCTTTGTCAGCGGATAAAGCCTCTCCGCTAATGGTAATCTGGCGAATACCGAACTGTTTTTTCCAACAATCCAGACACCCATCTAGAACTGGAAACTAAACTCCGTTTAACGCTACCCACGGGCCGCCGTGTCATGTTCATCCGATAGGCGTCACTGGATGCGAATATGGAGGGATTATGTGGTCAGCACACTGCTCTCTCGGCTGTTGTCAGTTTTCGTGACCGGAGCCGCTACTTCTCAGTCAAGTAGCTCCTCAATAGGCGTCACAAGGGCTGTGTGCACAATTCCAACCACCCATCACTGGCAGTACTCTTATCCTTCAATTTGCCGCTGAAACTACAAGGTTTTTTCTGCAATATCGCCCCAGTAACGGCCAAACCTTTTTCTCTTAAATGTTCATGTCAAAAAAAAAAAAAAAAAAGAAGTAAATACTTCCTCAAGTTCTTTTAATATTACCCTTCAACATTGTATTCCTTACTTTTATTCCACTTCCACTAGGTTGGAAAACATGGGCCCCATATGTTAGTTTGAGCAGGAGGCTTCGACCTGTGGGTATGGTTTTTTTTTAATGTTTTGGAAGACGAATGGCGACTTGTAAGTAGCCATAAAAAGTTCCAGTTCCAACCCTGTTAAAAATGTGCGTAATACCGACTTTCAAACAATTTTCTTGAAAGAAAAACACATGACTATGCTATATTTTTTCCTTTCCCTGAGAGCCCTCGGGCATTGACGCCCCTGTTGGGAAGCACATCACATTTCAAGTCCTGCTCGGTTTTTCTTCCGGTTTCCAACAGTGTTGTTTCCTAGTCAGCATTCCATAGTAATAATACTGATTGCTACTCTAGAATCCAGTCGCATTAGTGCCCTTAGTTTATGATCCATAGTCATTACAAGTGTTTTTCTTTTATCATCCACTTCGGGCTATTTACTTAAAATCCAAGGGACCGCGCAAAACGAACAATTTAAAAGCCACCCACTTTGGATTTGAATAAACAAGGAACACGGGGTTGCCAACAGAGCTGCTCTCCACATATGTTCATTGTTGTTTGTGAGCGCTTGTTGAGAGCTTCTAAATATTGTTTGTTAAAGAGTGGTTACGGTTCAAATGTTCAAATGTGTGTGAATTCCTAAGGGACCAAACCGCTGAGGTCATCGATCCCTAGACTTACACACTACTTAAACTAACTTATGCTAAGAACAACACGCACACACACATGCTCGAGGTAGGACTCGAACCTCCGGTGGGAGGGGCCGCGCAATCCGTGACATGCCGCCTCGATCCGCGCGGTCACTCCGCCCGGCAGTGGTAATAATAATTAATTCAATATTGACAATACAGTATGTACCTTTTAATTGTGACTCCAGATGTGCTACAAGCACATTTTGAAATGCGACGCAGCATTGGAGCCAGCGCCCGCCTGCTAAAGCGTTGGAAAAGTAACCAGACGGTAGTTATAAGGGTCGAAGGGCATCAAAGGGAAACAGTGGTTGAGAGGGGAGTGAGACGAGGTTATAGCCTATCCCCAATTTTATACAGTCTGTACGTTGAGCAAGCAGATAAAGGTAGAGAAGAAACTTCAGGGAGAATAAAATAAACCTGGAGCTTTTGCGGATAACACTGTAATTGTGTCAGAGACATAAAAAGACTTGGAAGCGCTGTTGAACGGAAGGAACAGTGTTTTGAAAAGTGGATATAAGACGAAGAACATTAACAAATGGTTCAAATGGCTCTAAGCACTATGGGGCTTAACATCTGAGGTCATCAGTCCCCTAGACTTAGAACTACTTAAACCTAAGTAACCTAAGGACGTCACACACATCCATGCCCGAGGCAGGATTCGAATCTCCGACCGTAGCAGCCGCGTGGTTTCGGATTGAAGCTCTTAGAACCACTAGGCCACAGCGGCCGGCAACATTAACAACAGCAAAACAGATATAATGAAACATAGTCGAATTAAATCACGCGACGTTGCGGGAATAAGATTAGGATTACTATTAATAGTAATTATTTACAATCACTGCTGTTCCCATAATGCATTCATAAGATTAGGAAATCAGAAGCTAAAAGTAATAGATGAGTTTCTCTATTTGGTCAGTAAAATAACTGATGATGGCCAAAGCAGGAAAGATATAAAATGACGACTGTCAGTCTCAAGAAAAGTGTTTCTGACGAAGAGAAATTTGTTAATAGAGAAAATAAATTTAGGTGTTAGCAAGTCTTTTCTGAAGGTAATTCTCTGTAGTGTAGCCTTGTACAGAAGTGAAACGTGGGCGATAAATAGTTCAGAGAAGAAGAGGAGAGAAGCTTTTGAAAGGTGGTGCTGCATAAATGCTGAAGACAAATGACTAGACCACGCAACTAATGAGAGTGTGCTGAATATACGTAACTGGGAAGAAAAGAAATGTCTGGTATAACTTGATTAAAAGAACATTCTGAGGCATCCAGGAAATGTCAGTCCAGTACTGGGGAGAAATATGGGGGGACGGGGATTTCAGATGGAGACCAAGGGACGAGTACAATACACAGGGCCAAATGGATGTGGGTTGCAGTTGATAGTTGTAAAAAGAGCCTTGCGCAGGATAAAGTAGCGTGGGGAGTTGCTTCAAGCCAGTCTACGGACTAGAGACTACAATTAAGCCGAAACTTAAGAGAATTGTCCTGAAAAACCAGTGGGAATCTGAAATAGTGAGGAACGATGAAGTACTGTTGATGTTCTTCGGCTGTAGATACAGCGATAATGAATACCATAGTAGGCAGTTCATCTGAAGACGAGTGGACATCAATAAAAACGGCAGTCACATGAGTTGGACAGACAAATATAGATACACTACTGGCCATTAAAATTACTACACCAAGAAGGAATGCAGATGATAAACGGGTATTCATTGGACAAATATATTATACTAGAACTGACATGTGATTACATTTTTACGCAATTTAGATGCATAGATCCTAAGAAATCAGTACCCAGAACAACCACCTGTGGCTGTAATAACGGCCTTGATACGCTTGGGCATTGAGTCAAACAGAGCTTGGATGGCGTGTACAGGTACAGCTGCCCATGCAACTTCAACGCGATACCACAGTTCATCAAGAGTAGTGACTGGCGTATTGTGACAAGCCAGTTGCTCGGCCACCATTGACCAGACGTTTTCAGTTGGTGAGAGATCTGGAGAATGTGCTGGCCAGAGCAGCAGTCGAAAATTTTCTGTATCCAGAAAAGCACGTACAGGACCTGCAACATGCGGTCGTGCATTATCCTGCTGAAATGTAGGGTTGCGCAGGGATCGAATGAAGGGTGGAGCCACGGGTCGTAACACATGTGAAATGTAACGTCCACTGTTCAAAGTGCCGTCAATGCGAACAAGAGGTGACCGAGACGTGTAACCAATGGCACCCCATACCATCACGCCGGGTGATACGCCAGTATGGCGATGAGGAATACACGCTTCCAATGTGCGTTCACCGCGATGTCGCCAAACACGGATACGACCATCATGATGCTGTAAGCAGAACCTGGATTCATCTGAAAAAATGACGTTTTGCCATTCATGCACCCAGGTTCGTCGTCGAGTACACCATCGCAGGCGCTCCTGTCTGTGATGCAGCGTCAAGGGAAAGCGCAGCCACGGTCTCCGAGCTGATGGTCCATGCTGCTGCAAATGTCTTCGAACTGTTCGTGCAGATGGTTGTTGTCTTGCAAACGTCCCCATCTGTTGACTCAGGGATCGAGACGTGACTGCACGATCCGTTACAGCCATGCGGATAAGATGCCTGTCATCTCGACTGCTAGTGATACGAGGCCGTTGGGATCCAGCACGGCGTTCCGTATTACCCTCCTGAACCAATCGATTCCATATTCTGCTAACAGTAACTGGATCTCGACTAACGCGAGCAGCAATGTCGCGATACGATAAACCCTAATCACGATAGTCTACAATCCGACCTTTATCAAAGTCGGAAACGTGATGGTACGCATTTGTCCTCCTTACACGTGGCATCACAACAACGTTTCACCAGGCAACGCCGGTCAGCCGCTGTTTGTGTGTCATAAATCGCTTGGAAACGTTCCTCATGTCAGCACGTTGTAGGTGTCGCCACCGGTGCCAATCTTGTGTGAATGCTCTGAAAAGCTAATCATTTGCATATCACAGCATCTTTTTCCTGTCGGTTAAATTTCGCGTCTGTAGCACGTCATCTTCGTGGTCTAGCAATTTTAATGGCTAGTAGTGTAGAAGGAAGGTAACTGCGAAGAAATCTTGGGTACCAGAAGAAATACTTTAATTGACCGATGAAAGAATGACGAACAGTCCCTCTCTTTAAAAACCAAAGAATTAAAAAAACAAATTTTAAACCTTAAACCTGATATATACATATACACTGATCAGCCAGAACTTTATGGGCACCTACCTAACAGCCGATGTGTCCACCTTTGGCACGGATAACAGCGGCGACGCGTCGTGGCGTGGAAGCAACGAGGCCTTGGTAGGTCGCTGGAGGGAGCTGGCACCACATCTGCGCACACAAGTCACCTAATTTCCGTAAATTCCGTGTAGGGCAGGCCATGAGCTCTGACGTCATGTCCAATCACATCCCAGATGCATTCGATCCTTGTCTGTACTGTTCATCGACCAAGTTTCACCTTCCAGAGAACTAGTGTCTTACTGTCTTATTTCCTAATACAAATACCGCCTGATTTAATTGATTGCATTCCACTAGTCTCGTTTTACTTTTGTTAATGTTCATCTTATAACTTCCTTTGAAAACATTAACTGTTCAGTTCAACTGATCTTACAGGTCCTTTGCCGTCTCTAACTGAATTCCCATCTGTCCACAAAGAAAAGTTAAATTTTATATTTCTTGCCCTTTATCTTTAAGTCTTTTCCAGATTTTTCCTTGGTTTTCTTAACTGCTTGTTCTATTTAGAGACTGAATAACACTGGAAGGGGGAGGAGGAGGATGATAAAACGCAGTCTTCTCTCACTCCCTTTTCTGTCCTTCAGCTCTTATAACTGCACTCTGATTTCTGTACAACTTGTGGATAGCCTTCAGCTTTCGATTCTTTACTCCTGATAACTTGAAAATTTCAAAGAGGGTATCACAGGACGAGATGAAAATTGCTTATCTGTGACTCTAAGACGTGTGCGTACACATTTTAATACATGTTATATGTTGCTTTTTTAAGTGAGAGAGAAAGATCTGACTATGAATCATCTAAAGTTCATAAAGAAGCGATCCCATTCCGCCCCTTTGTAAGCAACATGGATGCACCAGCATATGAGCTGTCAGGAATGCTAACCCCCTTCGTTGGCAAATGTGAACATCACATTCGAAATTTCGTGCTTTTCGTTCAGCAGCTTCATAACTCCCGAATAGACCAGCACGACCTCTTGGTTAGCTTCTATGTAGTTTCCCTCTTCACCAATGAACTCTAATTTCGTAGGAGAAATGCTCCGATTCTTACTAACGAAAATCTCTGAATTCGTTCCCACATCTACCAACTTCCTCTTTAATGGTAATATTATGAACAGACCAATGGAGTGTCGATACGTTCCCGCTGTCACGAATACTGGCCAATATCTTTATGGAGATATCTGAAGAAGATGTCTTTAACTAAGAAACACGCAAACCATATCGTTTCTTCAGATGTGTGGATGATATGGCTGTAATCTGACAACACGGACCACAGCATCTACATGTGAACTCACTGCACCAAATCGTCAGATTCATGATGAAAATAAAAGAAAAAACCACTTTCCGTTTAGAAGCAGAGTTGCAGACAGTTTACCGGGAGACTGGTCACAACCACCACCAGACCCAGCACACCATAAAACCGAAGGAGCCTAGGCCACAAAGTGCAAAGTAACTTGTTACGACATTGTATATCCCGTACGTTGGTAACATATTGGTGAAAATTGGGACTAAAATCCGGAAATCTAACTCTGTTTACTTCGCCCGCTGCTAAAGAAGAAATCTTTGTTGGGATCAGTTAAGGACAACCTTCGACTCTGAAAACCAGGAGTCTACCACATTCAGAGTCAATGCGGGAACATTTGAACAGGCCAGACGATGCAGACTGTGAAGGAAAGATGCACGGAGTATGAGCGTCAAACACTCGCAGCCAAAGAAACAACCGACGAAGTCAGCTCTCACAGAGTACGGTATCCTGGACGGTCATAGCGTGAGTTATTATGGCACGAAGTTGTTAAAACAGGCCAACAGATTCTGAGAACACCTTTTAAATGAACCTGTAGTGATCCGATTACATGACTAATAAATAAAGACGGCGGTTTCCACCCAAGTAAGGCCTGAGTCCCAGCCTCCAGCGTGCTCAAAACATTACTGCAGTCTGTGGGAAGACTCAAATAACCACTGATTGCTCACAAAACATCTTAACCACTAATATATACACAAACAAGTACTAACATTGGGTGTTCGAAAAGTAGTGATCACTTTTAAAAAATCTATTCATTTAATACACAGCAAAGAGAACAAGAGCCTCTTTTTTTCCTTTTTTAGACTTCTGCTAGTTTTGCATTACTGCGCTTCTTTATCTTTAGTACGCATCTACATCTATATGGATACTCTGAAAATCACAGTTAAGTGAATGGCAGAGGGTTCATCGAACCACCTTCACAACAATTCTCTGTTATTCCACTCTCGAACTGCGCACGGAAAAAACGAACACATATATCTTTCCGTGCGAGCTCTGATTTCCGTCATTTTATTATTATGACCGTTTCTCACTATGTAGGACGGCGTCAACAAAATATTTTCGCATTCAGAGGAGAAAGTTAGTGATTGAAATTTCGTGAGAAGATGCCGCAGCATCGGAAGACGCTTTTTTTATAACGATTTCCACCAGAAGTACTGTATCATGTCCGTGACACTCTCTCCCATGTTTCTAGATAATACAAAACGTGCCGCCCTTCTTTGAATTTTCTCAATGTATTTCTTTAATCCTATCTGATAAGAATCCCACATCGCGCATCAGTACTCCAAAAGACGACGGACCTGCGTAGTGTAGGCAGCCTCTTTAGTAGATCTGTTTCATCTTCTAAGTGCTCTGGCAATAAAACGTACTCTTTGGTTCGCCTTCCAGACAACATTTCCTATGTGTTCTTTCCAATTTAAGTTGTTCGTAATTCTAATTCCTAAGTATTTAGTTGAATTCATGACCTTTAGAATTGATTTTTCTCTGGAATTCGAAATGATCTTCCCCGACGTCTGCTTCTGTCAGTTTTTCCATTCTTCTGAAAATAATTTGTGTCAACATTTCGTATCCATGACTTATTAAAACTGATAAAAGTCAGCGACTGATTTCCTTGAAACTGGAATTATTACATTATTCATGAAGTCTGAAGGCACTTCCCTTATCATATATGTTACACACCAGGTGGAACAGTGTTGTCATGTCTGACTTTCCCAAGGATATCAGCAATTTTGAGGGAATGTCGGCTACTCCAGGAGCCTTGTTTCGACATAGGTCCCTCAGTAATCTGTCAAATTCTTCTTGCAGTATCATAACTCCCATCTCATTTTCAACTGCTTCTCTTCCCTTTCTGTAATGCTGCGTTCGAGTTCATTTCCCGTGTATAGTCCCTCTTTTATTCATCCACTTTTCAGCTTTCCCTTCTTTTCTTACTACCGGTCTACCGTCTGAGTTCTTCATATTCATACAACTGCTTCTCTTTCCTCCAAAGGCCTATTTAATTTTCCTATAGGCGGTATCTATCTATACCCTAGTTATATATGCTTCCATAGGCTTGCATTTTCCCTCTAGCAGTTGCTGTTTAGCCATTTCGCACTTTCTGTCAATCTAATGTTTTAGACGTCTGCATTCCCTTCCGCCTGCTTCATTCGCTACATTTTTATATTTTATTCTTACGTCAGCTACATTCAATATGTCTAGTGATATCCATGGGTTTCTACTAGGCCTTGTCTTTTTACTTATTTGATTTTCTGCTGCTTTCACTACTTCATCTCTCTTCTACTGTATTCCTTCGTCCGTTTCAGTCAATTGTTGCCTAATACTCCCTTTGATACTCCCAGCAACCTCTGGTTCTTTCAACTTAACCAGTTTCCATCTCCGTAATTTCTTACCTTTCTACTCGTCATCTATACATATCCGCCCTCCGCCACACACAGTCAGGTGGCTTGCGGAGTATGGATGTAGATGTAGATAAATTAAAGTGTGCCTCACCCTCCCCGCCACCCCTCCGAGCACATTTTTCTGTCTGTATGTGAAGCCTAATCTCAGGAAATAGTGTAGGGATTTTGATACGGTTTTCACTAATAGATAGACTAATTCACAAGGAAGGTTTGTGTACTTTTTTTTTTTTTGCTATCATCGGTCTTCTGATTGGTTTGATGCGGCACACCACGAATTCCTCTCCTGTGCCAACCTCTTCATCTCAGAGTAGCATTTGCAACCTATGTCTTCAGTTATTTGCTAGATGTACTCCAATCTCTGTTTTCCCCTACAATTTTTGACTTCTACAGCTCCCTCTCGTACCATGGAATTCATTCCCTGGTGTATTAACAGATGTCCTATCATCCTACTCCTACTCCTTGTCGGTGTTTTCCACATATTCCTTTTTTTTCCGACACTGCGCAGAACCTCCTCATTCCTTACCTTATCAGTCTATTTAATTTTCAACGTTTGTATGTAGCACCACATCTCAAATGCTTCGATTCTCTTCTGTTCCAGTTTTCCCACAGTCTATGTTTCACTATCATACAATGCAGTGCTCCAGACGTACATTCTCAGAAATTTCTTCCTCAAATTAAGGCCTATGTTAGATAATACTAGACATCTCTTGGCCAGGAATGCCATTTTTTGCAGTGCAAGTCTGCTTTTGATGTCCTCCTTGTTCCGTCCGTCATTGGTTATTTTGCTGCCGAGGTAGCAGAATTCCTTAACTTCATCTACTTCATGACCATCAATCCTGATGTTAAGTTTCTCGATGTTCTCATTTCTGCTACTTCGTATTACTTTCATTTTTATTCGATTTACTCTCAGTCCATATTCTGCACTCATTAGACTGTTCATTCCATTCAGAAGATCATGTAGGTCTTCTTCACTTTCACACAGGGTAGTAATGTCATCAGCGAATCGTATAACTGATATTCTTTCACCTTGAATTTTAATTCCACTTCTGAACCATTTATTTATTTCCATCATTGCTTCTTCGATATACAGATTGAACAGTAGGGGCGAAAGACTACATCCCTGTTATACGCCCTTTTTAATCCAAGCACTCTCTCCACTCTTATTATTCCCTCTTGGCTCTTGTACATATTGTATATTGTTCTCCGTATACCTTACTCTTATTTTTATGAGAATTTTGAACATCTAGCACCATTTTACACTGACTAACCCTTTTTCCAGGTCAAAAAATCCTGTGACAGTGTCATGATTTTTCTTTACTCTTGCTTCCATTACCAACTACAACGTCAGAATTCCCTCTCTGTCGCCTATACCTTCCCTAAAGCCAGACTGATCTTCATCTAGCACATCCTCAATTTTCTTTTCCATTCTTATGTATATTATTCTTGTCAGTGACTTGAATGCATGAGATGTTAAGCTGATGGCGCGATAATTATCGCACTTCTCAGCTCTTTTATTCTTTGGAATTGTGTGAATAATGTTTCTCCGAAAGTCAGATGGCATGTCCCCAACGTGAAAAGTCGTTTTGTTGCCACTTCTGCCTTAGTTGATCTTAAGTCCTCCAAAGCTCTCTTAAATTCTGATGCTAATACTAGATCCCCTATCTCTTCTAAATTGACTCCTGTTTCTTCTTCTAGTACGTCAGACAAATCTTTCCCCTCATACAGGCCTTCAGTGTACTCTAACCACCTGTCCGTTCTCCCCTCTGTATTTAACAGTGAAATTCCCGTTGCATCGTGAATGTTACCATCCTTGCTTTTAATTTCACAGAAGGTTGTTTTGACTTTCCTATATGCTGAGTCAGTCCTTCCAACAATAATTTCTTTTTCGATTTCTTCACATTTTTCATTTACCAATTTCGTCTTAGCTTCCCGCACTTCCTATTTTTTCATTCCTCAGTGACTTGTGTTTTTGTATTCCTGAATTTCCCTGAACTTTTTTGTACATCCTTCTTTCATCGATCGACTGAAGTATTTGCTGTGTTACCCATGGTTTATTCGCAGATAACTTCTTTGTACCTATGATTTTCCTTCCAACTTCTGTGATTGCCCTTTTTAGAGATGTCCATTTCTCTTCAACTGTACTACTTACTGAGCTATTCCTTATTGCTGAATCTATAGCTTTGTAAAACTTCAAGCATATCTCTTCATCCCTTAGTACTTCCGTATCCCCTTCTTTGCGTATTGGTTCTTCCAGACTAATCTCTTAAACTTCTGCCTACTCTTCACCACTACTACATTGTGATCTGAGTCTCTAAATGCGTCTGGGTACGCATTACAATCCAGTATCTGATTTCGGAATCTCTGTCTGACCATGACGTAATCTAACTGAAATCTTCCCGTGTCTCCCAGTCTTTTCGAAGTATACCTCCTAAGCTTATGATTCTTGAACAGAATGTGATTTTAGAACAGTACATTCGCTGTTACATGCTAAAATTTTGCAGAACCTACTACCAACCCCATACTAACCTGTAAATCTGTTTTCTGTTCTATCCCCAACTAACATTTTCGAATCCCCGGTGAGCATCAGATTAAAATCACCCATCATACTGAATTACTCGTTTATTATCCACATATGTTATCTCTCTCTCTCTCTTACCATCTTCTGCTTGTGACATCAGTACGTATACCTGAACTATTGGTTAATAATAATCAGGTATGAAGATAATAAAAAATTTACGCTTTTTGCAACTGAATGTTTTATTTGTGTCTACCAAACATATTTCGCCTATTCATGTTAGGCATCGTCAGTGGCCTATTATATAAAGAATTAGTTGTTTACCATTTTGGGTAATTTTTGGTCGTATATATATATATATTCGTTACAGCCATGCGGATAAGATGCCTGTCATCCCGACTGCTAGTGATACGAGGCCGTTGGGATCCAGCACGGCGTTCCGTATTACCCTCCTGAACCCATCGATTCCATATTCTGCTAACAGTCATTGGATCTCGACCAACACGAGCAGAAATGTCACGATACGATAAACCGCAGTCGCGATAGGCTACAATCCGACCTTTATCAAAGTTGGAAACGTGATGGTACGTATATCTCCTCCTTACACGAGGCATCACAACAACGTCTCACCAGACAACGCCGGTCAACTGCTGTTTGTGTATGAGAAATCGGTTGGAAACGTTCCTTATGTCAGCACGTTAGAGGTGTCGCCATCGGCGTCAACCTTGTGTGAATGCTCTGAAAAGCTAATCATTTGCATATCACAGCATCTTCTTCCTGTCGGTTAAATTTCGCGTCTGTAGCACGTCATCTTCGTGGTGTACAATTTTAATGGCCAGTAGTCCTTTTCAACCTATTGCTTTGAAATACTTGTCCTTGTATTTTATGTTGTATTTAAGAACTGATTACTGATATAAGCGCTACCTGTGACTTGCCATTTACAGCATTCTTTATTTAAATCAATAATGACTTTATATTGTTCTGTGACCCTTCATCCTGTCTGTTTCTTTTTTTTTTCTGTGTTCCATATAGACTTAAGCTGGATGTCGGCATTACTGATTGCTCACATGATATTCCTGTTTCTTGATTTATATATATACGGGGTGTTTCAAAAATGACCAGTATATTTGAAACGGCAATAAAAACTAAACGAGCAGCGATAGAAATACACCGTTTGTTGCAATATGCTTGGGACAACAGTACATTTTCAGGCGGACAAACTTTCGAAATTACAGTAGTTACGATTTTCAACAAGAGATGGCGCTGCAAGTGATGTGAACGATATAGAAGACAACGCAGTCTGTGGGTGCGCCATTCTGTACGTCGTCTTTCTGCTGTAAGCGTGTGCTGTTCACAACGTGCAAGTGTGCTGTAGACAACATGGTTTATTCCTTAGAACAGAGTATTTTCCTGTTGTTGGAATTCCACCGCCTAGAACACAGTGTTGTTGCAACAAGACGAAGTTTTCAACGGAGGTTTAATGTAACCAAAGGACCGAAAAGCGATACAATAAAGGATCTGTTTGAAAAATTTCAACGGACTGGGAATGTGACGGATGAACGTGCTGGAAAGGTAGGGCGACCGCGTACGGCAACCACAGAGGGCAACGCGCAGCTAGTGCAGCAGGTGATCCAACAGCGGCCTCGGGTTTCCGTTCGCCGTGTTGCAGCTGTGGTCCAAATGACGCCAACGTCCACGTATCGTCTCATGCGCCAGAGTTTACACCTCTATCCATACAAAATTCAAACGCGGCAACTTCTCAGCGCCGCTACCATTGCTGCATGAGAGACATTCGCTAACGATATAGTGCACAGGATTGATGACGGCGATATGCATGTGGGCAGCATTTGGTTTACTGACGAAGCTTATTTTTACCTGGACGGCTTCGTCAATAAACAGAACTGGCGCATATGGGGAACCGAAAAGCCCCATGTTGCAGTCCCATCGTCCCTGCATCCTCAAAAAGTACTGGTCTGGGCCGCCATTTCTTCCAAAGGAATCATTGGCCCATTTTTCAGATCCGAAACGATTACTGCATCACGCTATCTGGACATTCTTCGTGAATTTGTGGCGGTACAAACTGCTTTAGACGACACTGCGAACACCTCGTGGTTTATGCAAGATGGTGCCCGGCCACATCGCACGGCCGACGTCTTTAATTTCCTGAATGAATATTTCGATGATCGTGTGATTACTTTGGGCTATCCGAAACATACAGGAGGCGGCGTGGATTGGCCTCCCTATTCGCCAGACATGAACCCCTGTGACTTCTTTCTGTGGGGACACTTGAAAGACCAGGTGTACCGCCAGAATCCAGAAACAATTGAACAGCTGAAGCAGTACATCTCATCTGCATGTGAAGCCATTCCGCCAGACACGTTGTCAAAGGTTTCGGGTAATTTCATTCAGAGACTACGCCATATTATTGCTACGCATGGTGGATATGTGGAAAATATCGTACTATAGAGTTTCCCAGACCGCAGCGCCATCTGTTGTTGAAAATTGTAACTACTGTAATTTCGAAAGTTTGTCTGCCTGAAAATGTACTGTTGTCCCAAGCATATTGCAACAAACGGTGTATTTCTATCGCTGCTCGTTTAGTTTTTATTGCCGTTTCAAATATACCGGTCATTTTTGAAACACCCTGTATATATATATATATATATATATATATATATATATATATATATATATATATATATATATATATATATATATACTAAAGAGTACAAATACCTAGGAGTAAAATATACACAAAATGGTAAACAATGTGTAAATTATAATTAAAGAATAAATACTGGAACACGAACTATTGGAACATTAAATGGGATAGTAGCCATTCATTACACATCTATTTTCAAAATATGTGTCATTGAATAATTTTCTTTATATTGTAGACCACTGACGATGCATGAATATGTGAAATACGTATATATATATATATATATATATATATATATATATATATATATATACTACTGGCCATTAAAAAAATTGCTACACCAAGAAGAAATGCAGATGATAAACGGGTATTCATTGGACAAATATATTGTACTAGAACTGACGTGATTGCATTTACACGCAATTTGGGTGCATAGGTCCTGCGAAATCAGTACCCAGAACAAACACCTCTGGCCGTAATAACGGCCTTGATGCTCCTGGGCATTGAGTCAAACAGAGCTTGGATGGCGTGGTGTACAGGTACAGCTGCTCATGCAGCTTCAACACGATACCGCAGTTCATCAAGAGTAGTGACTGGCGTATTGTGACGAGCCAGTTGCTCGGCCACCATTGACCAGACGTTTTCAATTGGTGAGACATCTGGAGAATGTGCTGGCCAGGGCAGCAGTCGAACATTTTCTGTATCCAGAAAGGCCCGTACAGGACCCGCAACATGCGGTCGAGCATTATCCTGCTGAAATGTAGGGTTTTGCAGGGATCGAATGAAGGGTAGAGCCACGGGTCGTAACACATCTGAAATGCAACGTCCACTGTTCAAAGTGCCGTCAATGCGAACAAGAGGTGACCGAGACGTGTAACCAATGGCACCCCATACCATCACGCCGGGTGATACGCCAGTATGGCGACGACGAATACACGCTTCCAATGTGTGTTCACCGCGATGTCGCCAAACACGGATACGACCATCATGATGCTGTAAACAGAACCTGGATTCATCCGAAAAAATGACGTTTTGCCATTCGTGCACCCAGGTTCGTCATTGAGTACACCATCGCAGGCGCTCCTGTCTGTGATGCAGTGTCAAAGGTAACCGCAGCCATAGTTTCCGGGCTGATAGTCCATGCTGCTGCAAACGTCGTCGAACTGTTCGTGCAGATGGTTGTCGTCTTGCAAACGTCCCCATCTGTTGACTCAGGGATCGAGACGTGACTGCACGATTGGTTACAGCCATGCGGATAAGATGCCTGTCATCTCGACTGCTAGTGATACGAGGCCGTTGGGATCCAGTACGGCGTTCCGTATTACTCTCCTGAACCCATCGATTCCATATGCTGCTAACAGTCATTGGATCTCGACCAACGCGAGCAGAAATGTCACGATACGATAAACCGCAGTCGCGATAGGCTACAATCCCACTTTTATCAAAGTTGGAAACGTGATGGTACGTATATCTCCTCCTTACACGTGGCATCACAACAACGTTTCACCAGGCTACGCCGGTCAACTGATGTTTGTGTATGAGAAATCGGTTGGAAACGTTCCTCATGTCAGCACGTTGGAGGTCTCGCCACCGGCGCCAACCTTGTGTGAATGCTCTGAAAATCTAATCATTTGCCTATCACAGCATCTTCTTCCTGTCGGTTAAATGTCGCGTCTGTAGCACGTCATCTTCGTGGTGTAGCAATTTTAATGGCCAGTAGTCTTTTTCAACCTATTGCTTTGAAATACTTGTTTGTATTTTATGTTGTATTTAAGAACTGATTACTGATATAAGCGCTACCTGTGACTTGCCATTTACAGCCTTCCTTATTTAAATCAATAATGACTTTATATTGTTCTGTGACCCTTCATCCTGTCTGTTTCTTTTTTTTCTGTGTTCCATATAGACTTAAGCTGGATGTCGGCGTTACTGATTACTCACATGATATTCATGTTTCTTGATTTTTAATTACTCTTCTTCGTAATTTTGAGTAGTTTTTGTAGTGTGCAACTTTTACAGGGTCTTGATTTATTCTTGCCAACAGACACGTTTCCCGTTTCCTTTCACGAGATACTTTAACCCCTCTGGAAATCCACGTTTTTTAGATGTCTGTTTTTGATTAGTTTATGGATTGTCTCTTGCACATTATTCCTAAAAACAATTGTCCTGGAGTCATTAATTATTCTGATTTCCAATGAAGAGAGTCTGTACTGTAAGAAATTATCTTATTTATCATAACTAACTGTACGTGATAATCAGTGAGAGCATTTATTACTCAGTATGCAGGTATTTCCTTGCTTGCCGCTACATGAAAGAAAACATTATCTATGAAATTTCTACTTTCTATATTCAATCGTGTTGGAAAGTTGATTAGTGAGATCAAATTGCAGGATGCTATCAGAATACTTTGGAAAATCTACATTGAAATGATCACAGACTGTTAACTGCTTGTTGTTGTCTCACAGATAGCAAGTAAAGAACTCATAAGCCTTATAAAAAGTTCAAAATTTCACAGTGACAATTGAAAATAAACTATTCCTCAGTATCAGTTCACAAGCACAAAATTCCATGTGCCAATATTTACAATAGATACTTATTCCAATGTTTGAACTCTGAAACAGTTCAGCACCACACATGGCCAGACGGTTTGTAGCTGCACGTGTTCGATCAGATCAGCCTTTTTGAACTTCACACTATATTTCATAGAATTTGTCTGGTAGACGTGTAATTGTTAACCCTTTTAGGTGAGTAAGTTTCGTACTCAGAACCGCAGGAACATTCACAAACTTCTAGTTTCTTTCAGTAACCTGCTTCTGCTTTTTAAATCTCAAATGTACGTCCACAATCTTGACAAGCGAACTCCTGCCTCCGGAGCTGGGTCAGCGAGTCTACTGCCATGTATTGAAAAATTATAAAATACCTTTTTCTCAGAAATTTAAACTGATAGGTAGGAAAGTATTTTTTTATGACAGTTCAAAATGGGTATGCATTTTTTGATCCACCCTGTATTTTCCTTTCAGTTTTACTTTTAGTAATGCGTCTACAATAAATATAAAAAATCGTTCCCTTGTTCTGTTAATGGAATATTGCTCTGTGTCTTTCTTTTTTCATTTTGGACTGCTAAAGTTCATATGTCGTAGTCTAGATTTCTTGATTACATTTTGTGATTTTTAAGTTTTCTCCGCAACCTATCAAATTACAGCACAGCTGAAAACTCACTGAGAACTGAAGCTTCTTTTGGTCATAGCACTTTGTATGCTTTTTCAAACTGTACTTGATAGTTGCTCGGTCAACTTCTTCTTTTGTTAACTCTTTTCTTTCGTTTGGGAGTATTTAATTAATATTGACATCCTAGGCCTCCAAACATTCTGTCCATCTATCTAACATTTAATTTTTCGCATTTTGTTGTGACATATGATTTTATTCCGAAGTAGAGCTCAAATCTCTTAACGAGGTAGTATAGGATTTCGTGTTATTCTTCACATGAGAAACGTTTCATCGTGTACACGTTTGTGATCCATCATCTCTTCTGATTGCCATAATTTTCTTTATTTTAATGTCACTGGTGTTCTATTGTATTTGTACGGTGCAACTTATTACCATCACAGTATAATGAATTTCGACGCGTCCGTATCCTTTGGCCCGCGAGTACCTATAAATACGCAAACTCTTCGGTCCAGCTATTAGAATTTCTGCACTTTGTCAATCGCGTTGAAAAGTAGTATGGTAGTGTCAAACGTTAAACATAATCAGGAAACGAGAGTTTATTTTCTGAACAGAGTATATGAGAGGTTACAGACTGGGGCAAAGCTTAATTAAAAGACATTTGGCACACCAGCAGTGTCGAAAACACGTAATTAAACGAAGTCTGAAAACTAAAATAAGATATACATTTCAAAAGAAGCTAAAACAACAAAACAGACAATAAAGAATTTGGTTACTTATTGCATATACGGTCGTTCGAAGCCTTAATGTGTTTTGAGAAAAAGTTTTTAATTTTTAGTCGATTTCGTAACTAAAACGACTTTTTTTGCAAAATATTGCTACCTTTAGCTGCCACACTATTTTGTGACGGAGTAGTACTTTGCCTAGGCGGCTCTAGATGCCATGCAAGAGAAGAAACTGTGTGGGATTCTTGGAATAGTCCTTGATGGCTTATGTCCACTCTTTTAGCGGAGGCACGCAGACCCGCGATCCCTCGCTGGCCAGTTCATGCTGAGGATATTTTTCGCCTGCGCGAAATTTGTCCACCTGAGCAGCTCGATGTTGATGAGCTTGAAGGGGGAGTCTGAACAGATTAGCCCCCTGAAAAGTCACGCATGTAGTTGCAGTACCTCGCCTCTATACCTCTGGAAATCAACAATATTGTTCCGATCGTCAAACAATCTACGGTCACTCATGAAGCATGACAACTCCCCACTGTAGCAACTGTGTACTTTGGCATCATAAACTCGGGTAACTTGTCATCGAGGATGAAGGTTTTTCTTGCACTGAAGAATATAGAAAGGGTCATATGTAATATCCTCTCAAGATCTCTTGTGAACAGCTCTTCAGACGCTTACTGCCAGATTAAAACTGTGTGCCATATCGCAAATCGAACCTGCGACTTATGCCTTTCGCAGATAAGTTTTCTACCGACTGACTATCCAAGTACAACACACGACCCGCTCACAAAGTTTTATTGCTGCAAATACCTCATCTCCTACAGTCCAAAGTTCGCCGTCGAAAGGCAAAGTTCCCAGGTTCGAGTCCCTATCTGGAACACAGTTTTAATCTGTCAGAAAGCTTGAAATCAGCGCACACTCTGCTGCAGAATGAAAATTTATTCTGGAAGCTCTTTAAAAAGTTGAGCATGCAGAAAAAAGTACGTTTAACCATTTATGGAGTGTAGTATCAATGACCACAGTTCGGAAGCAACAGTAATGTTCACAAATAGCATACTAGAAAGAGAAGTAACTAAATATAATGAATACGTTATCTCTATCTCAGACTTAGTGCAGCTCAGAAAGGAATGATCTATTCAGTCACAAAACCGTTGACCATCTACACACTGATGTAAATAATTAAAAATATTATAAATTAACTTCAAATATTAATTGAAATTAGTTCTGTTTGGTATCTACTTTACTCCATAAAAGAATTTTTTAAATTTGCTGGCATTTTGTTATACATTCTACTTAAACCGGATGCCGTAATATGTAATTGACTCGTTCCACAACATAGCGAGATGTCCGAATTATGACCTATGCAACATGCAACCAACTAAACACAGTTGTCATGTATTTCACCTAGAACACATCAACTTATGGCCCTGCAGAACAATCGTGATGTAAGTACTCCAGGAACCAAAGCAGTTTTTTGATCACTGGGCTACAGTTTCACCTCTTTATCACACTGTCTGCGTTTCACGTCCTTACTGTAGCACTGGCAGGCCTAGGCTGCAGTCTGAGCAGGGTTGAATGGACAACGAAGTGCCATTTCTAGACGTTAGGTAGCGGTTAGCTAGCGGTGCCATTAGTGGCTCAAGTGACCCACCTGGCATTCAGTCGTATGGATCCCGTTAGCCAACGGCAGCTAATGGCGCCACCGAGCTGCCAGTGGCGAAACCGTAACCGGGCATTGCAGGAAATGGAACCTCTTAGGCGTGGGCGACTAGTGGCGCCACTAATGACGACACAAGTAGCGCCCTTACCTGGGCTAGTCAGGCTTCCGGACCACGTGAGATGTTTGTTATAAGTCATTACAAGCCGATCAAGAGTAACTGTATCACAACAAGACCGACATCTAGGATTAGTTCAAAAACGATATCCACAAACAGTTGAATGCAACTATCAGCATAGCTTAGAAGCTATAGCGAATTACAAAAAAATGAAAATTAGGCTTCAGCGTCCTGTCGGGAACTACGTCATCAGAGCAGAGCATGTGCTGGGACTGGAGACGGACAGGGAATCAGCTGTAAACTTTTGAAAGGAACCATCCCGGCCTCTGAGTTAACCACGGAAAACCTAAACTTGGGAATTCGAACCACTTTCTCCAGAGAACGAGTTCACTGTCTTACTAGATAATAAATGCAACACATATTTTAAATTCACGATGAATTTATTGAAAAGATTTGTCAGTAACAGAATTAACGGAATATATGAAGTTTTGGTCCACTACACATCTTCTCAGATATCGATATTAAACTGAGAACAGATACCCTTATTTCCTGCTCTATGTTAATTTTTGTACGATATTTGATATTACAGCGACCGCTGAAATCCCACCCTTGCACAGGTAATATGCTGCAGAAGAAATTTATGTTCGTTAAGCTATATGAGCAGTAGGTATTCATCTTTTACTATTATTCAAAAACTACCAAGTTCCAAACTGTCAAGTTCTGTCCCAGGACTGCTCAAGAATATCTTATTCTAAAAACACAAATTCAAATGGAGCCTGACTCCAAATGGGTCTTGAATCCCTGAGGATTTATCGGTATTTTCTGCTTGAAACTACATTTCGATGTAGGGGGCCTACTTGATAAGCTGACAGATTTAGTATAGCCAGACAGATTAACTTCATTGGAGATAACAAAATGGTACAACAGGAGAAAACAACTATTTAAGCAACGATTTATTTTTCATAGATGTAATTTTCTTCTATAAGCTGAAATCTTCTCAACTACTTTTGAAATGCGCATTTTCGAGAGAGAGAGATTCAACCAATTTAATTTTTCAGAGATATCACGTAAGTATTGTGGTTTAAATAAAAAAATACACGTTTTTTTCTTCTTCACCAAAGGTGTACATTTCTTTTCGTTTTTGGAACGTGCGAGAAAATACAGTGCCACGAGAGAGGCATCGAATATGACATCAGTACAGCACAGTTGTGTTTTCGTCTTTTATATCCTCACACCTTTTTTTTTAGAGTTCCGTTCCTCAATCGGTAAAAACGGAACCCTTGTAGTATCACTTTGTTATCCGTCCGTGTCTGTCTATCTGTTTGTCCGACTGCTAAAAACCCTTTTCCTTATAAATGGCTACACGTATCAAGTTAAAATTTACGTTGCATACTAAGGTCTATATTCACTTGGGGGTGTAAAAACTTGAAGCTGCCATGTTAATGCAGTCAAAAGAGACGGCTATTTATGTCATATATTTAGACACTCGAAAACTCAATCATCAAAACCTGTACGGTACTTCTCGTTGACCTAGAATCACGAAATTTGGAAAGAAGCAAGGGTTCACAGTAAAACCAAAGGAAAAATCCAAAAGTTGTTAATTTTTAAGAATGTCAGACGAAAAAAACTTTTTGTCATTTGTTATCAGTCTGTCTTCCCATCCTTCTGCTAAGAACCCTTTTTCTCAGGAGCGGGTAGGCATATCAAGATGAAATTTATGCCACATACTATGGTTTATGGTTCCTTGGCGGTACAATAAAAGTTAGCTTCTGAGTTAATGCAATCAAACGATAGGGTCATTTATGTAACATATTTAGATTCTCATCAAAACGTATAGTGTACTTCCCGTCGGTTTAGAATCATGAAATTTGGCAGTAAGCACGGTTTCACTGTACAAGTAAAGGAAAGAATCCGGAAACTGTGAATTTGTAATTATATCACACGGAAAAAAGTTTTGTCATTTGCTATCAGACTGTCTGTCTGTCCCTGCGTCTGTAAAGATCCCTTTTTCTCAGGAACGGGTAGACATATCAATTTGAAATTTAGCCATATAAAAAGGTCTATGGTCCCTTGGTGATATATTAAAGTTAGCTTCTAACGCAATGGAAGCAAAAGATACGGTCTTTTATGTCATATATTGTGATACTCTTAAATCACTTATTAAAACCTATAGGGTACTTACCATTGACGTAGAATCATGAAATTTGGTGAGAGGCAGGGTCTCATAGTAGAAGTAAAGGTAAAAAAAAAACAGAAAACTGTTAATTTGTAATTATATCACACGAAAAAATACTTCTTTTGCTATTTGTCATCCGACTTCAAACTTGAAATAAAAGCATCCTCTTGGAATCTCTAGAACCGCTATATTACCAGTATCAATAGCAATAACACACAAAAATCATTGGAATTCTTGATTCTTGGAATGGATGAACTGTCTGTCAACATAATTAAGTTTGTACGAAACCGTCAGTGCGAGAGTCCTGTTCGCACCAGGCCAATTTTTTTTTTGAAAACCTTGATTTCACTGGCCGAATTTTTATGTGGTTTACTATATTCATGACACATTCTATGCCTAGGTTCAATGGAGGACTCAGATACCTAGATGTGAGTGCTTCTCTCTGAATAATCGAATGCGTCCACAATGAACCCGGAACTTTGTTCCGAATAAGAACCATCAGTCCTCCATGACAGCAAAACATTTACCTATCATCATTGGTACAAACCTGATCTAAGTCATCCTATTTGCAGTTATACTTTTACAAAAGAACAGTCCTTCAGAATGTAGTTAACATCTAAGAATAACAAGTGTGCATCTTTATTATTGTCTGTGGCCTCATCGAACTTCTGCCCAAAGTCATTTTATTTAGATTTTTAAATTAATTCTGTATTAAGAAACTCCATTATGTGCTTTCTGTTCACCCAATGTACACTGAGATGACAAAAGTCAACGGATAGCGATATGCCGGCCGGAGTGGCCTAGCTGTTCTAGGCGCTTCAGTCTGGAACCGCGCGACCGCTACGGTCGCAGGTTCGAATCCTGCCTCGGGCATGGATGTGTGTGCTGTCCTTAGGTTAGTTAGGTTTAAGTAGTTCTAAGTTCTAGAGGACTGATGACCTCAGATGTTAAATCCCATAGTGCTCAGAGCCATTTGAACCATTTGATAGCGATATGCGCATATACAGACGGCGGTAGTATCGCGTGTACAAGGTGTAAAAGGGCAAGACATTCGAGGAGCTGTCATTTGTAGTCAGGTTTCCGAAGTGTTTAAGGCCTCACGTGGGGAATTAACAAACTTTGAACGCGGATTGATACACTCCTGGAAATTGAAATAAGAACACCGTGAATTCATTGTCCCAGGAAGGGGAAACTTTATTGACACATTCCTGGGGTCAGATACATCACATGATCACACTGACAGAACCACAGGCACATAGACACAGGCAACAGAGCATGCACAATGTCGGCACTAGTACAGTGTATATCCACCTTTCGCAGCAATGCAGGCTGCTATTCTCCCATGGAGACGATCGTAGAGATGCTGGATGTAGTCCTGTGGAACGGCTTGCCATGCCATTTCCACCTGGCGCCTCAGTTGGACCAGCGTTCGTGCTGGACGTGCAGACCGCGTGAGACGACGCTTCATCCAGTCCCAAACATGCTCAATGGGGGACAGATCCGGAGATCTTGCTGGCCAGGGTAGTTGACTTACACCTTCTAGAGCACGTTGGGTGGCACGGGATACATGCGGACGTGCATTGTCCTGTTGGAACAGCAAGTTCCCTTGCCGGTCTAGGAATGGTAGAACGATGGGTTCGATGACGGTTTGGATGTACGGTGCACTATTCAGTGTCCCCTCGACGATCACCAGTGGTGTACGGCCAGTGTAGGAGATCGCTCCCCACACCATGATGCCGGGTGTTGGCCCTGTGTGCCTCGGTCGTATGCAGTCCTGATTGTGGCGCTCACCTGCACGGCGCCAAACACGCATACGACCATCATTGGCACCAAGGCAGAAGCGACTCTCATCGCTGAAGACGACACGTCTCCATTCGTCCCTCCATTCACGCCTGTCGCGACACCACTGGAGGCGGGCTGCACGATGTTGGGGTGTGAGCGGAAGACGGCCTAACGGTGTGCGGGACCGTAGCCCAGCTTCATGGAGACGGTTGCGAATGGTCCTCGCCGATACCCCAGGAGCAACAGTGTCCCTAATTTGCTGGGAAGTGGCGGTGCGGTCCCCTACGGCACTGCGTAGGATCCTACGGTCTTGGCGTGCATCCGTGCGTCGCTGCGGTCCGGTCCCAGGTCGACGGGCACGTGCACCTTCCGCCGACCACTGGCGACCACATCGATGTACTGTGGAGACCTCACGCCCCACGTGTTGAGCAATTCGGCGGTACGTCCACCCGGCCTCCCGCATGCCCACTATACGCCCTCGCTCAAAGTCCGTCAACTGCACATACAGTTCACGTCCACGCTGTCGCGGCATGCTACCAGTGTTAAAGACTGCGATGGAGCTCCGTATGCCACGGCAAACTGGCTGACACTGACGGCGGCGGTGCACAAATGCTGCGCAGCTAGCGCCATTCGACGGCCAACACCGCGGTTCCTGGTGTGTCCGCTGTGCCGTGCGTGTGATCATTGCATGTACAGCCCTCTCGCAGTGTCCGGAGCAAGTATGGTAGGTCTGACACACCGGTGTCAATGTGTTCTTTTTTCCATTTCCAGGAGTGTAGTTGGAGCTAGACGCTTTTGTCATTCCATTTCCGAAATCGTAAGGGAATTTAATATTCGTAGATCCTGAAACGTCCCCTTAGAAAACTTAATGAATTAATGTGCTGATAAACCTCTTACATTATTTACTTTTCAAACATCTGAGCAGAACTGAACGTACTCAGACATTTCGCTCTTTCCCTATTCTGATCAACACTGAACTGACACACAATATTTTTAGCGCAACGCAATCTGACTTTAAATAATCCCTACAAAAGAATGGACCTGACTAACAATAACCTATTTTTGTTGTTGTTGTGGTCTTCAGTCCTGAGACTGGTTTGATGCAGCTCTCCATGCTACCCTATCCTGTGCAAGTTTCTTATTCCCAGTACCTACTGCAACCTACATCCTTCTGAATCTGCTTAGTGTATTCATCTCTTGGTCTCCCTCTACGATTTTTACCCTCCACGCTGCCCTCCAATGCTAAATTTGTGATCCCTTGATGCCTCAGAACGTGTCCTACCAACCGACCTTTCACAAATCACTTACCTCACAAAAATCTTCGTTACTCAAACTACTGAAATACAGCGATCGCCAATACTGTCAGCTAAATAAAAGATTCAAACTACTGAAGGCACTAACTACTGGTAGGCATAGTTAGCAAATGCAAGATTTTGATAGAGAATAAACAATGTATTTACCTTAATAGTGTTCAAAAGTCATAATATATATATATGAGTTCATGACATCCAGTCTTACACATGTACTGTCTCTGATGGACACACGTCCAGATCATCCGCTCTCAAAATTCGGCCATCTCTCTCCCCACATCCACCGCTGCTGGGGGCTCACCTCCAACTGCGCAACGCTACGCGCTGTTAACAGCCAACTGCCCAACACTACAATAGCAAATTCCAACAATGCCACCCAGCCACAGGCTGCACATAGCACAGCCAGTGATTTTCATACAGAGCGCTAGGTGGCGGTGGCGTTACCAATATAAGAACCTAAACAGCCTACTTACAATACAAAGCGTCAGGTGTGTTCTGAGAGTACCAAATTTCAGGCATTAAGTCACACCGTTGACAACGTGGTGGCCTACAGCCTTCACTTAACGGCCGAGAGCAGTGGCGTTTGTGTAGATCTGTCAGCGCTAACAGACAAGAACACTGCGTGAAATAACCGTAGAAATCAATGTGTTACTTACGTCGAACATATCCGTTAGCACAGTGCGGTAAAATGTGGAGTTAATGCGCCATGGCAGCAGATGACCGATGCGAGTACCATTGCTAATAGCACGACGTCGCCTGTGGCGTCTTCCCCTGGGCTAGTGACCGTATCAGTTGGACTCTAAACGACTGGAAAACCGTGCCCTGATCAGATGAGTCCCGATTCTAGTTGGTGAGAGCTGATGGTAGGGTTCGAATGCGGAGCAGACCCCACGAAGCTATGCATCCAGGTTGTCGGTAGACAATGCGCTAGCCGATGGTGACTTCGTAAAGTGTGGGCTGTGTTTACAAGGAATGGGCTGGGTCCTTGTTAAGTTCGGCTGCTTGGAGACCATTTGCAACCATTCATGGACGCCGTGTTCCCAGACAACGAGGTAATTTTTATGGATGACAATTCGCCATGTCACAGGGCCAGAATTGTTCGCGATTGGTCTGAAGAACATTGCGGACAATTGGAGCGAATGTTTTGGCTAACCAGACATGAAACCCTTCGAACGTTTATGGGACAGAATCGAGAGGTTAGGTCGTGCACAAAATCCTGCACTGGCAACACTTACGCAATGGTGGACGGCTATAGAAGTAGCGTGGTTCAATATCTGTGTAGGGGTCTTTCAGCGAGTTGCTGAGTCCATGCCACGTCGAATTGCCGGGCAATAAGACGTCTTACATGATATTAAGAGGTATCGCGTCACTTTTGTCACCTCAGTGTATATAAATTTTTCGTAAGAGCATCAAAATACAGACGAGTTCTTTAAAAGGCAGTTGCGTCATTTCGTAGCTTGAAGATTATACAGCACTACTACTGCCCCGACCCTCTGCAAATGGAAACGAAGCCCCACGGCGAAGGTTAGTGTCACTGCATAGCGAGTCCACAGCACCAAGAAAGTGCGAGAATGCGACCGTAAGAAACTAGACACGGTAAACGCTCATTAACAGCATCAAGGTGTCAAATTGTTAGTGAAGTTGTTGGTTCAGTTACAACACACAAGCAGAGAATTTTCATACTTCACCCCCTATCGCATATACGGAAAAATAATTGTGGCCCACCAGACGCCAGGTCACGATTCTGCGCTACCACAGTGCCGAATATCCGCGTTCTGACTCGATACACGATACCGTACTGTCCACACTGCTGAGTCCCCAGCCTGCTGTGGTCATTCTCATTGTGAGCGTGCGTCTGAAACCGGCCCGCCTCATCGGTGGGACCACCCAGAGCCGTGGTGCCATGTTAATTCTGGTCGAGCTTATAAGGCGGCGTTGTTGCTGTGATGCGACGACGCCCACGGGTGCAGAGGCCTGCACTGCCGGCAGGCACACGCTCTGCTGGTGCGGCACGTGTATCGGGGCGAGAGGCGCGCCCTGTGTGCGCAGGAGAGAGCCGGAGGGACGGGGCGCGTGGGCGCTAGGCGTGCCGTGGCGTGGCCCAGCGTGGCCATCTGCAGCCGCTCCTCCGAGTCTGCTCTGTCCCTCATCTCATCCCAGCTCTGGCCACCTGGACGTAGCCGTAACAACTCAAATGCATCACACACTCAAATTGTTCAAGTTAAAAAAAAAAGAAGGGTGGTTCACTCACTAACTGCCCCTTCGATATGTACATTTTCTTGTGGAATGGTAACTGGCCGGTCAAGTGGGGTAAAACAAACACAGTTATCGTGCGTCCACTTGACATACTAACTCTCACTCCTGTGGAGATCAATTTCGCTAATTATCTTTCTACAAAAGGAAAAAAATAATACTAAGAGACTTTCTGCAAGACTAAAACTGTCTGTCGCGTCGAAACTCGAACACGGAACTTTTACCTTTCGTGCGCAGGAGCTCTACCATCATTTCTTTTTCTTTTACAGTACCGGCTACGAGATTCGATCCAGAGACTTTATACACTACTGGCCATTATAATTGCTACACCAAGAAGAAATGCAGATGATAAACGGGTATTCATTGGAGAAATATATCATACTAGAACTCACATGTGATTACATTTTCACACAATTTGTGTGCATAGATCCTGAGAGATCAGTACCCAGAACAATCACCTCTGGCCGTAATGACGGCCTTGATACGCCTGGGCATTGAATCCAACAGAGCTTGGAGGGCGTGTACAAGTACAGCTCAACATGCAGCTTCAACACGATACCACAGTTCATCAAGAGTAGTGACTGGCGTATTGTGACGAGCCAGTTGCTCGGCCACCATTGACCAGACGTTTTCAATTGGTGAGAGATCTGGAGAATGTGCTGGCCAAGGCAGCAGTTGAACATTTTCTGTATCCAGAAAGGCCAATACAGGACCTGCAATATGCGGTCGTGCATTATCCTGCTGAAATGTAGGGATTCGCAGGGATCGAATGAAGGGTAGAGCCACGGGTCATAACACATCTGAAATGTAACGTCCACTGTTCAAAGTGCCGTCAATGCGAACAAGAGGTGAACGAGACGTGTAACCAATGGCACTCCATACCATCACGCCGGGTGATACGCCAATATGGCGATGACGAATACACGCTTCCAATGTGCGTTCACTGCGATGTCGCCAAACACGGAATCGGCCATCATGATACTGTAATCAGAACCTGGATTCATCCCAAAAAATGACGTTTTGCCATTCGTGCAACCAGGTTCGTCGTTGAGTACACCATCGCAGGCGCTTCTGACTGTGATGCAACGTCAAAGGGTAATCGCAGCCATTGTCCCGGAGCTGATAGTCCATGCTGCTGCAAACGTCGTCGAACTGTTCGTGCAGAAGGTTGTTGTCTTGCAAACGTCCACCTCTGTTGACTCAGGGATCGAGACGTGGCTGCACGATCCGTTACAGCCATGCGGATAAGATGCTTGTCATCTCGACTGCTAGTGATACGAGGCAGGCAACATTGTCAACTGCTGTTTGTGTATGAGAAATTAGTTGGAAACTTTTCTCATGTCAGCACGTTGTAGGTGTCGCCACCGGCGCCAACCTTGTGTGAATGCTCTGAAAAGTTAATCATTTGCATATCACAGCATCTTCTTGCTGTCGGTTAAATTGGCCGGCCGCGGTGGTCTCGCGGTTCTAGGTGCGCAGTCCGGAACCGTGCGACTACTACGGTCGCAGGTTCGAATCCTGCCTCGGGCATGGATGTGTGTGATGTCCTTAGGTTGGTTAGGTTTAAGTAGTTCTAAATTCTAGGGGACTGATGACCACAGCTGTTAAGTCCCATAGTGCTCAGAGCCATTTTTCGGTTAAATTTCGCGTCTGTAGCACTTCATCTTCGTGGTGTAGCAAAAAAAAAAAAAAAAAAAAAAAATGGTTCAAATGGCTCTGAGCACTATGGGACTTAACATCTATGGTCATCAGTCCCCTAGAACTTAGAACTACTTAAACCTAACTAACCTAAGGACATCACACAACACCCAGCCATCACGAGGCAGAGAAAATCCCTGACCCCGCCGGGAATCGAACCCAGAAACCCGGGCGTGGGAAGCGAGAACGCTACCGCACGACCACGAGATGCGGGCTGGTGTAGCAATTTTAATGGCCAGTAGTGCATATCACTAAGTTCTTATTCAATTTAATTTGAAAAACAATTTTGTTTAGGGGTTCATGAGAGGGACGGCATCCGGGGGGGGGGGGGGGGGGGTTGGTGCCGAAGCAGGCCGTGGTCGCATGTAGAGGCCTGGCTGCGACGTCTGCCTCCCTGAGGTGCCTCCAGCCCCCCCCCCCCCCTTACCCCCCCGCCCCCCCCGCTCCTGCCACCACCACCAAGACGGATGCGACGGAAAACAAATTAGACACAGGCAATTGACGAAAATGTTTTTTTCGTACACTGACGGAAAAACATCGCAACACCAGAAAATAATTAATGAAGAGCAATGAAATTTTGCGAATGCATTTGTCGAGGCAACATATTTTAGCGGCTAACATTGTAAGATCACAAATTAATGTACGCGCGAGCTAAATAATTGCAAATGTGAAATGCTGGTACAGTCTTACACAAAAAAAAAAAAAAAAAAAAAAAATTGATGCCGGTGGCCGCCGCAGAGGCTAAGTCCGAGTCGTTCACTTAAGGTGGCAACTAAAGCCGATCGCCCCTCAGATTTTTAAGTCCGACGGTATGCACGATCTGGTAACACTTTAGAATGCGCAAGTGTCCTTTCCTCGAGAAGACGCAGCGCTGTAACTGATCGTGCTCTAGTGGTTAAAGTCGCGCGACATCGAATCCACTCTAGTCTATCTCTTTTTTAATCGAATTTCGGTTGCGTGCGAAAATAGTCAGTGTGATGAAGCTCCAAATTAATTCCCTTCGCTTTCTAACCCACCTATGATACCAGAAATCTCCACAACAATTCCGCCACACAGGTCGCGGCTGTGTCAAGACGAAGTCCACGCTCAGGAGTTTGATCGCCTTACAGCGGCCCCGGCAGCCGGCTACCGGCCACACGCCACTCGCCAAGACACTATGATTGTGTTTATCAACTGTCATTTTCTGATTTGAAGTTACATACTGGATTTTGCGCGCTCGAAACTTGTGACCGTTGTTCAGGAGTTGTGGAACGGAGTCGAAAGTGGAAAAATTCTAACATTACAAAATAGTGTTTGCTCTGGGTTTAACAGAGATGTGAAAGCAGCAACGCAGCTCGGAACACTAGGACTGTGTGTCGAGCGAGTTCGTTCTGTCATGACTCATTTTCTACGTTCAGGAAGTCTCGATAGCTGGCGTACATGATGAACCGCCACTGTTTAACCATAGTAGGTCATTTGTATTCGATAGACAAGGTTCCTACATTTTAGTTTGATCGTCATTATTTCGTTCGTTGAGAATTCCTATGCAGTATTGTGCTGTTGTCTAGTTATGACGTCTTTATGTTAACTTCTAAAAAAAAATAGATGGTTGAGCCTTAAGAAACAAAAGGCAGTGCGAAAGTAATATTTTACAGCTGGTGGCTCAATAAAGATATTGTGCACTACGAAATCCTCTATCGCAGGCGATATTTATTGCCAACATCTGCGAACTGTAGTGCAGCTTACCATGCTGGCCTTACGACGAGAGCCTGTGACGAAAGTCTATTTTAATTATACAGAAAGTACTGTAACACGAGTGTGCCTGTAACAGCCCGATATTAATCTTTCTGGACTTCGGAACGGACTGTGTTTATTTGCTGTCTTATGTCAAATTGAAACACTATGCAAATTTGGTATTTCATAGCTGTAATTTATTGATTGATTTTGGACGTGACTGTCTGTAGCTCTGTAAGGGAACGGCTAAGAAATCTGGCCTCCAGCGAGACTTGAACCGTGGCCCAAAGCAGCCTTCGCTTCAGAAGTACACACGTTACCTCAGTGTCACAGAAGCGCTGCTATGATTGTCTTTTTCGTAATGTTCCACTGGTGGATGGAACTGATTAGCTGCAACGTAAAAAACGAGATCAGTTGCAATTTAAGCGTGGAATGACCTGTCTGGATCTAAATCATAAAGCGATACCCCGCTGTCACATCTTTAAAGAAGATGGTCGGCACCGTTGGTTCTTCATGGCCCATTCGGCCGGAGTTTAGTTTAATTTAAGCTGCCACTACGTTGGATCGTAGCTCAGCGAAGGAACAACCGCAGCTAAACAAGACCAGGTAAACCTCACGTTCTGACGTGCTGAGACGCGCGATGTTTGCGGATGGTGGCTGTAAAAAGTCCCACGTCAGCGGAAGGAATCACTCGTGAGTAGCACCGTTCTTCCAGCAGTCCATCTATCACACTGACTGAGTAGGGAATTAAAAAGAATAGGGTTAATAGTCGAGCAGTTCCTCATAAGCCAACCATTTCTGTAGCCAATGGTAAACGAAGCCTGACGTGGAGTACAGAGCGGTGCCACTGGCCAGTGGATTACTGGAAACGAGTCATTTGTAGTAATGAAACACGCCATATCCTTGGCAATCCACTGGAACGATATGGCTTTCACCAATTCTGGGCCGGCCGCTATGGACGAGCGGTTCTAGGCGCTTCAATCCGGAACCACGCGGCTGCTACGGTTGCAGGTTCGAATCCTGCCTCGTGCATGGACGTGGGTGATGTCCTTAGGTTAGTTAGGTTTAAGTCTAGGAGACTGATGACCTCAGATGTTAAGTCCCATAGTGCTTGGAGCCATTTGATTTGAACCAATTCTGGTGTATGTTGTCTGCTGTCAAGTGTAGTGACAACAGTGAAGTACGGAAGAGGCAGTGTTACGGTATGGGAGAGTTTTCCGTGGTTACGATGTGGTCCCTTTGTTAAGCTAAAGAAAATCCGGCAAAATACGTAAAGATATGAGCTCAACTAACAGCATTGTGGATTCCGTACAGCAGAGAAACAGACCGGGGAATATGTTTTTATCAGCAAAAAAATGCACCCTCTTATAAAATAGCATTTGTGAGACGATGGTTTGTGGACAATAACATTCCTAAAATGGACTGACTGTCCAGAGTCCCAGTCTGAACCCAGTGCAATATGCTTGGGATGTTAGACGTCGATTTCGCTCCAGACTAGCGTTCAAAAACAATACGTTCTGTGGTTTCGGCTCTTGAGGAAGAATGGGCTGCCATTCCTTCAGAGACATTCATACACTTGATTGAAAGTGTCTCCAACAGAGTTCAAGACAGTGTGAAGGCCAAACGTGGACACACTCCATATTAATGTCCACTAATAGGTTTCCTGATACTTTTGACCGGATAGTATACAGCATTCATGCAGTTATCGTGGTGGGTTGAGACAGCTAATAACATTTTCTTCCGGCACCGATTGTAATCTTACCAAGGCATGGGATCCTGCCTTAAATTGATAAACAAGAGCCAGACCACAGCAGGGAAATCTGTCAGTAGCACAGGAACTAGAACTGTAAATAGCAAAACAAAAGCAGAAATGCTTAACTCCGTTTTGAAATGTTCCTTTAGGAAAACAAACTCAGGAGTATTGCCTCAACTGAATGAGTGAAATAGATATTAGTGACAGTGGTTGAGAAACAGCTGAAATCACTAAAATTGAACAAAGCACCATTGCCCTATGGAATCTCTGGCAGATTCTATACCGAATTTTCGGCTGAGTTAGCCCTTTTTTAATCATAAGGGAAGATCACCAGAAAAAAAAGGTATGTCCCGTAGTTGGAACGAGGCACCGGTCACACCTGTCTACAAGAAAAGCTGCAGTAGTGATCCACAAAACTACCGTCCAGTATCGTTGCATCCATTTGTTGTAGAATCTTAGAACATATTCTGAGCTCAAACGTAATGAGATTTCTCGAAAAGCATGGCCGTCTCCATACCATTCAGTATGGATTCCGAAAACATCTATCATGCGAAAGCCAACTCCTAGTTTCCTCACATGACATCATGAAAGACATGGACCAAGGTAGACAGGTAGATGCAGTATTTCTCGATTTCCGAAAAGCATTTGACTCAGTAGAACCAAACCTGTGCTTATAATTGAAAGTGCGGCGAAAAGCATCGTCAAGCGAAATTCGTGACTGGGTTGGGAATTTCTTGGTAGGGAGGACTCGGCATGTTATGTTGGATAGACTGTCACCGACAGATGTGGAAATAATTGCGTGTGTCACAGGCATGCGTGTTGGGACCACTGCTGTTTATGTTGCGCATTAATCACTTTGCAGACAACATTAATAGTAATCTCACAAGGGAGTGGTCCAACCGGACACGTCGAAACTAAAAGTACTTAAGAAATTTGAAAGTTAGTAATTTTTGCCGCACGAAGAACCGCTCGTAACAGTGGCTTGTATAGCCTTTCGTGCTTGGCGCAGGAATCGGCGAATAAGCACATGCAACCATGACAAGAGATGACAGCACAGAGTAACCAGAAGTCCAAAATACACATAGTATGCGAATTCGAAGGACTTAAACCATACCGAAAACGTCTCAAATCATTAATTTTTTGAGTAAGGTAAGGTCCCCAAATATTACCTTTTTGTTATTATCACATGTAAATTCATCAAATCGCTAGAAGAAACACAAATGAATGTGTCATTATACACCCAACTATGTTTACTATATGAGCAAAAGTCAACTTTTGTGATAACTTTATGAAGAATGTAAAAAATAATAATACAAATAATTAACATTCCTTTACTTATGAGGAAGGTGATCCAAATATGGCCCCTATGCATTAAAGCACACAAAACTTTGACAGTTGACAATAAAATCGCAAAACACATAAGAACTTACAAAAACTAGTTGATAAGCCTACTAGAAAACTCTCGAATATTAACATTTAAGTTTCAAACAAAGAGTGCAAATGAATGCTTACTTGAACTTCGTGCATCGCATTTTCCATGGCCCCATAAAAAGCGCTGTAAGCACCGAATCCAGTTTTGTCCTTTGTTGTCCTGCGAATACGGTTTGTTGTACACTGGGCATTCGGCATCTTCACCGTCGTCACTTTCATCACTAACAACTACTTCATCAGAATTTAAATCAAAATCTTCTTCAGCAAGAGAATCATCACAGGGTTCAGAAGAAGAAACTTTTCTTTTTCCCCTCCAGTTTACAAAACCTGTCTTCTTTCTTGCAGCTGATTCCGTCTCGTCTTGCTTCCTTTGACGTGACTTCACAATAATATTCTTGTGAGGTAAGCAGGTAAGGGTAGCTGAACCTCGTCGGTAGAAATGCTTGCTTCGATGACAGGCATAGGTTGAATATCCTTAGGTGATATGGTACGATTATCAATTTCTGGACCCGGGTCTGGTTGCATAAAATGTGAGTCGAAGATATTTTCATTCGTGGGGAAAATTCCCGCAGTTCTAAACCCACTGATAGCCGTTGACATATTTGTAGTTCTTATGTAAGCACGACCCATCAGAGCATCTACTTATTGTAATGAGAAACAACACTGTTTTCGTGATCTTCCAACCACTTTCCAATTTTTTGGGCATATTATGATTTTAGTGGGAACATGAAAAAAGCGTCTAATGGTTGCCTGTTATCAGTTCACTGTGGAGGCAGTCAAACTACGGAAACACCGTTATCTCGGCCAAGCTGAATAACGTCGATGTTACGAGCGTGCGTCATGTGACCATCTAAAATCAGGAGCACTGGATCGTCTTGGGATGGTTTGACAATGTTAATGAAGTGCTGGAATCATTTAGTGAACAAGTTCAGCTGTATCCATCCGGAAGGATGAGTTACCCCTATTGTACATGGAGGAGTTCCGTCTAGTAGTTCAGCCTTGAAGTTCTTGCGTGGAAAAATCGTCATAGGCGGAATAAACGGTCCAGATGCGGACATGCACGTTACAAGAGTTGCAAGTGAACCACATTCAGCAGAAGACAATCGGTGAGCTTCACGTTTGACTTATACAGCAACAATTTTTCTACATTTATGCTGAACTATCGTCAAGCCTGTTTCATCAACATAAAGATTTTCCTAGGACTGTGTTTGATTTTCTCCATTTCCGGTTATAGAATCGAAAAAACTTTGTCCACATTCTCCTTTGAGAATCGCTGGATTCTAGTTTAACAGCAGCTGCCGTGTTCTGAAGGAGATATCGGGATGCCGTCCCATAAACAGTTGCAATCATTTCTTGTCTGCGAATCCTTGTCGGGACCTAAAAGGATGCTCAGTATTATTTCTATTGGATAGCTGAAAAGCCATAAATTTAACATCATATACATGAAACCCATAATAATTATTCTCCATTGTTTTACAGTACTCGACGAGACGCGCCTCTCTCTTGTCCTAGAGCATCATTCAAAACATCTGCAGATTCAGCATTTTGCAACTTTAGATTCTTCGTATACGTCATCAGTGTTGTTCTCGGTATCCCAAATCACGTACTGCTTGTTTAACAGGCATAGTTTCCTCCTAAACGGTTGTATTTTCAGTGAACATTGCATTTTTGCCATCTGAAAATAGGAAGAGAAACTATTTGACGATATGCTAAGCCATGTACCCAAATATGGCCCCGGGGTCATAATTAGATTTGGCATATTAGGAGAACGGCAACCATTGCAAAGAATGATGACTACTATAAAGACTCCTTTGAAAAAAAAAGAAAATTTTTTTTGTATGTTCACTATTGAGGGTAAATACATACAGCGTACACAGGGCGATGTGTGAAACTGATAGCGATTACGCGCTTCCGCTGTTGTAGAAATCTGCTCCAGATGCTGCAGATATCGTGTTGAGCTGAAAGTGGTAACCAAAGTACGGAGAAATATTCTTCGGGGCTCTGCTGCATAGCAATCAGATTGCTTTCAGTTCTGAGAAATGTCCAGGTACTATTGTGGATTTGAATGATCCATGAAGTGACTTCTTTTCCGAAGAAAACATCGAACTATTTCACTAGAACTGAACGCTCCCGTCGGAACTGTTCTCAAGCTGGTGTTTATTAGTAAATCACAATAGAAGTATATCGCTGGGTGTATAATAACACGTACCTTCTTGAAATGAACAATATTTTATTGTTCTATTAACTGATTTCCTTCCATATACACTTATATTTTACAATGTGAATCGAAAACTCGCAATGGCGTCGATTTTTACATCAAAAGAATGGCTCTCCTCTCCTAAATTTTTTTTTACTCTTAAGAAGAACAAAAGTTCTATCTTCTAAGAATAATTATGTGAGCGCTGACCGCCACAGAATAATAAACAATATCTTTGTCTCTCTCTCGCACTGTCACAGCAAGTTACGCTGCATGATACATCATACTACCTGTGATTAAAAAAGTGCTTTTGTAATATTTGTATTTCACAGTGAAACACATTCTGTAAACAAAAGTAGCAAAATCTTACCTTTGCTCCGAAAAGAAAACACAAGATTCCAGGCTATCACAGAGAACGCTTCTTGTTTCACGCATATTCCATAGCTTACCAGCGGCCTCTGAAGTGCACAGTAATACCGCATGATTGCGGCAGTTGCTTGAGAGTTTAGATAGGATGGACATATTTGGACAAGGGGCCATATTCGGGGACTTTACATTCAACTGCAGTTCATATCCCAACTAGTCTCTGCAGATGTTAATTGTTACATAATTGACTATCAGAGGAAAGAAAATCAAAGCATTGTATGATGTTACTTTACTGACGACTCCCATAATTCGGGACATAATTTGTTGACATGAAATATTTTATAACAATTTCTGTAGCAAAGCTCTTACGATAATTTTTGAATAATTTATGCCGGACATTGTGGCCGAGCGGTTCTAGGCGCTTCTGTCCGGAACCGCGCGACTGCTACGGGCGCAGGTTCGAATCCTGCCTCGGGCATGGATGTGTGTGATGTCCTCAGGTTAGTTAGGTTTAAGTAGTTCTAAGTTCTAGGGGACTGATGACCTCAGATGTTAAGTCCCACAGTCTTCAGAGCCATTTTTGACTAATTTATACTTTAGCAACACTGGACCCGTTCCTTGATTATTTGCAGTAGTCATCACAAAAATTCGAAGTGCCTATTGGATGACGAAAACAAACATTTTCTTTAGACCAGGCGCATATAAACAAAGAAAAAACTAATGCATTTAGGTACGTCATCATAATTAATAGTTTATTCAGACACTTGGGATGCAGTAAGAAATGGTCGTAGCCGTTGTTCTCCATATTGTGCTGCATTACTTCGTCAAATTCGTAAAATCTTGTGGATCAAACTGCAATGAACCACGTGACTGAGGTTTAACGACACTAATCCGTTGACAAACCTGAAATGGCAAACAGCTATCAAAAATTATATTGTCCGACAATATTCTGAAAAATGTGGCAAAAAAATTTGTTTATGGGGAGGCTGAATCTTTTCGTCGTCCTCCTAAATACTTATACGATGTTGTGTCAGGTCAAGGGTCCAACAAAACCAATGAATTATTTGTTGACACTGGTAAAAAGATATTTCTGATCTAACGTTCAAAATTATCCGCTTCCATTTATCCAAATTTTGGTATGTCGATTACAAGATTTTTGCAACTACACAGTCCTTTTCTGTAATTTTTGGTCATAATTTGCTTTGACATTGTTGAATAGAGGTATAAAGCTGCGGGAACAGTAAACCATTGATACTTATTACTGACATTGTTGTATACGAATGTGTTATAGCATACATCGACTCGACAAGCGACTTTTTCTTCCGCTCGAAATGATAAATGCGGTATAGATGCAATTCTTGCACGAAACCTGCTTATTGGCTTTATATACAGCATTTTATGGGATAACGAGAAGCTTTATCTTTACGTCAGCTACGAATTTCTCTATAGAATTACCTATTACCTATTAATCACATCTTCTCTAAACGTTTACTTGAGCTAATCTTCGTAATTTTACTCTTCCTTTTCCGTATAATTTCCTGATCCTGTTTAGCTAAGTCGAAGAAATGGAAATCAGTAATGTTAATCTCACTAACAATTCAGTGTACTCAGTCACATAAATCTCTTTCGTTAACAGTGCATTGATTCTCAGGAGCGGTTCTAAATCTTTCGAGTAGCTTCTTTTCCACACTTTAGCAAGTTACATTTTGAGGTGTATTTCGTACCTAGCATAAATCTTTGCTGGATTTGTACATTTCATATTCAGATTTTACAAAATGGAACCAGCTGCGCACACTACCTAACATTAAGCGTTTTCTTTCTCTTCTTTTAACCAAAAAATTTACAGTGTTCTCTTTGACACTGAAAGCGGTAGTACATGATTTCTTCAGCCTAGGAAGGTAGTGCGTTTTTGTTCTGGACTTCAGTTAGCAGAACAATCATCGTTCGAACCACAATTCACGGAATCGTCAGTATCTAATGATTTCGTGATTTCTGACGAAAAGTTGAAATCATTCAAATGAATGTCCAGGAAATTAACTAATGTATAACACATAACTAGATTTTCACGAGGAACAGATGATTTCGATTGCGTATCAAGTTCTTCATATTTCATCTTGGCAAGGTTGAAAATGTTAATTGGATTTCACATTACTGTGAAACTCTCGAAGATGGAAACCGCACAAAGACAAATGGTATTATCCAGCATATACGAAGAAACCCCAGTGAAAATTAATTCTGTTTTATCTCCATTGTTAATACTTAGCAATACCGCAAAGGCAACTGCTAATTTTTATGGTTATTAAATGAGTTGCAGTTGGATAATAACTGCGAACAATTGTGTCAGAGAAACTATCAACGGTCACTAAAATTCAGTTTACAAATTACGATCGCTCTGTGCCGTGTTGTGTGTTTACCTTCGTGCCGTCAACCAAGGCTATGCATCTGCCGTGTCGCGTATGCTCAGTCTTCCTAAGCTGAGGCACCGGTGTCCATTTTCCAGTCATTTGGCGAGCTACATATTTGGCAGTTTTTAACATTTTTGAAAAACACTTGCAGTGAGTCTTAGCAACTAAAATTTTAAGTTTGAGGTTTTTAGGTGTGGTCTTCCTGTATAAAAAAATTCCAGGCGGGATTAAACAGTTCCCTTGTCAGACTTTGGCTGATGCCGTAAATATCTATAATGAAGTACTGACTGGAAAAAGTTGCACAAATATGTAGTTGGACCTTGATAAGATTTCAAAGTGGTACAGTTTGTCCCCCACCGAATCTAGTGGCTAGCGTTGCTGCCTCTGGATAACGGTGTTCCGGGTTCGATTCCCAACCGGGTTGGCGATTCTCTCTGCTCGGCGACTGGGTGTTTGTGTTGTTCTCATCATTTTATCATTATTCGTGAAAGTGGCCAGACTGGAGTGTGTAAAGATTGGGACTTTGTACGGGCGCTGATGACGGCGCGGTTGAGCGCCCCACAAAACAAACATCATCACCACCACGCTGAACTCGACTTCCCCGACGGTGGTAAAGTGTGCGTAGTGTATAGTAGAAGGGAGAGTAACGTGGACACAGTCGATTTTGAAACTGTTAATACGTAATTTGGAGAAGAAATAAAAACTACCGAGCGAGGTGGCGCAGTGGTTAGCACACTGGACTCGCATTCGGGAGGACGACGGTTCAATCCCGCGTCCGGCCATCCTGATTTAGGTTTTCCGTGATTTCCCTAAATCGCTCCAGGCAAATGCCGGGATGGTTCCTTTCAAAGGGCACGGCCGACTTCCTTCCCCATCCGCCCCTAATCCGAAGAGACCGATGACCTCGCTGTCTGGTCTCCTCCCCCAAAAACCAACCAACCAACCAAATAAAAACTTTGAGGTTCGCCGATGACATTGTAATTCTGGCAGAGACAGCAAAGGACTTGGAAGAGCAGTTGAACGGAATGGATAGTGTCTTGAAGGGAGGATATAAGATGAACATCAACAAAAGCAAAACGAGGATAATGGAATGTAGTCGAGTTAAGTCGGGTGATGCAGAGGGTATTAGATTAGGAAATGAGACACTTAAAGTAGTAAAGGAGTTTTGCTATTTGGGGAGCAAAATAACTGATGATGGACGAAGTAGAGAGGATATAAAATGTAGACTGGCAATGGCAAGGAAAGCGTTCCTGAAGAAGAGAAATTTGTTAACATCGAGTATAGATTTAAGTGTCAGGAAGTTATTTCTGAAAGTATTTGTATGGAGTGTAGCCATGTATGGAAGTGAAACATGGACGGTAAATAGTTTGGACAAGAAGGGAATAGAAGCTTTTGAAATGTGGTGCTACAGAAGAATGCTGAAGATTAGATGGGTAGATCACATAACTAATGAGGAAGTATTGAATAGGATTGGGGAGAAGAGAAGTTTGTGGCACAACTTGACCAGAAGAAGGGATCGGTTGGGAGGACATGTTCTGAGGCATCAAGGGATCACCAATTTAGTATTGGAGGGCAGCGTGGAGGGTAAAAATTATAGGGGGAGACCAAGAGATGAATACACTAAGCAGATTCAGAAGGATGTAGGTTGCAGTAGGTACTGGGAGATGAAGAAGCTTGCACAGGATAGAGTAGCATGGAGAGCTGCATCAAACCAGTCTCAGGACTGAAGACCACAACAACAACAATACGTAACTGTTTGTATATATAAAAACGTCATTTTCTGTTCGCAAAGGGTCACGCAGTGGAAAATAAGAGATCTTAATATTAGATCTCCAATAGAAGACTTGTGATTACTTATTTTATTTGCAAGAATGTTTGGACCTCACATACTATAAAATTTACGGAAGTCAATGAAAGAATAATACGGTCGCTTCTAAGAGAGTGCTTTACCGCTTCTGAACACTCTGTTGTTTTTGAAGTCTACGATAGGTACGAGTGTATTTACTACACAGAACTATTTCTGCTCCAGTATAGGAAGCTGGTGCACAGCTACAAATTTTGTCCATAAAATGCTGTTCAATGCCGTTCCGATTTCATTAATGCAGAGACAGCAGTGAAATCTTGTTTGTCTAATGGAGCTGTGTCAAATATCTACTCAAATTACAAAAAATTATTGTTTGCAATAAACAATACTATAAAAATATGTTGAGGTTTAAACGTGGTTTAAACTTGTGTATTTCCACAGTATAAATTGTGGAATTTCCCTGCGAATTTTTTTATACAAGAAAATTATTATTTTTTTAAAACTACTGTTTGCAATGAACATGCTGTAAAAAGTATGGAGGATGATGTAGAACTGCACTAAATTTGTATGTTTCTTTTGCCAGTGACAGTATAAAATATAACAGTTTACCGTGAATTTTTTTATCAAATTATTATATATTGTTTGTTTTTTCCTTTTAGCCGTCAGTAAGATATTAAAATAATAAGGTAGTTTTGATACAGTTGTGTGTGAGACAAGAAAATGATTACTGGGCAACACAGATGCGCACATTAGCTTTAGTGTAAGAAATACAGAGATATGTGTGCATGTAAATAATGTATAGATTTTTGGCGTTGGGATCATTTTTTTCATAATATTATGCCAGAGGTATGCTTACGTACACAGTCAGCTTTGACTTTCACAGAAATAATTTTACTTGAATTTAAAGGGTCTCTGTAATTATACTTGCAGTGATCCGTGATGCTCAGTGATTAACGGTGGTCAAATGATCAACGATGATCAGTGATCACCAGTGGTCAGCGAACAGTGACAATCAGTGATCAGTAATGTTTAACAAACAATAGGCATTATGATGTAGGCGTCTAGCATTACCGGTTAGCATTTAGCGTTTACCGTTCAGTACTGGTGGCCATCCGAGGGGGATGGTGTCCACCTAGGGAGGATAGTAGCCATCTAGTAGGGGAATGGTGGCCATCCAAAGGGGAATGGTGGTCACCCATTGCGGGAGTGGTGGCACCCTGTGAAACGAGACGCTCTGATTAGATGTTGAATATAGAGAGGAAGAGGGTGTGGGATATGAAAAACACAATTGCTCTATGACCATCATCTTGTGTTTTTTAATACTGTGTTGGAAAGAGGAGGGGGACTATAAAACACACAATATTGGTCTGTACATAAGTAATGTAACTTGACACTGTTTTCGCACTACGCTGTGACTGGATGGAGATAGAGACGAGGAGGAGGACAGGGGTTATAAAGCATGTAACTTGTCTACATCCACCATCTTGGATCTTTAATACCGTGCTGGAAAGAGAAAGGTGTTATAACGCACACAACTGGTCCAAGCTCAATCTCTTAGTCTTTCAAGGAAATAATGAATTTCTTTGACCTTCGAGTGGAGGGTAAGTTATTTTTTGATTTAAATGTGATACCATTTTTATTTATTTTTAAATATTACACTCTAATTTGTTGGAGAAAGGGGTTACAAAGCAGACAATTCGTCTATTTCCACCATCTTGGATTTTTAGCACTGTACTATGAATGTCGGAGATGTATGGGGAAAGATAGAGGGGCTTTTAAATTTAGTATGAACGCAATTGTACTATTTGTAATACTGCACTATGATTGGCTGTCAATAAGGGATACTGCACTGTGTGATTGTTAGAGTTTTAATTTTTCCACTAATGTAGTTGAACTATTTCTTCTAACTTCTAATTCTTTAAATACTGCATTATGAGTGGCTGGAGATAAGGAGGGGCGGGGGGGGGGGGGGGGGAAGAGGCAGGGGGTGTCGCTTCGCACTGACAAGGATGATGACATCATCGATAACTGTGATGATGTCACTGATATAGATAATGGTATAACTGGGTCAATGACCTCGACCACATGACGTCAGAAATGTAAAGAAAGTAGATCAGAATTGGTATAGACATACTACTGTCAAACGAAATATTCGGTTCCAATTGCGTGAGTTTTTGCATTTTTGTTTGGTTTAGTCTGGATAAATTCGTGTGTGTTATATTTAGATTATGCGGTTGTTCTGTTGGGGGATGTCTGGTATTGCTGACTTCGATAACCTTCATAGGTAAACCGAATTATTCGTTTCCAATTTTTGTGTTTTCTATATTTTTCTTTCGGTTTACTCTAAAGGAATTCATGTACGTAATTTTTTGATTTTTTTGATTGCTTTGGGATGATCTTACCTATATTAACCCTTTTTTTCGTTTGTCCCCAGCCAAAACCGCCTTTTTTCGTGACTGACCCGCTATATTCATTTTATTAGGTAATTGAAATATTTCGCGTATTTTTAGTGTTCTGTACTTCAATAGGTAAAAATAGAAACCTTACAGGATCAATTTTTTGCCCGTCTGTGTGTCTGTCTGTCTGTCTAGACAACTGTTAAAAACATTTTTCTCAGGATCTGGTAGATGTATGAAGTTGAAATTTAGTCACAGACCAAGTTCTATTATCCCTTGGTGATGTAAAAATATGAAGCTGCTAAGTCAACGCAGTCGAAAGATACGGCCATTTATGTTACATGTTTAAATAGTCGTAAACTCACTCATCAAAACCTATAGGGTACTTCCCGGTGGACTAGACTCATGAAATTTGGCAACAAGTCGGGTTTCACTGTACAAACAAATTTGTAATTGTACCGCACCAAAAATATTGTTTTTTCATTCATTCTCAGACCTTCTGTCTATCCGTCCTTTTGTTAAGACCCTTTTTCTGTGGAACGGGCAGATGTATCAAGTTGAAATTTATGTCACATACTAAGTAAGGTCTATGGTCCCTTGGCGGTATAATAAACGTTAGCTTCTAAGTCTATGCTGTCAAAAGGACACGGCCATATATGTCACGTATTTTGGTACACGCAAACTCACTCATCAAAATCTACAGCGTACTTCCAGCTGACCTAGAATAATGAAATCTGGCAGGAACAAAGGTTGAGAAGTACAAGTAATGAGAAACCCTGGAAATTGTTAATCTGTAATTATATCACTCGAAAAAATATTTATTTTGTCATTTGTTATCCCGCGTCAAACTTGAAAACAATCAGTAATTCTGCATTCAGGCTGACTCGACCACAATAGTAAAATCGATCATCACGCAAAGAATGACGTTTTTGATCATAAGACGCGTTTCGGAATTTGTTCATGATATATCCAGGAGCGATTACTGCACGTTGATATGACGTTTCAAGTTGTATACGAGGCAAACGTTCGCAGACTAAGCGATGGTCCAACATCTATGTATTGCTTACACTTTTCCTTTGAAGACATCGTACAACCAGGAGATTACATTCCAATATCCTTTTACATAAATCGCTGCATTCATATTAATCTTTACTATTTTCCATTCGGTGATCTAAAAGAATTGTAATTTTTCCCAGTTGGCATTCCTTACTCAATGTCTTTTAATCACCAGAAGCATCACTTAACGAAATAAGATACTGAAAACATGGAGTGTACTAATCACTGCCAAAAAAACTTCTTTGTGTATGGGTACCACCTCTGCGATTAAACAAATTAATTTTCTGCTATCCGTATTTTGCCTCCTTATTTATGAAGCATCATAACTGGCCTGTAATATATGTTTTTGTTAGATATACGAGATATGATGTAACATAATTTTAACAGTTTTCTTTTGTGTCAACTTCCTTTCGTGAATGAAAAAAACAATTTTTGAACCACATATTACGCGAATTTTAAAAACTGCGAAAAATGGAATAGTTATTGCGTCAAAGGTTGTTCAGATTCATATTTCGCCTGTAGAAATTTAGGTCAACCAAACTCTGAGAAATAGAGAGACGCACATTATCAGTGGGAGGATGGTCCATTCAGAGCCGCTAAGATCTGAAGTATCACAGCGCGAACACAATGGTAACCTTGACTCCGATTAGACGCTAAATTACGATTCTGCTCTCTAACATATCAGATCCATCAGCTTATTAAGCCATAGTTGCAAAATGAATCAAATTATTTACAAAAGAATAGAAATACTGGTAGGAAACAACTTCGGGGAAGATTATGTTTCGGAGAAATGAATGGAACACGCGAAGCAATACTGAACCTACAACTTACCTTAAAAGACAGACTGAAAACAGGAAAAAAGCGTTTATAGCATTTGTGGATTTAGGAAAAACTTTTCACAATATTGTCTGGAATACACTTTTCGAAATTCTGAAAGCATCAGGGATAAATACAGGTACAGATAGGTTTTTCCTACAACTTGTAGAGAAACAAGCCTGCGGCAATAATAGTCGAAGAAGGTGAAAGGGAGATAGTAGCCGAGAAGTGAGTGAGACAGGGTTGAAACCAATCCCCGATGTTATTCAGTCTGTGCACGGAGCAAGGTGGAAGGAAAACAAGGAGAAATTTGGGAAGGGAATTACTGTCAAGGAATTGAAGTAAAAAGTTTGGTGTTTGCCATTTTAAATGTAATTCTATCGGACACGGCGAAAGAGTTGCAGCGATTGTTTAACAGAATGGATAGTGTCTCGAAAAGAGGTTGTGAAAAGAATATTAACAAAAGTAAGATGTAGAGTAATGGAATGCATTCCAGTTAAATCAGTCGATGCTGAAGGAATTATATTACGAAATGAGACACTAAAAGTAGTGATGAGTTTGCGAGTATCCCCATGGGCAAACGATGCGAAGGTCGTACTGTTCCCTGACACTCTGGATCTAGTGTTGGTTTCAAAACTGCTGCACATGAGGAAACAATGCCAAATCTCCACTTGACGTACGATGAATAATTAAAGATATGGCCGCAACAACTATGTTACGGTGGTGGGTTTGCTAGCACAATCAAGGTGGTCACATCTACAACATTAGTGATCCATCAATATTAATTTATTTATAAAAACGCAAGGAAAACAGGGTCGTAACAAGCAACAAACACGCTTGAAAAGAAAATAAATATATTAAACTCTCTAACGCAAGAAATGACGCAGTTTTAATAAAACAAATAACACAGAACCTATGAGGGTCACTCCAAAAGAAATGCACACCACTTTTTTAAAATCCATCTTTTATTCTACAGGTTTGAAAGTTTTACAGTGTATAGATACATCCTTTAGGAACAATATTTTCATTTCTCCACATAATTTCCATCCCTCTCAACTGCCTTACGCCATCTTGGATCCAGCGCACTGTAAAATTCTGGAACAACCTGTCGGAGCCATTGTTTGGCAGCGTGCACAAGAGAGTCATCATCTTCAAACCTTGTTCCACGAAGAGAGTCTTTCAGTTTTCACCTGTCACAATTCTTCCAAGAAATTCATCTCGACCATTCTCATACTGTTCCAAAAGTCCGGTGCATACCGTTTTTCTTGTTTCTTTGTGAGCCACTGTCAAAATCCTGAGAACCCACCTGGCACAAAAAAACTTTTTTAACGCCAACACTTTCAGTATTCTGCAAACACTTCCTTCCCCTACCCCAACGTAGCGTGACAATTCGTTCACTGTGATGCGTCTGTTAGCAGTCACGAATTCGTTAACTCTCTGCATATTGTCTGGAGTGTGTGCAGTACGAGGCCTGCTGCTGCGAGGATAATCCTCAATATTGCCGTGTCCGCTTTCATCACGTAACCTGCTTGCCCACCGACTAAGTGTTCTGCGATCGACAGCAGCATCTCCATACACCTTTTTCAACCTCTTGTGCAACCTGCTTGCCCACCGACTAACTGTTCTGCTATCGATAGCAGCATCTCCATACACCTTTTTCAACCTCTTGTGGATGTTTCCCTCTGTCTCGTTTTCACAGACAGGAATTCTATGAGAGCACGTTGATTCTGACGAACGTCAAGTGTAGCAGCCATCTTGAAGACATGCTGTGACGGCGCCACCCACGGGAACGGGTTGAACTAAGGTTGAAAACAAGCGGGAATGATGTATCTACACACTGTAAAACTTTCACACTTGCAGAATGAAAACTGTATTTTTACAAAAATAGTCTGCATTTCTTTTGGAGTGACCTTCGTACATTGACCTGAAATCTGTGGAGGAAAGGCCTTGGTTGTTACGGTTAAGGAAACAAATGCAATTATCTTTCTCATGATTCAACGACTTGAACTGTTAAAATGAGTAGTTACTCGAGTCACAAAATACAAGAAGAAAAGTCCAAAAGGTCATTAACTACACTCCTAAGCTCCGTGGCCCACTCAAACATATATTGCTGCTAATCTAACTGCTATGTTGCCTAACCTGAAATCTAACCATCCTACTACCCGTCGTTGTTGACTCAAAACTTTGCACTGCACGCTGTTCTCGCCATAGCTGGCTCAGGGCGCATCCTCGCTTTGTTTGCTAGTTGAGTATGGAGATAGGCTTGTATCCTAGTATGGCCCCAAAGACCATCGACGCTGATGGTCGAAGTCCGCTGCACCGCCCAGTGCAGCATGGAAGACTTGTGTCTCGAATCAAGGCAAGCTACCGCTCACCGAAACTCCAAATACGAGCAACGGCTCTCTACAAACCAAACTATAATCTCAGGCTTCTTGGTGCACAATCAGATTGAGTCACTTTGCATGTCTCGCCACCTGAGCTCGGAGCACTGTGCTCTTTCTGGTCTCGAGGCAGACGTGAGAGACCGCTCCCAATCAAAAGAATTTATTATAATATTTGACATCCATCAGCGTAGTCAGCGCGAAAGATGTTAGCTATCGTGGTGAAACGATCGTGTGAGGATCGAAAACGGTTAATAAACGTGCCTTGCGGTCTAGACTGTTTTATAATCAATTTTAAATATTTTTTTGGCGAACAAAGTCTCCTGGCATCTCTTCGGCCGGCTGAACGCCGCTGAAGACGCTGTTTTATTACCCACACGGTCTCCTTGCACCTGCACCGTTCTCTCTCCATCTCTAAAGAAAATGAGTCTTCTTGCAAGACTGCAGACCAAGGATAGAGCGATACCACCTGCTGTTTTCAGACACAGGTGGCCCAGCCAAACGACGCCTGTCTCCTCGTCTCACGCTCTCAGTGTGGCAGGTTCCCAAACATGAAGCTCATTGTAAGTTCCTCTCGTTGCACTAGCGCAGGACAACAGAACTTTTGGCGGACGCTATCTTGCTTCCTACTATACCACATGCATTAATGTTATATGAAATATAAGAAGGAAGCAAGAAGACAAAATCAAGAACCCACTACATATGAATGTAGTAATAACTCATTATCTGTTTGTAAAGAAATCTGATATCGAATAAGAACAAACTCCGGTAAAGTCAACTTCAGTCTAGTGAAATATTGAATTCAAAATGAGAGGAGGGGCCCAAACAAGGCTGACGCCATTCAAATTGTAATATTTGCTAGAAAAGTAGCTGACGATGGCTGGAGTGGTGAGGATACAAAATGTAGATTGGCAATAGCAAGGAAAAGTTTCTAAATAAGAGAAATTTGTGGACATGGAATATAAATTTAAGAGTATAGAATTTTTTCCGAAGGTATTTGTGTGGAGTGTAATCCTGAACGAAAGTGAATTTTGAACTGTGTCTTCACTAAAGCAAGTCCAGCGTCCAGCTTCCAAGGTAGAAGGGAGCGAAACTCCTACCATAGAATATTAGTTACTGTACAAGCTGGTTTTTTCGCTTTGCAGTGTATACGATCATAGGACATAGCCTCTAAAACAGTTAATATAACAAGACATGAAACACGTGGTTAACATTTATTATAAATATCCAGTGTGATTTTTCCACCCTGTACAAACTCTAGGGATTAATCGATGAGAGGATACGGAACAAGGAAAGGTCTAATGAACTTATGTCCGGAAAAGCATGGTTTCTATGCTAGAGATAATTTATTCAGACTTAGTTTGTTAAGACACTGCGGTATAATACGCGCTGTTCCATGCGGGCACATTTGCAGTACGCATGGTTTCCTCCTAGAGGTTGGTACTCTTCCTCATATGTCATGCCCTAGTACCCTCTCCTGCCATAGTAACTGGTCATGTTGTGTCCGATTCACTTCTCTTGCTAACTTACGCTGTAATGGATGTGATACAGCGTTATACACAATGTTCCCGTATTCGAATCGAGAGCTTGACGACATGTGTTTGCTTACGAAAAAGCAAATGGTAACGGTCAGCAAGGTTGTATCAGGAGACCTATCTCCACCAACAACCACAGCATCAATATTTGCCGAACGGTCTAAGGCGACGCAGTCACGGACTGTGCGGCTGGTCCCGGCGGAGGTTCGAATCCTCCCTCGGGCACGGGTGTGTGTGTTTGTCCTTAGGATAATTTAGGTTATGTAGTGTGTACGCTTAGGGACTGATGGCCTTAGCAGTTAAATCCCATAAGATTTCACACACACATTCAATATTTGCAGACGTGTTTCGCCGTTTGTCTGATATAGGGTCGTTTCAGGAAACAGGAAATCATGAAGGACATACACGAAATGTTGAGACACCAGACTTGGAGGAAAATGTGATTAACGTTGTAGAGGGCGACCTCCGTGTGAGTACCAGGCAGTTGCCCCGCCAATATAGGGTAAGCCACACGACGGCGTGGAACATGCTCCATAACAATTGTTTCTACACTTATCACTTACAGCTTGTACAGGGCTTACTAGCAACAGATGAGGCCCCCTTTACGCGAAGTGGTATCTTGGTTCAAATGGCTCTAAGCACTATGGGACTTAACATCTGAGGTCATCAGTCCCCTAGACTTAGAAACTACTTAAACCTAACTAACCTAAGGACATCACACACATCCATGCCCGAGACAGGATTCGAACCTGTGACCGTAGCAGCAGCGCGGTTCCGGACTGAAGCACCTAGAACCGCTCGGCCACAACGGCCGGCGAAGTGGTATCTCCACTTTTCATAACAATCATCTATGGGATAGTATGCAGAACCCCAATGATACGGGGACAGCGAATCATCAGCATCGGTGCAGTCGGAGTGTGTGGGCCAGGATAAATGGCGACCATAGTTTGGGACCAGTCTTCCTTCCACGACGCCCAACAGGCCGGAACTATCGGCGTTTCTTGCGAGTGACTCTACCTCCCCTGCTGGAAGAAGTGCCATTGATAATTCGAAGGGTTATGTGGCTGCTACATGATGGTGCTCCAGCCCACTTCACCACTAATGTCCGGGCGCATCTCCATCACGTCTGTCTTCCGTAGTCGATGGATCGGACGGGGGGGTCTAGTTGCATGGCCTGCTCGTACACAGGATCTCAAAACGTGCGATTCCTGATTATAGCGCCATCTCAGAGTGTCGTGTATGCAGAGCCCATTCGAGATGTGGAGACACAGGAGCAGCGTATTGATGCTGTCTTTGACACTGCTCGGATACAGCCTGGCCAATGTGAACATGTGAGATAGAACTTGAAGAGTCCATGGGAAAAACCTGGTAAGTCCAAAATTCGAAAATTTCTGTTTTTTCATAATCTAATAGACCAGCCAGTGTTGTTTTAGCTGGTTTTACAGAACTGGTCAAAAACCTGATGAGTCAAGAAATATTCTGATGTCTTGTAAGCTTGTGCAGGCGAAAAACATTATAAGTCCACACAAAACAGGGGAATATCCTGACAAGTCCAGAGAATACAACGATAACATTTTATTATAGTTCCCAGCTTGCGCAGGTCTGTTTTCACTAATGTTATCGTTGTTTTATCATTATTGTGTATAAGTTGACCACTGTTGTTAGCTTCGTGGAGTTTGTGAAGGAATTAGATCAAGCATTGTATTCTATCAGTGTAAATTGAATAAATTAGACAGTGACTCATCTACTTGCGAAGAAAATTATAAAATGTCATCAAAGAAGCTGACAAATAAAAGGAAGAAGTATGGTCGCTTTAGAGATGCCTCCAAACGTTTAAGATTGCAGTCACATGAAACAGAAGAACCATGTAAGTGCAAAAACAATTGTTTTGATATTGTCAGTGATGAAAATAAAAGGAATATTATTAATAACATGAACCACTTTCAAAATCATGAGGAAATAAACCTCTATTTAAGTGGTTTAATCACAGTAGTCCCAGTATAGCGCAGGCGTCCTAGAAGAGAAGAGCAGGAAGCAAAGTTTCGTGATGCATCATATAAATTCAGTGTTTGTATTACCATTAATGGAAGTATCCAAGAAGTACATGTGTGCAAGCAAGCATTTATGTCGTTACATGGAATAAAGAAGGACAAAGTCGATCATTTACAGAAGAAACTTAAATCTGGAGACCAACCTCTGCGAGGCGGCCGAGGGAAACACAGACCCCGCCCACAGGCTTTGAAAGATGAAAGACGTACAATAATAAGAGGGCACATTAAATCATTTAAAGTTCGCAACAGCCAATACAGTTTGACGAAGTCAGAAAAAATTTACCTACCAGAGTCTTTGAATATTAAAAAAATGTTCCATATGCTCAAGGAGAAGTTTCAGGATCAGAACGTGTCGTATGAAACATACCGCACTATATTCAATTCAAATTTCAATGGATATCCACTATCTGATACTTGTGGCTCCTGCGATAAGTACCTAGCCAAGAAGAAAAATTTGGAGAAGGAATTGACTTTAACATCATGTGTTGAAAATAAAGTAAGGCTTCATTCAGGACTTCGATCCAATGAAATAGCCCTTGAATTGCATCTCAGAAAACAAAAAGTGTTCTATGACAGGAAAAAAAGGTAAAGATGGAATGTCAAAAAAATTTATCAGAGGTTACAATTACGATGGACTATAGCAAAAACTTTCCTTGTCCAAATATTAAGACAAATGAAGTTTATTATAAATGACAGCTTTCTGTATTTATATTCAATGTTCATGTTGTGGCAACAGGGGACAGCTACACAACTGGCCATTAAAATTGCTACACCACGAAGATGATGTGCTACATAAGAGAAATTTAACCGACAGGAAGAAGAAGCTGTGATATGCAAATGATTAGCTTTTCAGGAGAAATGCGTACCATCACGTTTCCGACTTTGACAAAGATCGGATTGTATGCTATCGCGATTGCGGTTTATCGTATTGCGACTTTACTGCTCGCGTTGGTCGAGATCCAATGACTGTTAGCAGAATATGGCATCGGTGGGTTCAGGAGGGTAATACGGAACGCCGTGCTGGATCCCAACGGTCTCGTATCACTAGCAGTCGAGATGACAGGCATCTTATCCGCATGGTTGTAACGGATCGTGCAGCCACGTCTCGATCCCTGAGTCAACAGATGGGGACGTTTACAAGACAACAACCATCTGCATGAACAGTTCGACGACGTTTGCAGCAGGATGGACTATCAGCTCGGAGACCATGGCTGCGGTTACCCTTGACGCTGCATCACAGACAGGAGCGCCTGCGATGGTGTACTCAACGACGAACCTGGGTGCACGAATGGCAAAACGTCATTTTTTTCGGATGAATCCAGGTTCTGTTTACAACATTATGATGGTCGTATCCGTGTTTGGCGACATCGCGAAGAACGAACATTGGAAGCGTGTATTCGTCATCGCCATATTGGCGTATCACCCGGCGTGGTGGTATGGGGTGCCATTGGTTACACGTCTCGGTCAGCTCTTGTTCGCATTGACGGCACTTTGAACAGTGGACGTTACATTACAGATGTGTTAGGACCCGTGGCTCTACTCTTCATTCGATCCCTGCGAAACCCTACATTTCAGCGGGATAATGCGCGACCACATGTTGCAGGTCCTGTACGCGCCTTTCTGGATACAGAAAATGTTCGACTGCTGCCCTGGCCAGCACATTCTCCAGATCTCTCACCAATAGAAAACGTCTGGTCAATGGTGGTCGAGCAACTTGCTCGTCACAATACGCCAGTCACTACTCTTGATGAACTGTGGTATCGTGTTGAAGCTGCATTGGCAGCTGTACCTGTACACGCCATCCAAGCTCTGTTTGACTCAATGCCCAGGCGTATCAAGGCCGTTATTACGGCCAGAGGTGGTTGTTCTGGGTACCGATTTCTCAGGATCTATGCACCCAAATTGCGTGAAAATGTAATCACATGTCAGTTCTAGTATAATATATTTGTCCAATGAATACCCGTTTATCATCTGCATTTATTTTTGGTGTAGCAATTTTAATGCCCGGTGGCGTATTTTTACATGTATCCAGAGAGCACAGGTCGAAAAGGAGCAGACGAAGTTTCATCGTTCCTTCATCACTTTGTGCCCAATTTTCTAAATCCAGAAGTCAGACATCTGGAGATCTTCTGTGACTTCTGCGGAGGGCAAAACAGGAATGCCACTGTGTTCAGATTCCCTCACCATCTGGTCTATACAGAAAAACGATTGGACTATGTAAAGATGATATTCTTCATAAGAGGTCATTCGTACCTCGAATGTGATAAAAGTATTGGTATGATAGACCAAAGTCAGGAATGTCAAATTCCAAAGGACTGTTGTCAGTTTTTTCAGAATTCACGCACACACCCTTCACATTTTGTCATCATTAATGTTAAAGAGCAACCAGAGAAAATGAAATGCTGGACAGAGCATCTGGATAATACAATATACAAGAAGAAACTCCCTTTCCAGTCCAAGCCAATAAGAGAATTGGAAGTCACACGACACCATGCAGCACTGGTTCGGTATAGAGGAAGCTACAATGGAGCATATGAGCAAACTTCAGTACTTATTCGTGGAAAGAAAGGGCAAGATTCTAGCCTGAAAGAAGGTGAGTTCAGCCTAACCTCTGCTAAATATGAAGGTATAGTAATTCTTTTACAGCAATAGGATTTGAAAGTTTTTTATTCATTGAAATAAGTATTTTTTAGTATTAGGCATATAGCTATTTAAATTAAGGGATTCTGATTTTTTGCAGGTGCTCTTAAAATATCTGCTGAGAAATACAGAGATTTACAAGACTTGAAAAGATTTTTCCGTAGTGAAGTGCAAGTGTATTTTGATCCTCTTTTGCATTAATCCTGCATCGAAATAGCACAAGACCTTTTATAGAAGATTATTAAATGATTATATGAGATAATTTGTTGCAACATGAATTTGAAATCTTTTAGTTACCTGCAATATGTTACTGACTTGTCATATTTATCCTCTGTACAACCTTCCTTCGTAATAAAAATGCATCATATTATTGTAAATCCTATTCAGATGCGTGTAATTTCAGCAATACTCTTTCTCTGAAAGATATATTAAGGTCTAAAACAAAAATGAAAAATATAACTTGAAAAACTAAAATTTTATGAGTATTGAAACTTTAAATTTCATCTCTTGAAAAAAATAAGAATTGTGACTTATCAGGTTTTTCCCTTGGACTCTTCACTTGCTACGGCATGAGTCACAAGGAAATCATTTTCAGCACATACTGTAACTGTGGATACATGTTACAGCGCGTATTAGATCGCAGTCTCTGTAACAGTGAATGATTGAATAAATGCTCCCTAGCGTGGAAACCATGCATTTCCGGAGCTAAGTTCATTAGACCTTTTTTTGCTCTGTATCCTCTCCTCGATCATACCCTAGAGTTTGTACACGTTGGAAAAAATCACCCTGTATAGTGCCTGAGCTGTAAAAAATGAGGTTCCAGTACATTGACCTTCCAGGGGTGCTTTTGAAATTAGACTTCTTAAAACGTTATTTTAACGCTTTCAAAAGTGAGAAGACATTTCAGAAGCTGCGGTTCGGATTCTTTTTGTCAGAGGTACCCGTGTGTACCGTCCAAATAAAACACTACATTTTCATTATATGCTTCATATTTTGTTACCCGTGTTAACCGTTTTAGAGATTGTGCACTGTGGTTGCATATACTGCAAAGCGAGCAAGGCAACTCCCGGCGCTCCCCACTGCCTTTGAATTTGGACGCTATATGCAGGGTGAGTCAGGAGGAAAGGTACGTGCTTTGAGGGGTGATACTATTAGTGATTCTGAACAAAAAACTTATAATAAACATACGCCCTTTTCTTAAAACAAAGAAAACAGCTAGGAATGGGAAAGGTGCAGGTGGCGGTAAATGAAGATAGTTATGTTATGGTTTGTTTAATTGTGTACGATTCCTCACAGAAAATGTTCAAACAGTCCACTGTCTACTTAAATGTATGTTGCTGTTCTTGTACACAGGTGTTGTGTCGCCGACTGGAGCTCAGTTCTGCATTCCTTTATCTGGGCACAAGCATGTAAAATACGAGCGAGAAGTTCCCCTCTTGCCGGCCGAAGTGGCCGAACGGTTCTAGGCGCTACAGTCTGGAACCGCGCGACCGCTACGGTCGCAGGTTCGAATCCTGCCTCGGGCATGGATGTGTGTGATGTCCTTAGGTTAGTTAGGTTTAAGTAGTTCTAAGTTCTAGGGGACTGATGACCTCAGTAGTTAAGTCCCATAGTGCTCAGAGCCATTTGAACCATTTTTTTGAGTTCCCCTCTTGTGTCCATTCTGCGCTTGTAGACGTCGCTCTTCAGCCACCCCCACAAACAGTAATCCAATGGCATAAGTTCGGGTGACCTCGGTGGCCGAGCAATGACTCCACAGTGACCGATCCAACGACCAGGATACGTTGTGATGAGATACTGTGTCACTGGCCGTACGGAATGTGTAGGAGCTCCGTCATGCTGAAAGTACACACGAGCTCGTGTTGCCAAAGTGATATCCTCCACGTACTGTGGTAACACATTTTGAAGAAACTCAAGATACCGTGTCCCATTAAGACGGTTATTTAAAGCAACTGGACCGATGAGTTGGTCATCAATAATACCACACCACACGTTGACTGAGAAACGTCGTTGAAAATTCGTTTCCACAGTAGCGTGCACATTTTCATTTGCCCGTACATGAGAGTTGCGCGTGTTGTTGATTCCGTTGCGGGTAAATGTTGACTAATCAGTGAACAGAATACGTGGAATTAATCGCTTATTGGCAATGATCCACTGACAGGATTCTTGCCGGGCGCCACCATCTCCTCCATGCAGATGTTGTACACTCTGTCGATGAAATGGATACAGACAGTGCTCGTGTTCTGTGAGTATCATTCGTGTTTGTGGAATACCAAGTTCGGCAGCAATTCTTCTAGAGCTAGTAGCAGGGTTGCGTTCCACTACTTGAAGAACGTTCTCAACTTCATTAAGAGTTTGTTGTACGGGACATTGAGGGACAACATTTATGCTGAGAAGCGTACCACGCACACGCAGTCCGTGAAACACCCTGCCAAACACCCTGCTATCTGGCACTCTGCGATTCGGAAATCGTTGTTGGTTCAAAAAAATGGTTCAAATGGCTCTGAGCACTATGGGACTCACCTTCTAAGATCATCAGTCCCCTAGAACTTAGAGCTACTTAAACCTAACTAACCTAAGGACATCACACACATCCATGCCCGAGGCAGGATTCGAATCTGTGACCGTAGCGGTCGCGCGGTTCCAGACTGTAACGCCTAGAACCGCTCGGTCACCCCGGCCGGCTCGTTTTTGGTATTCTCGCACTGTATCTCTGGAATTCCCATTGGATAAACCATAGGCAAACACCATGTCAGCATACTCCGCATGTGTGAAGATCTGTGGCATTTTCACGACACAAAACAATATTCGTTGTTCACGTAACAACATTGTAGTACCGTGCACCACGACAAGCACTTGAGGTAAACAACTGCATCATTCGCAAGTGAACTGCGTACTGACAGGGTTAGTAAGGACGACGCTACACGTTTCCCGTTCATACACTTGTTTTCATTGGTTTACCCGGAAACGGTTAAAAAAAAGGGCAAATGTTTATTAGGAGTTTTTTGTTCAGAATCACCACGAGTATCACCCCTCAAAGCACATTTCCTCCTGACTCAACCTGTATATATATCCTCTGAAACGCCAAAGATACTGGTGTGGGTATGGGTATTCAAATACAGAGCTATGTAAACAGGTAAAAGACGGAATTGTTGTCGGCAACGCCTATATAAGACAACAAGCGTTTGGCGCAGTTGTCAGATGGGTTACTGCTGCTACAACGGCAGGTTATCAAGATTTAAGTGAGTTTGGTTCAAATGGCTCTACGCACTATGGGACTTAACATCTGAGGTCATCAGTCCCCTAGACTTAGAACTACTTAAACCTAACTAACCTAAGGACATCACACACATCCATACCCGAGGCAGGATTCGAACCTGCGACCGTAGCAGCAGCGCGGTTCCGGACTGAAGCGCCTAGAACCGCTGGGCCACAGAGGCCGGCTTAAGTGAGTTTCAACGTGGTGTTACAGACAGCGCACGAGTGACGGAACGCAGCATCTCCGAGGTGGTGATGAAGTGGGATTTTCCCGTACGACCATTTCACGAGTGTACCGTGAATATCAGGAATCCGGTAAAATATCAAATCTCCGACATCGCTGCGGCCAGAAAAAGATTCTGCAACAACGGGACCAACGACTATTGAGGAGAATCGTTCGACGTGGCAGAAGTGCAATCCTTCCGCAAATTGCTGTAGGTTTCAATGATGGGCCATCTACAAGTGTCAGTGTCCAATCCATTCAACAAAACATCATCTATATGGGCTTTCGGAGCCGAAGGGCTACTCCTGTATCCTTTATGACTCCACGGTACATAGCTTTACGCATCGCTTGGGCCTGTGAACACCGACATTGGACTGTTGGTGACTGGAAACATGTTGTTTGGTCGGACGGGTCTCGTTTCAAATTTTATCCAGAGGATGGACGTATGGAGACGCGTATGGAGACAACCTCACGACTCCATGGACCCTGCATGCAAGCAGGGGACTGTTCAAGCTTGTGGAAGCTCTGTAATGGTATAGGGCGTGTGCAGTTGAAGTGATATGGGACCCCCGATACGTCTAGATACGACTCTGGCAGGTGACTCGTACGTAAGCATCCTGTCTGATCATCTGCATCCATTCATGTCCACTGTGTATTCCGGCGGACTTGGACAATTCCAGCAGGACAATGTGACGCCCCACACGTCCAGAATTGCTACAGAGTGGCTCCAGGAACACTCCCACTCTTCTGAGTTTAAACACTTCCGCTGGCCACTAAACTCCCCAGACATGAACATTACTGAGGATATCTGGGATGCCATGCAACATGATGTTCAGAAGAGATCTCCACCCCCACGTACTCTTACGGATTTATGAACAGCCCTGCATGATTCATGGTGTCAGTTCCCTCCAGCACTACTTCAGACTTTAGTCGAGTCCATGCCACGTCGTGTTGCGGCACTTCTGCGTGCTTGTGGGGTCCCTAAATGATATTAGGTAGGTGTACCATAATCAACGTGGGGTGTCGAATGCGTGACATTGGATCCCAAATCGCATCTTCCAACAGACCTAACATATTGACAGTTAACTACTTTACTGGCCATTAAAATTGCTACACCAAAAAGAAATGCAGATAATAAACGGGTATTCATTGGACAAATATATTATACTAGAACTGACATGTGATTACATTTTCACGCAATTTGGGTGCATAGATCCTGAGAAATCAGTACCCAGAACAACCACCTCTGGCCGTAATAACGGCCTTGATACGCCTGGACATTGAGTCAAACAGAGCTTGGATGACGTGTACAGGTACAGCTGCCCATACAGCTTCAATACGGTACCACAGTTCATCAAGAGTAGTGAATGGCGTATTGTGACGAGCCAGTTGCTCGGCCACCATTGACCAGACGTTTTCTATTGGTGAGAGATCTGGAGAATGTGCTGGCCAGGGCAGCAGTCGAACATTTTCTGTATCCAGAAAGGCGCGTACAGGACCTGCAACATGCGGTCGTGCATTATCCTGCTGAAATGTAGGGTTTCGCAGGGATCGAATGAAGGGTAGAGCCACGGGTCCTAACACATCTAAAATGTAACGTCCACTGTTCAAAGTGCCGTCAGTGCGAACAAGAGCTGACCGAGACGTGTAACCAATGGCACCCCATACCATCATGCCGGGTGATACGCCAATACGGCGATGACGACTGCACGCTTCCAATGTGCGTTCACCGCGATGTCGCCAAACACGGATGCGACCATCGTGATGTTGTAAGCAGAACCAGGATTCATCCGAAAAAATGACGTTTTGCCATTCGTGCACCCAGGTTCGCCGTTGAGTATACCATCGCAGGTGCTCCTGTCTGTGATGCAGCGCCAAGGGTAACCGCAGCCATGGTCTCCGAGCTGATAGTCCATCCTGCTGCAAACGTCGTCGAACTGTTCGTGTAGATGGTTGTTGTCTTGCAAACGTCCACCTCTGTTGACTCAGGGATCGAGAGGTGGCTGCACGATCCGCTACAGCCATGCGGATAAGATGCCTGTCATCTCGAATGTTAGTGATACGAGACCGTTGGGATCCAGCACGGCGTTCGGTATTACCCTCCTGAACCCACCGATTCCATATGCTGCTAACAGTCAGTGGATCTCGACCAACGCGAGCAGAAATGTCGCGATACGATAAACTGCAGTCGCAATAGGCTACAATCCGACCTTTATCAAAGTCGGAAACGTGATGGTACGCATTTCTCTTCCTTACACGGGGCATCACAACAACGTTTCACCAGGCAACGCCGGTCAACTGCTGTCTGTGTATGAGAAATCGGTTGGAAACTTTTATCATGTCAGCACGTTGTAGGTGTCGCCACCGGCGCCAATCTTGCATAAATGCTCGGAAAAGCTAATCATTTGCATATCACAGCTTCTTCTTCCTGTCGGTTAAATTTCGCGTCTGTAGCACGTCATCTTCGTGGTGCAGCAATTTTAATGGCCAGTAGTGTATCTTATCTGTAGATAACTGTGTGGAATGCTCTCCTTGACAGTTATTAAGTTCAGTCTTTCAATATGAATTTCATTAGACACTTGGTGTTCAAATGTTCGACAATCAGTCGGAAACAGCAGCTTGCTGTTACGGCTGCAACGGTTGGTTAGCTGTAGCGGCTAGAATTGTAGATTGAAACTGTTGCCCCGAGAAACTTACTAACCCAACTCTATCTGCAGCAGTTGAGCTGCAGGATCTGGTTGAGTCCGGTGGTGAGATCACATTTATCCACGATCGGCGGAATAATGTTCCATCTGCAATGTCGTTTGCGAAAACAGGAAAGTAGTTTGGTATAAGGCCCCCTATGGGGTCTGATGAAACTAGTGGCGGATAGATTCGACTTTCTGATGATTTTATGGTGGAAGCAGAAATTGGGTCCAGATTACGAACGCCATCCAGGTGCCGATAGGTCGGAATTCAGTGTGGCGACACGCCGTGATGAGTGCTTGGTGGCACCCTTTCGTATGTTACTCCATACCATGTGGCTACGTACACAGCACGGTCGATAAACAGCTCAGGCAAGAAGAGTATAGACGCTTTTGAAATGTGGTGCTGCACAAGAACAGTGAAAATGAAATAGATGATTGGGAAGCTAATGAGAAGGTACTCCTTCGAACTGCGGAGAAAAGAAATTTATTTTGTGGTAATTTACTATGGGACCAAACTGCTGAGGTAATCGGCTTCTAGTCTTACATTCTACTTAATTTAACTTAAATTAACTCTCGCTAAGGACAACACACACACCCATGACCGAGGGAGAACTCAAACCTCCGACGGAGGAAGCCGCGCGAACTGTGGCAGGGCGCTCTTAGACCGCGCGGCTACCCCGCTCGGAGAAAAGAAATTTATGGCTGAATTCGATTGCAATAGTGATCTGTTGATAGGACACAACGTGGGGCTTCAAAGAATTGTCAACTTAGTAATGAAGTGTGTGAGTGTGTGTTTGGTGGATGGGCGGGGGCAGAGAGGGGTGAAAGGGGGGCAAGGGCTAGAGGAGGAGAGGAGGGAGGGGGTGTAAAAACTGTAGAGGAAGACCAAGGCTGGAATACAGTAAGCAGGTTCAGATGGATGCAGGCTGCTGTAGTAATTCGAAGTTTAAAAGGTTTGTACAGGATACACAACTTGGGGATGGGAAAAACCGATCGGTTAAAGTCGATACCGGTATTATAGTCTTGAATAACAGGTATTTTTTACTTTTCACTATCAACCGAGTAAAAAAAAACCGAAACATCAATTAGCCACAGTGACAGTGCTAAAATTTTTCTGTTGAAATAAACCTTTTTCGAAATGGCGTAATTTTTATTTGTATAATTTGCTTTGGTTTGAAATACTCTGTTATTATAGAAAATGAGAAAAGCGATCAGTGTTATTTTAATAATTTTGAACGGAACGAGCAACAAACAGATGACGTAAGAATTAGTATAACATTACTGAGACAATAATGTTCCTGTTGCCGTGTGCCGTGGCTTAAGATGCGCGTGCGCGAACAGTGTGCAAGACTTGCCCCCACGTCGTTTATACGGTAGTTTTTCGCTGTCGTCGGCGGACATCCATTGTATTGCAGAATGGCACCAATCCTAGTTTGGAAATATTTGTACTAAGTGACTCAACAATGAAGTACAATGCTTCATTTGCTTTGAAATAATAAAAGAGGAGCGAAATTTAGTAACAGTAATCAATTTAAAAAAAACTATGTATGGTATACAACAAAAACAGAAATTAGCTGATGTGGTGCCTGTGTCTAGTAATATGCCTTTATCTGCCTGTAGCCCTTGAAAACGGACAAATTAGCACGACGAAAAACATTCTTCAGTCTCAGTTTTCACCCTTTATCATTGACTATTCATAATGCCCAAATAACAGTATGATCCCCGATTACATAATGACTTATGAGCATAATTTCAAGAAATTAGAATCGATAAGAGAATACTGGTGAGTTTGTGGAATTTTCAACCACTTATCACTTTTCGAGAAAAGCAGCGAGCAATGGACAGACTAAGTTGTCTTTTATTTACCTATTTAATTTAATATTTTGATTCTATGTGTTTTGAAACTGAGGTAGTACAATTTTTTTCAGTCTTTGTTAGAGATCTACGTTTCTCTCTCTTTCCAAGCATTACTCCCGACTGGCAGGGTCTGCTGGTTAATCGGATGGGGCATGTTAATTTGAAAGCGTGGCCGGATGCCCTTCTTGTCGCCACCCCGTACCCCTTGGGAAGGAAGTAGTGTACCCCAACTGTCTGCATGTAGTGTAATCCATGGAATAGTGCGAATGTGTTCAGATGTCTGCGAGCCATGTAACTGAGGCGGAACGCTGGGACCAGCCTGGTATTCACCTAGCGGGATGTGGAAAACCGCCTAAAAACCACATCCAGGCTCGCCAGCATACCGGCCCTCGTCGTTAATCGGCCGGGCGGATTCGATCCGGGGCCGGTGCGCCTACCCGAGTCCAGGAAGCAGCGCGTTAGCGCTCTCGGCTACCCTGGCGGGTTGTTAGATTTCTACCTTTGTTACAGGAAAAAAATTAGGAATAAAAACCCGAAATTCGGTTATTTCAGTAACTTATTATTTTGATCAGTTTTAGCAGTCAAGAACTAACCTAAGGACATCACACACACCCATTCCCGAGGCAGGATTCGAACCTGCGACCGTAGCGGCCAGACAGTAGTGCCTAGAACCGCTCGGCCACCCCGGCCGGCCCCAGGAGATCTGCATCAAACCAGTCTTCGGTCTGTAGAACAGAGTAACAACACATCAGAGTAGTGCGTCAGACGGTCGGAATTCGTCAATTTGCAGAAGACCTTCTTTGGTATGAGAACACTTGCGAAATATATACGTAGTTCTTTATTTTGGGGCACTTACGTGATAAGTTCTTTTCTTTTGCCGTCCTAGACGGTGACGCGCCACTCGAGATGTGAGAAAAATCTCTGAAGTGGGTATTAATCGGCGAAATCACTGCGAGATAACAGCCGCATTCCGGAGCCGGTGCGTATCTGCAGGGCGACGATATCGCCGCTAGACGTGGAGGGCTGCAGCACGTGGCCGCCCGCCAGCCGGCGGGTCGCCGCTCGGCGCGCCGTATCTCGCAGCGGGCCGCGCGGCGTGGCGGGTCCGGCGCTCCAGCGACCGTTCAGCCCAGTCGTGCTGTCCTTCACTCTCTCACAACGCTGGTGGCGGACTGTCTGCATCCAGCAGTGGAGGCTGGACCTTTGACAGAGCCAACCACTCGTGCTGACGAAACGCGAGGAAAATCGTCGGCCAAAGATCTCGAGACAGAATCCGACAGACAGTACATCCACATCAAATGTTTAGATGTATTCGGTTGGTGCATAAGTTCGTAGGGATTTTCTGCAAGCTTAGGGGGAGACGGAAGGCAATTTTTATCCCTATTCTGCCAATGCCATTTTACCCTTCAAATAGGTACACTTTTCAAAATAACTATAATTGATAATAAGAGGTGGCATCAGCCCCCTCTCATATTTCTATCTTACTCTGAGTAATTCGATTTCCCTCTCTAAATACATGCGGTGAAAAGCTGCTATTCCTTCACGCGTGGACTTCCCACACAGCGTCTCTCGTCACCTGAGTGGTCCGGTGACAGGCGGGTTCTGCTGGCCTCGACAGGGTTAAGCCGACGGGTGTGAGGGAGTCGAGTGGATGCTTTCCAGACGCCGACATTGTCATAAGAGGGGGGGGGGGGGGGGGGCGACACGCCCTCAGATGTCTGACGGAGCGGCTGGGCTAGAGATTCCATTACTTCGCAGAAACTTAGTGAAAACACTTTCTGGCGGGCTACCAGCGAGGCGTGGGAATGACTTGTGTTCCCAGGCAGTCTTGGCGGGCAAACTCCCGCGTTTTCTGTAAAATCGTAACTGCGATTGGCTTGCTCAGGGGATAGTTCCGTGACGTAGCAAAATCGGCGCAGAAATTGGTGCCAAGTATCTCCATTGATGAAATAGTACTGCATCGGTTATAGAGGGGAATTTTCCGCCGGTTTGCAAGTTGCTGATTGGAACGTTTAACAATGGCCACTGTCGTAGGGGCGGGAATGTTCTGTGTTCGGCTTGTACGGGTACTCTTGAGAGAGTCGGCTCTCGCCTTTCGGTCAGAGTAGGTTACACGACTGAGCTCTCGCTGCTCTGGACAGCCTGGCCTCCATTGGCTGTCTAATATACTTTCATTTACTTGTAACTGTTTGACGAAGTTGCTGAAGTTTCGACTTCAACTTAACTCTCTGAGCACAGTTGGCAATTCCGGTTTCTGCTTACAAGTGGCCTATGTTGTCCGTCTTGAGCAGTTTTGGCTAAAGTTGACTGTATCGGAGTTACTGTGTGACTTTGCTTGTTAAAATCGATCACTGTACCGTCAGTGATTGTGTGGCGAGCCTTCTTCGTTTCCCTCAGAGGCGCATTTGTATTGATAGGAAGTCGTTAGTCTGGAACAACCAGACCAGGATAATTTGTTTCGGGCTATACTCGTGACATTATCATCACCACGACTGGACGTCGAAGCAACCAGCCATCGCTTCTGGTACGCCAGATCGTGTCCTTGCAGTACAGAAGACAGCTTCGTAATGTATGTCCGCAGCACAGGCAGAGTAGGGAATTTTGCTCTGTGATAATCAGAGCTCTAGCAGAGCGCGCCTGTTCCTGACTTTTCTTATGTGATTCTGTCTTGGGTGTTCATTGTCTGAGTTCTCACTATGGTAACAGCAATTAATGTTGGGTTGGCTGGGTGTTTCTCTTAAGATTTGAGTTGCAAGGAATTGGCTCCACATACCACTTGGTCATAAACGTCACAAGCTAGTTTACGGACAACTTCACCTTCACAGCATTTATTTGAGTATCCAATTTCACGTATTGTAAATGTTTCATGTGTTGTGTTTATTATTTTGAGTTTAGTAATAATAAATCAAATTGTTACTTTGGACAGAACTTTCATTCTGTAGATCGGTAGAGCAATCCTTTCATTTCTCACCACGTTAATGAAACTTATTTATCAAATTAATTTCTATAAAATTACATCATTGCCGGTGCCAAACTCTTTTCTACTCCACTTGCAGGGTCGATTGGAGTCAGTTCGCGTTTCTTCTTAATCCATGTGCAACAGCAAAAGTCGGAGTTAGAAAAGGGGGGCTTAGAGCATCATTTCCATATGAAGATTCTAGAAGAATTTAGTGTTAAATACACTGCTAGCCCCGGCACCTCGCAATAAAACAATGAAATTTTTACTGCATATATATGCAGTTCAATTTGAAAGTAAAATGAACAGAATACCTCTGATGGTTTTGAAGAAAAACGTTTTTATTCATTCACTAGTAAAATTTAACTTTTTTGTACATTAATTATTATAAAACAGTTTACGATTGTTTGGTGGTTCTCTATTTACTTGTAATAACTTATTACCATCTGAGGTTCAAATTGAGCAAATTTAATGTTTCTAACCCCATTAGTTTGTCAAATAATGGTATCTGAAAGTAAAAAAAATGTAGTTTTGAGAAAAATCCATTTAAAGTTTAATACTGCAATTCTTGTATAGTTATTGATGAGAATTACTTACCACTAATATTTTCCTGCAGCATACTGAGCATCATCTGAATCATACTGATCTTTTCTTCTCTTAGTGCCTTAGTCCCTCTTCATTTCTGTCTGGCTTCTATTGTGCATTTTAAATTAGCAATATCTGCTTTGCAGATTCTCTCTTTATCTATATGCACCAAGGATTTTGCAGTATTTCCACTACACTTTATGTTCAATAATTCCAAAACGCCCAGTTTTCTGATTACACCATCATTGAAGCATAAAATAGCATCATAAACACCAAATTTGGGGGTTGTAAGCTGAACAAATACAGTTTTCGGTAACCGGTTCCAAATGACGGAATTCACACATTCATTTAAATTTTGGGTTTTCCCATGAATACATTTCTTCAACAAGGTATCTTTACAAAGTTCTCTAAATATGGGTTTAATTTCATTCATTACTGGTGCATGTAAAGAATGTTTGTGGTCATATCTGGCACTTCTCCTCTACTTGCACCAAGTGTCAGGATCATTCGGGAAAAAGACCGTACACTGGATTATCATTTGTGGAAAGCTTATGGAAAGAGATAGCCCATACAGATTTTGTGATGTTTTCTAAATTCTCTACATTTCTTCTTAAGGCCAAGCCATAATAATTCTGTAATCTATCTATTTCAATATTTGTCAGGCGATCTTTACTACCTATCTTCTTACCATCTTCCAATACTACACTCCTGGAAATTGAAATAAGAACACCGTGAATTCATTGTCCCAGGAAGGGGAAACTTTATTGACACATTCCTGGGGTCAGATACATCACATGATCACACTGACAGAACCACAGGCACATAGACACAGGCAACAGAGCATGCACAATTTCGGCACTAGTACAGTGTATCTCCACCTTTCGCAGCAATGCAGGCTGCTATTCTCCCATGGAGACGATCGTAGAGATGCTGGATGTAGTCCTGTGGAACGGCTTGCCATGCCATTTCCACCTGGCGCCTCAGTTGGACCAGCGTTCGTGCTGGACGTGCAGACCGCGTGAGACGACGCTTCATCCAGTCCCAAACATGCTCAATGGGGAACAGATCCGGAGATCTTGCTGGCCAGGGTAGTTGACTTACACCTTCTAGAGCACGTTGGGTGGCACGGGATACATGCGGACGTGCATTGTCCTGTTGGAACAGCAAGTTCCCTTGCCGGTCTAGGAATGGTAGAACGATGGGTTCGATGACGGTTTGGATGTACCGTGCACTATTCAGTGTCCCCTCGACGATCACCAGTGGTGTACGGCCAGTGTAGGAGATCGCTCCCCACACCATGATGCCGGGTGTTGGCCCTGTGTGCCTCGGTCGTATGCAGTCCTGATTGTGCCGCTCACCTGCACGGCGCCAATCACGCATACGACCATCATTGGCACCAAGGCAGAAGCGACTCTCATCGCTGAAGACGACACGTCTCCATTCGTCCCTCCATTCACGCCTGTCGCGACACCACTGGAGGCGGGCTGCACGATGTTGGGGCGTGAGCGGAAGACGGCCTAACGGTGTGCGGGACCGTAGCCCAGCTTCATGGAGACGGTTGCGAATGGTCCTCGCCGATACCCCAGGAGCAACAGTGTCCCTAATTTGCTGGGAAGTGGCGGTGCGGTCCCCTACGGCACTGCGTAGGATCCTACAGTCTTGGCGTGCATCCGTGCGTCGCTGCGGTCCGGTCCCAGGTCGACGGGCACGTGCACCTTCCGCCGACCACTGGCGACAACATCGATGTACTGTGGAGACCTCACGCCCCACGTGTTGAGCAATTCGGCGGTACGTCCACCCGGCCTCCCGCATGCCCACTATACGCCGTCGCTCAAAGTCCGTCAACTGCACATACGGTTCACGTCCACGCTGTCGCGGCATGCTACCAGTGTTAAAGACTGCGATGGAGCTCCGTATGCCACGGCAAACTAGCTGACACTGACGGCGGCGGTGCACAAATGCTGCGCAGCTAGCGCCATTCGACGGCCAACACCGCGGTTCCTGGTGTGTCCGCTGTGCCGTGCGTGTGATCATTGCTTGTACAGCCCTCTCGCAGTGTCCGGAGCAAGTATGGTGGGTCTGACACACCGGTGTCAATGTGTTCTTTTTTCCATTTCCAGGAGTGTATTTTTGACTTTTCTTTAAGTAATCTTCTCAACCTGGACCCCATTCTCTTCTGGACATGCCCAATGCACTCTAATTTAGAAATTGTGACATTAGGACCTTAGGGTTGTTCTGCACATACCGGGTCATAAGCCTTGCTGTCACCGTCCCCAGATTGCACAGGGCGTCAAGGAAACCATCACATCTCACGAAAAATTTGTCGTGTTTATATAAAACAAAAATTGTTTCACGCAGGAAAGACCAGGCATTTCAAATATCCTAAAATCTATAAATCAAATTTTTGAAGCGCACTTGCCTTCCGTCTCCCCTTAATAAGCACAATAGGCACACATAACAGAGACTTCAGTCATCGACAATGTATTCTTCTTCACTATTTACAAATGTCTATCAACGCTGGGGTAACTTTTCGATTTCGCGACAGTCGAAATCAAATGGTTTTGAAGCGATACATGTTCGCAGCTCATTTTCATCCGGAAAGGAAGGTCCTTGAAGGCTGTTCGACAGACAGCGGAGAAGGGTGAAAATCTGAGAGCGCAAGATCAGATGAATAAGGTGGCTGCGGATTACCTCCCAACCCGACTCATGTATAGCGCTTTTTGTCAGTCTAGCAGAAAGCAGGCGGGCGTTATCGCGGAGCAGCATCACTTCACGCAGTCTTCCTGGCCGTTGCGCCTGCAAGACGTCTCAATTGTTGACAGTAAATGTCAGCAGTGATGGCTACACCTAGGGGAAGCAAATCGTAGTACATCACACGGTCGCTGTTCCAGAAGATGCACAACATTATTTTTTGTGAAGGCGCGCAGCTTTTTGTACGGGGAGTTACTGTTTTGTTTGGGCTTAACCATTCCTTTCTTTTCCTTACGTCATCGTAAAGATACCATTTCTCCTCGCCAGTATCGATGCATGATAGGAATAGTCGATGTTTTCCACGAGTCAGTTGATGACGATCAAACAGACACGCACATACGCGTATAGCCACCCATTGAATGATTTTTGTGATTTTAGTTTAGAGCATGAGGTATCCATACATCCGATGTTGCTTGCGAATGTCGCACGATGGCGGAAGATCACAGTTCATCACATTTTCCGGTTGTCGAGTACACTGACGTGGATCATTGTGGATTAATGCGATCTTCATCAAATCCCGGAGGTCTTTCTGAACGTGGAGAGCCCTAATGTCAAAACGATCCTCCTTAAGACGAGAAAACCATTCTTGCCATGCTCTGTCCAGTGGCTTTATCTCCATATACGGCACAAATGTTTCTGCCTGTCTCCGCTGCTGTCACCTCTCCATCGAACTCAAACGGGAGAACGTGTCGAAAATGTTCCGATTTCTACACTTGGCACTCCATTTTCTAGCGTCTACCGCTTCACTCAGTATCTCCAAATGACAAAATGACAATGTGTAAAGTCGAGAAAGAAGACTGAGCTACGAATAAAAAATGACAATCACTAAATAAACCCATAGCAACCGGAATACCAACATGCAAAGCAAAAACGCTACGAACTTACGCATCAACATAAATTTAATGATTTTAAGCACCTTATTTATAATTCGTATTGTTATATGTCAATAACAAGTATTCGTGAGTACGAAAGTTAATTTTATAGACATGAAATAATATTTTTATTACTTTACAACTTTCATGTTGCAATAACAAATTCAAAAACTAACATATAGTTGCTTCGGTTGTTATAGACACACTCGTCCAAGCGTTATTTTGACAGAAACAACTTCAATAACTTAGCTAAGATGATTAAACAAAATTATATGACCGTACCATCTTCCAAGAAGAAATGAAGAAATCGATAGTTAACAAAATGAAATACCACATCTCTAAAAAACAAACATTTTAACACCTCCAGTAAGTCACATAAGATGAACTATGCGACTTGACGATCACGTAAACTCAGTATTAGGGAAGGCGAAAGAAAGACTAGATTTTTTGTAAGGTTTGTGAAAAAATACGGCGCTTCTGTAAAGGAAACCGTACGCACGATGCTAGTGTGACGAATGTAACAGTTCCAGTGTTGGGGGTCCTTATAAAGTAGATACGACGACAGACATCCAATAAATTTATAGACTCTCTGCTACGGTCGTAAAGTGTCGGTAGACGCCGTATGAAAGTGTAACACAAATGCTAATGGCACTAAACTGGGATTTCGTGGAAGAAATATGACGTAGTACTCGAGAAAACCTGTTGGATAAATTTAGAGGACTTGTATTCGAAGAAGACTGTGTGACCATTATGCCGCCAGCATCACAAATCTCTTTTAGGTATCATGAGAATAAGGTCAAACGGCCTCTAGACGGCCAATATTATTATGAAATCTTTTCAGACGGGGAACAGTATTGAGTATGTAATAGATTGAGAAGTTGCACAATGGTACTGACTAAATCAAAAGTTTCTGAAATATACACTAAAAAAACAAGACGCACTACGAAGGAATCATCCGAATGGAGCGGAAATCGGTAGATTTGATGTAGATGTACAGACAAACGAAGTATTACAGTTTCAAAAATTTGATGATTTATTCAACACAAAGAGCTTCACAAATTGGGAAATTCACTCACGCGTTGGTCCGCCTCTGGCCCTCATGCAAGCAGTTATTCGGCATTGCATTGATTGATTGAGTTGTTGGATGTCCTCCTGAGGGATACTACACCGAATTCTGTGTAATTAGCGCGTTAGATCGTCAAATTCCCGAGCTGGTTGGATGGCCCTGTCCATAACGCTCCATGTGTTCTCAACTGGGGAGAGATTCGGCGGTCTTGCTGGCCGAGGTAGGGTTTCGCTAATACGAAGACGAGCAGTAGAAACTCTCGCCGTTTGCGGGCGAGCATTGCCTTCCTGAAATGTAAACCCAGGTTGGCTTGCCGTGAAGGGCAACAAATCAGAACGTAGAATACAGTCGAGTACCACTGTGCTGTTAGGGTGCCGCGGATGACAACCAAAGGGGTCCTGCTATGGAAGCAAGTGACACCTCACGCATCACTCCTGGATATCGGGCCACATGGCAGGCAAGAGTGAGGTTCGTACCCCTCCGCCGTCTCCATGTCACCAGACACGTCTCCGCTGATCGTCGGGGCTCAGTGCGAAGCGGGACTCATCACTGAAAATAGTTCTACTCCAGTAAATGAGATTCCAGGTGAAAGACGTATCTGGAGACGGAACAGACTGCGGTGGGATACGAACCTGACCGTAGCCCGCCATACGGCCCGACAGCCAGGGCTGACGCTCTGGGTTAACATTTCTTTTCACAGCAGGATCCCTTTAGTTGTAACACCCTTACAGCACGGCGGTACGTCAAGAAATTCTACGCGCTGTTTCCTAGCCCTTTATGGTAAGCCATCCTGGGCTTACATTCAGAAACGTAATGCCCGCCGCACACGAAGAGAGTTTCTGTTGCTTATGTTCTTGCTTGCCAAATCCTGCCTTGGCCGATTGAGATCGTTTGGAGCATTATAGGGAGAGCCTTCCACTATCTCGGGATTCGACGATCTAATGCGCCAATGGACAGAATTTGGAACGCTATTCCTCAGGGGGACATCCAACAACTGAATCAATCAACGCCAAGCGGAATAACTGCTTACATAAGTGCTAGGAATGGACCAACGCGTTATTGACTTGATCAATTTGTGAACCTCTTTCTCGTGAATAAATCATCCAATTATTCTGAGATTGCCGCCCGCGGTGGCCGAGCGGTTCTAGGCGCTTCAGTCTGGAACCGCGCGACTGCTACGGTCGCAGGTTCGAATCCTGCCTCGGGCATGGATGTGTGTGATGTCCTTAGGTCAGTTAGGTTTAAGTAGTTCTAAGTTCTAGGGGACTGATGACCTCACTTGTTAAGTCCCATAGTGCTCAGAGCCATTTGAAGCATTTTTTTCTTCTGAGATTGTAATCATTTGTTTTTCTATACATGTACATCACATCTACGGATTTCCGTCCCATACGGATAATTCTTTTGTAGTGCGTCCTTTGTTGTTGTAAGGTGTATATTGTGCTGCGATGAAATATTGTGCCACCTATGTGCAGTACTGACAATATCCTTGTCGCATGCTACAGTCTCTGGGCATCTTCGTGTTCAGTGTTCACTGTTGCGTTGAAAATGATGTCAAAATAAGACGAAAGAGTGTTACTTTCATAGTGCATCGAAATGTATAAGTGATGGCCGACATTGTGGGATGGTAAGGCAGATGAGTACAAAAACAGGAATATTAAGAGTAAATCGTGTGTGATGTTGCTCTGAAAACACTGGGAACCGTACCCTACACCCACGAAGGAAGATGGTTTGAAAAATTTAAGTAAGTAAAGTTATGAACCAAAGTACATTCACTTATTTATGTTCGTGTATTTATTACTTACCCGAATGTAATCCTCTAGTGCACCTGTTATTGCATGACTCGTTTCTACCACTGTGTCTCAAATACTCTGGAGTCAAACTGCACTCGAAATTGCCAAGTTTTCGAAAGAACTGGCAATAGGATGGTATTATTGCTTTCAGATAAACGCTGACTACGTAGAAATCTGAGTCTAATATTCAAATGTGTGTGAAATCTTATGGGACTTAACTGCTAAGGTCATCAGTCCCTAAGCTTACACACTACATAACCTAAATTATCTTAAGGACAAAGACACACACCCATGCCCGAAGGAGGACTCGAACCTCCGCCGGGACCAGTCGCACAGTCCATGATTGCAGCGCCTTAGATCGCTCGAAATCTGAGTCTCATTGTATTGTTTATTGATCGTGGAGACAACCTTTTCTGTAAAGTATCATATATGGTGGACAACGAACGTGTGAAAACTTCTAATTTTCACAACTAGTAAAGATTGTAACACTGCCACCTGCCATCTTTAAACAGTTATTGCATGTTGACGTCGAACATAGGCCACTTTACCGTGACTGGACCGTGTATTCTCGGTGTTGTCCCGTTTCAGTCTTCGCGTCGTGTTTCCTAGGCGAAGTGGAAAATCAGCTTCGAGGGGTGTGGAGAGGGCGCGGAGCCCACACACACGCCCAGCTGTTTTATGTGACTGCCAGTCGTTAGTCTGGCGCGCAGGTACGATCCCGCCTGGCTCACCTCCCAAGTCAGTGTCTCCGCGTTTCGCTATACGAGCAGGTAGACCACTGGTTTTTTGCGGCCAAACGATGCAAATTTATGTGCCCTCGACGCGCCCGCCACACACGCCACGGCACGCAAGCCGCGGCTGTCGGACACTCGTTTGCGGTTTCCCGCGCAGAGACCGCACGGCAGCAGGCCGCAGCCGCGTGCGGCGCGGCGAAACGTCAGGCCCGTCTTGCGGCGCTGCAGTTCTTCCGCTGCTCTCTACCCTTCCCTTCACGTCTGTTCACGCTTTTGTTCCTGTTCCCAGAAAGCTCGTCTCCTTGCTGTTGTGTGTTGTTAAAAAGAAGTTCAAAGCTTGACGTCTCCATTATAAACGGAGCACTAGCTCCGTCTGGTGACATATTAAAGGAACCATCTCGATACTTGACACAGTGAAATAGGGAAACTTCGGAAAACGCTAAACCGGTATGGTAAGACAGTCATTTGAATTCCACCACTGTTTCCAATGAATCTATTGGTTTGCGCCTGTTTGTTAATTGGTTTTGTTTGACTGGGTAATTATCTCCGGTAATTTTTTTGAAATATAATTTGCAACTTTATTGTTAAAAATTACACCAAGATTTCTCCTTATCTATTACAGTGTTGCATGGTCCTCATACAACGCTGATGTGAAAGTTAAACATGATAATTACCGCTTACGGCTGTCAAAATGTTTTACTTATTGTGATTGCAATCGCTGGATCCTGATGCAAATTGTATTTATCTCTTATCACTCGTAAAGGGTAGCGAGAGAACACTTCTACAGGGTGCGGAAACTCAATATGACCAGAAATGCAGCGCAGAAAGGCAGCATCAAACGAAGGAATTTGAGCATAGGAACTAGGCGTCACAGCTGAATATTTACGGCGCTATGTCAGCTCGAAAACGGTGGTCAGTTTCGACATTTGCTACGATACACTTACGTTAATTAAGTGGTGAAAAATCTGTGTAGAAGGGTATACTCATTTTTTCATTAACTTTGACTCTTTTAGGACATATTGAAACATGGGACACGGATGTTTGACTGTTTTCATTACTAAAATAAGTTCTATAAGTTACGTCAGCTAAGTACGAGTACGATTCACGTATATGTGATGCTTTAAGTTTCTGTTGTTCTCATCGTGGCTACTGATTGGCCCAAATATTTCGTTTGCGTATACATTTTCTATGAATTACATTTCGCTTTGAGTAAAGACGCCTATACGTCAGATTTCAGTTACGTTCTGTAGCGACTCCTTGTTTCTATACTCTGTTCCTTTGTTCCTTGCTGCCTTTTTGTCCTACACTTTTGGTTAGATTGTTTTTCCACAACCTGTATAGTCCATAGGGCATTCCAGGAGGAATAGCAAACCTTTTAGGAGGTGGTAGACTATTTAGACTAAAGCAATACATATAACATGTGTGCAATTTTTGTTGGTTACAGAGATACAGCTGCTCACAGATATTTCATTTCGCACGTTGGTAATCCAGTTGAAAGGGTACAAACATTTTTCGCGAGGTAATTTCCGTCCTTGTCAGCGACAACGAATTATGGTTCATAAAGGAAGTGAATATTTTAGCGAATAAGTTCTGCACCTACATCTACATGGTTACTCTGCAAATCACAAAATGGTTCAAATGGCTCTGAGCGCTATGTGACTTAACTGCTGAGGTTATCAGTCCCCTAGACCTTAGAACTACTTAAACCTAACTAACCTAATGACATCACACGCATCCATGCCCGAGGCAGGATTCGAACCTGCGACCGTAGCGGTCTCGCGGTTCCAGACTGTAGCGCCTAGAACCGCTCGGCCACCTCGGCCGGCCTGCAAATCACACTTAAGTGCCTGGTGGAGGCTTCGTTGAACTATCTTGACACTAATTATCCATGATTCCACTCTCGAAGTAAGCGCGGAAAAAAGGACATTAATATCTTTCCGTGCGAGCTGTAATTTCACTTTATTTTTATTATGATGATCGTTTCTCCCTATGAAGGTCGGAGGAGAAAGTTGGTGTTCGAAATTTCGTGAGAAGATCCCGCCGTAATGAGAAACGCCTTTGTTTTAATGATTTCCATCCCAAATCCTCTATCTTATCAGTGACACTCTCTCCCCTATTTCTCTGTAATACTAAACGTTCTGCCCTTCTTTGAACTTTCTCGATGTATTCCGTTAATCCTACGAGTGTAACCGAAATTTAACAGATTCCTTTTAGCACTCAAGTCGATCTCACACTTTTCATTATTTAGTGTCAGTTTCCAATTTTCTCAGCATACAGATATCTTTTCTTAATCGTTTTGCAATTGGTTTTGATCTACTGATGACTTTACTAGACGGTAAACGTTAGCATTATCTGCAGACAACGTAAGACGGCTGCTCAGACTGTCTCCTAATTCGTTTATATAAATAAGGAACAGCAGAGGGCCTATAACACGACCTTGAGGAACGCCAGAAATCACTTCTGTTTTACTCGATGACTTTATGTCAGTTACTGCGAACTGTTACCTCTCTGACAGGAAACCACGAATCCATTCGCACAATTGAGTCGATATGCCACCAGCACGCAATTTGATTACAAGCCGCTTATGAGGTACGGTGTTGAAAGCTTTCTAGAAATCTAGAAATACGGAATCAATTCGAAATCCATTGTCGATAAGACTCAAGACTTCGTGTGAGTAAGGAGGTAGTTGCGTTTCACAAGAACGATGTTTTCTAAATTCTTGTTGACTATGTGGTAATAGACCTTTCTCTTCATAATGTTCCAACACACTATATGTGCCAAAGTCCTGCTGGATATCGACATTAGTGATATGGGCCTGTAATTTAGTGGATTACTCCTATAGCCTTTCTTGAATATTATTGTGACCTGTGTAACTCTCCAGTCTTCGAGCGAGAGGTTGTATATGATTACGAAGTATGCAGCTATTGCATCAGCATACTCTGAAAGGTACGTAACTGATGAATAATCTGGACCGGAGGAGTTGCTTTTATTAAGTGATTTAAGCGGCTTCACTATTCCGAGGATATCTATTTCTAAGTTACTCACGTTGGCAGCTGTTCTTGACTCGATTTCCGAGATATTTACTTCGACTTCTTCGGTGGAGGAATTTTGGAAGTCTGCGTTTAGTAACTGTGCTTTAGCAGCAGTGTCTCCGATAGTATTACCATTGCCATCGCGCAGAGAAGGCGTTGACTGTGTCTTGCCGCTAACACATTTTACATACGACCAGAATGTCTATGGATTTTCTGCCAGGTTTTGAGACAAAGTTTCATTGTGGAAACTGTTACAAGCACCTCTCATTGAAGTCAGCACTAAATTTCGAGCTTCTGAAAGAAATTGCAGATCTTGGAACTATTGCGTTCGTCTAAATTTGACATCCTTTTTTCGTTGTTTCTGCAAGAGTGTTCTGACCAGTTTTCTTTACCATAGTGGATCAGCTCCATCGTTTGTAAATTTATTTGGTTTAAATCTCTCAATTGCTTTCGATACTATTTCTTTGTTTTCGTTGTTATTTAATTTATTCTTTACTAGTGAACTACAGACGATGTCTTTGTCCGTTTCATGAGCGACCCACAAAGGAGTTGGCGACAGCTATTGCAGCCACTGGACCTTTTCGCTTTATGGACGACAGCCACAAGGACAAAGAAGATTTCCATGCTCGTTAAATTCTCGCTGAGCCGATTTTTGAGAAATAAAAAATTAAATAATGAATTGTAAATTTGCTTTGTATAAAATCAGTCTGGATGAGTCTCTGTCACTACCTGGAACTGTACAGTCGGATTACATGTATTCTGTACTCATACGTTGTATGATATTATGTTGAAATTACGTAATAATTATTTGCACAGGAAGATGCTACTAAAATTTTGTGAAGTATTTTAAAATTTATCTGAAATTTCTGAGCTGTGTCTTTTTGGAACTCTGTTGATTGAATACCCATATGAATTCTCTGAAAGAGAATAATTAACTTTGAGCTTGGATATTTGAACGAAAAGTCAGGTGCAATTTCAAGCAGTTTGTAACAGAAGTTCTCTAAAGTTTAATTTCCATCAAGTTCGCATCGCAAACCCTCTTTGGTTTTAGGAAACATTTTTTAAATTAACTTTGACTAGTAAGATAGGTGTAATCTTTAAATACTTTGGGGAACTAAGGTTGAAATATCGTTTGGTGAACAATTAAATTTTGGAGCAGATTTTGAAGTCGAATATCGAGCAGATTTTGAAGTCGAATGTCGCTTCTCAGAGATGCAACCGCACTGAGATATCGATCAGCTGTAGGATTTCTGGTGAATTCTTGTTATGTGAATTTACTTGCAAGCCAATATTAAAATATTGCATATAGAACTTAGGATTCAGACTCACAAATTAAAAGGGGGAGCGAGTTATTTCTTCGGTTGCATCTAGACGTAATCTGAAACTAACCCAAGTTAGGAAAAGGTATTTTTGTTGTGAATACTGTACATTAAGGTATGGAAGTTAAAAGTTATCCTGGTAGCGACGGCAACAGGGAAAGACAATATTACTACGACAGTGAACGGAATTTAAACTGAAGATTGATTTATCCTTCTGGTCCCCATGTACTACTAACTGATCCCAATTAAACTACGAAGCACCAGGAACCTGATTACAGTGATGAATATCTTGGGATGCAGTTGGATTACTATCTACGAAAGTGTATCAAGTGTGTATATCGGTGTTACACATAATCACGCTATATGAATCCGTACTACTGATCTCATAACGCAGTGATCCTAACAAGGAAGGTAGTACCACTGCACAGTTTTTATGGGTTTATTTATGAGCTGTCATTTTTGTTTTGAAATTCAAGTTGTGAAGCTGTACTAGAATTGAATTGAATTGTTCAGCTGTGACTGTGATCACTGTCTAATTTAGTGCACTGCCTAAGCATGCAGCAGCTATTTTCAAGTTCTGAGTGTGTTGATGTGGTATTTACAGGGTGATTATAATTAAAGTTAAACTTTCAAAACGCTTTAGAAATAACACCGTTAGTCAGAATGACGTCAAATTGCAACGGAATATTATCGGAGATGGGAGAAAACGTATGCCAGAAGAAAAAAAGTAGTGTGAAAATTGATCATTAGATGGCATTGTATGTGTCAGAATACGTAAATGAAAACACCTGTCATGCACACGACCCATTGAAATTGGTGTAAACACGCCGGGTACACGGCTTTTCCTCCTTTCGCGTCTGCGAAGTTCGCCATGACTGTTTCAATGCAGGATCGCGCTCTGCTTGTAAAGTTGTATTACAAAATTGATGACTGTGCACACGTCGCTCTGCAGAAGTTCCGGACACTGAAGGGTTTGAAAAAAGACGTTGGTCCGATGACTGGAGAAAACGATTCGGAAATTAAAAAAGACCGATTCTTTTGGCGTGCAACCTGGTAGATAGAGGAAACGAATTGTTTCGACGTCATTGGAAGCAGTGGCCACAGCAGTGCAGGAGGAGACGAGTGGTGGTGTGCAAACGTGTAGTGCACGGAGAATTGTCTGAACATTGGACATACCCGTGAGCACGGTGCGTAAAATCCTACGAAACATCCTTCTTTGATATCCGTTCAAAATTACTCATATGCACTAGTTGCTTCCTGTTGACCTGCCAGCAAGAGAGACCTTTGCTTTAGAATTTCTTGCTCGCATGGAAGTGGACAATGATTGGCCGTGGAAGATTTTGTGGACAGACGAAGCACACTTCCATCTGACAAATTATGTAAATACACAGGATTGTCGAATATGGGCAACGGAAAATCCACAAGCAAATGAACCAGTACCACTTCATCCTGAAAAGGTCACTGTGTGGTGCGGGTTTACGGCATCATTTATCATAGGGCCACATTTTTTCGAAGAGACAGGTGCTTCCAGTCCTGTTACCTGTACCGTCACTGGTAAGCGCTAAGAGTGTGTTTTGCGCAACCTCCGCGCATTGCAAATCCTGTTAAGCAGCTGCGGAAGCGCCATTTCGGAAATGCTAGAATTATCAGCTGCCATTTCCCTACAGCCTGGCCGTCCCGATCATCTGATCTTAATCCGTGTAACTTCTGGCTGTGGGGCTATCTGAAAGACGTGTTCTTTGATCCGTTTCAAACTTAGCTGCATTGAAGGCACCCATTGCGCTCCACATTCTGAACGTAACCCCGGAAACACTTCGTTCAGTTGTGCAACATGCTGTTTCTCAATTTCAACTTGTTGCAGAAAACGGTGGATAGCTTATTGAACATGTTTTGCTCCAGTCACACGGAAATAAATAATCCGTTTTTTGATTTTGATTGATGCTTTTTGTGCGGTTCTTGGCCTCAGGACAATTAAAAACCGATGTGAGCGATGCTTTTTATGCGATTTTGGCCTCAGGACAATTAAAAACCGATTTTTCCCATTCGATGTGATATTACCTTGTCATGGTGGATGGGCTTACATAACTAACAGTATCACACCTGTACATCCACGCACACTGAGTAGTACAGTTTGTTTAACATCAAACGAACACCTTAGGCATTGTTGTGTGATTCATTTGTTATTTTTAGTCGACCACAATTGAATTATGATGCTCACAGCGCCATCTATTGCTACATTTCGTAGCTATTTATTTTTCTTCTGCCATCGTTTTCCCGCTTCTTCGATAATATTCCGTTGCAATTTGACGTCATTCTGAACAGCGTTATAATTTCTACAGCGGTTTGCAAGTTTAATTATAATCACCCTGTGTTATGGTAACGTCGTTGCTACGTGCAGGGAATATAGTAGACGTTTTACTAATTGCAGAATACCGGATTCAGAACTGTTTACTTCTGTTTTCACTAAACTGCTATAAACTGGTTCAGTGCCTGGTAGTCACATCTCACCCGAACGTGAAAGTGAACAGAGAGGAAATGGAGTAGGAGACATTATTCGGCTGATGAAACGTAGTTCTTCAACAAGCACACAGAGAATTACTACCCATACTGGTGTTCCACGTAGAAGGATAAGGCGGACATTACAGATGCACGGCCTTTACCCTTATCATTTGCAGCTGTGTCAACACCTTCGAGAAGAGGATGAAGGTAGACTATTGGAATTTCGTCCTTCGGTAATCGCATATCTCCGAGTAGTCTCATTAATATTGTTTAATGATGAATTCTAAAGGTAGCAAGGAGCGAAAGGCTATTTAAAACTTCTGCCGAAAGCAAACGGCAGTTATAAGAGTCAAGGGGCATGAAAGGGAAGAGTAGTCGAGAACGAAGTGAGAAAAGGTTGTAGCTTATCCTCGATGTTATTCAATCTGTACAATGAGGAAGCAGGAAAGGAAACCAAAGAAAAATCTGGAGCTAGAATTACAGTTCAAGGTGGAGAAATAAAAACTTTGAGGATTGCCGATGATATTGCAATTCTGTGAGAGACAGAAAAGAACTTGGAAGAGCAGTTGAATGGAATGAATAGATAAAAGATGAACATAAACAAAAGCAACACAGGCATAATGGAATATGCTGAGAGAATTAGACTAGGAATTCGATATACTAAGGGTAATAGATGAGTTTTGCCATTTGGGCAGCAGAATAATTGGCAATGGCCGAAGTAGAGAAGATATAAAATGCAGATTGGCAGTGGAAAGAAAAGCGTTTCTGAGGAAGAGGAATTTGTTAATGTCAGGTATAGATTTAAGTCTCAGGAAGTATTCTCTGAAGGTATTTATATGGAGTGTATCCACGTATGAAAGTGAAACATGGACAATAAATAGTTTAGACAAGAAGAGAAGAGGAGCTTTTGAAATGTGGTGCTACAGAAGAATGCTTAAGATTTGATGATGACGATGATGTTTGTTTTGTGGGGCACTCAACTGCGGGGTCATCAGCGCCCGTACAAAGTCCCAAGTTTTACGCAGCCCAATTTTTGTACACAATCCAGTCTAGCCACTCTCACGAATGATGATGATGAAACGATGAGTACAACACAAACACTCAGTCCCCGGTCAGAGAACGTCCCCAACGTTGACGGGAATCGAGCCCGCAACGCTAGCCACTAGACAACGAGCTGCGAACTGAAGATTTGATGCGTAGATCACATAACTAATGAGGAGATACTGACTAAAATTGGGGAGAAAAGGAATTTGTGGTTCAGCCTGACTAGAAGAAGGGATCAGTTGGTAGGATATATTCAGAGGCATCAAGGGATCACCAATTTAGTATTGGAGGGAAGTGCAGGTGCTCAAAATCGTAGTCGGATACCAAGAGATGAGTACAGTAAGCAGATTCAAAGGGATGTAGTTTGCAGTAGTTGTTCGTAGACGAAGAGGCTTACACAGAGTAGCTTGGAGGGCTGCATCAAACCAGTCTTTGGACTGAAGTTCACAACAACAACTGACTTGTTGGCTGTGGAAATGGTTGAAAGGCGAAGTTTATAACGTATACATAAACACAAGAGACGCACCGATCGTTAGGATTATGAATAGTGCTGCCCTTATAAAAGAACACCCAGTCGACCTCAAAACGCGCGTTGTTGTCAAGAGTATTCGAAAGTGCATTGAAGTCAGAGGTGAATTTATGAAAATCAGCTTTGTACTTAATCATTTGCCTTTGCGTTTTTGTTTGGGCTACATTCTGACAGCTGTATCTCTGTAACCAATGAAAATAGAACACACATTAGATGGAATATTTTATTAGAATTAGTGTATACTGCCACCCACCTGCTTGTACAGCTTAACGTGTAGCGCGCTAGTTCGCGAGACATGGAAGGTGAGTTAGATCTAGATCGAATCAGCTTTGCCGATTAACAATCGTGGATGGTGCACCGGCCTGAGAGTGGTTTCTAGGCAATTTCCCACACTCATTGAGGTAAATGCAGGGCAGGTCCCCAATTTCCGCATCAGAAAATACGACTTACAAGTAGTTAAATACGTTCATACACAGAACATAGTTTACACAGCTCACTGGCAGGTGGGCTACACGACTTCCCTCCCTCAGGTACGCGACGACTGCGTACACAGGAAGGACATCCGGCCGCAAATTAAAGAACATTTAACTGTAAAATCCTGAGAACAGCGGACCCGACCTAGGCGGGATTAACGCTCCGTAAAAGAAAAGAAGAAATTTGTCTCCCATTTCTCGCAACATTCTGTATAACGTACAACTGATTTGTTGGCGCGCACTTATTACAGATCGATTATTTTTCTTGAGACCGCGTGGAGCTGAAGAAAAGAAGCTACAATACTATTGGAGATTTATTTTTTCATATCGCAAGTATCAACGTAGTCATGTCTGAATTTCGTTTCGAGTAACCGAAGTAAACTTATAAAGCTATCGCTTATACTTTTGTATACTGCAATTAAGGTATTTCTTTCCAAACATATACTGCCTTTTGACTTACAGACATTAAAAGTTTTCTGCGCGTTCGCTGCATACAATTTCTTTAATTTATTTATTGATCTTGTAGAGTCAATGTAGGTTTCCAAACACAGAAACCCACAATCATTTTTAATTGAATAGTCATTCTCATATATTCAACTTTTAATTATGATTACTGTGATTTTATATCCAATATTGATAACTTCAGCTTTTTTCACGTTCTCAGTAACCGATTAAACTTAAATTTTTTCAAGTGAGTTTGCAGTCAGAACTGATATCTGCTAGCACCGCGGTGATACAGCTCATCAGAAAGATCACACTCAGGAAGTGTTCGTGGCTGGAAATCTGCGCCCATACGGCGAGGGCAGTGGATGAAGCAGGAAATAAGGCAAGGCGGCGAGGCCAACGACCAGTTCGACGGGCAAGTCTTTCTAAGTAGGGGTGCGTAATGCGTCTAGTAATAGCTTTTTCTGATTGCCGGTTGTAAACAACTGTATTTTATTACTATAATTTTGTTTGCTCTGCCACTTGATAAAGATACTATTCTCACTTGATTACTTATCCTGTCTGAGCAGTCGCGTGGAAGTTATATTAAAATCTACCACGGGAAGTGATGGAAAGTATGAACAACATTCCACGTGGCTTTCCTCTATGTTCAGTTTTGTGGCGATCTGTAAACGTGAATAGAAATCTAAATTAAATAGGTGTACAACATTAAATTCCAAGTTCGGTTTCCGTGTCTCGTATGCACCGCGAAAACTAATGTCACAGAATCGTACTAGAATGTAGACAAATATAGCTATTGCAAGACACAGTTTTAGTGACAAAGCGCTTTCGATCGTCTATCGGCCATATTTAGTTTCGTGGTCATCACCTAACAAATCCAGTATTCTCTATCATCCGTGATTTGTTTTATAGAACGTTACTAGTAAAAAACTTATCTGACATCAGAAAGATCTTATTTACTAATGTTTCGTCAATTTTATTCACTAATGTTCCGTCAAGACTTCAATGGACACGGTATGGGAAGTCTCTTGTGCTTAGCCATCAGCATCGTAACTTTCAAGATGCAACTGCCTGATTTTTTTCCTTGCATAACAAAGAGTATCTTTGCGTGTCCTCTGTTAATCGCGAAATTTTCTTGTAATTTTTATTGTGATCTCCACGTAAATCAGATTAATTAACGGCAAAAATTCCAATTTCAGTGTTACTGTTTGGAATTAGTGATCAGGAACTCACTACATGACGTGCAATACCAAATCCATATTAAAAAAATGGTTCAAATGGCTCTGAGCACTATGGGACTTAACTGCTGCGGTCATCAGTCCCCTAGAACTTAGAACTACTTAAACCTAACTAACCTAAGGACATCACAAACATCCCTGCCCGAGTGAGGATTCGAACCTGCGACCGTAGCGGTCGCGCGGTTCCAGACTGAAGCGCCTAGAACCGCTCGGTCACTCCGACCGGCAATCCATATCAAGGATTCTCATTATTGCAAATTATCCTTGATATTTATATATATATTTACTATGATTCAGCTGCCCCTACCGCTGTTGTTTTATGCAACTCTCAATGTTATAGCTGATCTTCATAAACCACGCACGAGATTTTCATATTCCTCGCTTTCCACGTCAAAACTATCAGTCGTACAGAAAAAATGAACAGGAACTTTTTGTAGGAAATTTAAAGCAGTTAGTAGGAAATTTAGTGTTTCCGCTAGAGGACGTACTGAGCCTTCACCAGTCACAATTTCTGGTATGTTCTTCATGCACTGCCTCCTACCACTGTACGTTTATTTGCGACTGCACAAATTGTTTCCTACGTTCTACCTGTCTTGGTCTTCATTGACTGGCCTCATTACGCCGCCGTCTTCGGCGAGCACTTAAAAATTATAAACTTGACGTTTGTGTAAATTTTCTGAATTTTAATATCATAATACAAACAATTACATCGTTATATTCGTAAGGCCTTCTGGCTACGAAACTACTGTGTTTGTATGCGTTAAGTTTGGACTGAACCGTATGCGTAAGTGGTTTTAGCGTAACGTTTACGAAAGCTTTTTTGGTTTATTACCCTTACGGGCACGTTTTAACTAATAATGTTAACGAAGTAGCCGACTAAGTTGGTGGCGTAGTAGCCCAGTCAATAGGGACCAAGAAAGCTCGAATATCAGGAATAGTTCATGTAGCCGAAAATGTTTGTAGAGTGGTAGGAAAGAGTGCCACGAACAACGTACTAGCAGTCCTGACTGATGATGGATGAGTGTGGGGTGTAGTTGCGTTTGGAGGGCACTTTTGTACGTTTTTCTTGAATAAAGCGAAACTGTGGTCTCCAGCGAAAACGTATCCCAGTACAAAATTTAACAACGTTAAATTTCCTACAAAAAGATTCTCCTCATTTTTTTCTGCAGGACTAACAGCTTACCTGTACTGAGCTAGAGAATATGAAAATTTCATACGTGGTTTGTGAAGGCTAGCTATAGCATTGAAGGGTGTATAAAAGACAGCGGTAGACACAGCTGAATTACCCTATCTACACTCCTGGAAATGGAAAAAAGAACACATTGACACCGGTGTGTCAGACCCACCATACTTGCTCCGGACACTGCGAGAGGCCTGTACAAGCAATGATCACACGCACGGCACAGCGGACACACCAGGAACCGCGGTGTTGGCCGTCGAATGGCGCTAGCTGCGCAGCATTTGTGCACCGCCACCGTCAGTGTCAGCCAGTTTGCTGTGGCATACGGAGCTCCATCGCAGCCTTTAACACTGGTAGCATGCCGCGACAGCGTGGACGTGAACCGTATGTGCAGTTGACGGACTTTGAGCGAGGGCGTATAGTGGGCATGCGGGAGGCCGGGTGGACGTACCGCCGAATTGCTCAACACGTGGGGCGTGAGGTCTCCACAGTACATCGATGTTGTCGCCAGTGGTCGGCGGAAGGTGCACGTGCCCGTCGACCTGGGACCGGACCGCAGCGACGCACGGATACACGCCAAGACCGTAGGATCCTACGCAGTGCCGTAGGGGACCGCACCGCCACTTCCCAGCAAATTAGGGACACTGTTGCTCCTGGGGTATCGGCGAGGACCATTCGCAACCGTCTCCATGAAGCTGGGCTACGGTCCCGCACACCGTTAGGCCGTCTTCCGCTCACGCCCCAACATCGTGCAGCCCGCCTCCAGTGGTGTCGCGACAGGCGTGAATGGAGGGACGAATGGAGACGTGTCGTCTTCAGCGATGAGAGTCGCTTCTGCCTTGGTGCCAATGATGGTCGTATGCGTGTTTGGCGCCGTGCAGGTGAGCGCCACAATCAGGACTGCATACGACCGAGGCACACAGGGCCAACACCCGGCATCATGGTGTGGGGAGCGATCTCCTACACTAGCCGTACACCACTGGTGATCGTCGAGGGGACACTGAATAGTGCACGGTACATCCAAACCGTCATCGAACCCATCGTTCTACCATTCCTAGACCGGCAAGGGAACTTGCTGTTCCAACAGGACAATGCACGTCCGCATGTATCCCGTGCCACCCAACGTGCTCTAGAAGGTGTAAGTCAACTACCCTGGCCAGCAAGATCTCCGGATCTGTCCCCCATTGAGCATGTTTGGGACTGGATGAAGCGTCGTCTCACGCGGTCTGCACGTCCAGCACGAACGCTGGTCCAACTGAGGCGCCAGGTGGAAATGGCATGGCAAGCCGTTCCACAGGACTACATCCAGCATCTCTACGATCGTCTCCATGGGAGAATAGCAGCCTGCATTGCTGCGAAAGGTGGAGATACACTGTACTAGTGCCGAAATTGTGCATGCTCTGTTGCCTGTGTCTATGTGCCTGTGGTTCTGTCAGTGTGATCATGTGATGTATCTGACCCCAGGAATGTGTCAATAAAGTTTCCCCTTCCTGGGACAATGAATTCACGGTGTTCTTATTTCAATTTCCAGGAGTGTATTTATATCTATATACGATACTTATAAAGTGTATTTTTTGTGCAACCATACACTTTTTTTAAGACGGAACGATGTCTATTCTCATTAACAAACTAAAGGTAGCGTAAATTAGAATGTCAGTGGTGTTTTACAATCTGCTTATCTGTTTATTGACTATCAATGCCAGCACCCAGCTACCGATCTGTTCTGTGAAAACCGCACATCAACAGCAGTTTCCATTTCCACATTATTTGTGGTGCAAGTTTTAAGTGATTCTTCCTGTATATAACAGTCTTCCCACAGACATGTCACGTAATTTAATCCCTGATGTTTTCTGCACAGCCGTCACTGCACCACTAAGTGGACTATGCCTGTCAGTATACACTAACCATTTTGCGTCCACACTTCACCACCTGACCTGCTGCCCAAGGGAAAATATGCAATAATGGCTTGCTCTTGCCGCATGTACTTGGAGGTATTAACCAACTCAAAAACATATGACTTCTAATAGCTATAATTATTAGCCTGCAAATGACGTAAATATTGATGTAATGTTGTTGAGTACACCGTCTTCAGCGACCAATAATACCTGTTAGGGTGTAACGGGTATTGCAGTAGTGCTGTGACGACCATGCAGAAAACACCAGGCAGTAAATTATGTGACGTGTCTGTGGGAGGACAGACACAGAGAAGAAACAACCAACACACGGAAGTGTGTACATATTAAGGAACCACATATAAAAATATCTGCACTTATACCCTTTCCGCCCAGTATATGTTGACGTCAGCTGCTTAGTGTTCGATTCACGTTTACAGATCACCACAAAAATATTGGGAAACTTACGTCAATATAACATGTTTCCAATATTTACAAGCTGCAGAGCGATCTTTGTTCAAGATCTTCTCATTCTTGTTTCGCAGACCCCCCCGACATTCGTTAAACCGATTCAGGGACACCACAGAAAATCTGGATCTGAATCGGTAGCTGTGACTTCTAACGCCTAGATTTAGGTTATCTGTGGTATTACTAAATCGATCGATTAACCAGGATGTTCCACTGGAAATAACGCAGCCGATTTCTTTCCCTTTCCTTGTACTATCCGAGCTACTGCTCCTCTCTAACGATCTTTGCGTCGATCTGAAACCTAATATTTCTTCTCTTATCATCCTTCTTCAACATCGTTAACGGTAGTTATTTCTTTCATTCACGTGTAACAGCTGTTATACGTTGTGAGCAAAGGACTGAAAGACACGCGCGAGGCGTGAGATAGCAGCCCCGTCGAGGACGTGATCCGCAATACGGCGGCTCGAATGACGCAGCTGTTCCCCAGCCGGCGTATTCCAGGTTCAGCACGCCGCCCATTGTTTTCTTCCGGCTCGCTCTGCTGTTTGCTTCGTGCCAGTATTTCACAGCACGGCTCCAGTAGTGAAAAAACTCGTCCAGACGGCAGCTGTTACCAGCCACAGGCTCGTAACAGGAGAAAAGTCACGCAGCTGCCGTTAAATTGCATCTGTTTACTGCCAACTTGTTATACGATTTAAGACAAAAAATTATTTTCAAGAGGTAATTTCTGATAAATTCGAAAGAACTACAGTCCAGCCTCCCTAACGTCCTCTCTAGGTCTTCTATCAGTCAAACTGAACCTTGGTCAGAACAGACAACTTTAAATCGAAATCGACTCTTTCTTCTCCGACACTGTACTTCACCATTCCCGCGCCGGACTGCTGGTAAAAATCAAGATTTCGCAAGTTTTGGCAGGTCATCTGCTATCTCTTTCTTCTATCAGCATTACCTATCCGAGGTGTAAACTGAAGGTGGCAGAGCGGGTTGTTCCAGAACTCGTCCCTTTCCAGCTATCTTCAGCCGGTTCACTGCAAGCTGGGAGCCCGTTAAGGAAGCTCTCAACTGGGAATATTTGATGGAGGATTTTCAGGTCCAGTAGCGCTCTTCTAAGGAGATCTTTGATTAATTTTTCTGTTGATTTGCTCGAAATTCCGTAGTTAGCATCGTGTTTGAGCGTTAGCGTGTTAATGATTGCGTACAATGCGTTGTCTTCCAGATATTTGGAGCAACTTCTCATCGACAACCGAGATATACCCTACCTGAATTCGGTAGATAACCGATATCCAATTACAGTGCGTACAACATGATTGTAGGTGAAGATGAATGTTTTTGGCTGGCAATTTTGTTTTTTGATCCTATTGTCTTAACTCATTCCGTTGTCTGTTTTTACCGTTACGTATATTACCTCTCCGGAGTGTTTTGACTTTTACTCTGGTTGCGTCTGTCTCTGTTTGTATCTGTAAAGCTGAAGTTATAACCAGCAGCTAAAGCCGCAGGAGCTAGATGTCTCTGAGCACTATGGGACTTAACATCTGTGGTCATCAGTCCCCTAGAACTTAGAACTACTTAAACCTAACTGACTTAAAGACATCACACACATCCATGCCCGAGGCAGGATTCGAACCTGCGACCGTAGTGGTCACGCGGTTCCAGACTAAAGCGCCTAGAACCGCAGGGCCACACCGGCCGGCGCAGGAGCTAGAAAATCTATAAAATAAAATGGACATCGAAAGAATGTACTAGTACTTCGGTCAGATACATTGACGTAATTATTCACAACCATCGTCTGAATGTATCTTTCATACTAGGTGGCCCCAACTGCATACGGCTTACAAAAGTTAACGGCATGAGGAATTGAGCGCTGTAGGTGGACCTTTTTCAGAGTGGTATAGGAGCTCAGAGCTGAGGCGTTAGAGATACAGGAAACTTACATAAGAAATTGAAATGCCTCATTTCTAAATGAAAGCTACAGTGATTAAGAGGCAGTCTGATGCCAAATCATTGATCGTAGCACTTAAGGGAGAAGGAGCATTACGAAACGTGCACATTTATGTGAAGAAAAAAAACGTTCCCACGAAGTCGGTTGATGGATTATTACGTGCATTTACATACAATTTTCACGTAAGGTGGACTCTATTTGGATAATCTGAGGGCAATTGCTACCTGCCACGGATTATTTGTAGATGATAATGTGAAATCTGTGCTGTGTAACATATGGACGTGGTCTGCTGCTATAAGATGTAATGACTGAACTACACCTACTTGTCGTGATTATAGTCAGTCAACCACATACTTATCAGAAGAGGACCAACCAATTGCAACGTAAAGCTGGCCAACAGGTCGACCATGGAAGGAATGCATGGTTGGACTTCAAACTAGAACGTCACTAAACGTGATGCCGATTCCATCACTTTCGATCTACGAATTTCACGTACCGACTAGTCTGAAAATCCTCTCGCAAGAACTACGACTGAACTGAAACATGCATGCTGCAATCCCAGGTATTAATGGCACTTATATTGTAACAGTATGGTGGCAGTGTCGGTTATAGGACTCACTAGCTACATCAGGTAACGCTGGGCAAAATTGGGAAAGTAGTAGATCAACTTCGTTATTAGTGCAGTATAATGACGACGGCTGAAGTGGAGATGATGTAATATGAAGACAGGCAACAAGAAGAAAAGCCCTTCTGAAAAATTGGAATTTGTTTTGTGTGTGAGTGTGTGTGTGTGTATGTGTGTGCATGTTTGTATGTCCCACATCTCCTCGTAAACCAAACTTGGTACACAAATCCGTTATTTTCAGGCAACAATCGTTGTGAGGTAAGAATTGCCTGCCTACCATAGTTCAGAAGGTATGATGTCGTAAACAATGAGATGTGTGAAAACTTTCGCATCATGTATAACGTTTATATTTATTACTTCCGTGCTGCCAACTCTATTCGGAATAAATTTCGCAGAAGTTATCCACATTAGCTGCCAAATGCATCTACAAAATTGTATCATGGTATCACACATAGTTCAGGAGATATGACATCACATAAACTGAGATGCGTAAAAACTACCGCACTGAGCATGGCGTTTAAATTTATTGCTTCTTGACATTTCGCAACACATTTTGCAGACAGTATTCACATATGCCACTGAATGTAAAAACAAAATTATATCATTATATGATACACAGACAGGAGCTATGACGTTATAAACACCGAGGTGAATAAGAAACTGCCGCACCGTGAATGAAGTTTTAATAAATTTATTCTTTACTACGAAGACACTCCTACAGTTGAGCCAACTCAGGGAAATCCCGGACAGCGTAGCGCTTTTGACAGGTTTCAAATGCATAGCACAAACAGCTGTAGGCGAAAACAAATAGCCGTCTATAGAGATACGAAGAGGCGTTGTATCAACACCTCAATGCTGGTTGTATATGCGAAGCAGCTGCGCCCAATGACCAAATAATGTCTTAATTTTGATACTGTAGCTATACGTACGCGTATTTTTTTGCAGGATTGTTTCATAATTTGGAAGGTGTTTTCATGAATACATGGAAATGAAACTTTTTTACAGTACACTGCAAACACAGTTTATTTTCTGTTAATAGAAAGGTGGTAAAATGAATACCCGAGCAATCCCGCGTTTGTCAACTAGTGGAATATAAATTTAAATTCAAAAATGATTCAAATGGCTCTGAGCACTATGGGACTTAACTTCTGAGGGCATCAGTCGCCTAGAACTTAGAACTACTTAAACCTAACTAAACTAAGGACATCACACACACCCATGCCCGAGGCAGGATTCGAACCTGCGACCGTAGCGGTCGCGCGGTTCCAGACTTTAGCGCCTAGAACCGCTCGGCCGCACCGGACAGCTTTAAATTTAAGTGATAGGAACTCTTTTGTGAAGGTATTTGTCTGAAGTGTAGCCTTTTACGTAAGTGAAATGTGAATGATAAGCTGTTCAGACAACAAGAGAACAGAAATTACAGAAGAATGCTGCCGATTAGATTGGTAGATCGGATAACTGAAGGGGTAATACGGAATCAAATTGAGGAGAAAACGAACTTATTGCACAAGTTGACTAAAAGAAGGTCTCAGTTGATAGGATACTTCGTGAGGCATCAGGGAATTATCAGTTTGGTGATAGAGGGATGTGTGGGACTCAAAACTGTAGAGGGAGACCAAACTATGAATACAGCAAGTAGGATAAAATGGATGTAGATTGTAGAAGTTACGCACAGATGAAGGGCCTTCCATCTGAAACTCTTCCATTGGTCAATGTTTGCCTAAAAACAACAATATGGGATTGTGGGTCCGCCTTTATTCAAAACAGTTTTGTTTTATTTATTTTCTTTCCCAAACTAGTTTCAGCGACAATATCGCCATCATCAGAACGTTTTTCTTTATTCTAAAACATGCAAAATGACATCGTTATAAAAATCATAAAACATTATTACATGTGTACTGTTTGTTTCCATATATTGTATTCTGTGAATAGTTTCGTAATACCTTATTTGCTTTAAGTCTCAGTACGGCTTCTACGTTTGTCGCCTTTATTTCCTGCATATTTCTGTTTCTTTTTTTTTCTGCCGTTTCTTCGGCATAAAGCAGATCATCTGCAACTGTGTGAATGGCTGTTGATAACAAATATTTTAAAAAAATGAACTTATACGTCAGCGTTGTACTATTGGGAATCACGGTAGTGTTGTGGATACAGTTTTACGTGTGCACTAGGTTTTTACATAATTTATCAGGTACTCACGGTCGTTGGTGGGCTCGTAGTTGCTTTTAAACAAAGAAAAACATAATTTTAGCACCTTGGTCGTAATTCAAGAGATTGCGCCATGTTACTGTTCACGCGTTTCGAGAGAATTTTCGCGTATTGCGAGATGATTTTGAAAATTGTAGCTACAGTTCTGACGACAGACAAATAACGAACAGAAGTTGCAGATGACATGCTGGGTGTCGAGGAAACGGTAATAAAAATATAGGAAATATGCTGGAAGTAATGGTAACAAACGTAAAAACCACGCTGTCTCTTAAAATAAATAAGTTGTTACGAAACTATTCACGGAATACAACATCTGGAACCAAATAGTACAAATGTCATAATGTTTCATAATGCTTGTAAAGATGCTAATTTTGCATGTTTTAGAATAAACAAAAACCCAGTGACGGTGTCAGTATTGCCATTGAAACTAGTCTGAGAAAGAAAATAAATAAAACAAAAGTGTTTTCTATCAAGACGGACACATAACTCCATATTGTTAAGAGAATTAGCATCGCTTTGAGAGGGAGCTCAGAGAATGAATTCTTATTCTCAGGCAAGAGTATTGGAAATGTTAACTAAATAGCCAATTACAGCCCACTTTCTGGAGTAGCTATACAAAGTGCTGTCTGAAAAAGTCAAATCATCTTTATTCACTTCACTTCTACGAAGGGATGACGATAGTACCACTAGACATTGGAAGGAGTCAGCGGAACATCTGATCCAGACACTTTTTCCAGAAGCAGTCGCTGCTACAAACATTGTGAATCACACTCGTTTCCGTACTGAAGTGCATGCTGAATGTCAGAACAACGTTCCTATGTTTCCTTTTACGGAGTAAGAGATAGTCTCCGTCATCTCTTAAAATGAAGAAGGGGAAAGCTCCCGATCACGACAACATTTATCCAAATGTTGTGCAGCATGCAACTCCGCAGATAGTGCTTCATTTAACATTTATTGCGTTTATCCCTTAATGTTAAACATAATCATCGTTACATGAATATAACGAGCACATATTTCACGGGTGTCTAGTCTGACCTTTTATTTCTTATATTGGCGTTAGCAACGTATTTATTGTTACTGTAGGCAGATTTAGTGGACAGACAACAAGTTGTGTACAGTTCACAATATTTCTTCATAATGCGTATCAGTAAACTGAACAAGTGACGCCCTACGTGAGACTTGGCGACTCGAATTCTACCATAAAACCACTGGGATTCCTTCACGAACTTTAATATCACAAATTGTGCGCTGTAACTTATATTTTACCGTGCTTGGCGGCGGAACATGAGGAAAATTGAGTTAGTTTAGAGTTAATATGCCAACGGCCTTGCCACACCGGTAACACCGGTTCCCGTCAGCTCACCGAAGCTAAGCGCTGTCGGGTTGGGCTAGCACTTGGGTGGGTGACCATCCAGTCTGCCGAGCGCTGTTGGCAAGCGGGCTGCACTCACAAGGGGAAGGCCTCAGACACGTCCAACCGATTCGGCTCAAATTTGGCAGGTCACTTATTCACAACCTAAAACGAAGGAATCTAAGATATTTTGAGTCAACACCCCCGCGTTTTTGAGAAAATCACCCCAAAGGTTATGACGAGCAATCGACTCGAAATTGGAGGGATCGATAGATAATTGTAAATAGAATATTTTTCATCATCAGGGATGGGGTCCACAAAGGCAAACTTTTTCCAGAAATCGAGGTAAGAAACTTTTACAACTGCCGCTTTTGTACCCACATGGTAAACACATCTCGCCGCCATCATCGATAGAGCAACGGCCAAGGTAACTGGCTGGGAATGGGAGAACCCGGGTGCGAATCTCGAAGAAACCTAGCTGATGTTATTCTTTTCGTTTGTATTTTTCCATATCTCAATTGATAGGGATAGGAGGTTTAATAAGGTAAGTAAATCATTAAGGAATGATAATAATAAGATAGGCAAACTAATTTCCCAAACGCCGTGAGTTACTAAAGAATTAAACTTTTAAGCCTTGTCAAATGGAAACAACTCCGAGTAAGAGTGCTGCGAATTCCTCACGAGGGATCACAGGTAGCCAACCGCGCGACGCTTGGTTACAGCGAGGCACGGGACAGAATGCACGCGGGGAGAGTTATGTTGTGCCGGTTGCCTCGTCGTCATATCATAGTTGTGAACCTGGAAGATTGAAGGTGTCCAGCACGAGCCTTATAGAAGTCAATCGGAAAGAATTGTTTTCCGTCATTAGGCTGCCGCAAACCTCGCGGATACATGTAGTGATTTTTCCATCGTTAATGCGCCGAATGAAATACGTTTTGTGAATGAATAGTGTTCTTCCGTAAGTAGCATATGACGAGTACTGTATGTAGTTTGTAGTAATTAGCTCGTCTGTTTATGCCGTAGTAACTAGTTATTGTTTGTTGTGTCATATCTTTCAGGTGCATAATTTGAATAATTGAGGATGTACACCTTTCGACTAGCGCTGTAATATATAGTTGGGAGCCTGTCACAGACGATGGTTACCGACGCTGTGGTTTGGTTTGAAAAAAGTGTTGCAAGACAGTTCTGTTTCTCGGTGCTCCAGATTGATAGGAGCGGCAGTTGTAAAAGATTCTTACCTCGATTTCTGGAAACGTGTGCGTTTTCGGACCCCATACCTGATGATGAAAAATGCTCTATTTACAATTATCTATCGATCCCGCCAATTTTGAGTCGATTGCTCGTCATAGCCTTTAGGGGCGATAATCTCAAAAACGCGGGGGTGTTGACCCAAAATATCTTAGATTCCTTCGTTTTGGGTTGTACACAAGCGACCTGCCACATTTGAGCCGAATCGGTTGGCCGTGTCTGAGGCCTTCTCCTTGTCAGCCCTTGTGAGACAAACTGAGGAGCTACTTGATTGAAAAGTAGCGGCTCCGGTCTCGGAAACTGACATGCGGCCGGTAGAGCGGTGTGCTGACCACATGCCCCTCCATATCCGCATCCAGTGAAGCCTATGAGCTGAGGATGACACGGCGGCCGGTCGGTACCGTTGGGCCTTCATGGACTGTTCGGGAGGAGTTTTTTGTTTTTAGAGTTAATGTAAGACCTGATGAAGGTTGATACGTCGTTATCATCATTATCATAATCAACATCATCATCATCATCATCATCGTCATCCAATTCGATTACTTGGTGGAGTGGCCTCTTTGAGTGGCTTGCAACGTAGGATCCCTGCAGTTTCTCGCACTTTTACCGATTTTGAGTTTCCCGTTGCCACTTCAACCTGGCTGTCTTTATTAAGTTTCTGTCCCACCTGTCCGGTGGTTTTCTCCTTGGTCTATTAAGGTAAACTGGGCTCCAATATAGTACTTGTTTTGACCATCTCCCTCTTTTATTCGAGAGATATGACCAGCTCACTGCCATTTCAAGGCATTCAATATTCTGTTTGATATCAACTGCTTTCTTTCTTCCTGTCTTTCTTTGTGTAACTCAACACTGATCTTTCCATTCCTGTTTGGGCTACTATTGGTTTTCTAACAACGAATTTATTTAATATCCACATCTCATAGTCGTAAGTTATTTCTGGTCAGTATACATTGGTCAAAAACTGTTTTCTTCAGCTCGGCTGACGTCTTAGACTTAAAAACTGGAGCGTGCTAGCCTAAGCTCGCCATCCTAACTTAAAATGTTGAAATATTTTTGGTTTTAGGTCTCCTTTCATGTTTAGCAGTTGACCTGGATAGACATATTCTGTGACCCTTTGTAACTGCGTTCTTCCAACAGATATATTTCTCTCTGGTGTTCATTCATTCATCAAGATCTTATTTTTATTATAGTTTATTTACAGACTGACGCAAGTCCATATTTGAAGTTTTTCTATACTATTTGCAGACAGAACAATATCTTCTGCGAACCTCAGGTTATTTAATCGCTTTCGCGGAATTTGGATTCCCTATGCTTTCTAATCCAATTTAGACACTGCTTTTTCGAAGACTGCTGGAAATAGTTTTGGATATACAGAGGCACCTTGTTTTACAGCCTTTTCGGTGGGAAGTTCAATGGTTCCTTCAACTACATTCACAAACGCTGTGGAGAATATGTATACGTTGTGTAAGACTTTAATGCAGGCCAGTTTTATTCCTTGTTCTGGTAGAGCCTCAAACACTGCTGGGTGATTGATGGTACCCATTTGTTCTGTTAATGTGTCACATGGAGTGAGTATTGATCAACTGTACTAAACCGTGCGCGGAACCCAGCTTGCTCAGTGGGTTGAGCCAGGCAAGTTGTAGTGTCCAACTGGTAGTTGTAGTGTAACGACGTAAGTTTTGTATAAATGATTTTCTTTTGACATATGACCATGTGCAGACTTCGTCACCTACGTCAGTTACAACACACTTCAAAAATTATTTAAATTCTTTTTAAATTGTCTCTAAATGGTTCTTGAACGAAACTGTAATTAAAACATCATCATTTGAGTAGTATGCGCAGAATTACGTCACTCAGGACAATTGGTTTGCGCAAACTTTTTCAATTTAGATGTCGTTTGTTTCTTCTCAGAAATTATATTAACGCATGTGATCTGATTTAACAAATATTAGAACCACATTGAATAAACTTTCGAGATTCAAATTCGCGATGAACGTTGTCAAAAATTACTAATCTTGTCAAATAAATTACGTAACATAATTCTTCATAAATAAATTCTCGGAACACGTATTTAAACTTTAGTAGCATCCACTAGTTTATTATCTTCCTACATATAGACGTGAACCTGAGCCTTGACAAGACAGAACTGAACATTTACAACATGATTAACTGTCTATGACATCATTGTTGTACAAACATTACAAATTCTTATTCTTTTTTCAATTTTAGAAGCACGACGCAACAACTCGGTTTCAGGATCTTCTGTTGCTCTTTGGCTGTCGACCCGCGACGTATAGTGGCCAGCAATTTTCTCTCTGGTCCCTACAGTGAAGACGCTGTCTCCGTTCGTTGCGCCGCCCTCTCCGTACATGAAACATAAAAAATAAATACAAAACTTTATATAATTCACAGCCATCTCAAATATTACAAAAATACATAAACAAAACTAAATTAAACCTACATTCACCTGCAAACTGGGCTTACACTGGTGGATGGGTGACGCTTCAATTTCGTGTCCCACTACATAGTCCAAATTCCATTAAAAACTTTGTACAATATGGACAGGAGGCTAATGGGGCGATAGTTCTTTACATCTTCTTATGTATTAGGATTATTTTGACTTAATTAACCTCTATCATTATATTTCTACATATTTTATTAATTTCATATTTTTATCATTATTACCACATTAAGTGGAAATTATCATTAAATTTATCAAAATTATGCGCTGAAAAGAGAAATATATGTTTATACAACCAGATGCGGGCAAAAAACGAAAAAGCTAGTGTAATCTGTTAGGCTAAGTAAACGTTAAAAAAATACTTTATGTTGCCAGAGAACAATAATTAGAGTCATCGATGTCTGTGGTTGTTACGGGCAGGTACTGAGTGTCCTGCACACACGTATGCAAATCATCCGTACAGAGAGCCAAGAATTAGTTTCTACTTACTGCGAATGGGAATATGCACTTTACATAGATTATACAGGTCGATCCCGATATCCACCGACAAAATTTCGGAGGTTGTTCATTGATGTTTTATGATTATTTCGGTATAACGTACCCGTTGTTTCCAGTAGCTCGTTACAGGGTAGTTACATTTCGTGAGACTTGTTGCTTCCCTTTATATTAGTATCTGTATTACACCGAAAATATCTGCACAGCAGAGCAAATATCGACCGTATGTTCTGCGCGTCTTGATTGGAAACAAGCTTGTTCCATTTCCTCACGGTACTTGCTGTAGACAACAATGATGTGCTCTGCACTCTTCGGTTTGAAGCTTGCATTCAGTACCGCTCGGTTCTGTGTCTAATTTGTTTTTCCGGCAGCGTTAGTTGTATGTAAACTGTCGTTGCCTACTCTCCTGTGACCATGGTGGCCGACATTCTGAACAATACCTGTAAGGGAGCAGTTGTGCATTTGTTTGCTACGGTACTGTGCACTGTCCGCCTACGTAGCTGACTGGTCAGTGTAGAGCGCTGCCATGCGGAGTACCCGGTACCGATTCTCGGTGATGGCAGAGATTTTTCTCCTCGGTGAGAGGACTGAACCGGGATGCCCTCAGCCCCGTGATGCCAACTGAGGAGTTACTTGACCGTGTAGTAGCGTCTCGGAGGTCTGGGAAGTCTGCAAAACGGCCGGGGGAGCACAAGCCCCTACATACCCCACCCCTGTGACGCCGCAAGGCAGAGGATAACACGGCGGCTGTTAAGACATCCCTTGAACCTTTACGGCGCGGCGAGGAACTCGTTAATACTGTACACTGAAGAACAAATTGAACACGCTGTGATAAAATGTACGTGTTTCGTCTGACATTTGGGTTGTACGGTTTGGTATGTTGTAGGCTATTTCATTGTTGTTAAGGTGTTTTCACATAAACAAATATAATTGGTGTAACTAACCGAAAGAATCACAAATAATACAATGTTATTTTGTACCGAGCCAACGGAGTCAAGGGGTCCCTTATACCGAAACCGTAGAAAAATATCCATGAACAATCCTCGCAATTTTGCGAATTTTGCGTACATCGTATAAAATGTGGGCAACAATATTTATCCTTGTATGAAATCAGTTTTATTTATTTATTTATTCATTTTTTTATTTTTTATAGAATGTCTGACTGTATGACTGTGGCGTGTTTTGAAGAAATTGACCAACAGTCTTCCATGCAGGAGAGTCAATTAGGTCCGAGTTCTTGTTTTAGTAATCGGTTTTTCATATATTTGATGTTTTAACCTAAACAGTAAGTTACAAGTACAATGCCATATTCGACTGGAGGGCGTAGTTTTTGGTATCTAATTTACAGAACGGAAATTTGGAGGAAAATATATACACAATTTTCTAAACGTCTGCAACTGGTGCAAATTAGGAATATGGTCTCCTAAGTTGTACCGGTGGGTGCCTAAACTGTACCACCCATAAAACTGTGTCCCTGAGCTTACAGATACATACTACACAACGTTTCCGGAAATGATCCATATTTTCGTTCTTACATCACTACTCTCCGTCACTACAGTATTAATTCTTCATTTCTGTCCCCACCCCGTGCACACTTTGCATGAATCCATATTTTGCGTTTCATGCATCTGATCATTTCTTCTACTGTATCTTCCTCGCACAACTCATTATTCCTCTGTTTCACGAATGAGCTGCAGTGGTGCCTTGTCCGCAGAGCCTCAAAAACACTTCGTTTCCACAGGTGGAGCTGTAATTCTAGATTTCCTCTGCTTTGCTTCCGGTAGCTTTTTTTTTTGCTTTGGCTGCTCGTCAGCTCAGAGCCTTCTTCCCTCGAATTCGGCCATTGCTTCTTCTACACTGAAATTATTAGGCAGTCCGTTTCGTTTTCAATATTGTACTTTTATTACGTCCGACATGCGTAAACCGAACATCATCTGTTCAGCCGTAAGAATATGCTCTTCCGTTTTCAACTGCTTTGTAAAACACTTCACTGCGGTCAAAAAAATTTATTTCCGCTTTGTCATTGTTGTTTTTATTTTCATAATGCCTCTTTATTGTTGGTTTAGTCAAATTTTATATACGTCGACCTTTATTTAATCCATGCTCCCCATAAAGATATACTGTTACTACTAAATGCTATTCATCAGTGCTCCAATTACAATAACGCCCTTCTGTTTCCGCAGCGAAATACAAGATAGTTATTTAAATAATAACTTAAGATAAGGAGGTAGTTTCCTACAAACGACCCACAACGAATACAGTTTCTTGGCTGAAAACTAAGGTTATGTCATGTACATTCACCCATAAATAAAACATTATGGTGCCTGTTACCTTATAACAGCACTTCTCTTCGCCACATACTCAATAGGTTAGATGAAAACTATAGCAAAATCAATGTTATTTTCAGATGGCCTTGCTCCTCAACACACAGAATTCACAGCTGATAATATGGCTCCAAGAGGCACGTAGTTCATGCTGATCTCAGGAAGTATAAGAGGTGCGAATTTTATAGTAGTGGCACAGACTTGGAGCTAGTACAAAATAGGCAACACTCATCTGCTTGAAACCAAGAAGCAATCGAGTCTGAGGAAGATCGCTTCCCGCCATGGACGACTGATGCAAAACAGGTGAAAACCAGTGCGAAAATCGTCGGTGTACATCCGCAACGGTTCAGATTTGAGGCTCTTCTTCCATTCATCCATGTATCGAGAAATACGAGAACACCTCAGTAACACGCTCAGCCAGTGTTGATTCGTACTTGTCGATACAGGAATGGGTAGACAGTTTCTTCATGCTCTATATCCTGTTTGTTTCAATTGTACACCGTATCGATTCTTGCATACTTGTACCTGAAGATGGAGTGTTGTGTCTTCTATATCGACAACATTCAACTGAAAAACAATACATACAGCTGAGTGGATAAATAAATAAAAAAAGGTAATAAAATATTTATTTTCCTATGTGTGAAGTTCGTAATGACTGACGTCTCCAGCGTCTTCCACGAAAGCTACACTTTTAATTTCGCTTTCTGTAAGTACTCCGCAGGTCACTCAACAGGACGTGGCGTCTCTAAACGACACTAGAGGCTGAACTCAAGCTCGGGGAAGAGCCATCCCGGTATTTGCCTTAGGTTTAGAAACTGATATCCCTACTGGGATTTGAACGGCGCTCTACCAAAATGGTAGGGAAGAAGTACCTGTAAGCGATTCAAATGTAGCACAACAGAAGAATCTCAGAAATTACGTGGTCGGATAACGCGTGATATGAGGAAGTACTAAAAGACAAGCAGATGAAAGAAGTCTATCGAAAACACATACCAGAAGAAGAAATAGATTGGTGAATATGTGCCACTGCATCCAGGCATAGTTCTGATGATGTAAGGGCAGTAACGGTAGGCAAATTTTATGCGACGAAAAGTATTAGGATGTTAGCGTGGCATAATCTGACCGAAATAACGTAAAGTGGGTGGTGTTACAGGGTTCTGCTCTGACTGCGTTGCTTTTCTTTACCTACACCAATGATTTTCCGCTAAACATGACAGACGATTTAAAATTTTTCTCTTTCCGTGTGACTTTAGTGCTACTGTGAAATGCACGGTGTAATGTAAATGATCTAGCTATTTCGGTAGATGGTAATATGAACACATGGCCTTGAGAAAATATTAAAGGTTAATTGCAGTAAAACACAATGCATAAAGTTTTTGACACTAAAATCTTGTAAAAGCAAAATTTTACTGTCCCAAGGTGGTGAGACAGTCATGACTTCCATGTTGAATTCACAGGACAGAGAAGCTCCTCTGGTATCATATTTCGGGGCAATCCTGTGCACTTATCGTGCACCTCCGTAGCTCAGTGGTTAGCACACCTAATTGCCTTGCGGAGGCCACAGGTTCGATTCCCGCCACTGCCAGGAATTTTTCGTTGGGGGAAAACTGGTACAGGTGCACTAAGCCTCGTGAGACTAACTGAGGACCTCCTCAACCGAAGAGAGGCGGCTCTAAAGTTAAGAAACCCGACAGCGATAGGGAAAGCGGTGTGTTGACCACACACCCCTCCAAACTGCATCCAGATACGCCATTGGCACAGGGTGACGAGCCGGTCGGTTGGAGCCGGCTGGTCGATCTGGTGTCAGAACGCGGAACTTTGGCTTTACCTGAGCACTCTCCAAGAATATTATTAGCTTAGAAAAGCGGGTGGGCTCAGGCTAATCTACGGTATGAGATCGCTACCTTCGTATATACCGGGTGATGAAAATGTCAGTATAAATTTGAAAGCTGAATAAACCACGGAATAATGTAGATAGAGAGATACAAATTGACATGCATGCTTGGAATGACATGGGGTTTTATTAGAACCAAAAAAATACAAAAGTTCAAAAAATGTCCGACAGATGGCGCTTCATCTGATCAGAATAGCAATAATTAGCATAACAAAGTAAGACAAAGCAAAGATGATGTTCTTTACACGAAATGCTCAATATGTCCACCATCATTCCTCAACAATAGCTGTAGTCGAGGAATAATGTTGTGAACAGCACTGCAAAGCATGTCCGGAGTTATGGTGAGGCATTGGCGTCGGATGTTGTCTTTCAGCATCCCTAGAGCTGGTCGATCACGATACACTTGCGACTTCAGGTAACCCCAAAGCCAATAATCGCACGGACTGAGGTCTGGGGACCTGGGAGGCCAAGCATGGCGAAAGTGGCGGCTGAGCACACGATCATCACCAAACGACGCGCGCAAGAGATCTTTCACGCGTCTAGCAATATGGGGTGGTCCCAATAAAACTCCATGTCATTCCGAGCACGTGTGTCAATTTTTACCTCTCTATCTACATTATTCCGTGGTTTATTAAGTTTTCAAATTTATACTGACTTTTTGACCACCTGGTAGATATCTCAGAACTCTCTACCATCACTGTAGATATACGCCTTCATGCAGTTCGTTGTTGAAAATGTTTACTCATTCTGAAGCGACTGCAACACACATTCAGTGAACACTAGACGGAAAAATTATTTGCGCCTGAGTAATACTTCCTTAAGCAGTGTTCATTTTAAAAAGGATCCCAGCAAAAAAAGGAGTGAAAACCCCAAGTCTTCAATTCCAAGTTGAAAGGTTTCGTTGTGGCACACTCCTGCTATTCTGTGCAAGATTTCCTCGCAGTATTTCAGAACTTTTCTTTGTAATGTGTTATTCATTCGTATACTCTCCCACAAATGTTCTTCACGTTTTATTATCTCTTTAGTTCTTTTCTTTGATTATCTAATCACCATCCTGAAAACTATGTACTGATTCGATCCATGATCACCTAGCTTTCGTTGTCATGTCCCCACGGAACTAAGTAACTAAATAAAAATAAAAGAGGTATGCAGATATTAAAAGAGGTGAGCATTCTTAGATCTACATATACACATACAGGTTGTCCCAGGAAGATCACTCAATATTCAGGGATACGCAGGAACGATCATTCGAAGCAAGAATGTCAAGTAAACAGGTGCTCTGAAATGTGTACCTTAAGAGCTATGAGCACTTGTTCATCTTCGTTGCTATGGAACACATCGATTCTACTGCGGAAGGTTCAAGGTGAGTCTTCGTAACCCTTTCGGGTTGGCGTGGAGGGGTCATTGAGTTCTGCTTAACTCCTTGTGTTTAAAACGTTCTTGGATTCTACAACAGATGGTCATCAATGTGATAGGATTGTGGTTTTGTGGATAATTTCTGCCACCCTTCTTGCAGACGGGTGTGGCCTGTGCTTTCTTCAACCACTGGTCACAATTTTTTGTTCAAGCACGAGAAGGGATATAAACTCCTGGAAATGGAAAAAAGAACACATTGACACCGGTGTGTCAGACCCACCATACTTGCTCCGGACACTGCGAGAGGGCTGTACAAGCAATGATCACACGCACGGCACAGCGGACACACCAGGAACCGCGGTGTTGGCCGTCGAATGGCGCTAGCTGCGCAGCATTTGTGCACCGCCGCCGTCAGTGTCAGCCAGTTTGCCGTGGCATACGGAGCTCCATCGCAGTCTTTAACACTGATAGCATGCCGCGACAGCGTGGACGTGAACCGTATGTGCAGTTGACGGACTTTGAGCGAGGGCGTATAGTGGGCATGCGGGAGGCCGGGTGGACGTACCGCCGAATTGCTCAACACGTGGGGCGTGAGGTCTCCACAGTACATCGATGTTGTCGCCAGTGGTCGGCGGAAGGTGCACGTGCCCGTCGACCTGGGACCGGACCGCAGCGACGCACGGATACACGCCAAGACCGTAGGATCCTACGCAGTGCCGTAGGGGACCGCACCGCCACTTCCCAGCAAATTAGGGACACTGTTGCTCCTGGGGTATCGGCGAGGACCATTCGCAACCGTCTCCATGAAGCTGGGCTACGGTCCCGCACACCGTTAGGCCGTCTTCCGCTCACGCCCCAACATCGTGCAGCCCGCCTCCAGTGGTGTCGCGACAGGCGTGAATGGAGGGACGAATGGAGACGTGTCGTCTTCAGCGATGAGAGTCGCTTCTGCCTTGGTGCCAATGATGGTCGTATGCGTGTTTGGCGCCGTGCAGGTGAGCGCCACAATCAGGACTGCATACGACCGAGGCACACAGGGCCAACACCCGGCATCATGGTGTGGGGAGCGATCTCCTACACTAGCCGTACACCACTGGTGATCGTCGAGGGGACACTGAATAGTGCACGGTACATCCAAACCGTCATCGAACCCATCGTTCTACCATTCCTAGACCAGCAAGGGAACTTGCTGTTCCAACAGGACAATGCACGTCCGCATGTATCCCGTGCCACCCAACGTGCTCTAGAAGGTGTAAGTCAACTACCCTGGCCAGCAAGATCTCCGGATCTGTCCCCCATTGAGCATGTTTGGGACCGGATGAAGCGTCGTCTCACGCGGTCTGCACGTCCAGCACGAACGCTGGTCCAACTGAGGCGCCAGGTGGAAATGGCATGGCAAGCCGTTCCACAGGACTACATCCAGCATCTCTACGATCGTCTCCATGGGAGAATAGCAGCCTGCATTGCTGCGAAAGGCGGATATACACTGTACTAGTGCCGACATTGTGCATGCTCTGTTGCCTGTATCTATGTGCTTGTGGTTCTGTCAGTGTGATCATGTGATGTACCTGACCCCAGGAATGCGTCAATAAAGTTTCCCCTTCCTGGGACAATGAATTCACGGTGTTCTTATTTCAATTTCCAGGAGTGTATTACAATGAGGCGACAAAGTATATCGTGTCGGACCTCCTTTTGCCCAGTGTAGGGCTCGACGTGGCACGGATTCAAGTCGTTTGAAGTCATCTAGAGAAATATCGAACCTTTCTGCCTATATAGCAGTCCACAGTTCCGAAAGTGTTTGACGGTGCGAGATTTGGACTACGAACTGACCTCTCGATTATGTTCCAAAAAAGTTTCGTTGGGATTCATGTCGGGCGATCTGGGTGGCCAAATCATTCGCTCGAATTGTCCAGAATGTCCTTCAAAACAAACGCGAATAGAATGGCTCTGAGCACTATGGGACTTAACTTCTGAGGTCATCAGTCCCCTAGAACTTAGAATTACTTAAACCTAACTAACCTAAGGACATCACACACATCCATGCCCGAGGCAGGAATCGAACCTGCGACAGTAGCGGTCGCGCGGTTCCGGACTGTAGCTCGGATACTCCGGCCGGCAAACGCGAATAATTATGACCCCGTGACATGGCGCATTGTCATGAAGTTCATGAATGCAGGTTGTGTCCAAGTAGCCAAACCATTTCCAGCCGATGATCGGTTCAGTTGGACCAGAGGATCCACTCCTTTCCACGTCAAAACAGGCCACACCATTACGGGGACACCAACAGGTTGTACAGTGCCCTGTTGACAACTTGGGTCCATGAGTTCGTGGGGTTTCTGCCACATTCGAATTGTACTGCCAGCTCTTAGCAACTGGAATCGGGACCCGTATGACGAGACCACGGTTTTTCAGTCGATTAGGATCCAACCGATGTAGTCATGATTCCAGGGGAGGCGCTGCAAGTGTTGGCAGTAAAGACACTCGCGTCGGTCGTCTGCTGCCATAGTCCAATAGCGCCTAATTTCGGCGCGTTGTCCTAACGGATACGTTTGTCGTACGTCCCACATAAATTTCTGCGGTTATTTCACGCAGTGTTGCTATTTTGTTAACACTGACAACTCTACGCAAACGTCGCTGCTCTCGGTCGTCAAGTGAAGGCCGTCGGCCACAGCGTTGTCTGTGGTCAGCGGTGATGCCTGAAATTTGGTAGTTCAATACTCTCCTGACACTGTGGATCTCGGAATATCGAACTCCCTAACGATTTCCAAAATGAAATGCCCCACGCTTGTACCTCCAACAACCATTCAGCATTCAAAGTCTATTAACTCCCGTCGTGCGGTCGTAGTCATCTTAGTACAAACGACAGCACAGCTAACGCCAAGGCAATGCCCTTTTATACCTCGCGTACGCGATACTGCCGTCATCTGTGGAAGTGCCTATCGCTGTCCCTTGACTTATATCACGTCAGTGTATTCTTATATCGAAGGACGTCAGTCGAACTGCGCTACCGATGTGGAGCTATTGAGGCGAGCCAATGAAAGAAGAGATTCCTTCAACTACTGTGTCTTAAATGAGAGAGTGTGTCCCTCAGGGGACTGACACAACGTTACATTCCGTCCACACGTGAGTGAAAGGTATTGCTATAGAGTGTGACAGATATTGAATATAGAGACTAGTTACAATACACTGGTCTTAGTAATTTCCTCTGACTGAGCGGGAGGAGTGTTCCCGTTGCCTTCGTACGTCTTGTTGGATTACGTTGGAGGAGCGGCCGGCCGACGGTAGGTTATCAGGAGGCGCGCGCCGGCCATTGGCGGGCACGCGCCGTGACGTCACGGGGCAGCACGCGCGCCCGCGCGGACTCAGGTGGCAGTGGTGGTCCGGCTGCCGCCCCGCAGGGTCACCAGCGCTTTGCTCCGCCGCAGACGCGCATGGCTGTTCGCCCGATGACGTCTGTCACTGTGCGGCCGAAACGATCTGGAAAATTTTGCTCTAGCCAGGACGGATGTCATACCGTGAGGCGCCGGTGACCGGGTGCTGTATCACCGTCATCGCATCAAAACAGAGGAACGGCTCTTGGGATACCTTTGGTTCGAGAACTCAATCGGCAAATGTTATCTCGGGGAGAGACACGACAAGGCATACCTTTTAGCGCAAAGAGCTGGGCGATCAGCACCAGAAGTTACTGATGTGTGTTAACATTCTCGGGATAACATCGTGGAACGTTTCTTCTTTTATCAAGCTTAGCATCTTTATGACTTAAGAGTTGCTGACTGCGAAGACTTTATCCCCAGCAGTTCGGCGGCCTGATTTAAATTAGGTAAGTATTATTTATTGTAGCTCCATGTTCGTATTAGTTGATGTGAAAACCTCATTTCTACATCTGAAGCGAGATTGTGAATTGGTCTAGTAAGCCATTATTATAATTTAGTTAAATTACACCATTTATTTAGCGCATCTGTGTATACCCTGTGTATTGGTCTTTGTTGTTGCCAAACTTTTCACATCTGTTCCGCCTAAAGACAAAACACTGCAGTAGTTTGGCTTTCTCATGGAAGTATTTCATAGGCGTAGCGTTGTCATAACGTAGCGGAATTTTGAAGGCTTTGGAGTGGAATTCAGATTACTCATGTAATGGATCTTTGGCCGCATAAAGCTGGGATTGGGGCCCCAATCACGCCCTTTGTAACAGCAAGTCCAACTGTGTCAAGACAGTATATGCCAGCACAGGCTTCAGTACAGTGGAAAAGGTGTGCTTCTGGGACTGTGATCCATTTGTCGAGTCGACCAACTTATTATTGCTCTGCGACAGACTTCTCGTTGCACTGAACATCATTTTATAGTTTGTAGAAGACGAAGGAAGGGAGCATTATGCAACCATATAAACTATTAGACTTTGAGGCCATTAGGTGCGGAGAACATTTTCACTTGGACAAGAATGGAGAAAGACCTTACTCAAACCTATACTATCAGTAAAGGAAGTGAATTATAGATAGAATGTGAAATCTAAATGAATGTATCCAGATAAGAATTTGAATTTGAATGATGGGCATCTCTGATAAGAGTCTTAGAAATCAACGTCTTATCTGTCTAGTTCCTAGACGCGCTCAGGATTAGAATGTTTCAGAAAAGGAGCTTTTTTAGAGTCTCAAGAGGGATGCGACATGAATGCATGTTGCTGATGCGGATCGAATCGCTTTTTGGAATGCGGATCTTTGTTTAGTTATTAGCAACAACAAAACAAGTAAGGCAAACGTTTGGTTTGTAACAGAGCGCCACTCAGGAGAAAACAGTACAAGGATCCCTGTACAGTGTAGTATCAGAGCGAAAGCAGCGACTCTGTTACAACGTCCCAGCTGTTGCAGCAACTTTCAAACTTAGAGCTATATGACAGATATTATAACTCAAAATACGTAATATGAAATATGTTCGGAGAAATAGTGGCCATTGTGATATGTAGGAATTCCGCAGTAAGTAACAAAATGCACAGCCCATAGTTCGCCTTATGTGTTCGAAAGAAATTATTTGCAAATTTGGATGAAATGATGACATATCGCGCCGACAGCCTGTAAGAAAGCCCAGTTACATTTCATGTTCCTGTCAATTCGAGGTCATTAGAGATAAAGCGCTAGTAGAGTTCAAAATTGTTTCAAATGGCTCTAAGCACTATGGGACTTAATATCTGAGGTCATAAGTCGCCTAGACTTAGAACTACTTAAACATAACTAACCCAAGGACATCATACACATCCATGCCTGAGGCAGGATTCGAACCTGCGGCCGTAGCAGCAGCGCGGTTCCGGACTGAAGCGCCTAGAACCTCTAGTAGAGTTTGGTAGGTTGTGGGAGGATAGAGGATGTGGTCTTGCACAGGGTACCATCCGGGTACTCGCCTGAACTGGTTTCAGGAAGTTGCAGTAAATGTAAGTTAGGATGTCTAGAGGACATTTGTTGCCCGTTCCTGCTTAACACGAGATCAATGTCTTAACCTCTGTGCAATCTGCCTCGGCTAGAGCCAACAGATTTTATGTCTGGAAACTACGTGAGTGTTAAAGCCACTGATGGAAGAAGTAACGTTGCTGAAGAAATTGATGTCAAGAGTACCTACTGACGACACACTCCAATATGTTTGCTAAGAGAAAAGCTACGGATCGCAGAAGTCAGAGATGGAACGGCTGTAGGGAAACTATTTACTTTGTTATGTCTTCCATTTGGACACAGCTGCACAAACTGTAAATACGTATCTTTTTTACATAAAGGCAGGATACAGTGAATGTCTGTGTACATTTTGTGGCTTATCGAGGTCTACGTATTGTATTTAGGTACGGACGGAAACAAGTCTCATTTCTAAATAGGCTTCGTCTGCCTTCCGTAACTGTTTAGCATAAATATTTTCAGTGACTGCAATTTCGATAGACGATGACGATTGGAAAGAGGAGCTACCTCTGTCGTAAGAGTGGCATCCGATCGCTGAGTGATCCCAGTCGCTGACAGATCTATAAAGAGGAGACAGGCAGGGACCGAGCGAACGTAAATCGTCGGCGGCAGGGCAATAAACAGCTGATCAGTCGCGCTGATGGAGTGGCAGCAAGTGAAGCCGGACGTCAGCGCTCCGTGACTCATCTGGTCGCGGATATAACGTTCCGCAGTCGTATTACACGAAACAGATAGCCGGTCGGAAGGCCTAAACTCCGTGGCTACCGCTCTAACCGTTCTCTCCGCTGTCAGACACACATACAAAGCAACAGCTGCACCTCTACTCTGTTTGAAATACCGTCCAGCTCGATTATCTGAACTGCGTATTTGATTATTTAACTCATTTTCAGATTTTTCGCGTCATAGAAACAATCCATCACACAAATAATCCATTGTTCAGTAGCATATAGAACGGACGAATACATCTGTTCCAAAACTATTTGAAAAAATGTTTTAGTTTGATGACATTTTCTCAACGTGCCAACTGTAGAACGGATATTTTACATGCGAGGTACCAGTGGTGGTAAATGAAGTCTCTGAAGATGAATTAAATAACCAAAAACTCACAATATTTACCTGGAAATTTCGATTGCATTTTAACAACGTCAGTGTTCGATTACTGAGATTGATTCTAAGACATAAAATGTTAAATTATTTGGTTCACTTACGTGCCATTGTTTCACTCTTTGAAATTATGCGCTCTTACAGCACTGTCACAGAGCTGCCTGATAAACGTAAATGTTCCGGTCTGTACGGTAACGCCACGTCGTATAGTTCTCACCTCAAGGTTCTAGACACTTACATCCCTTCCTACAAGTTTAGAGCAGCTGGGCCATGGCGTAAGACAACATCTAGAACGACCTTGATTGTTACATGACGTAAAATTGTGTGTATTGGGCACCCATCATAATTCTTTAACCTCAGGTATCATTTGGAACGGTAAGATATTGGTTATCTGTTTTCACTTAGACGAGTAGCTTTAGGTGCTTGAGAAAATAGTGGACATCATAATGTCGTAAACACTAACTACTGAGGAAGAGACATTAATTTTTTTAAATGAGTGATGTAACTAATCTCATATTTGAACGGAATTTATGGAGGAAAACGTATTTAAAATCCGAATTGAATGATGCGTCACGTGGTTGTTTAGGCATCTATCTTTAGTAAAATACTTCCCCTAGGAATGAGATCTCTGATTAATTGTGTCACCCTTCGAAGGATTTGGATCAGATGTAGTGGCATCACTGCATTCCCCTCCTTTGTTATAAGACGTTTCGTAATTAATTTACAAAAGCAATATGTTGCTGTAAATCAGACTAATCATGTATTAATAATTAATAAGTCATTTATAGTACTACAATGATGCTACTAATGAAAAAAGGTTGATATGGTATCGACTTACGCACCATGCCATCAAATTGTGAAAGGGGCAGCATAAGCTAATGTTGAATAGTTTTGGTGTAATTTCTGTCTAACTTGTCTGACATTCACCGGTATGATCCAAACTCTCAGCTGAAAGAAGCGTAGTGGAAGTCACCAATGAAGCACCGAAACTAGCGGTTGTTGAAGCTGCCGCAGCAAATCCAATTGATCCATCTCATTTGAAGAAAACATACATGATTTATGAACAGATATACGAATTAATTATTTAGCTGAATATTCTCTTACGGAAATCTGTTATTCTGGAGCTGAAAAACGTAATAGTGGTACAATGAAGTTACAAAACCGTCAAAGTTGCACGTAAGTTTGTTTTATTTAAATGTCGACAAATTTCGGACTTCAGTCCATTCTCATGCCATCCCTATAAGTCCTACCATAACACTATAATATGTACACGTCGGCCACATTGCTTGTATGAGTGGCTAAGTGCAAGATACTGTATGCATACGGCAGTCCAGTACTGTGTGCATGTTTTGCTACGAGACGGCCGTGTGCAAACAGTATCTTGCACATAGCCACTCATACAAGCAATGTGGCCAGCGTGTACACATTATGGTGTTATGGTAGGAGTTATATGGATGGCTTGATACTGGATTAAAGTGCGAAAGTTGTCACAATTTAAGTAAAAGCAACACCTGTGGAACTTTGAAGGTTTTGTAAATTCGTTGAATCATCGTAGTCCGCCTCGGTAGCTACACGGTCAACATGGCGGACTCCTAATCGAAGGGACTTAGCTTCGATTTCCGGCCGAGTCGGAGATTTTTCCCGCTCGGGGACTGGGTGTTGTGTTGTCCTCACGTTCGTATGTCATAAATGGCATTCCACTATTGAGGTGGCTGTATGGGCACGCCCCGAAAGCCAATCAGTTAACAAAAAATTGAACCACAGTAAGTCGCTGCAAAAATAATAGTTTTAGTCGAAAATATGATGTTTTATCTCTGTGTTTATTATAGTAGCTTCACTGCTTTATGAGCGCCTTGTGACTGTCCATTTATGTGAAAACAAGTCTCCAATGCCTTTAATGTCACAGAAGACTATTTTATTTTTGTAATTTCTTGCGTGTTTGAGTGCCTACTAGACACAACCTTTTATTTTAATAACAGTGTAGTGTACAGTATCGCCGTTGCTACTGACCCTCGTATCGTACAGGCTTTTGTTTGTTTGGTTAGAACAGCTCAGTGTCGGTTAGACCGTCAGTGAGAGAGCACTTCGATTTCCTGCTGCTAATAAGGCGAGTACACCGTTCACTTGTTACATTTTTACGAGCTTCAACAGGTACAACTTATTTTCAGTTATCTGGGTAGTTACTATTTTATTTTTGTAATTTCTTGCGTGTTTGAGTGCCTACTAGACACAACCGTTTATTTTAATAACAGTGTAGTGTACAGTATCGCCGTTGCTATCGACCCTCGTATCGTACAGGCTTTTGTTTGTTTGGTTAGAACAGCTCAGTGTCGGTTAGACCGTCAGTGAGAGAGCACTTCGATTTCCTGCTGCTAATAAGGCGAGTACACCGTTCGCTTGTAGGGTAAACATAGTCATGTGTAGGGACTGTGGTTGTTGTGAGCGGACGCAAGGAGAATTGGCCACTCTTCGGGGGCAGGTGGAGGCTTTGTCTGTTAGGCTCATCGAGCTCGAGGCGCAGGCGTCGGCTCGTAGTGGCGTTGGGGCAACTGTGGTGAGACCTATGCCTACTTCGGTGGCCTTGGAATCGCATGGAACCCCTGATGTCGCTGCGTCTTCCGGCAGTGAGCATCTTACCGGTCAGCCATCACTCCAGGGTGAATGGCGGAGAGTGGTGGGCTCGCGCGTGCCTGGCCGAAAGGCGAAGGTGGGATCTGGCCGCGTGGCAGCTGCCTTACCCCTTTCCAAGAGGTACGGGGTGCTTCCTAGTGGTCATGACATCGTTTCCGAGCCACCACAGGATGCCTCGCCTGTTGGGCCAGTGGCCGATTCTCCGGCAAGGTCCCGACAGTCACAGAGGGCGGGCCTATTAGTTATAGGGAGCTCCAACGTTAGGCGGGTTATGGAGCCCCTTAGGAAAATAGCAGGTAGGTCGGGGAAGAAAACCAGTGTGCACTCGGTGTGCTTGCCGGGGGGTCTCGTCCGTAATGTGGAGGAGGCCCTTCCGGCAGCTATTGAACGCACTGGGTGTGACCGGCTGCAGATAGTAGCACATGTCGGAACGAATGACGCCTGCCAATTGGGTTCTGAGGCCATCCTTGGTTCCTTCCGGCGGCTGGCTGATTTGGTGAAGACAACCAGCATCGCACGCGGAGTGCAAGCTGAGCTTAATATCTGCAGCATAGTGCCCAGAGTCGATCGCGGTCCTCTGGCTTGGAGCCGTGTGGAGGGTCTAAACCAGAGGCTCAGACGACTCTGCGACTATAATGGTTGCAAATTCATCGACCTCCGTTATTGGGTGGAGAACTGTAGGGCCCCCCTAGACAGGTCAGGCGTGCACTACACACCGGAAGCAGCTACTAGGGTAGCAGAGTACGTGTGGCGTGCACACGGGGGTTTTTTAGGTTAGAGGGACCCCCCCTTGGGCGAAACGATAAAATACCTGACGGCTTACCAGAGAGGACATTATCATCGTTGATAAAGAACGTCCGTCCTCAGAGACCAAAAACAGGAAAAGTCAACGTAATATTGGTAAACTGCAGGAGTATCCAGGGCAAGGTTCCTGAATTAGTATCTCTTATTGAAGGAAATAGTGCGCATATAGTATTAGGAACGGAAAGTTGGTTAAAACCGGAAGTGAACAGTAACGAAATCCTAGACACAGAATGGAATATATACCGCAAGGATAGGATAAACGCCAATGGTGGAGGAGTATTTATAGCAGTAAAGAATTCAATAATATCCAGTGAAGTTATTAGCGAATGCGAATGTGAAATAATCTGGGTTAAGTTAAGTATCAAAGGTGGGTCAGATATGATAGTCGGATGCTTCTATAGACCACCTGCATCAGCAACCGTAGTAGTTGAGCGCCTCAGAGAGAACCTGCAGAACGTCGTGAAGAAGTTTCGTGATCATACTATTGTAATAGGGGGAGACTTCAATCTACCAGGTATAGAATGGGATAGTCACACAATCAGAACTGGAGCCAGGGACAGAGACTCTTGTGACATTATCCTGACTGCCTTGTCCGAGAATTACTTCGAGCAGATAGTTAGAGAACCAACTCGTGAAGCTAACGTTTTAGACCTCATAGCAACAAATAGACCGGAACTTTTCGACTCCGTGAATGTAGAAGAGGGTATCAGTGATCATAAGTCAGTGGTTGCATCAATGACTACAAGTGTAATAAGAAATGCCAAGAAAGGAAGGAAAATATATTTGCTTAACAAGAGTGATAGGGCACAAATCGCAGAATATCTGAGTGACCACCATCAAACGTTCATTTCTGAGGAAGAGGATGTGGAACAAAAATGGAAAAAATTCAGAAACATCGTCCAGTACGCCTTAGATAAGTTCGTACCGACTAAGGTCCAAAGCGAGGGGAAAGATCCACCTTGGTATAACAATCATGTACGAAAGGTACTACGGAAACAAAGAAAGCTTCATCATAGGTTTAAGAGTAGTCGAATCATAGCTGATAAGGAAAAGCTGAACGAAGCGAAAAAGAGCGTAAAGAGAGCAATGAGAGAAGCATTCAACGAATTCGAACATAAAACATTGGCAAACAATCTAAACAAGAACCCTAAAAAGTTTTGGTCATATGTAAAATCGGTAAGCGGATCTAAATCCCCTATTCAGTCACTCGTTGACCACGATGGCACCGAAACAGAGGACGACCGAAGAAAGGCAGAAATACTGAATTCAGTGTTCCGAAACTGTTTCACTGCGGAAAATCGTAACACGGTCCCTGACTTCAGCCGTCGCACGGACGCCAAAATGGAAAATATTGAAATAAACGATATCGGAATTGAAAAACAACTGCTATCACTTAGTAGCGGAAAAGCATCCGGACCAGACGAGATACCCTTAAGATTCTACAGTGATTATGCTAAAGAACTTGCCCCCTTTCTATCAGCAATTTATCGTAGATCGCTGGAAGAACGTAAAGTACCTAGCGACTGGAAGAAAGCGCAGGTCGTTCCCATTTTCAAGAAGGGTCATAAATCAGATGCGAATAATTATAGGCCTATTTCGCTTACGTCAATCTGTTGTAGAATAATGGAACATGTTTTGTGTTCTCGTATTATGACGTTCTTAGATAATACAAATCTCCTTCATCATAACCAACATGGATTCCGCAAACAGAGATCATGTGAAACTCAGCTCGCCCTATTTGCCCAAGAAATTCACAGTGCCGTAGACACTGGCGAGCAGATTGATGCCGTATTCCTGGACTTCAGGAAGGCATTTGATACGGTTCCGCACTTACGTTTAGTGAAAAAAATACGAGCTTACGGAATATCGGACCAGGTTTGTGACTGGATTCAGGATTTCCTAGAAGAAAGAACACAACATGTCATTCTTAACGGTTCAAAATCTGCAGATGTAGAGGTAATTTCGGGAGTACCGCAGGGAAGCGTGATAGGACCTTTATTGTTTACAATATACATAAATGACTTAGTTGACAACATCGGTAGCTCCGTGAGGCTATTTGCAGATGACACGGTTGTCTACAAGAAAGTAGCAACATCAGAAGACTCGTACGTACTCCAGGAGGACCTGCAGAGGATTAATGCATGGTGCGACAGCTGGCAGCTTTCCCTAAACGTAGATAAATGTAATATAATGCGCATACATAGGGGCAGAAATCCATTCCAGTACGATTATGCCATAGGTGGTAAATCATTGGAAGCGGTAACGACCGTAAAATACTTAGGAGTTACTATCCGGAGCGATCTGAAGTGGAATGATCACATAAAACAAATAGTGGGAAAAGCAGGCGCCAGGTTGAGATTCATAGGAAGAATTCTAAGAAAATGTGACTCATCGACGAAAGAAGTAGCTTACAAAACGCTTGTTCGTCCGATTCTTGAGTATTGCTCATCAGTATGGGACCCTTACCAAGTTGGATTAATAGAAGAGATAGACATGATCCAGCGAAAAGCAGCGCGATTCGTCATGGGGACATTTAGTCAGCGCGAGAGCGTTACGGAGATGCTGAACAAGCTCCAGTGGCGGACACTTCAAGAAAGGCGTTACGCAATACGGAGAGGTTTATTATCGAAATTACGAGAGAGCACATTCCGGGAAGAGATGGGCAACATATTACTACCGCCCACATATATCTCGCGTAATGATCACAACGAAAAGATCCGAGAAATTAGAGCAAATACGGAGACTTACAAGCAGTCGTTCTTCCCACGCACAATTCGTGAATGGAACAGGGAAGGGGGGATCAGATAGTGGTACAATAAGTACCCTCCGCCACACACCGTAAGGTGGCTCGCGGAGTATAGATGTAGATGTAGATGTAGATTTGAGTGGAAAGCATATAAAATGAAAGCACCAACGTCAGTATTAGGATATACTTTTCACTATCATTTTTTTACAACTAGTTTCGTAATGAAGTGGTCTGGTTGGAAACTATAGCTGTACTAGAATAAATCGAAACCGTTCAGATTTGTCCGCTGCGTGTGATTACGCATCCGACAGGTGTGTCTGCTGTGGTGGGACACAGTTTTGTTGCTTTCGGTAGTGCATAGAGGAGGAAGTTTACGGCAGGTGCGGGCTTTCTTCGGCTCTGTTTGTTTGCCGAGAGAGCGCCGCCGGCGTCAAAATGCCCGCTAGGAGGACCTGCCGCCCGCTGCCCGCCGCGGTGTTTAACAAGCTGTCGACAACGGAGTGCCTGTCTGCCCGCGTCGCTCGTCGCAAAATCGAAATGACTTTTTCCCCAATGGTGAGAGGTATACAAATCTTAAAGCTCTCCCGGGGAGTAATGCGCTCGACTCCCGTCGTCGCTTGAACTTAATTAACTGGTTGGCATTGTGACTTCGTTGAATCGTAAAATGAAACACTGTACGTGTGGCACACAGCGGTTGGACTTTTCAGAAAGGTAATAACTGTAATCAGGATGGTGTTACATCTACATCGTACTCCGAAAGCTACCCAATGGTGTGTGATGGAGAGTACTTCTGCCGGCCGCTGTAGCCGAGCGGTTCTAGGCGCTTCAGTCCGGAACCGCGCTGCTACTACGGTCGCAGGTTCGAATCCTGCCTCGGGCATGGATGTGTGTCATGTCCTTGGGTTAGTTAGATTTAAGTAGTACTAAGTCTAGGGGACTGTTGACCTCAGATGTTAGGTCCCATAGTGCTTAGAGCCATTTGAATTTGAAGAGTATTTCTGGTACCACTAACTGATTCCTCATTCTCTGTTCCACACGAGAATGGCCGGTGGGAAGAATGATTGTCGATAAACCTCCCTGTTAACTCCAATTATTCGCATTTCCTCCTCGCGGTCATTACGCGAGATGTATGTGGGAGGAAGTAATACGTTTTCCGACTCTTCCCAGAAAGTGCTCACTCGAAATTTCTTCGTGATGCATAACATCTCTTTCGTAACACCTGCCACTGGAATTTGTTGAGCGTCTCCTTAACGCGCTCTCGCGCCGACTAAACAATCCCGTGACGAAACGCGCCCCTCTTCGCTGCATCTTCTGTATCTGTCCTATCTCTCCTACGTTGATGACCAATACTCAAGAATCGATCTAACAAGCGCCTTGTAAGCCACTTCCTTCGTGGATGAATTACATTTCCTTAAGATTCTTGCTATGAATCACTAGTCTACCGTCTGTTTTTCCTACTGTTTGCTTTACGCGGTCATTCCATTTAAGGTCGCCGTGGACAGTTACTCTGAAATGTTTTATGATAGATACTGTTTGTCATCAGTAGTGTAGTTGTATAGTAATGGATTTATTTTCCTATTTATGCGCATTAGTTACATATATTTACGCTCAGAGTCACGTGTCAGAGCCCGCACCACTAATCAACCCTCTGTAGATCATTCTGCAAATCCATACTGTCTTCTGGCCTCGCTACTTTCTTGCAGACGACGGCATTATCTGCAAACAATCTTGAAGAGCTTCCGACACTTTCTGCTAGTTCATTTACATACGTTGTAAACAGTGGGGATGCTGTCGCGCTTTCTTAGGATACTCCGGAAATTACTTTTACGTATGTCGATTTTGTTCCGTTAAGAGCGACGTGTCTAGTTCTATTTGCAAAGAAGTATTGAATCCAGTTGCAAATCTGGTCCGATACTCGGACATTTCGTCCTTGCTTGTTTCTGTCGTAGTTGTTATTACGTCACACAAGGAAACTTAAATTGGTATTATACAATATCAAGGCCTCTGCCGCCGTCGCTTCTTCGGTTCCTCCTCAAGTGTGCGTCATGCTTGATCTTCCGGACTTCGTCGATCGCTTTGGACATTGGTAACCGATGCTCAGCAGCTTGATACAGCTGTTCAGTCACTTTCATCACGTCATTTCAGTCTGATGTTCCACAGGCAAGCCCTTCTCTTTAGACATTCTTCAGCTTTATATTACAAAGCAAGGTCTATTTTTCTTTGCGACAGATACGTTCAGTGAAGGTTCTCTATCTACATAAGACGGAGATGATCAGCTATTTAGCAGTTTCTCATTAACAGAACTTGTTCGCTACGAATATTTTGTATCAGTGATATTATTTGTTCTCTTCCTGCATGTGACGGTGATCATCAGCTATTTAGCAGTTTCCTATTAACAGAACTCGTTCGGTGCAAATGGTTCAAATGGCTCTAAGCATTATGGGACTTAACATCTGAGGTCATCAGTCCCTTAGACTTAGGACTACTTAAACCTAACTTAACCTAAGGACATCACACACATCCGTGCCCGAGGCAGGATTCGGACCTGTGACCGTAGCAGCAGCGCGGTTCCGGACTAAGGCGCCGAGAACCTCTCGGCCACAGCGGCCGGCTCGGTGCAAATATTTCCTATCAGTGGTATAATTTCAGAATCTCAAATCTCCTTACAGCACCTTTTTGGTAGTGTTTAAGCTTCGAATCGATGGAGCAGAATAACCGAAAAGGAACATTTCTCCACACACCGCTGAAATTACCTTTATGCACTGAGGGCGTTATTTTTACGTCCTACAGAATTTTATCTTGCTATTTTCATCGTCCCTTGATTTTCACTTATGAATTCAATTCCTGAGTTGCCTAAGAACCATGATGTTACACTTTCTGAATTTGTTTGTTTTTGACATTCTCGTAGCTTTCATTCTACCTTTGCTGAATATGATTCATCTGTTTTTCTTACACTGGCACTGAGATCTCTCTGTAAACGAATTCAGCTTCTCTAAGAGACAACTGTAGTCTTTCAGCACTGCATTTATCACTGTTTCATCTGCATGTCTCTACGTACTGATTAATCAGAGGTAAAGATAAAGCCTATGGCGCAGGTAGAGTGCAGTGCTTGTAACAGCCACGGCACTAGGAGGAGAGGGGTGGAGGGCCCCTCACCCCCTCTACCTTTTACCCCCGTGGAAGATCCACGGTACGCATTTTGACAGTAGGCTGAGTGGACCTAGGGCCATCTTGCAGGTACTAGAACGAAGGAAAATCCCCGTCCCCAACGCGGCATTGAACGCGGAACCTCAAGGACCAGTCAGATCTACTGTTCTTCCCGCTAGACCACAACTGCCACCCTGTTTAATTTAAGTTTAATCCTTGCAACTCTCTTCTTCACAAAAGAAAATTTCGTCGCTTTTAACTTTAAACCATTCTTCCAGACAAGGACCTTAATAGTTTTGGTCGTCACGGTCAATAGTCGTCTCCTTTTTTTTTTTTTCTTTTTTTGTAGTTCGGTTCACGCATGCACGGTGGTGCTGTGAAAAGTTTTGTTTTGTCCTAATTTTCTCGGTGGTTGCACTCTCCTTCCACTTTCCCTGTTCTTGCGTTTATATAACTCTGTTTTTCGCGTGAGAGTTTTAGCTTTCTCAGAATTCCCTCATTCAGGTAGGCCTGAGAAGAAGAAGGAAAGCGTGAACAGAACTCTTATATTCGTCCGATACGACTTCTACTTTGGACTAATTGTGTCTTCACGAAAAGCTGTTTTCTGTGTTTCTAAGTCATAAGGAGTCATCCTATACTGTTTGCTGCTTTTGTATATCGATTGACGAATTGTTTAATGATCTCTGATTTTATTCATGGAAATGGAGCACCTGAATTAGGACTGAGGAAGTCCGTTCACCATTATTTACATAGCAGTCACATACTCATTATTATCCTCGATATGTTATAGGTAATGACGTAGAAAGAAGTTTCTGTATATCTATACGATCATTATAGCTTTGTCAGTAACCGTTTAGGCAGTTCTGTCTTTATTTCATACAAAATAGCTTACAACTATTCCATCAAACTTGTTCTAACAAGGGAACCTCCCCACCGCACCCCCCTCAGATTTAGTTATAAGTTGGCACAGTGGATAGGCCTTGAAAAACTGAACACAGATCAATCGAGAAAACACGAAGAAGTTGTGTGGAACTATGAAAAATACTGAGTAGTCCATGTGCAAGATAGTCAACATCAAGGAATGCGTGAGCTCAGGAGCGCCGTGGTCCCGTGGTTAGCGTGAGCAGCTGCGGAACCAGAGATTTTTGGTTGAAGTCTTCCCTCGAGGAAAAAGTTTAATTTTTTATTTTAAGACAATTATTATCTGTCCGTCCGATGCGATCACTTTTTTGGGAGTGATTATCACATCCACAAGAAAACCTAAATCGGGCAAGGTAGAAGAATCTTTTTACCCATTCGCCAAGTGTACAAGTTAGGTGGGTCGACAACATATTCCTGTCATGTGACGCACATGCCGTCACCAGTGTCGTATAGAATATATCAGACGTGTTTTCTGTGGAGGAATCGGTTGACCTATGACCTTGCGATCAAATGTTTTCGGTTCCCATTGGAGAGGCACGTCCTTTCGTCTACCAATCTGACGGTTTTGCGGTGCGGTCGCAAAACACAGGCACTAAACTTATTGCAGTGAACAGAGACGTCAATGAACGAACGGACAGATCATAACTTTGCGAAAATAAAAAAGTAAACTGTTCACTCGAGGGAAGACTTGAACCAAGGACCTTTTGTTCCGCAGCTACTCACGCTAACCACGGGACCACGGCGCTCCTGAGCTGACACTATCCTTGTAGTTGCCTATCTTGCGCATGGACTACTCAGTTTGTATATTTAGTTTATTTTTTTCATACTTCCACACAACTTCTTCCTGTTTTCTCGATTGATCTGTGTTCAGTTTTTCAAGGCATATCCACTGTGCCAACTTATAACTAAATCTGAAGGGGGTGCGATGGGGAGGTTCCCTTGTAAGCAGGACCACCACGCAACGTCCTCAGTGTGAGAAAAATGACAGTATCGTATCTCAGTGAACAGTTATTCCTTGACTCCAGTGTTTTTTGATATGAGTAATTCCTGCATAACATCAGAAGTCTTTATGACGAAAAACTGCTTTCTCTAAGGCACAGCTGACACAATTTTTCTGCTTTCATGAAAAGCCCATTCAGTAATATTAAAGCTTTATGTGGACTAACTGCTATCCTCCGCAATGATAGTCATGAGCACTCCACGTTTAGTGCTCTGCTTTCACTTCGTCCGGTAGCAGGTACAGTTATCTTGCTGGTATTTTGGTTACACCTGTTATTGAGTTACTCCAGTTTTGATTGCAGTGCTTGTTAGTGGATCAGCATGTTATTTGTAAGCTCAAGTGTAAGGTGAAATTTACGGATTATTTTGGAAATGAAACATTTTCCATTGGACATGTCTATGGTTGACGAATTTCCACGTTAAAGTTCCCTAAAATAATACCATATGTAAGTTCGTTTTGCAGTATCGATAGTTTTTATGCAACAAACAGCTGATTAGTAGTCTGTAGATACCTTGGTGATAGACTGACCTACAGAAGCGCTGGGCTCAGATTTATATGCGAATACGTTCATTTATTTCCATCACGGTTTCTCTGAAGACTCTTAAGGTGTTTGCTTTAGATCGATTCTTTCACCCAGCCCAATTCTTCTAAACTAGGTTCTTTTGAACAGTGGAAAGAGGATAAAGAAATGACCGCGCGGGGTAGCCGCGCGGCCTAGGGGGCGCCTTGTCACGGTTCGCGAGTCCTCCCTCGGACATAAGTGTGTGTGTGTGTGTTGTCCTTAGCGTAAGTTAGTTTAAGTTAGATTAAGTAGTGTGTAAGCCTAGGGGCCGATGACCTCAGCAGTTTGGTCCCATAGGAACTTATCACAAATTTCCAAAAAAATAAAGAAACGGAAATCACAGTTTAACCTCTCGTTGATAGGGAAGTCATTAAAGGCGTAGCAATGGTTCAATGGGAGAAGGATGTCGCAAGGAAGCAGTCGTAGTCTATTCAGAGGAACCAACCTGCAATTTGCCTTATGGAATTTAGACAAGCCACAGAAATCCTGGATTTGGGTTCTCGGGGTGAATGCAAGTCCAGTACATGAATCGAGGCTCCGCCTCGTCTGATAAATGCAAGAGAAAGTGTGGCATTGTATACTTTCTACGTACATTATATAGCAAGAAGCTGCTGTTCCTGAATGATCCCCCTCTTGAGTGTTCCTTGTTTCGGATCCAGACAATTCCTTATCTATCTGTCCTTTCTTCTTCTTCTTCTTCTTCTTCAACTTCTGTCTACTCTGTGCCTTCAATTTCTTCTTCTTCTTCTTCTATCTATCTGTTTATTTCTATCTATTTATCTGTCTGTTCATATATAAATTAAAGTCCCCCGAAGATGCTTCTGTCTGTGTGTTCGGGTTAATCTCAGGGACTACAGCGAGAAATTTGACACGGTTGTCACTAGTAGGTAGGCTGATTCAAGAGAAAGGATTATGAATATACTTACAAAATATTTCTCAAAAATTGGTTGAACTGTGGTGAACGAAGGTCCCCCGCCGCTGTGAAGGCAGGCCATTACCGTCTAGCGGTAAATGATAGAACTCCTTGGAATCAACCATACATTTTATTGTTGCGTGGTAGTGGATGCTTCATACCAATGTTGTGTGGCAGAACCTACTTAGTAGTAATATTCCATGGCAGACGGTGCTTCATACCAGTGTTGCCTGTCAGAGGGTGCTTTGGACCATGTTGTGGGGCGGAGGGTGCTCTTTACAGATTGTGCGTGGTAGACCGTACTTCGAACAAGTGTTGTATGGCACAGTGCACTTTGTCATAGCGTCACGTAGCGGATGGTAATGGTACATGGTAGTGATGTTACGTTGCAGAGGGTCCTTCGAACCAATGCTTCGTGGCTGAAGGTAGTTCTTGCCAAGTTTCGTGGCAGAGGGTGCTTCGTAATGCTGTTTCATGGTAAGGGTACGTCAGTCTACAGTTGTGTGGCAGAGGGTGCTGCTTACCACTGTTGCGTGGGAGAGGATGCTCCGTACAACATATGCGTGGGAGAGAGTGCTTCATATCAATGTTTCGTGGCATAGAGTGCATCCCACCAATAATGTGCGACAGAGGCTGCTTCGTACCGAAGATACTTTGAAAAATGCGGGGAAAGATCACCAATTATATGTAGCTCGCGCCAGACTCGCGCTAGAGTTGGACGGCTGGTAAGTAACCGCGGCTCATGTTGAGCTGGCGCTGCAGTTGGGGCAGACCTGATGGTGGCATAGGTCGCACTTCCCATCATTGCAACGACGTCAGTACAAACGCCAATTGAATATGGATCATAAAACATTCGTGCCTCCTGAAATCTTTCCTGGCACTGGCTACTTAAATAGTTTAAGTTATATGAAAAGTGATGATGTACATCTACAATTAGATCTACATCTACATCGATACTCCGCAATCCACCTTAGAGCGCGTGGTAGAGTATACCCCGTACCACTACTAGCCATTTCCTTTCCTATTCCACTCGCAAACAGAACGAGGGAAAAACGACTATCTATATGTCTCCGTACGAGCCCTAATTTTGCGTGTTTTACCTTCGTAACCCTTACACGCTGCGTATGTTGGAGGTAACATAATCGTTCTTCAGTCACCTTCAAATGCTGGTTCTCTATATTTTCTCATTAGTGTTCCTCGAAAAGAACGTCGCCTTCCCTCCAGGGGATCCTGGCACTGCCAAAGCATCTCCGTAACACTTGCGTGTTGTTGGAACCTACTAGTAACAAATCTAGCAGCCCGCCTCTGAATTGCCTCCGTGTCTTCCTTCAATCGGACCTGGTAGGGATCCCAAACACTCGAGCAGTACTCAAGAATAGGTCACACTAGCGTCCTATAAGCGGTCTTCTTTACAGATGAACTACACTTTCCTAGAATTCTCCCAATAAACCGAAGATGACCATTCACCTTTGCTACCACAATTCTCACATGCTACTTCCATTTTATATCGCTTTTTAACGTTGCGCGCAGATATTTAAACGACGTATGTGTGTCAAGCTGGACACTATTAAAGCTGTATCCGAACATTAGGCGCTTGTTTTTCTATTCATCCTCATCAACTTACATTTTTCTACGTGTAGAGCTAGCTGCCAATCATCACATCAACTAGACATTTTGTCTAAGTCATCTTGTAGTCTCCTACAGTCAGACACCTTACCGTAGACCACAGCATCACCAGCGGACAACCACAGATCGCTGCCCACCCTGTCCGGCAAATCATATATGTATACAGAGAATAATAGCGGTCCTATCACGCTTCCCTGGGCCACTCCTGACGATACCCTTGTCTCTGATGAACGCTCGCCGTCGAGGATAACATACTGAATTCCATAACTTAAGAAGTCTTCGAGCCACTGACATATCTATGAACCTACTCCATATGCTCGTATCTTCTGTAACAGCCTGAAATGGGGCACAGAGCATCGGAAATCTAGAAATTTTCAATCTGCCTGTTACCCTTCATCCACAGTTCGTAGTATATCATGTGAGAAAAGGGAAGCTGAGTATCGCACGAGCGATGCTTTCTAAAATCATGCTCATTCGTGGACATAAGCTTGTCCGTCTCAAGAAACTTTAGTGTATTCTGAGAATATGTTCAAAGCGGTGTGGATGAGTATCTCCACTTACCTAACTTCTGAATTTTAATCATAGGACTATGCAGTCGACAGAAAAAACTACTATGCCAGACTTCTGGTAGTAGATACTTAGTGCTTCTAATGTAAGAGCAGGACAGATCTCTAGTCCGTAAATAAAAGACACGGAAGTTTAACACACAGAGAATGAGCGAAGTTGCGCAATAGTAATGGTACTATACCCGCCCATGAGAGGCGATGGCATCGATTCCAGATTCGGTATACAGATCTGCGTATTCTGTGGCCACCCTTAACCACTTCAAGAGATCGTCTTTTACAAGGCTTTATTGCTCGCTTTTGTCCCAGTAAGCTAGCGCCGCGCTCTGGAGCAATACTGCCGTTGATAATATCTGCAAACGCAGTTCCTCAGTTCTTACTTCATTTAGATTTATCATGTAGACAAGAAAAAAGATCCGTTTTTGTCAACTGAATGTTTAATTTATGTCTACCAAATATGTTTCGCTTATCCACTGCAGGCATCATCAGTGGTTAACAACATAAAGAAGATTATTTAATTATATATATTTTGTTAGGTGATCTTTAGTGATTCTTGGCAACACTTTTCAGTTCTCTATTTACAAACATCTGGTTGCAACTTTTTACTTAAGTTCATTTTCCTATCTTTTTTTATGTATCCACTTGTTCTTCCGTAGACACTAGATGCGCATGGTACAGTTTTCCTATGGATACGGCTGTTAAAACTCTATTCATGTCCCGTAATAATTTTCGATCAAAGGCTATTCCAGTCTGCCACCACTTGGAGAGAAATTAAATGGCTAATAAAAGGTAAATTTGAGTACCAGTCCTGCATTAGGCCTTAGGCCTGTTCCGACTGGCTCGCTGCTGCCCACAAGGCAGTACGAGGAGAACGTGCAGCATGTCGCCAATCCCTACAGCCTTCTTGCCAGTAGATGAGTCCTGATGATACCGCTGCTTCTTTAGCTTCTTTGTTCAAGCAGCTCCTTATTTGGCCTCACGGTGCTGAGTGGAGCCCATTCCAGAGCTCCCTGCTTTAGAGCGATCGGAGGAGATTCCGGAAATCGAGCCTGGGTCCTTCCGCGCCGGACAATGACTCTAACCATTCGGCTATGGAGACTAATAGTAAAACAAAGTTCGAAATACAGTGCCTGACCATAAAAGTAAAGCACCCAGAAGATATGTGATGTTACTTCAGTAATTACAAAACCGAGTCAAATTTACAAAGAAATTAGCAGTATTAGCCCACTTATCAGTATGACGCTGCACCCACTCTGGCAAAAAGGGATGTACTGATTCGGTTGGGGTGTTATAATAAGGCCACTGTATTCTCTCCTGAGGCTAGCTGACCCACAAATATTGTCACCAGTCACTGATACTGGCACAGGTGTGTAATTTACATCTGAGATGATCCCACACATCTTCGGGTACAGATTCTGAAGCTTGCTGGTCATGGGAACACCTAACGCGCGTGAACGAGCGTTGTTCTGTCGAAAAATGGGACCCTGACACGGTTGCGTGAGACTCAGGAGGTCCGTTGTGCAGTTAGATTTCCCAGCCAGTCACATCCAATGGCTCCCCGCACTATGATGCTATGAGTAACACTGCTGTGCCTCTGCAAAACACTGGAAGAATGGGACCCACCCCAGAATTCGAATCAAAAACAACTGCCATCATATGTAATTCAGAAGCAGATATCCTTGGAGTATTGAAGCAGCTAAAATCACTTAATAAAAGCAAATTTTCTGGACCAGACTATATATACCAATTAGGTGTCTTTCAGAGTATGCTGATGAAATAGTTTCACACTTAACAATCTTATACAACCGCTCGCTAGGCGAAAGATCCGTACCCAACGACTGGAAAGTTGCACAAGTCACACCAATATCCAAGAAAAGTAGTAGGAGTAATCCACTAAATTACAAATCCATATCATTAACGCCGAAACGCATCAGAATTTTGGAACATATATTGTGTTCGATCATTATGAATTACCTCAAAGAGATCGGTCTATTGACACATAGTCAACACGGATCGTTCTAGCTCTTTACTCACAAGAAGTGTTGGGTGCTATCGACAGGGAATTTCAGATTGATTCCGTATGACTAGATTTGCGAAAGATTTGATACAGTATCGCACAAGCGGTTTGTACTCAAATTGTGTGCTTATGGAATAACGACTCATGATTTTCTGTCAGAGAGATCACAGTTCGTAGTAAGTCATATAGTGGGACAGAAGTAATTTCGGGCGTTCCCCAAGGTAGTGCTTTAGGCCGTTTGCTGTTACTTATCTTGATACATGATTTAGAAGACAATCTGAGCAGTCGTCTTAGGTTTGTTGGCGATGGTCCTCTCGTTTATTGTCTAATAAAGTCATCAGAAGATGAAAACAAATTGCAAAACTATTTAAAAAATATATCTGTATGGTACGAAAATTGGCTATTGACCCTAAATAATGAAAAGTGTGAGGTAATCCACGTGAGTAATCATTTAGATGTAGATGTAGATGCAGGTGTAGGTCGCCACGATATTCACCATCGATGGTCATCCTGGGTAACAAAGAATCTCGATTCATCGCTGAACCCAATGTGACGTAATTCATTAGTACTCGACGCTTCCCGGTCACAGAACGGCTGCAGACGGAGCCGTTGGTGTTGTGGCGTTGGCGGCAGTCTACGCATTGGCCGATAATTCCCTGGTCTGACTGCTGCCGGAATCCGCCCACTGATGCGGGACGACACAGAATGTCGCAGGGAGCCCATTACTTGTTCTCGGATGGCAGGCGCAGAAGTGAAAGCATTACGGTGTGCTTGGTGTGCTATTTGGCTATCCCGCCCTGTAGCGGTCAGACGCAGCCAACCTAAACCGAGTATGTCTGTCCCCATGTTCCCATGCCGCCCAATATTGGACCACTTACATCGGGCCACTGCCACTCGCGAATGCTTTACAAATCGGGATATTGCAGGATTGGACTAGCTCATCAGTTGGAGATCTACAAAACTGGTTCAAATGGCTCTGAGCACTATGCGACTTAATTTCTGAGGTCATCAGTAGCCTAGAACTTAGAACTACTTAAACCTAACTAACCTAAGGACATCAGACACATCCATGCCCGAGGCAGGATTCGAACCTGCGATCGTAGCGGTCGCTCAGTTCCAGAGTGCAGCGCCTAGAACCGCACGGCCACTCCGGCCGTCGGAGATCTACAATAAGACTACTTCAAAACTCTTTCAGATGCTGAGAACATTGCCTCACATGATCTTCGTATCGTTCACAGTAATCACTCAACATCTTAAGCTGTCAACGCCCCTTATATATCCTACCTGGTCCGGTAATGTCCCTGAACACGAACAACATTAATGCACTCTGTGTGCCGTTCTACCTGCCACAGAAAATACTAGCCCTAATGATTTACGTATCCACAAATTGTGTGTACGTGCACGAAATTTTATCTGACCATGTCTTCTGAATGCTTCGCGTTTTTCCTCGGGCGTTGTATTTTTCTCTCACTTCACGTTCTCTCCACTAGCCTCCTGTTATTTCTTTCCTTTTCTTTATCTAATAAAAATTATTTATTTTCGTCGATTGAGATTATGTATAGTATAAAAGAGAACACTTTTCTTTTCCGAAGCTATAAAATAAATAAATGAAATCACTGGATCACATGTTTTGATGTGGGGACAAAGTCGTTGGTTTTTAAAAATAACGACATGGACTAGTGTGTGTGTGTGTGTGTGTGTGTGTAATCCAATTTGGGAAGACAGATTGTGTACGGGTAGGGTGTAAAGTCCTGGTTAGGAGGGAGGGCTGGAATGATATAGCTTTTATGTGACAGGGAAGTTTCGACAGTGCCCAGTACCCCCCTACCTGAAGCTCTGGCTCAAGCTGCTTCTTCCTCAGTGGTCCTTTTGTTGTAGAGCCTCTGAAATGTTTTAACTGAAAATAAAGCTAAACGCGGTGGGAATGAATGGTTACTAGAGTACCGATTAAGGTAATGCAGTTCTATCAAAGTTCAAATTTATTCTAAAGTTTTTTCTTTCTTAGGGCTGCTTCGTTTACACTCGTACACCATGCTGAGTCACTTTCAAAACCAAACCACGCAAGTCTAATGATCGGAGCACAATCAAGAAGCAATCAAAAAATTCCTGGCTCAGTGATTCCGGCGCGAAGCGGCAAATGCACACGAATACCAGTATAAAGCATCCACTAATAGTCTTAATTTGTGCATTGAACTTAACGTTTGTCCTGTTACACAGCACACATGTGCAAACACTACCATTTATTACCTTTTACCGCTCAAAGAAACTTTCTATTTTATATAATAATACATTACGCGTGATCGTTTAGATACATAAAAAATATTCACATTACCGGTTTCGCCAAGTAGTAGCTATCTTCATATGTGCTTAATCCACTAAAAAGCTTCGCACATATATGTTAACGAATATAGTTAGGCACTTTGAACATCATGAAATCATGTAACACGTTTCAATGAATGTTCGTCATGTCGTCACATTTGGAGTCATTTATCATCTGACAATATGGTGTACCCTCATTGTAATATGTTAAATGACTTCATGATGTTCAGAGTGACGTAATAAACTATTACACAAACATTTACAAAGGTCGTATTCTTCCATCAGCATCTACATGACTTCTCTGTAATTCACGATTAAATGCCTGGCAGAGCCTTCATCGAACCACCTTCAACCGCGCGACCGCAGGTTCGAATCCTGCCTCGAGCATGGATGTGTGTGATGTCCTTAGGTTGGTTAGGTTTAAATAGTTCTAAGTTGTAGGTGACTGATGACCTCACATGTTAAGTCCCATAGTGCTCAGAGCCTTTTGAACCATTTTGAATCACCTTCAAGCTGCATTGCGCAACAAAATTAAAGGATCACTTTTTCGAAACCCTGTGATTCTCTCGCATTACGACGTATAAATTTGAAGTTTGGCGCAAAGGTACCTACAATCTACCTCTGTAATGGTGCAAAAGCTTAGCGCCTGTGACGTCACATTCGGACTCGGTGACGCTTCAAACAGCAAGTTGTCGACACATGCGAGAAAACTCCAGAGCTCGGAAGTTCTTGTGATGTTCAATGTAGGTTAATCGTGTCACATTGGCACTGAATTTCACGACATTTCTGCCCACATCCACTGTCGACGTGTCAGACGATTGAAAAGTCGTCGCACCCCCTCTTACCCACATTTTATCCCTTCTTTTGACGCCTCCTCAATGGAGGTTAGAGCCGCGACGCCTGGTATTGAAATCACGTCATTGTCTTATGTGTGGCCGGGGCAAACGTTTAAGACACACTGCCGCTCAGTATCGACACGAAAAGGCCCTAGGTAGTGGCATAAAGTGCGTCACTGAAACCACCCGTTCCCTTGAGGTGTTGATCCCCACACATTTTCCGGTCTAAAACGACAGTTCGGAGTGCGATGAGCAACAGGTGACGTTCTTTACAATTTTTGACACTGCTGATACCCCATAAATGCTTAAACCCTTCTCTAAGGACATTGTGGGGTAGCAACCGCACTGAATGTGATCGCACCCCTTTGGAGTTCAGTGCGATCGCAGTTTTTGATCTGGTGTATAGTGTGTAATCACAAGAGAGCGTTTAAAACCATTCGAAGCAATTTCAACACGATCCGAAGCAACAAAGTGCATGTGTTTCAGCCCTCCCGTCTTACACCCTACTGTGGCGTGAACAGGGACACATGCATGAATAAAACGGCAAAGAGTCGCTTTAAGACCTCTGAGTTCGGCGTCACTGCCATTGTCACCTCCTTACATTTGTTGAGCACTTTAAAAAGTGCACACGCACAAAGAAAACCTGTGAGAGTGTACTGGCTACTTGCTAGTAGGCGCACCAGAATGGAACGGTGTCAAATGGTTGCCTTCCCGCAGGCGCCTACGACACTCGTCAGGCACATTTTTAAGGGGGGTAGGACATCAAACGGGCCGACTTGGAGCAGGAGAGTCACCACAGGACATTTTAATTTCTACTGTCTATACTTTTACAAATAAATTCATAAAACTTTGTCACCGTGACCAGGAAGGGTCGAGGACTCACACTCATCGCAGTGGAAGTTCAGAAACGTAGCAAAATACCTTTTTTTACATGTGAAATTTCATAATTTTTTCACTTATTACTGGCTGCATTTGTTGCTATAGGTACACTTTTCTTCCTAAGTTGGAGAGATTCTTCGATGAATTTTTCATAGCATACAAACAGTAGTTACAGGTGTATGAAACTCTAGAATTTTCCAAATCTATTAAAAAACTGTGGAAAAATTGAGATAATTAACTATAAAACTTGAGTTTTTTTAAACATGAAGTTTAAAATGTAACAGTTCATTCATTTTTTCATAAATTAAATAACTTCTAGAGTTTCATACACCTGTAATTATGGTTTGTATGCTGTACAAAAGTCATCGAAGAATCTCTCTTACTTAGGAAGAAAAGTTTACCTATAGCAACAAATGCAGCCAGTAGTAAGTGAAAAAATGATGAATTTTCACACGTAAAAAAATGTGTTTTGTTACGTTTTTGAGCTTCCACTGCTATGAGTATGAATCCTGAATCCTTCCTGGTCATGCTGTTAAAATTTTATGAATTTATTTGTAAAAGTATAGACAGTGGAAATTAAAATGTCCTGTGGTGCCTCTCCTGCTCCAAGTCGGCACGTTTGACGTCCTACCCCCCTTAAAGTGGTGAACAAACGTGGGCGGGTGGCAATGAGGGTGTTGCCGATCTGGGAAGTCATAGAGAGATACTTTGCCGTTTTATTCACGCATGCGTCGATGTCGCAACCGTCCGTGATTTTAGGAAGTATGAATTGCAGCAGATGTAGTACAGATGCTGCTAGTGGCTTCCTACTGTGCAGACCGCGATGCTGCGGCGCTGCGTGGTGGCGGCGGCCCTGGTGGCGTGCTGCTGGTGCCTGCCTGCGCCAGGCCCGGGCCCCGAGTGCCCCGGAGACGAGTCGCCGCTGAGGCAGCGCGCGCGCGCCGCCGCCGCCGTCTTCACGGCGCGCCTGCAGTCCACCGACGCCGCCGCCGGCACGGCTGCGGTGAGCGTGCGCTCGGTGCTGCGCGGCCGCGCCCTGGCCGCCCCGGGCCTCCAGCTCAGCCTCCGTCTGCACGCTGCGTGTGCGCTGGCTCCCGGCCTGCGGCCGCTGCGCACCGCCATCTTCCTGGTGGACCGCCGCCTCACCGTCCTGGGCAGCCCGCTGCTGCTGTCGCTCCGCAACATCGCCGCAGTCAAGGCCGCCCTCACCGGTAAGTACCCCGCCGAAGCACCGCCAAACACTCGGCCAACTGAACATGCGTAGCTTATGCCCCTTTCACAGACAGCGTAGCTTCGACGTACTAAGCGCTGTCGTAGTTTCTATAGTACTGCCGAGAGCTCAGAAAGGATCTGGCTCGTTCATGTCGTCCGTGCACTGCAACGCGGATAAATGAGACCACAGAGCTCTCCAGCAGGAAATGGTTTTTGCAGCTGATGTACGCGAACTATAACCGGAACGAAGGAAAATTATAATGTAATGCCCTAACGACAGCGCGGTCAGTACAGACGGAGGACAAGCTCGGATAACGAAAGGATCTGGAAAGAAATCAGTCGTGTCCTTTCCAGAAGAACCATCCCAGCACAAAAACAAATCTCGATCGCCGGACGTGGATTTGAACATTTCTTCCCGAATGTCAGTCACGTGTGCTACCCACTGAGCCAACTCGCACGATAAACTACAGAAGTGTTCTCGAAATGGACTGGCGTGTAATAGTTTTTCACTTTATCAAAGACGCGAGATGGAGTCTCTGTAACTAGCTGAGTACCCGGCGTTGCCTGTACTTATTCCAATCTTCTATTAGCCCATATCCTTCTTCCCTCTCTCCCTGTCCGTCTCCACCACCCCCTCTCACTGTCAATCTGCTTCTCCCCTTGTGTCCATCTGCTCTTTCCCCCTCCGTCTATCCCCTCCTCCCCCTCTAATGCCATCTCCTCCTCTCAATCTCTTCATCAATCTCCTCCTTCGCCACACTCTGTCCATCTCCTCTTTCTCCCTTTCTCTGTCCATTTTCTCCTCCCCATCCGTTCATCCCCTCCTCCCCATATCCCTGCCTATCTCTTCCTCCGTCTGTATCTGTTCATCATCACCTCTTTCTTTTCTCTGTCCGTCTCCTCCTTTCACCGCTCTCTGTATATCCTCCCCCCTTTATCTCTGTCCATCTCCTCCTCCTCCTCCTCCTCCTATATGTGCCAAATCCCTCCTTCCACCTTGCTGTCTGTCCATCTCCTCGTCCTCATTTCACACTCACTCCAATAGGAGACTGGTGGTTCTTAATCCTAACATTATTTTTTTCCATAATGTAACTAATGTATGTACCAAATTTGATCGAAGCCGGTCCAGAGGTTTAGGATGAACTACTTAGCCAGGGCATTTGATACTTATTTAATATATTTAACACGTATTTGTAGACATATTTCATCTGTATCTCTAGCTAATTTTGTGCTGCAGTTTCGTTTTCAAGTTTTCAAGCAGCTCAATGTTTATGTCGTCTTCTGAACTCTGTGTCGTGCAATGATATAATGTTGCAGATACATTCAGCAGCATATGTCGATAGCGTGTACGAAATGTGTTGCGAATAGAGTTAGTAGCAAAGAAATAATAATTTAAACGCTATGTATGGTGCGGCAGTTTTTCAGGCGCCCCAGTGTTTGTGACATCATATCTCCTGATCTATCTGTGGTACAACGATAAATTTTTGTAGGTATATTCGGCATGTGTCGATACTGTTTGCGAACTGTGTTGCGAATAGAGTTAATAGCAAGGAAGTAATAAAACGTCATGTATGATGTGGCAATTTTTTCTCGCATCTCAGTATTTGACCTCATACCTCCTGAACTAGGCATCGTAAAATGACATTTTTGTAGGTCCGTTCAGCGGCAGATGTGCATACCGTCTGCAAAAAGTGTTGCCAATAGAATTAGTAGCAACGAAGTAATGAATTTAAACGTCTAGCATGAAGCGGTAGTTTTTCGCGGCTGTTAGTGTTTATGACGCTATATGCCCTGAGCTAGCGTGGCATAATGATGTAATTCTTCTGGTACATTCAGTGGTATATGTGAATACTGTGGGAAAATGTATCACGAATAAAATTAATAGTCAAGAAGTAAAAAATTAAGACGTAATGCATCGTGTCGCTGTTTTACTGCTTGACCAGTGAAAATTTAGTAAGCGATCAAGTTTTTTCCTTTCATTGTTTTGTGGCGGTCGCCAGCGTGAAAAACTTTCATGAAGGTTTGAAATTATGTGTAAAGTTAGTTACAATGTAAGTGCTCTCATTCTCAAATACTGGATGACTAAAGTATGCGTATTGTTGCATCGTGAGCTATACTGCTCTTCTTTGATAGTTGGGTGGCTCTTTCCGCCACAGGGATTCTTTCCAGACAGTGAATGATGTGTACCAAGTTTGGCTGAAATCGGTCCAGTGGTTAAGGTGTAGATGTGCAACGTACGTATATATATATATATATATATATAGTTGTGGACAAAACGAGCGAGACCCTCGCCTTTTCGTTATGCTGATCCGCACAGCTTTAAAGTCTGCTACACAACGTAACAGGCACGGCGACGAAGTGCTACCAACACTCTATGCACAGGCGTGAAATTGAAAAACCATCCGAACTTTGTCAGACTGTTTTCAATCATGTCTAAGACTATATTATTGCTGATTAGTGTGTTAAACACAATACGTAAATATAAGATATAAATGAAAGAAGAAATGCTAATTAGTATGAACTGTACTAATAAAAATGAATTTCAGCTTATCGAGATAACTGTTTTAGTAAGACAAAGTATCCCAGATCGTTACGATTTATGCGCATTCGGCCGCGAAACCGTCTGTGTCAACGTTCAGACCACTCATAGTGGATTACCATTGCTGACCTACCATGAAAGTGTGCGTGCGGCAGGTCCCGGCGGAGGTTCGAGTCCTCCCTCGGGCATGGGTGTGTGTGTTCGTCTTTGGATAATTTAGATTAAGCAGTGTGTAAGCTTAGGGACTGATGACCTTAGCAGTTCAGTCCCATAAGATTTCACACAAATTTGAATTTTGAAAGCGTGCAAATTTAGCAATGCGTGAAGATTCATAACGAAATTCATTTAAAAATCAATTCAATTTTTGACAGAAGCGGAAAAAGTAGGCAGTAGCAAGTATGAAATTCTACAAGAGTTTCATATTGACATCCATAAAGCGCCAGTACAGAATAAAGGTAGCATAAAAACGTATTGGGGGCGCGAAAAATTCTTATTATATGTTTGTGCTGTTCCTTGCCGCAGGGTGCGTTTACTCAGGGGAAGCACCAGGAGAATCGAACAACTGGCCTATCTTCTTTCACCTGTCAAGGTTATTGGAAGTTATATCGTGGTTTCCAGTGAGCATTTGTAAATTCCATGAAGCAAATTTAGGTTGTAATGCTGGACGAACACGATTGTTTTGCTGGTCCAGATGTTATTGTGTGGGGAGTCATAATGTTGCATGGAGTGTACTGGCCTCCAGCTCTTTGAACACGGTACACTCACCGGTCAGCGCTATTTGTAACTGTACTCCCATGTTCGTCTTCCCAGTAGTGTATTTGGCCCTGACTTCATTTGCATGGATGATAATGCGTGAATGCATAGAACTGCGCAGGTGGATGCGCTCTTGGTACGAAAGGATATTCGGCAAATGCATTAGGTTTTCCTTCCTTCCCCTCCCCCTCCCTCCGACTTAAATCCCGCCGAACACATGTGGGAGGCGGTGGGAAGACGTATTGCAGCGAGCCTACGTCCATCAACGACCATCCAGCACTTGTGTACCGCGCTGGAACACGAATGGAACGTCCAGCCAAAAGACCTCGTGACCAACCTTGTGGCCATCATGGGAGAACATTGCAGAGCATGCTTTGTCATCCGCGGTGATCATACTCCCTATTAAGAACAATGTCCAGCCTTTTATAATGCCCTGGCGACCACCATAAATAGTGATGATATCAGTGCAGTTATTTAGCTTTATCTTTAACTAAAGGTCTCATTTACGCTAGTCTCATTGCGTATTTATTTTAGCTGCCTTCTGTACTATACTGTAGCAGTTCAATTTACGGTTCAAATTTCATCGAGCTAAGTTACCTGGCAGTGACGCATCATGCGAAAGTTACTTTCCTCCTTAAGTTTTGCGCGCCAGTGTAATTTAATCGTGTTGTTGTTGTGGTCTTCAGTCCAGAGACTGGTTTGATGCAGCTCTCCATGCTACTCTATCCTGTGCAAGCTTCTTCATGTCCCAGTACCTACTGCAACCTGCATCCTTCTGAATCTGTTTAGTGAATTCATCTCTTGGTCTCCCTCTACGATTTTTACTCTCCACGCTGCCCTCCAATGCTAAATTTGTGATCCCTTGATGCCTCAGAACATGTCCTACTAACCGGTCCCTCCTTTTTGTCAAGTTGTGCCACATACTCCTCTTCTCCCCAATTCTATTCAATACTTCATCATTAGTTATGTGATCTACCCATCTAATCTTCAGCATTCTTCTGTAGCACCACATTTCGAAAGCTTCTATTCTCTTCTTGTCCAAACTATTTATCGTCCATGTTTCACTTCCATACATGGCTACACTCCATACGAATACTTTCAGAAACTACTTCCTGACACTTAAATCTATACTCGATTGTTACAAATTTCTCTTCTTCAGAAACGCTTTCTTTGCCATTGCCAGTCTACATTTTATATCCTCTCTACTTCGACCATCATCAGTTATTTTGCTCCCCAAATAGCAAAACTCCTTTACTACTTTAAGTGTCTCATTTCCTAATCTAATTACCTCAGCATCAGCCGACATAATTCGACTACATTCCATTATCCTTATTTTGCTTTTCTTGATGTTCATCTTATATCCTCCTTTAAAGACACTGTCCATTCCGTTCAGCTGCTCTTCCAGGTCCTTTGCTGTCTCTGACAGAATTACAATGTCATCAGCGAAGCTCAAAGTTTTTATTTCTTCTCCATGGATTTTAATTCCTATTCCGAATTCTTCTTTTGTTTCCTTTACGGCTTGCTCAATATACAGGTTGAATAACATCGGGGACAGGCTACAACCCTGTTTCACTCCCTTCCCAACCACTGCTTCCCTTTCATGCTCCTCGACTCTTATAACTGCCATCTGGTTTCTGTACAAATTGTAAATAGCCTTTCGCTCCCTGTAGTTGACTCCTATAACATGGGACTTTGCAGAATATTTTAGTAGAATGTTTGAGTGATGGGATCACCGAGTAGGGTAATTGGACATGTTACATTGTTGGGGTATACAGTTGTTGTAGAGGAAGATAAATATCTTTGGATCTCTAACTCTCTCGATATGAAAACGAATGACAATTCTTTGGGTAATTCTGATCGTCGTTGCCCAGGAAACTTCGCTCGATCGACAAGTACTATGTAGATCACTGGAGGCATTAAAGCCACCATCTTAACGTTGTTCTGCTTTCTATTAATCCTGTCTTGAAACTTCTTAGACTGAAGGGGTGCTGATTTACGTTTGTGGTCTACTCCAGACAGTTGAAGAACTGATGTACGTGAAAATGCCAGCCTCTTTAGGAAATGTTGCTCCTCTTTGGAACGTGGAATTTCTTATTTTTCGACCTGTCATCTGGTTTTCTGGCCAAGATGGCGGAGGGTTATTTTCAAAAAACCTAAATGTGGACGGTGGAACAGGGATTTGAACTGCTGTCCTCTCGAGTGCCATCCGAATGTCTAAATCACTACAGCACCTCACTATATACGCTTGTTGGGAGATCATGTTGTTGTTGTATTGAAGAGGTTAGATACCATTTAGTGTTACAGAATGCAGAAAACGATAAGAATTCTTCTTATCCTTGGAACAAGAAGAATTTTTCGGTATAATGTAATTCCAACGTGAATTGAATAAAGGCTTATCTTGTCTTTCATAGCGTTGTTTCAGCATTCCACAGTCACTATCTCAGGTGCAAGGTACAGATGGACTCCCACGCTGTGACTACGTATCTACACGCGGCCGTCGGCAATGGCCACGTCGTCTGCTGCTACTGTAGCAAGTAGCGGTGGAATACGCGTATCAAGAGGGGAACTAACGAACGGCCAGATCGCCTCTTGTTAGCGGCGCATTAATTTCTGAACGCTTGAGAGGCACCGGGCGAGCTCTGTCTGGCAGTGTGACACGGCTTAATTGGAAGCCAGCGCTAGCTCCCGCCTCTGACCACCCGGCGTAATTTCCGCCTCTTGTTGATACCTCCCTCACTGTCGGACACCGTGCGTCATATCACTGGAAATACAGCCGTCACTGTGAATTAACAACTACAAAGTAACGCTTCATCCGTGCAGCGTAATCTACCACTCGTTACGAAATAAACATCTCAGAACTGAATGCTAACATTTCGTTTTCTCTCTTTAGCAGTGTGGACCTGATGAAGTCTTATACTGCACAGAGCAGCTTCTGTTCACTGTGGAGATTGCTATATAGGAATTGAAAGCTTCTGAATTTATGGTGGTCAGTGTCTGCCACTCTTTCGTTTGCTTGTGCGTTGACTTCATGTTTTATAACGCGGAAGTAGGGTGGAGTTGGTTTTCCGATGATGGTTGTGCGCGTGTGGGCTTATTTTTACTATCTTTTACTAACAATCATATATAATTAAATGAACATGAAAATTATAACTCTTATGCTTGATCTCAAATATATCTTCAAACCGATAATACCAGAAGCAAACAATATTTCGCCGAGATACAGACATAGTAAAACTTCTTACTAAAACTGGCACAATAATATAACTGTCCTGTGCACGTGCGACTTCTTAGGTGCTGAGTTAACGGTAGTATCTACTTTGTGTACGTCTCTTCACCATTGCTGGGAAAATGGGGAACGCCATACTGCAATAGGCCACGTGAGCAGTGGCTTACGGGGATATATGTGCTTATGTGCAGCAAGTAGAAGAGAATTGACTTTCTGCCAGCAGTCCGGAGAGGTTGAGGTCCAGTTTCACCTAGAATGTGTTAGCGCTCCGTTAGGCCGTACATAGCTGGAAGGCATTGGCCTAGCTTGAGCCAGTTCAAAAATGGTTCAATCTGAGTCTGGTGTCTGCTTTTCCCACTATCTGTTTTATATGGTCATTACACTTATGGTCGCTCTGGATCGTTACGCCTAGATATTTTACGGCTGTCTGATGACTCTAAGCACTATGTGGTTTAACATCTGAGGTCATCAGTCCCCTAGACTTAAAACTACTTAAAGCTAACTAACCAAAGGACATCATACACATCCTTACCCGAGGCAGGATTCGAACCTGGGACCGTAGCAGCAGCGCGGTTCCGGACTGAAGCGCCTAGAACCACTCGACCACAGCGGCCGGCCTTGCGCCAGTCTATGGCTTCGAAACCACCACCGCAGGCAGCAACATCTATCATCTCTTTCGGCGCATTTTGCACCACTATAATCTACTTTGTCGCAAACTAACAGTTTCACACTAATAGATGCAGACACCGAAAGAACAAAGCATTGTGCTCTGCACAATTTCGCAGTAACTAAGCTGTCCACCATTCCTTGTCTCTGGTTGAGAGACTGCCAGGACTATGGAGAAGACAGCAACTGCTCTCGAGGTAAACGATGTCTCCATACAGCTGACCACGGCCCGCGTTGAGCATTGCTATTCTGTACACTTTTTTGTCCCGCCCGGCTTCATAGCGCTCTTCATTCCAATGTATCATGCTTGCACACCACCAAAGAAATCTCACTCACTCTGTCATATCTGTGGCAGCCTCCATGCATGACTGCGACCAACCTCTCCCTTGAAAACGTCGATAAAAGACAGGTCCGGGCAGCACACCAACAAGACCCCGACATCGCCCGAAGTACGACTTGTCTGCATCCTCCACAGTGACCTCCGGAGCTGACACAAGACGAGGTGGTCTCTCACGCTGGCTACATCTGCCCACGTCCTGCGGCGGCCCCTCGGTCAGAAGCTGACGCAAGTCAAATGTGGGCACGTGTCACGGAAAGCCCAGATGCTGCAAGTGACCATCGGCCCAGGGCACGAGTCAGTGTGACCTGGACTGCAGTTCTGCAGACACTTCTCTTGACTCCGTCATATCCTGGGCCATTCTGCCAATGCGCACCAGCTGGCACACCGTGCCAGTGCCTTACCTCGGCGACGTACCACAGAACTGCCAGCCGCTTCCATAGCGGTCCTGGTGCAGGCCTCCAGATGAAGTTGTCGATTCCCCTCCGTAGCCCAGACCGCCTTTCGCCGACTCGCGCCGTGGCAGGAAAGCTCGGGATGGTGCTGCGACCGCCCTCAGATTGCCGCAAGCGCCCTCGCACCGGAATCCAGCTTTTGACCTGAGCAGGTGCGGCAAACTGGGCTGGCGGGAGGAGAAGCGTGCCGCGAAATTCAATTTCACTGTGCAGTTTCCTGTTACGATTCTATCGAAACTGTAGGTAATACAGAAATACAAATTTGTGCAATTCACTAAGACTAAAACCGTTTGACTAGGAAGTGACCATTAGGTTTCGATGCATTTGTTGGATTCTCGTACGCTGTAGTTTGTCTACAAAAGAGATTGCGCCCAAAATACTTGTATGACCCATACGAAAATACCTGTCTACATGGCTGCTCTGCAAATCACACTTACGTGCCTGGCAGAGAGCCTGGTAGAGAGTTCTTCGAACCACCTTCACAATAATTCTACGAGGTGCATTCAAGTTCTAAGGCCTCCGATTTTTTTTTTTAATTAACTACTCACCCGAAATCGATGAAACTGGCGTTACTTCTCGACGTAATCGCCCTGCAGACGTACACATTTTTCACAACGCTGACGCCATGATTCCATGGCAGCGGCGAAGGCTTCTTTAGGAGTCTGTTTTGACCACTGGAAAATCGCTGAGGCAATAGCAGCACGGCTGGTGAATGTGCGGCCACGGAGAGTGTCTTTCATTGTTGGAAAAAGCCAAAAGTCACTAGGAGCCAGGTCACGTGAGTAGGGAGCATGAGGAATCACATCAAAGTTGTTATCACGAAGAAACTGTTGCGTAACGTTAGCTCGATGTGCGGGTGCGTTGTCTTGGTGAAACAGCTCACGCGCAGCCCTTCCCGGACGTTTTTGTTGCAGTGCAGGAAGGAATTTGTTCTTCAAAACATTTTCGTAGGATCCACCTGTTACCGTAGTGCCCTTTGGAACGCAATGGGTAAGGATTACGCCCTCGCTGTCACAGAACATGGACACCATCATTTTTTCAGCACTGGCAGTTACCCGAAATTTTTTTGGTGGTGGTGAATCTGTGTGCTTCCATTGAGCTGACTGGCGCTTTGTTTCTGGATTGAAAAATGGCATCCACGCTCATCCATTGTCACAACAGACGAAAAGAAACTCCCATTCATGCTGTCGTTGCGCGTCAACATTGCTTGGCAACATGCCACACGGGCAGCCATGTGGTCGTCCGTCAGCATTCGTGGCACCCACCTGGATGACACTTTTCGCATTTTCAGGTCGTCATGCAGGATTGTGTGCACAGAACCCACAGAAATGCCAACTCTGCAGGTGATCTGTTCAACAGTCATTCGGCGATCCCCCAAAACAATTCTCTCCACTTTCTCGATCATGCCGTCAGACCGGCTTGTGCGAGCCCAAGGTTGTTTCGCTTTGTCGTCACACGATGTTCTGCCTTCATTAAACTGTCGCACCCACGAACGCACTTTCGACACATCCATAACTCCATCACCACATGTCTCCTTCAACTGTCGATGAATTTCAATTGGTTTCACACCACACAAATTCAGAAAACGAATGATTGCACGCTGTTCAAGTAAGGAAAACGTCGCCATTTTAAGTATTTAAAACAGTTCTCATTCTCGCCGCTGGCGGTAAAATTCCATCTGCCGTACGGTGCTGCCATCTCTGGGACGTATTGACAATGAACGCGGCCTCATTTTAAAACAATGCGCATGTTCCTATCTCTTTCCAGTCCGGAGAAAAAAAATCGGAGGCCTTAGAACTTGAATGCACCTCGTATGTTATTCCACACTCGTACAGCGCTCGAAAAAAAAAAACACCTATATCTTTACGTGCGAGCTCAAATTTCCCTTATTTTATAGTAATGATAATGTTTTCTTTTATAGGCTGACGCCAACAAAATATTTTTGCATTCGGAGTAGAACTGTATTGATTGAAATTTCGTGAGGAATGTTCCGCCGCAACTAGAAATGCCTTTATTTTAATGATGTCTCTTAAGACGTCTGTGACACTTTGTCCCCTATTTCTCGATAATACAAAACATGCTGCCCTTGATGTCCTCCGTTAATCCTGTCTAGCAAGAATCCCACACCGCAAAGCAGTACTCCAAAAGAGGACAGATAAATGTAGTGCAGGCAGTCTCTTTAGTACATCTGTTGCATCTCCTAAGTATTTTAACAATAAAAAGTCTCTGGTTCGGCTTCTCCACAGTATTTTCTATGTGATCTTTCTGATTTAAGTTTTTCGTAATTGTAATTCCTAGGTATTTATATATTTTTAAACATATTTTTATATTTGATTGATTTATCGTGTAATCGAAGTTTAATGGATTCCTTTTAGCACTCGTGTGGATGAAGTCGCACTTTTCATTCTATAAGATCAATTGGCAAATTCATACCATAAAGATATCTTTTCTAAATCGTTTTGCAATTTGTTTTCATCTTCTGAAGACTTCACTAGACAATAAACGACAGCATCATCTGCAAACAGCCTAAGACGGCTGCTGACATTGTCTCCTAAATCGTTTATATATAGATATGGAATAGCAGAAGGCTTATAGCACTAGCTTGTGGAAAGCCACAAATCGCTTTTGTTTTGCTCGACGATTTTACGCCAGTTACCACGAAGTGTTACCGTTCTGACAGAAAACCACGAATCTAGTTACATGGCTGAAACGGTATTCCATAAGCACACAAATTTGATTACAAGCCGTTTGTGAGGTACGATGGCGAAAGCCTTCTGGAAACCCCTTTTCGATAGCATTCAACACTTCACGTCGGTACCGAGCTAGTTATATTTCACAAGAACGATGTTTTCTAAATCAATGTTGACTGTGTGTCAATAGACCGTACTCTTCGGGGTAGTTCATATTGTCCGAACACAGTATATGTTCCAAAATCCTGCTGCATATCGACATTTAATGATATGGGCCTGTAATTTAATTAATTACTCCTACTACCTTTCTTGAATATTGGTGTGATCTGTGCAACTTTCCAGCCTTTGCGTACGGGTCTTTCGTCGAGAGAGCGGTTAAATATATACAACTGCTAAGTATGGAGCTACTGCGTTAGCATTCTCTGAAAGGAACGTCGTTGGTACACAGTCTAGACCGGAAGAGTTGCTTTTCTTATGTGATTGTAGTTGCTTCACTATTTCGAGGGTATCTACTTTTATGTTACTCATGTTGCTTGCTGTTTGTGATTCGAATTCTGCAGTATTTACCTCTTCTTTGGTGAAAGAATTTCGGAAGGCTGTGTTTAGTAACTCTGCTTAAAAAATGGCTCTGAGCACTATGGGATTTAACTTCTAAGGTCATCAGTCCCCTAGAACTTAGAACTACTTAAACCTAACTAACCTAAGGACATCACACACATCCATGCCCGAGGCAGGATTCGAACCTGCGACCGTAGCGGTCGCGCAGTTCCAGACTGTAGCGCCTATAACCACTCGGCCACTCCTACTCTGCTTAAGCAGCATTGTCACCGATAGTATTTCCAGAAGGATTTGATTGTGTCTTGCTGCTAGCGTACTTTATTACATATAACCGGAATCTCTTCGGATTTTCTGCCAGGTTTCGAGACAAAGTTTCGTTGTGGGAACTGCTATAGGGAAGACGACGTGCCGAGCTGAGAGCCAGAGCCAGAGAGGGCGTCCCACTGTCTACCCGGCACTCCGGTCGCGTCTCGCAGCCCGCAGGTGGTTCCTCTCCCACACTCCTCGTCCTTCGCTCAACTGCAGCGCGGGGAACTTTGTCAGCGTTTTTTTTACGAGAACAAACAAGTTGAGGCTTAGGTGCCAATTCTACTCGGCAAGTAGGCTAAAAAAATTTGTACGTCGGTACCGAAAGTGAAAATTTAAGCGGGAAAAAAATTAAATTAAGAATAAAAATCCCAAATGCCCGCTAGACTGGTGAGGTGACCTCCACATCGGGTCAAATTAAAGTGGGACATAGAGCGTACACAATAAAAGGCCGTGCTCGTGGTCACAGGCTTATTTAATTGGTGTTAGAGAATAACTGAAATGTTAAAAAATATCAGTTGGTAAAACACTGTATTTCTGACAAAAATCTGCTTACAGCATTCCATGTACAGTTCAACGAATATTCTGTTATTCCCTGCGAATCACGCAGATTGCACTACACTAACCACAACTCGCACAAAAGTGTGCAGCCCACCGCTCTTCCTACATTTCATCCTTGAATGGAACGTAAAGAAGCGCTGTATGTGTTACGATTAAGAATACACTATGTAACACTCTCTAAGGTGACTGCAGAGTATAGGTGTAGGAATTTCTGTAAATGAATATTTAAGTGAATATGAACGGGGCACATTTCCAATGAAGAGGAATATGTTTCAACGGTATGCTGAAATATATGTTGGTGCGTTTTGAAGCAGATGTAATGGAGGGATGCTATTCAACATTTGTAAGGGTGGGTTTTCTCGATCCCACTATAGTTTATATAAGGTGACAGGAGGTAAGTACGTGGACGTGCTGAAAAGCAGTGCCTCCGGTTTCTTATTCTGTTCTCAATGCCGGTTGACGTATTACATGTCATGCCTATTACTCGGTCGACTTTCCCGCTTCGCTGAGGCTAGCTGCGACCATCTGCCGCTACAGTTTTCCGATTTGTAGCGTGTACGACGCGGTGAGTTGCGTATCTGTGCCGGAGCGTGAGAAACAGCGTGCTGTAATCGAGTTTCTAACCGCAGAAAACGTGCTTTCAAATGCCGTCCATACAAGAATGAAAACGTTTTGACCGTGAAAGGTGAAGAAAGCTGGTCTCTCCATTTTGACCCCGAAAACAAGAGAGCATCAATGCAGTTTCATCTCAAAGGATCACTGATGCCAAAAAAGTCCACTACCATGCTATCAGCAGGCAAAATCATGCTCGTAGTGTTCTGAGATGTTTAAGATGTGGTGCATTTGGAATTCATGTCTAAATGCAACATCATAAAATCCGCAGGGTGCTACGAGACTTAGAGAAAACTAAAAGCCGAATTCGAAGAGTTCGTCCACACAGTTAGTACCGTCTCCTTCAGCATGACATTTGCAACATACGATGCCTTGGATTCACTGTCGCCGATCGTCCTCCATACAGTCCCGACTTCGTCCTAGCCGATTTTCATCTTTCCAGCACTACCTCTTATATTCAGTGACAAAAGGAACCGCTGTATCGAGATGCCTGCCGGTGGACATGACAATCAGTGTGGCGTAGAGTATCATTCAGGATGTTTTCTTGATGTACACCTACGGCAGTGACACCGTTGTGTCAATGAGCCCTTGCCCACAGCTGATGCTCCATGATGAATCTAAATTCTACAGGGAAAGCGCATTCCATGGTCGAAAATCCGTCCTGGGCTGAGGACATTTTTCACACCATTCTACCATCGTACTATAACAGTTCTTACGGGTCAGTGTAGGGATAGTATTCTTTGACGACCACTCTCTTGGGATGTTCCCCCTCACTCTGGAAATAGCACGTGATCCTTTCTTGATACGACTGCGGAAAGTATTCAGGACGTTTTTGCAACATGCCTTGAATAGGTAAAACCATATTATGTCTCAGAACAATGGTACTCATTACCATATCTTTCACTTACGGATTGATTTAGTACCAACGGAGACGGATACCATATATTTGGGCACTGCAATTCTCTGGTTTAGCTCTGCTTGTTTTCACATCGTTGGTGGCCTGGCTGGGGTTATATTCTACAGGGACTCTGTACGCAGCAGAAAGAATTAGACAGACACTGCGCTATTAAGGACGATTGAAACAAAAGCTGTTTCATGATGTCTGGACGACCTTTCTCTCGGACCTTTCGCTCTCTCTCTTTCGCTCTCCACCTAGCACTCACTCCACTAAACGTTCGTTTGTCGATCAGGAAACAGACCAACAAAACTGAGTTGAGAGCGTCGTAACTTCAGATACCTTAATATCGGATGAAGATAGGAGATCTCCAGAAATGTTCTTGATGAGAAGTGGAGAAGACGTTATAACGGTTTTACGCCAGATTTAGTGGAAAGGGTCATCATCAAATCTGATTTTGTTTTACTTCTAGAAGCAAAACTGCATCCTTCATATACAAGTACAGGATTCTCTTCGAACCGTTTCCCTGTTAGCAGTCACTACAAACCTTACGAGTTTGCCACAGGAATTTCGATTCATTGAATATGCAAAGCTATAAAATTTGGTAGATTCCGCTGTACTCTGCGTAGGAAAGCGAATCTTCCACTACAGATGATGCTTGACCAATATATCGCCTGCCACTGTTGTTTAATCTGTTCCATTGACCCTCAGTTCAGTCAATAATCGATCGAGTGCTTTGTCAATTGTCCTCTGCTCAGGGAATCGCCGTCGATAAACAGGGCGCTAACAGAATCGACTTACCTTTGCCTCCGACTCACTAGGATTCCAACACGAAAGACGAGCCGCCTATTTTCGTCAAGTCAGAACCACTCTGCATTCGTGCAAGTCTTGCCAAGTTTAACGTTCGCAGTTGATTACAAGGGACCATCGTTTGGTTCTTGGATGATTATCTTAGTCTTCGAAGATACATAGACATATATTCAGAGGTACACGTATTCTATTGAATTATCGCATTCTGCTTTTGACGCATGCTTTTTCCTGTTTTTTTTCTTTTTTTTTCTCTTTTTTTGCGTGTCAAATAATATATTGGATTGCTACTTCCATCAATAGAAATGGTTCAAATGGCTCTAAGCACTATGGGACTTAACATCTGAGGTCATCAGTCCCCTAGAATAAGAACTACGTAAACCTAAGTAACCTAAGGACATCACATACGTCTGTGCCCGAGGCAGTATTCGAACCTGCGACCGTAGCAGCAGCGCTGTTCCGGACTGAAGCGCCTAGAACCGCTCGGCCACATCGGCCGGCTCCATCAACAAACGATTTAGATTTTTACTGTATATTTGTAGACATAGACCTAAATTAACCATGGCGTTTACAATCACTCCCGATAATATGGGTGCTTAGTAAGTTGGTACAGCGGTTTAGAAGCTCAAAATCATAAGAAAAGAAAGATAATACTCGCACTATCAACTCAACGTTGTTGCATTAAAATCTGTAATACAGGACAAGTGGTCTCAGGGCGTTCAGACAATGCAAACCTACAATTGTGCATGTAACATACTGTCGATGATCGACGAATCCCAGAAAATACTCCTATAAAATTAACTGCCATCAAAAAGGAGCTCACGTCGAATTCATGATTATTAACATGAAATATATGTAAAGGAGACTTAAGTACCGATGAACCAGTTACAATGGAGCTGAGCGATGATTCAAAAACATTTGTTCTGAGTAATTCAATGGTGTTGTTTACAGATTGCCGTTTGATCTCAGAACTTGTCATTGTAAAAATCTGCATGCTCGGAGATCTGCACTAAGAAAATATAGAAGCAAAGTTTGAACGTTTCCTAGAATAACGAAATTACCACCTAATGAGTACTTTGTGGGCCAAATTTAGACTCATTCATACGTATCCTCAGCAGAAGTTAACGGCAGGTTGAAGGAATGAGTTATATTTCGTGAGCGTTCCTCGCACAGTGATGAGACTATAGCCACAAGAAGAATATTTTTTTCTTCTTGCAGCCTTGTTCTCCGCGCTATATTCGTAAAATTATCACGAAGTTTTTTCAATAAACATAGAAAAAACTTCATCATATATTGCACCAAAACGACGCAGAGTGTTTATAGGAAGCCAATCCGCCCATAGATACAAGTGCTGCCCAGTTCCACTACTATAAATATAATAAGTAAGTGCTAAGATGGAGATTATGTGGTGTGAGGTATTGGTAAGATAATATACTGGTAAGATAATTGCGTACACTGAATGTGTTAAGTGATCTAAGAAAAAGAGGAGGCGACTTGGGTGAGCCGTTCGTTAGTCTGTGGACGCGTGCTCCTTCCCGGAAAGCAGTTAGAGGGTATTAACTGTTATTACGTTGTGCTGTGGCTGTCGCGGGGGACTCGGTGTGAAGACTGCAATCATGTTGTCGCAGGGCTCGTTAGTGAGGATCTAGGGGCTTGGGGACGGCGTCAGAGTTGTTTAGACGTCGGCTAGCCTCTAAAATTTATCGGATATGCTGACCAGAGAAAGGCGCCAGACGCTGCCAACTGTGTCGGCTCATGTTTGGTGGGCTTTAGAGAAAACCACGCCTAAAGTTCACGAAGCACAATCGACCCTAAATTAACGGGACTGATAGATAATTAAAGATCTAGCATTTTACTTACTTTCCGAGAAATCGAGAAAAGAAAACTTTTTAAGACAGCAGCCTATGTACCCTTAATCCGAACGCCATTTAAGCAAGAAACTAAAGTTGCAAGAGCGACCAAGGCAACTGGCTGGAGAGCGGAAAACCTTTATTCGCTTTATTATAATTCCAGACTTGTATCACAATGTTTATTTGTAATCAGGCTGTTAATTTCGGTCGGTAATGACCATCTTCAGACCTGAGTAGAAACATGTTGCGCGTAATAGCGTGATATGTATAATGCAACACGTTTCTAACTCAGATCTGAAGATGGTTATTATAGACCGAAATTAATAACCTGATTACAAATAAACCCAGACTGGAATTATAATAAACCAAATATTTTTCTGGATCACTGAAAACCTTTTCGTGACTGTGTCACAACTTGTGCCTGTATTCAATCCCTACATGCACGCTTAGCATGTTTGTATGTATTTTTCTCCGCATTGGGATTGTTGGGGACATCAGGGTTTACATGGTAAATAAGTCAAAGCGAATAATCCTCCATGGCTGCGTGAGAAACTCCTTCACCATAAAAGTAGTGTGTAGTGTGGCGTAGCTTCGTTTGGCACCATCGATCCAAACATTTTGTGAGTCTTCACAGCCGTGCGGAAACGGTTACTCGCGATCTCTATGTCATTGTTAAATGGCTTCCTCCTTACCAGATTGAACAACGACGTAATGGTTCCACCGGGGTGGGGCAACAGCTCATACTGCCTGTCAGCCCACTGATGCCTTGCAGTGTCATTTCCTTTCTCGATTGGTTCCCAGATTTGGAGTCAGTCACTGGCCAGCACTTTCTCCGGGTTTGACTGCCATTGACTTCTTCATGTGGCGTTACTGAAAGAGTCAAATGTACGCTACACGTCCTCATACTGCGGCTGAACTCGAGAAAAGGAAACGTGCAGCAGCGGAGGAACTCCTATAGAACACGCTGAGTAGGGTGATGGAAGCTTTCGTAAGCCGCCTGGAGGAATGCACGGAATCTGACGGCGATCATCTGTATGGCGCTATATTCTAAACTAGGAGAAGGGCAGGTATGACATGTGGTGGCATATATTTTTCTTTGTTTTCAATGTATGTTTCAATAAATTTGTCAGTTTCTTTCGAAGTTCTGTCTTTTTTATACCCTATTGTTCATTCTGTCGGAAGTTATACTAACATACTGAAATTTGTGGCAACTTATGGCACTGAAGCAGATTGGATGTGCTATGTAGTGGCAAGGGTGATTCGATTTTAACGGCCGTTCGACATACCATTCATTAGAATACGGAGCCCATACTCAAAGGAAGGAGAACGAGCCAGTAAACCGGTCGTGGTTATACTGATGACTCATCTCAGAACTTTTCTGAAGTATTCAGAGCGTTTTAGTCTTCAGGAACAGTGATTTGAATAGATGTGTACTACAACGAGATATGCAGAAGAACGCGAGTTGTGTTTCACGTGATGAATGTCTTCGGAATACTTGCAGACTTCCAAGGGGAAATCTATTTCGTTACATGTAGGTCACATTCTAGGATTTTAACACGTACATCAGAAATGTATGACGGAAGTTCTGTGGGTTTCTTTTTCTTCCTGTCTTGTAAATGGTGCGCGGTCTGTGTTCTTCTCGAATCATATGGACCATCTACGCACGAGGGATCTGCGGTAAACTGTAGTCAAGGTCGGAGCTAGTAGGCTCGCCAGTTATGTATGGAACCTGTGTGAGCTGCATCGGACCTGGGGGACGTATTTTGTATTGGGAATAAAGCTATTCTCCAATAGCCCTGGTACCAGTTGCTATGTCACTCAGCAGCATTATGACTACTGAATGCTGGCAACATTTCTTAATTTTTCTTTGCAAAGGAAGATTCAGCATTTCGGCTCATGTTTTGCAGTTTTAGATTTTTGGCCTGGCCAGCAGCATCTGAACACTGAACTTTGTGCCACTGACAGCCTTATCGTATGACCAAACTTTCTTGGGGTTTTGGACACGTCGAATCAAACTTGCGGCAGTAGTTATTGAAAGCTTCATGTATTTCCCATCTGTTAGTGGAGAGTGTTGCAGTTAACATCTACCTCTCTACGGACTTTTTCTTTGTTTTTGTTCTATTGTGCAGTAGGCGTTGTTTCATGAGAAGCCTTCTGATATTGTTTGTATTCCGAAAGCGATATCTTCTATAATTATTCTGCTAGGTGTATATTTTTCTAGGACTTGTTGCGCAATTAGTTTGAATTTGAGCCGCAGCTGCTCTACACGTTCACTGACTGAATAAAATGAATCTACCCGTGATAAATGAGAAAACTTCCTTTTTATCCAGTTTGTTGGATGATTGCAATTTTCTGCATATTTTCTACTATTTTCCGCTGTAGTTATTTATGTTGCTCCAAGTGTTCGACGAGATATTTGAGTGGAATTGCCCTGTCATTTCTCTTTCTTCTAAGAACACATTCTTTCTCAGCGAATTACAAAGATGATACAAAAATTAGAATTATCGGTTCAGTAACGACGTAATCTAGGAGAAAAGTTTCGACAAATTTTCTGCTCATCTTCTTCACCCGAAGGGGACGAGTAGGGAACATTGCTCCTTCCAGACGCTGTGCTTTTCAGCTGTCCTAATTTGTTCGAGCCGTCGTACCAGCACAGTTTGATTAGGAATTTAATTAAGTTTTAAAATTGTGTGTCGAATAACCATTGGTTTAGAGGGCCGCTGATAACCCCTAAATTACCAAGCGGGGTCCTCTAGGGACACCAGAGACTGATTCTTGGTGATATTGCTGTAACTCAACCAGTTTATTCTTAGTTTTTATTTGTGCCATATCACCCGGTGTCTACACGTAGCGTCTCTGATTAATAATCTAAACGTCCTCAGTCCCGTATTCGAACCCTGCCACCGCTTAAATTTTGATTAAAAATCGTCGGCTGAGGCGGCTGAAGACATCCGGCAATAAGTTATCCCCTTCCTGCCGACGGCCTTGTCAAAGAGAGAGCGGACGGAGATTCAGGGCACTCTCAGGCCCTTGGGTTGAGAAACTACCCCTAACGGCGGAAGAATCGACAATAATCAACCGCATGACGATGCAGAAGACAATGGAAACCACTGCATTAAAGACACATAATGTGGATCCACAAGACATGTGCCCATAGTGTTATGATGATGTCTCCACTGCCAAATGATTCCGGACTAATTCCCCATTCGGATCTCCTGGAGGAGGAGGGGGGGGGGGTGTCCATGGGAGAAAGATTATGTAACCAACAAATGGACAATGTTCTACGAATCGGAGCGTGGAATGTCAGAAGTTTGAACATGGTGGGGAAGTTAGAAAATCTGAAAGGAGAAATGTTAAGGCTCAATCTAGATATAGTGAGGTTCAGTGAAGCGAAATACAAGAACGATAAGGATTTCTGGTGAGATGAGTATAAGGTAATATCAACAGCAGCAGAAAATGGTATGACGGTAGCAGATTCGTTATGAGTAGGAAGGTAGGGCAGAGAGTGAGTTACTGTGAACAGTTCAATGAAAGGGTTGTACGCATCAGAATCGACAGCAAACTAACACCGACAACGACGGTTCAGGTATACGTACCGACATCGAAAGCAAAAGATGAAGAGATAGAGAAAGTATATGAGGGTATTGAACGGGTAATAAAATACCTAAAGAGAATTGCCCCCCATGAACCATGGACCTTGCCGTTGGTGGGGAGGCTTGCGTGCCTCAACGATATAGATAGCCGTACCGTAGGTGCAACCACAACGGAGGGGTATCTGTTGAGAGGCCAGACAAACGTGTGGTTCCTGAAGAGGGGCAGCAGCCTTTTCAGTAGTTGCAGGGGCAACAGTCTGGATGATTGACTGATCTGGCCTTATAACACTAACCAAAATGGCCTTGCTGTTCTGGTACTGCGAACGGCTGAAAGCAAGGGGAAACTACAGCCGTAATTTTTCCCGAGGGCATGCAGCTTTGCTGTATGGTTAAATGATGATGGCGTCCTCTTGGGTAAAATATTCCGGAGGTGAAATAGTCCCCCATTCGGATCTCCGGGCGTGGACTACTCAAGAGGACGTCGTTATCAGGAGAAAGAAAACTGGCGTTCTACGGATCGGAGCGTGTAATGTCAGATCCCTTAATCGGGCAGGTAGGTTAGAAAATTTTAAAAGGGAAATGGATAGGTTAAAGTTAGGTATAGTGGGAATTAGTGAAGTTCGGTGGCAGGAGGAACAAGACTTTTGGTCAGGTGAATACAGGATTATAAATACAAAATCAAATAGGGGTAATGCAGGAGTAGGTTTAATAATGAATAAAAAAATAGGAGTGCGGGTAAGCTACTACAAACAGCATAGTGAACGCATTATTGTGGCCAAGATAGACATGAAGTCCACGCCTACTACAGTAGTACAAGTTTATATGCCAACTAGCTCTGCAGATGACGAAGGAATTGATGAAATGTATGATGAGATAAAGGAAATTATTCAGGTAGTGAAGGGAGAGGAAAATTTAATAGTCATGGATGACTGGAATTCGAGAGTAGGAAAAGGGAGAGAAGGAAACATAGTAGGTGAATATGGATTGGGGCTAAGAAATGAAAGAGGAAGCCGTCTGGTAGAATTTTGCGCAGAGCATAACTTAATCATAGCGAATACTTGGTTCAAGAGTCATGAAAGAAGACTGTATACATGGAAGAACCCTGGAGATACTAAAAGGTATCAGATAGATTATATAATGGTAAGACAGAGATTTAGGAACCAGGTTTTAAATTGTAAGACATTTCCAGGGGCAGGTGTGGACTCTGACCACAATCTATTGGTTATGAACTGTAGATTAAAACTGAAGATACTGCAAAAAGGTGAGAATTTAAGGAGATGGGACTTGGATAAACTGAAAGGACCAGAGGTTGTACAGAATTTCAGGGAGAGCATAAGGGAACAATTGACAGGAATGGGGGAAAGAAATGCAGTAGACGAAGAATGGGTAGCTTTGAGAGATGAAATAGTGAACACAGCAGAGGATCAAATAGGTAACAAGACAAGGGCTAGTAGAAACCCTTGGGTAACAGAAGAAATATTGAATTTAATTGATGAAAGCAGAAAATATAAAAATCCAGTAAATGAAGCAGGCAAAAAAGAATACAAACATCTCAAAAATGAGATCGACAGGAAGTGCAAAATGGCTAAGCAGGGATGGCTAGAGGACAAATGTAATGATGCGGAGGCTTATCTCACTAGGGGTAAGATAGATACTGCCTACAGGAAAATTAAAGAGACCTTTGGAGAAAGGAGAACCACTTACATGACTATCGAGAGCTTTGATGGAAACCCAGTTCTAAGCAAAGAAGGGAAAGCAGAAAGGTGGAAGGAGTATGTAGAGGGTCTATACAAGGGCGATGTACTTGAAGACAATATTATGGAAATGGAAGAGGATGTAGATAAAGATGAAATGGGAGATATGATACTGCGTGAAGAGTTTGACAGAGCACTGAAAGACCTGAGTCGAAACAAGGCCCCCGGAGTAGACAACATTCCATTAGAACTACTGACAGCCTTGGGAGAGCCAGTCCTCACAAAACTCTACCATCTGGTGAGCAAGATGTATGAGACAGGCGAAATACCATCAAACTTCAAGAAAAATATAATAATTCCAATTCCAAAGAAAGCAGGTGTTGACAGATGTGAAAATTACCGAACTATCAGTTTAATAAGTCACAGCTGCAAAATACTAACGCGAATTCTTTACAGACGAATGGAAAAAACTGATAGAAGCCGACCTCGGGGAAAATCAGTTTGGTTCCCGTAGAAATGTTGGAACACGTGAGGCAATACTGACCCTACGACATATCTTAGAAGAAATATTAAGGAAAGGCAAACCTACGTTTCTAGCATTTGTAGACTTAGAGAAAGCTTTTGACAACGTTAACTGGAATACTCTCTTTCAAATTCTGAAGGTGGCAGGGGTGAAATACAGGGAGCGAAAGGCTATTTACAATTTGTACAGAAAGCAGGCCTTTGTACCCGTGGTCTAGGGGTAGAGTCTTTGATTCATAATCAAGACGTCTTCGGTCCCGGGTTCGATCCCCGTCACTGTCTAAATTTTGATAAATAATCAGCATTGGCGGCCGAAGACTTCCGGCATAAGAAGTCAGCCTCATTCTGCCAACGGCCTTGTCAAAGAGGGCGGAGGAGCGGATAGAGGTTCAGGGCACTCTCTTGTCCTAGGGGTGGGAAACTGCCCCTAAAGGCGGAAGAATCAGCAATGATCGACGACATGAGGATGCAGAAGGAAATGGAAACCACTGCATTAAAGACACGTAACGTGTATCCACAGGACATGTGGCCTGTATTTGAAGAAGTGTCATGATGATCTCTCCATTGGCAAAAGATTCCGGAATAGTCCTCCATTCGGATCTCCGGGAGGGGACTGCCTAGAGGGAGGCTACCATGAGAAAAAGATTGAATAATCAACGAAAGGATAACGTTCTACGAGTAGGGGCGTGGAATGTCAGAAGCTTGAACGCGGTAGGGAAACTAGAAAATCCGAAAAGGGAAATGCAAAGGCTCAATCTAGATATAGTAGGGGTCAGTGAAGTGAAGTGGAAGGAAGACAAGGATTTCTGGTCAGATGAGTATCGGGTAATATCAACAGCAGCAGAAAATGGTATAACAGGTGCAGGATTCGTTATGAATAGGAAGGTAGGGCAGAGGGTGTGTTACTGTGAACAGCGACAACGATAGTTCAGGTATACATGCCGACGTCGCAAGCTGAAGATGAACAGATAGAGAAAGTGTATGAGGGTATTGAAAGGGTAATGCAGTATGTAAAGGGGGACGAAAATCTAATAGTCATGGGCGACTGGAATGCAGTTGTAGGGGAAGGAGTAGAAGAAAAGGTTACAGGAGAATATGGGCTTGGGACAAGGAATGAAAGAGGAGAAAGACTAATTGAGTTCTGTAACAAGTTTCAGCTAGTAATAGCGAATACCCTGTTCAAGAATCACAAGAGGAGGAGGTATAGTTGGAAAAGGCCGGGAGATACGGGAAGATTTCAATTAGATTACATCATGGTCAGACAGAGATTCCGAAATCAGATACTGGATTGTAAGGCGTACCCAGGAGCAGATATAGACTCAGATCACGATATAGTAGTGATGAAGAGTAGGCTGAAGTTCACGACATTAGTCAGGAAGAATCAATACGCAAAAAAGTGGGATACGGAAGTACTAAGGAATGACGAGATACGTTTGAAGTTCTCTAACGCTATAGATACAGCAATAAGGAATAGCGCAGTAGGCAGTACAGTTGAAGAGGAATGAACATCTCTAAAAAGGGCCATCACAGAAGTTGGGAAGGAAAACATATGTACAAAGAAAGTAGCTGCGAAGAAACCATGGGTAACAGAAGAAATACTTCAGTTGATTGATGAAAGGAGGAAGTACAAACATGTTCCGGGAAAATCAGGAATACAGAAATACAAGTCGCTGAGGAATGATATAAATAGGAAGTGCAGGGAAGCTAAGACGAAATGGCTGCAGGAAAAATGTGAAGACATCGAAAAAGATATGATTGTCGGAAGGACAGACTCAGCATACAGGAAAGTCAAAACAACCTTTGGTGACATTAAAAGCAACGGTGGTAACATTAAGAGTGCAACGGGAATTCCACTGTTAAATGCAGAGGAGAGAGCAGATAGGTGGAAAGAATACATTGAAAGCCTCTACGAGGGTGAAGATTTGTCTGATGTGATAGAAGAAGAAACAGGAGTCGATTTAGAAGAGATAGGGGATCCAGTATTAGAATCGGAATTTAAAAGAGCTTTGGAGGACTTACGGTCAAATAAGGCAGAAGGGATAGATAACATTCCATCAGAATTTCTAAAATCATTGGGGGAAGTGGCAACAAAACGACTATTCACGTTGGTGTGTAGAATATATGAGTCTGGCGATATACCATCTGACTTTCGGAAAAGCATCATCCACACAATTCCGAAGACGGCAAGAGCTGACAAGTGCGAGAATTATTTATCGCACAATCAGCTTAACAGCTCATGCATCGAAGCTGCTTACAAGAATAATATACAGATGAATGGAAAAGAAAATTGAGAATGCGCTAGGTGACGATCAGGTTGGCTTTAGGAAAAGTAAAGGGACGAGAGAGGCAATTCTGACGTTACGGCTAATAATGGAAGCAAGGCTAAAGAAAAATCAAGACACTTTCATAGGATTTGTAGACCTGGAAAAAGCGTCCGACAATATAAAATTGTGCAAGCTGTTCGAGATTCTGAAAAAAGTAGGGGTAAGCTATAGGGAGAGACGGGTCATATACAATATGTACAAGAACCAAGAGGGAATAATAAGAGTGGACGATCAAGAACGAAGTGCTCGTATTAAGAAGGGTGTAAGACAAGGCTGTAGCCTTTCGCCCCTACTCTTCAATCTGTACATCGAGGAAGCAATGATGGAAATAAAAGAAAGGTTCAGGAGTGGAATTAAAATACAAGGTGAAAGGATATCAATGATACGATTCGCTGATGACATTGCTATCCTGAGTGAAAGGGAAGAAGAATTAAATGATCTGCTGAACGGAATGAACAGTCTAATGAGTACACAGTATGGTTTGAGAGTAAATCGGAGAAAGAAGAAGGTAATGAGAAGTAGTAGAAATGAGAACAGCGAGAAACTTAACATCAGGATTGATGGTCACGAAGTCGATGAAGTTAAGGAATTCTGCTACCTAGGCAGTAAAATAACCAATGATGGACGGAGCAAGGAGGACATCAAAAGGACTCGCTATGGCAAAAAAGGCATTTCTGGCCAAGAGAAGTCTACTAATATCAAATACCGGCCTTAATTTGAGGAAGAAATTTCTGAGGATGTACGTATGGAGTACAGCATTGTATGGTAGTGAAACATGGACTGTGGGAAAACCGGAACAGAAGAGAATCGAAGCATTTGAGATGTGGTGCTATAGACGAATGTTGAAAATTAGGTGGACTGATAAGGTAAGGAATGAGGAGGTTCTACGCAGAATCGGAGAGGAAAGGAATATGTGGAAAACACTGATTAGGAGAAGGGACAGGATGATAGGACATCTGCTGAGACATGAGGGAATGACTTCCATGGTACTAGAGGGAGCTGTAGAGGGCAGAAACTGTAGAGGAAGACAGAGATTGGAATACGTCAAGCAAAGAATTGAGGACGTAGGTTGCAGATGCTACTCTGAGATGAAGAGGTTAGCACAGGAAAGGAGTTCGTGGCGGGCCGCATCAAACCAGTCAGTAGACTGATGACAAAAAAAAAAAAAAAAAAAAAAAAAAAAAAAAAAAAAAAAAAAAACAGAAAGCAGATGGCAGTTATAAGAGTCGAGGGGTACGAAAGGGAAGCAGTGGTTGGGAAGGGATTGAGACAGGGTTGTAGCCTATCCCCGATGTTATTCAATCTGTATATTGAGCAAGCAATAAAGGAAACAAAAGAAAAGTTCGGAGTAGGTATTAAAATCCATGGAGAAGAAATAAAAACTTTGAGGTTCGCCGATGACATTGTAATTCTGTCAGAGACAGCAAAGGACTTGGAAGAGCAGTTGACCGGAATGGACAGTGTCTTGAAAGGAGGGTATAAGATGTACATCAACAAAAGCAAAACCAGGATAATTGAATGTAGTCGAATTAAGTCGGGTGATGCTGAGGGAATTAGATTAGGAAATGAGACTCTTAAGTAGTAAAGGAGCTTTGCTATTTGGGGAGCAAAATAACTGATGATGGTCGAAGTAGAGAGGATATAAAATATAGACTGTCAATGGCAAGGAAAGCGTTTCTGAAGAAGAAAAATTTGTTAACATCGAGTGTAGATTTAAATGTTAGAAGTCGTTTCTGAAAGTATTTGTATGGAGTGTAGCCATGTATGGAAGTGAAACGTGGACGATAAATAGTTTAGACAAGAAGAGAATAGAAGCTTCCGAAATGTAGTGCTACAGAAGAATGCTGAAGATTAGATGGGTAGATCACATAACTAATGAGGAGGTATTGAATAGAATTGGAGAGAAGAGGAGCTTGTGGCACAACTTGACTAGAAGAAGGGATCGGTTGGTAGGACATGTTCTGAGACATCAAGGGATCACCAATTTAGTTCAAATGGCTCTGAGCACTATGGGATTCAACATCTTAGGTCATAAGTCCCCTAGAACTTAGAACTACTTAAACCTAACTAACCTAAGGATATCACACACACCCATGCCCGAGGCAGGATTCGAACCTGCGACCGTAGCAGTCCCGCGGTTCCGGACTGCAGCGCCAGTAGTATTGGAGGGCAGCGTGGAGGGTAAAAATCGAAGATGGAGACCAAGAGATGCATACACTAAGTAGATTCAGAAGGATGTAGGCTGCAGTAGGTACTGGGAGATGAAGAAGCTTGCACAGGATAGAGTAGCATGCAGAGCTGCATCAAACCAGTCTCAGGAGTGAAGACCAGACACAAAACAACAACAATAACAAAGAGAGATGGAAATCTAATAGTCAAGAGGGACTGGAATGCAACTGTAGGCGCAGGAGTAGAAGAAAAGGTTACAGGAGAATATCGGCTTGATTATGGGTAATTAGAGAGGAGGAAGGTTAATTGATGTCGGCAATAAATTTCAGCTCGTTATAGCTAATACTTTGTTCACAAATCACAAAGGAGGAAATACACTTGCAAAGGTCCAGGAAATACGGTGAGGTTTCAGTTAGATTACATCATGGTCAGTCAAAGACTCTCAAACCAGATATTAGATTGAAAGGCGTACCCAGGAGCAGATATACACTCAGGTCACAGTTTAGCAATGATGAAAAGTAGGCTGAATTTTAAGAATCGTCAGCAAGAATCAGTGCACAAAGATGTGGGACGTCGAAGTACTAGGTAATGATGTTTCTGAAGCAATAGATATTGCGATAAGGAATAGCTCATTAGGCAGTTCAGTTGAAGAGGAATGAACATCTCTAAGAAGAGCATACACAGAAATTGGGAAGAAAACCTCAGGTACAAGGAACGTAACTGCGCAGAAATCATAAGTAACAGAAGAAGTACTTCAGTTGATAGATGAAAGGAGGAAGTACAAAATGTCCAGGAAAATTCAAGAACACAGAAATACAATCACTTAGGATTGAAATAAACGGGAAGTGCATGGAAACTAAGGCGAAATGGCTGCATGAAAAATGTGAAGAAATCGAGAGAGAAATGGTGGTTGGAAGGACTGTCTCAGCATACAGTAAAGTGAGAACAACCTTCGGTGAAAGTAAAAGCAAGGGCGATAAAATTAAGAGTGCTAAGGGTATTCTACTGTTAAATGCAGAGGAGGGATTAGATAGGTGGAAAGAGTACAATGAGGGCATCTATGATGGGAAGGACTTATGTCATAGAAGAAGAAACAGGAGTCGATAGGGAAGAGGTAGAGGATGAGTATTAGAATCAGAATTTAAAGGAGCTTTGGAAGACTTAAAATCAAACAAAGCGGAAAGGACAGACAATATTCCATCAGAATTTCTAAAATCTTTGAGGAAGTGGCAACAAGACGACTATTCACGTTTGTGTGCAGAAATATGAGACTGGCGATATACCATCTGACTTTCGGGAAAACATCAACCACACAATTCAAAAGATTGCAAACGCTGACAACAGCGAGAATTATCGCTCAATCGGCTTAACAGCTCATGCATCCAAGTTGCTGACAAGGGTAATATACAGAAGAGGAACTGAACTAAAACTAAACTCCGTCCGAGCAGGCCTTGAAGGCCCCATGGTACCGACCGGTAGCCGTGTCATCATCAGCCCATAGGCGTCACTGGATGTGGATATGGATGGGCATTTGGTCAGCACACCTCTCTCCCGGCCGTATGTCAGTTTCCGATACAGGAGCCGCTACTTCTCAATAAATAGTTCCTTCGTTTGCCTCGCAAGGGCTAAGAACAACCCGCCTGCCAACAGCGCTCGGCTGATCGGATGGTCACCGATCCAAGTGCTAGCCCAGCCCGATAGCGCTTAACTTCGGTGATCTGACAGGAACCTGTGTTACCACTGCGGCAAGGACGTTGGCAGATATACAGAAGATTGGATAAGAAAACTGAGATTGTGTTAGATAACGAACAGTTTCGCTTTAGGAAAGGTAAAGGCACCAGAGAGACAATTCTGACACTGTGGTTGACAAACGGAAGCAAGACAAAAGGACAATCAAGACAAGTTCATAGGATTTGTCGACTTGGAAAAAGCGTTCGACAACGTCAAATAGCGCAAGATGTTCGAAATTCTGAGACAAATGGGGACACACTACAGGGAAAGACAGATAACATATAGTACATACAAGCGCCAAGAGGGAACAGTAAGAGTGGAAGACCAAGAAGGAACTGCTTGGATTAAAAAGGGTGTAAGTCAGGGATGTGGTCTTTCGCCCCTACTGTTCAAACTACACATCGAAGGAGCAATGATGGAAATAAAAGAAAGGTTCAAGAGTGAAATTAAAATTCAAGGTGAAAGGATATCAATGATAAGATTCGCTGATAACATTGCTGTCCTCAGTGAAAGCGAAGAAGAATTACAGGATTTGCCGAATTGAACTGTCTAATGAGTACAGAATATGGATTGAGAGTGAATCGAAGAAAGACGAAAAATGAGAACAGCGAGGAACTTTATTAACATTAGAACTGATGATCACGAAGCAGATGAAGTTGAGGAATTCTTCTAGCTAGGCAATAAAATAACTCATGACGAATGGACAAGGATGACATCAAAAGCAGATTAGTACTGGCAAAAAACGGATTCCTGACCAAAAGAACTCTGCTAGTATCAAACATAGGACTTAATTTGAGGAAGAAATTTCTGGGAATGTACGTTTGGAGCACGACATTGTATGATAGTGAAACATGGACGGTGAGAAAACCGGAAAAGAAAAAAAAATTGAAGCATTTGTGATGTGATGCTACAGATGAATGTTGAAAATTAGGTGGGCTGATAAAATGAGCAATGAGGAGGTTCCGCGAAGACTCGGCGAGGAAAAGAATATGTGGAAGACACTGATAAGGACAAGGGACAGGATGATAGGACATCTGTTAAGACATCAGGGAATGACTTCCATCGTACTAGAGGGAGCAGTAGAGGGAAAACAACTGTAGAGGAAGACAGAGATTGAAATTCGTCCAGCAAATAATTGAGGACATTGTTTACAAGTGTCACTCCGAGATGTAGATGTTGGCACAGAAAATGAATACGTGGCTGGCCGCATCAAACCAGTCAGAAGACTGATGACTATAAAGAAAAAAGTGTTTCTTGGGTCTGTTTGAGATATATATTACATAATTAGATCTCTGCTACATTCGTTAAAAATACAAAAGATAAAAACACACTTGTGGTCCTGGCAGGACTCTCCTTTGTGTACTACGTTACATATTATGATGGATTTTTTTTTTGTTATCTTTTACAATATGAATGTCACTAATTTTCCTTTTTGCTGCCGAAAGGAATCAATTTATGTAATGTGGACAGAATATTATAGGTTAATATGGAATTGTAGCACCAGCTGGTGGAGAAAGGTTTAACGGAATCGATTTTCATATGTTCTGCAGTTTATCGGGTTTGACGATAAAACAATAACGCTTATTTAACTTCAATGTACTTTCAGACATCCAGAGAACCTCATCTGAGTAACCTTCTACACTACTGTGTTGAGAAATTAAGAAAAAACTATAGTCTTCCCAAAAGACCCCAGCCTCGTAAACAATGTTGACGACTTAGACTCGGTATATTATGTGTTAATATTGCTACTTTCTGAACTAGGTACTTGAGTCTTCCTCAAACACGCCATAAAGCATCAACAATTAACTAGTACAGTAATCTTGAATTCATGTTTCGTGCATGAATCTTCAATTTATTTTAACAGAAGTACTTTTAAACCATGACATGAGGCTTGTAAAATGGTTAAGCAGAGAGATGATAGGCCAACATGGAATCGGAGCACCACTTGGAGGAGAAAGCTGGTGCGTCGCGTCCTCGCAGCCATCCTCCCCCAAATAACGGCCGTCCCTAAAAGGCAGGACTGCGTTAACCCCGGCAGCTGTCGGTGGCGCGGTGAAACTGCCGGCGAGCCGGGTTAGTATCTCAGTCTCATCACGTCCGTCATTGGAGAGGAAGCTGCCGTACGTTTCTACAGTTCCAGAGAGATCGTATTTCACTGTATAATCAGCTATTTATGAGCCACGAACGTCAGCGAAGATGGCGTGCCACAGAATCTCATTTGCATCGAGAGGAAGAAGTCTTTGGATTGGATTGGTAAGTTAGACACAGCGGTTCCAATAATAGTATTCAAAGTTAAGTGTCGTATGCCTCTTTGAAAGTAATCAGGTATTAGCCTGTGGCCAAAATATGGAAACGCTATAGAGAACACGAACAAAACACAGATAACAGGGAAATATTTTGACACATGTTGAAAACAGAGTTCTCTGATATTCATAATAGCTTACGTTTTTCCAATTCGGTCTTCATACCTCTGATTGGGGTAATCTAGAACTTTTCGTTGTAAACACTAGCTTTATTTTGAAAACGAAATCGTTCGAGCCTGGTTTGTGCTTATTTGTGCGATTTTAGATCTTCAGAATTTGGGATTTTCTTCAAATAGCTACAAACTCTGAAACTTTTTCCGTGAATTGCTCGGTAAGTTTTGCCGTCTGGTTTTGTGAAGAACTTCTGAATTCCATTGACATCGTAAGTAGGTTGGAAATCTTCTGGAGTTTCACACATTATTTCCCGTTTATGATGCCCCACATGTACACTGGAATTTTCTTATTATTTTTAATAACTTTTTAAATCCTTATTGGTCCTCAGAGGAACAAGCTTGAAAAAAAAAATTGGAATTTAATGTCTCGTCAAGAGTGAGGAAATATGGGCAAAAAGACTAATTCCAATTGACTAAAATGAGGAAGGGAATCGAATTTGGTTTTGATGAAAAACTCATTCTGGTTTCTCCTACAGTGACTTACGGAAATCACGAAAATCATATCAGGAATCTGTACTTTCATTTGAAACTAGCTTCATTGGGATGCAAACCTATTGTCTTAACTACTTTGTTGCATCACTAACAATCCTTTAAAAAAATCAGTTCTCAAATAAGATATCTGTGGATAGTTCCTTAAAATTACATGTTGCGAAAGTTGTTTCGGCTACGCTGCAGAAATTGCTCTGGGAATGCTTTACACATCTTCAATACAGTTCCGACTCTACCCATCAAATTTCCATATTTGTGGAGTCCTGAAGCAAGACATTTGTAACGGTCGATTTGCTTCGGACGTAAACACCTGAGTCCAGTGATGTTTCTGTAGGTAACCGCAAACATTTTTTATGAAGGTACTGACCCTCTTGTCTCACAATGGGATAAATTGATTAATAGTTAAGGTATTACTTTCAAAATAATAAAAAGTTTACTTACTTGTTTCCATCTGACTCCTTTTCATTCGAATGCGGCCTTATTTCTCCTGAAACCACTCGTTACGACCATTAGGAGACATTACAAGGAGCATATCGTCCACTTTTTAGAAGGTAAAAGCGTTTATAGGGACGTCGTCATACATGTGCGTGTTGAAAGTTGTGTTTGGTATGTTCTAGATTTGACTCGAGGAGCATAAGTGCAATGCTCGTTACAAAACAATCAGTGTTCGTACGAGACGAGCGATTACAATGCTCGATCTTTTCTCTGGATTCTTAATATAACTGATCATGAGTCTGGTCACTGTACACAAAGAAAACACCTCCACAGTGAGAGTAACATCTTGGATGCAGCGCAGATTATGTTTGTCACTTATCGAGTCGTAGAACAGCCAGGGATCTTGAAATCTAAATCAATACTGAGATTAACAGCTGGTTATTTACTTTACTGGCTGACGTAGGGGACAGTAAAATTAATAGTGTGCAAAGTTCTTTAAAAAATGGTTCAAATGGCTCTGAGCACTATGGGACTTAACATCTGAGGTCATCAGTCCCCTACAACTTAGAACTACTTAAACCTAACTAACCTAAGGACATCACACACATCCATGCCCGAGGCAGGATTCGAACCTGCGACCGTAGCGGTCGCGCGGTTCCAGACTGAAGCGCCACTGCGGCCGGCGTTCTTTAAAACTCAAATCAAATTACAAAATGACCCTAACACTGTGGGGAGGTACCAAAAAATGAGGAAGACTGTATGGAGAAAGCGCAGCAAGATCTGTTATTCGGTGCAGCTCACGAAAGTTAACGACGCAACTAGAGGCCGCAAATTTTAGCCAAATTAAGCAACACATATTACGTGGCAAAGTAAGCAAGTAATGACCTGTTCAGAAAGCAGATCACGTTAACGAAATTTGCGACACATACATTTCTCGAAATCAGCTAGCTTGATCAAGTCAGCACCAGACTGCAGCTGGCTCCTTCTCAACGAAGGCTCGAAGACGAATGTCCTGAATCTAAATTCATAGCACCCCTCTATCTACTTAAAAAAAACTCTACATGCAGGGGACGACTCAATGCTGTTGTCAGTGTGACTGTCTAGAATATCGTTCATTTCATGAAAAAAAAAAAGAAACAGAAGAATGCAGCAGAAACTTCCCACTCTTGGTGTAAAAATTACACATTAAAGAACATGAAGTTGGGACAGGCCTGTAGCAGGGTTCCCTCGACTGGTCGGACCCTTCAAGGCAAGTGCGGTGGCGGAGTGACTCAGTTTGATTGGCTACCCAAAATTTTAGAGCGAAAGCAACCTTCATTCTCACATAGGCTGGGTTGTACTACGAGACTCGGCCTTTGATTTTCGTGCAGAAAAGGCAAAAATATCAGTGAGGAGGTGTGCTCTCCTAATGAGATTTACTGGCTGCTTTCTGTTGATATCAGGACCCTGAGACCACCCCACAGTGAAAAACGCAAAGCGTTTGTCCCAAGCGCATAGGTCCAGTACTCACAAAATAATGACTATGAAATAGTGGCAGGGGATGAAATAATATTACCTAGTGATATGTGGGTAGAGTGATCTTATTCATTCTACAGATTTGAAATATTATGTGGATGGAATCCTTTGCTAGATGCAAAGAAAAAAAATCTGATGTCGATTTTTTTCACTGTCGACAATTTACCGTTAGTAAATGGTTCAAATGGCTCTGAGTACTATGAGACTTAACTGCTGAGGTCATCAGTCCCCTAGGACTTAGAACTACTCAAACCTAACTAACCTAAGGACATCACACAGACCCATGCCCGAGGCAGGATTCGAACCTGCGACCGTAGCGGTCGCGCGGTTCCTACTGTACCGCCTAGAACCGCTCGGCCATCCCGGCCGGCTACCTTTAGTAGCATTGTGATTTTTTGAATGCAGCGAGTATGATAATAACATCGTCTGCCACCATAGCTGAGTGATCAGTGTCGCTGACTGCCATGAGAGGGACACAGATTCGATAGCCGGTATTTCCTTGGTGGGAGGACTGGAAAAGAGTCCGCTCAGTCTCGTGATGCCGATTGAGGATCTATTTGGTAGAGTAATAGATGCACCAGGTCTGCTTAGCCAACAACGGCTAGAAGTGCGGTGTGGTGAGCCCCCCTCTCCACGTTGCATCCACATGACGCCATTGACAAGAGGAAGAGATGGTGGTCGGTCGGTCCCAGTTGGTCTGTCTGCGTTCCGAACGTCGGTGCTTGTGACAGTGAAACTCGCAGACAACACGTAAAATCCAGTTGTAGCCGACGGGCACATCAACGCCTCATCTATATCCTTTAAACACGTTTCAAAATTTTGTCCATGTTATTAATTCTGTAAACATTTCACCATTTGGTAACTGTGAAGTGCTGGAACAGTGAACATCTTACTTTCACCACAAAAATGAATAGTAAAAACAACCATAGATTAGAAGTTGTTCACCAGCTAGACGTCGTTCTGTATTACAAGCAATTCTTTGTGATGACGACTTGATTTCAGGGAAAGAAAAGACCTGCAGAATGCTGTTCATGAATGGAATAAAATATGTTACGACTCTTATTTTAGCACCATGACGTGTCAATCACTCCAAAAAACTTGGGTCTGATGTAATATGTGGTTATGACAGATATACAAGATAATACTTGTGAAGTGAATAAGGTTAGCAATAACCTCACAAGATAAAGTAACAGTCACGCCTTTGGAAAGCCGTAAATGTTGCACCAATCGGTGGCTATAGCTGGATGTTACACAAGTGAAGAAATTTCTGGACTTCCTCGCTGAATCGTGCCCACAAAAAAGACTAGAGCACAGTTCGCGATGTTAGCGTGATGCTAGCGGGTGCCTAATTGGAAGTCAGGTGGGATAATTTGCAGTTCAGTCAGCCGATGTCTGAAAGATAAAGCTGTCAAACATACAAGAGTTAAGTTTTATAAGACTGATGTTCTGCCGATGCTATTTTTTAGAATTTAAGCACGGGCAATAAACAAGAAGTCTGAAATGCATATCCAGAATAGGAAGACGGGGCTTATAAGATGTATGAAGGGATGAAAAAGAGCAGACACTGTCAGATGTTAAATACATAGTGTAAAACAAAAATTAGGTTAAAATAAAAGTAAGTGGGCTGAACATCTTCAAAGAATAGATTGTAAAAGATTACCAGTCAATAAAGACCACTTTTTTCTTCTCATTTCACTCTATTAAGTGGGTAGAGTCAGGGGGGAGTGGTAGTATTGTAGTAGCAAAATGGGACTGTTCTCAAACGGTGCAGAGTTTTCTACAAATTTGTTGTAGGTTATTATTGAAACAGAAGATACTGACATAGTGATGATGATTTGCAAGGCGAAATAAGTGCCGTTGATATGGTGGATACTGATGTCAGGGCTTGTGTAGACCGACTAGGAAAATTGTTTGGAATTTATCTGTGAGTGAGCAGGTGGATGGAAGAATTGGATGATGAAATCACAAACAGGAAAGTGGAAGTAACATATAGGAGGCAGTTGATTTTCGAATGCGACAGGGAAAAGGGGTGGGGAGTATGTCGGAACAAGTCATTTGTCAAATAAGCATTGGATGCGTTAGGGTAATGGGACACGATTCGATTGAGTTGAGAATGGAATTGGGACGCTACGGATAAGACGGTGTGAGTGGGATTAAGCAAGGGTATCTAGGCGGGAGAAAAGTGAGATGAAAGTCATTGTGGGAGAATGTAGCATTTGCGTCCAGGTGAAACACGGAACGTACAGGCAGTATGATTTGCAGAGGGATGAGGGGTCGCTGAAAAGCGTGGTGGGTTTAGGACTTAGGGAGTTGTCTGGTGACAAGGTGCGTCGATGAGGCATATGTGGACAGCCATTTCACGTGGGAGGAGACAGTGATTATAGACTGCAGTAAAGGCCAGTGATGGACTGGACGGAAGCTAGAGAATGGTACCGTGGCAGCGGCCACAGAGGAACAGTGCAGCAGAGGCAAGTACCGGCAAGACAGTGATCGCTTCGAACACTGAACGGCGAGCCTAGAGGCGTACTGTGGAAATGTTGTTGTTGGCTGGCTGCCGACGAGAGTTATGTGGGTCGGCCTCTGCACTCGCCAGTCAGGAGGTACGATCGTTAATGTGAAGCACGTGGAACGGCTCTCTCTGCCAGTCGGTGTTTAACATTTTCATATGGGACAATGATACTAGGGTGTCCCAGCTGGAATGACGCGGCGACCGTAGAAAACATCAACGGTAAAATACGTATGTACATTTGTAGAAGCAGTTGACATACACAGGATGTGATGTTCAAGTATTTTATATTACTAATACTCAAATCTGTCAATAAAAGGGGTCCAATTTTTACAAGTTCAGTACACTTGTTTTTGCGTATCGTTCAGGGAATGCTGAGCACTGTCTTACTAAGCTCCTACCTTTATTACAACACCGTAACTGCAGACACGCTCCGTTTAGGCATGTTTTCTTAAGCTTCCTTAACACGACTCATCTGCAACATCTCAGTCGGCGAGGCAGCACCATCACTTCTATTACTGTGGCGCCTGTTTCTTAGCCAGTCGATAATTCTCGAGCCCCGTACCGTCACGTCCAGCGCAGCCGAGCCCCGACTGGTGAGCATCCTCGGCGGCGGCCAGAGGAAGGCGCCGAGTGGTGCAGATAGCATCTTGAGGTAAATCGTAAACACGTACGCCGGTAGGAGGCGCGGCGCGTGAGACTCCGGGGTCGGAAATTCCAGCGAGCGGTGAGCCTACGCAGTGTAGGCATAAAGGCGCCGACCAGCCTGGCAGGGAGGGATCGGGGCGTATGGGGCGCGACCACGCTCCGCCGCAGCGACTGCCACTACCAGATACGAGGGCCGACGCCTTTCGTCTGTGCCCGCCGCTTTCTTTTCATTGCCTGCAAGTACCAACAATTACAGGGAAACTCACCTACTGTCCTAAATGAGCAAACGAAAATTTTAAGTAAACTGCGTTGTATGTAAACACGCCGGACAAAGTGTAGTGGTCCGAGGCAGGCGTAATGGTAGTACCGTGTGACACCACCGATCCTAGTCTTGATAATGACCTCAAGAAGAAAGTCTGCAAGATACTTCAGGTATTTTGTATCCATCTAAAGCTACTCATTGACGAGTAGATACCGTGGAGCTAGCAAGCTACAACGATAATGAATTATACGTTCCACTCAATGTTCCGAATAGTCCCATGTTTATTCTATGACATTAAAACGATCTAGCTCGCCAGTATAACTGACCTCTATTATTATTTTAGTTTATCTTACAATAAGAAGATCATGAAATATTTCTTTTATAGGTTGCAGTAATACTCCGAGAGTATCAGCTATAAATCCGTTGCAGTTGAGGGAAATGGTTATCTAAGTTAAATAATACCTCTAAGTTTTTCGTTGAAACATTAACAAAGACTGCGTGTAATATTTTTCCTTTTAATCATGTCTGAATCAAGTTAGTTTCTTTTTTAAGAAAAAACGCACTGATTTCTTTTAATAACTTCAATTATGTCTTGACCACACTTTTATTTTTCATCGGTCTTACGCGTTTCCACTTCCCCTCATTTCCAAAGGCATTGCTGTGTCAGTCATACAAAAACATAAGACACATCGTATCAACATTCTCGAGCACGAGACAAGTGCAAACTTGTCACTGAGGCAAACTTGTTACTGAGTAGCTTCGGCTTGTGCCGCTGCTCAAATGGCTCTGAGCACTAAGGGACTTAACATCTAAGGTCATCAGTCCCCTAGAACTTAGAACTACTTAAACCTAACCAACCTAAGGACATAACACACATCCATGCCCGAGGCAGGATTCGAACCTGCGACCGTAGCGGATGCGCGATTCCAGACTGAAGCGCCGAGAACCGCTCGTCCACAGCGGCCGGCCTGTGCCGCTGCACTTCAGATATTTTTACTATAAAGAATCGGATTTCGGAAGCAAATAAACTACACGCGGGTTCTCCTGATAAGTAGATTCAAATAACGGCTATTAAGAATGAAAATTTGCTAACGGCGTTACGCAAACCACACTTGCTTCCACTAGTACCATTACAGTGGCCACATAAAACTTTAATGTTTCGGAATAGTAAGGAATGTTGTCCTCGACGGCGAGTGCTCATCAGAGACAAGGGTATCGTCAGGAGTGCCCCAGATAAGTGTGACAAGACCATTTTTTTTTTCTACACTGAAGCGCCAAAGAAACTGGTATAGGCATGCATATTCAAATACTGAGATATGTAAACAGGCAGAATACGGCGCTGCGGTCGGCAACGCGTATAAAAGACAAGTGTCTGGCGCAGTTGTTAGATCACGCCCGGGTTCCCGGGTTCGATTCCCGGCGGGGTCAGGGATTTTCTCTGCCTCGTGATGACTGGGTGTTGTGTGATGTCCTTAGGTTAGTTAGGTTTAAGTAGTTCTAAGTTCTAGGGGACTGATGACCATAGATGTTAAGTCCCATAGTGTTCAGAGCCATTTTTAGTTGTTAGATCGGTTACTGCTGCTAAAATGGCAGATTATCAAGATTTAAGTGAGTTTGAACGCGATGTTACAGTCGGCGCACGAGCGATGGGACACAGCATCTCCGAGGTAGCGATGAAGTGGGAATTTTCCCGTACCATTCACGAGTGTACCGTGAATATCAGCAATCCTGTAAAACATCAAAACTCCGACATCACTGCGGCCAGAAAATGGTCCTACAAGAACGGGACCAACGACGACTGAAGAGAGTCGTTCAACGTGACAGAAATGCAACCTTTCCGCAAATTGCTGCAGATTTTAATGCTGAGCCATCAACAAGTATCAGCGTGCGAATCATTGAAGGAAATATCATCGATATGGGCTTTCGGAGCCCAAGGCCTACTCGTGTACCCCGGATGACTGCACGACACAAAGCTTTACGCCTCTCCTGGGCGCGTCAACGCCGACATTGGACTGTTGACGACTGGAAACATGTTGCCTGGTCGGACGAGTCTCTTTTCAAATTGTATCGAGCGGATGGACGTGTACAGGTACGGAGACAACCACATGAATCCATGGAACCTGCATGTCAGGAGGAGACTGTTCAAGCTGGTGGAGGCTCTGTAATGATGTGGGGCGCGTGCAGTTGGAGTAATATGGGACCCTTCATACTTCTAGATACGACTGCGACAGGTGACACGTACGTAAGCATCCTGTCTGATCACATGCATTCATTCATATCCATATCCTTTACGCGTTCCGACGGACTTGGGCAATTCCAGCAGGATAATGCGACACCTCACACGTCTAGAATTGTTTCTGGGTGGCTCCAGGAACACTCTCCTGAGTTTAAACACCTCCGCTGCGCACCAAACTCCCCAGACATGAACATTATTGAGCATGTCTGGGATGCCTTGAAATGTGCTGTTCAGAGGAGATCTCTATCCCCTCGTACTCTTTACGGATTTATGGACAGTCCTGCACTATTTCAGATATTAGTCGAGTCCATGCCTCGTAGTGTTGCGGCACTTCTGCATGCTCGCGGAGGCCCTACAGTATATTAGGCAGATGTACCGGTTTCTTTGGCTCTTCAGTGTATATACGTAAATAATGTGGCGGACAGGGTGAGCAGCAATCTGCGGCTGTTTGCTTCTGGTGCTGTGGTGTACGGAAAGTTGTCGAAGTTGAGTGACTGTAGCAGAACTAAGATGACTTAGATAAAATTTCGAATTGATTTCATGAATGACACCTTGCTCTAAATGTAGGGAAATATAACTTAATGCAGATGATTAGCACAAACAAAGCCGCACTGTTCGGATACAGCATTAGTAGTGTCCAGCTTGACACAGTCACGTCGATTAAGTATCTAAGCATATCATACAAAACAATAGAAATCGAACGAGCATCCAAGGATTGTCGCAGGGAAGGCGACTGGTCGACTTCGGCTTGTTGGGAGAATTTTAGAAAAGTGTGGTTCATGTTTAAAGAACACCACTTACAGGACACAAGCGCGACCCACTGTTAAGTGTTTGGGATCCGCACCAAGTCGGATTGAAGGAAGATATCGAAGCAGTTCATGGCGGGCTGCTATATTTGATACCGGTAGGTTCGAAGGATACGCAAGTATTACAGAGATGCTTGGAAGTCCAATAGGAATCTGTGGAGGGATGGCGATCTACTTTTCGAGAAACACTATTGAGAAAATTTGGAGAATTAGTATTTGAAGCTGAATACAAAACGATGCTGCTGCTACCAGCGCACATTTCGCTTAAAGACCACGAACAAGATCAGAGAAATTATGGCTCGTACAGAGGGATGCAGATAGTCGTTTTTCGTTCACTGTATTTGCGGGTGGAACAAGAAAGGAAATGACCAATAGTGGTGCAGGTTACACTCCACCGCGCGCATACAGTGGCTTGCGGAGTGGGGTAGATGTAGTCGTAGAGCACTAGCTCGCGGAAGGCAAAGGTGCATAGCTCGTTTTATTCTAACAGGAAGTTTTATTTGTAATATTGGAAGACGGTAGTGTTCCAATGTTCTTACTTATCATGAAGATGAAAGGGCAATATTCATCAGCGAAAATACTGAAGTAAACATCCTGGTTCTCGTTCACTGTGAGGAGAGAACTCACGCCATGGTACGAAAGAAGCCCCCAAACTTCACAGAGCCGTCTATGGCCGGAATTACAACCTCTGTTGCGGGTTCCAAGCTTCATTGGCCCATCGCTGGACTTGACGTATTACAGCTCGTCCGACTACTGTACTCGCCTACATTCAACAACTGTGTAGTTTCTGTTTGGTCCATTGAAGAGATGCGGCTTCACATGCCGCTGTGAGTGATGTCCATTAGATCCAAATTCATTTGGAAAAGGAGTGAGATGGACTTGCACTCACCGAAAGCAGCAATTCCTGTCGGATTTGAAACCAATTGCGATTTTCAAGGCATGAAAATCGTCTCCGTTTCCTGTTGGTTAGGATTTGTTCACAACTTTTGTTCTTACGCCACTTATCACTGTTGCGAGTGGTACGCCAATCTTTGAAGACACATTGCACAGTCCACGATGATAGACTGACAGACTGGGAAACTTCATGGAAATGCTCGAACAGTCTGTCATGTCTCCACGTCGATTCGTTTTACTGCGCTGATTTCATACATCCGGCTGGCACTGAAACGCCCTGCTAAACCCGCAGAACAGGAAAGGTATTTGGAATTGTGGTAAGGGGCCAAAATGAGCGGCTATTAGTTACAATCGAACACATATAACTTTATTTATTTGACCAAACATTACAATACAAATTTTTGAACTTAGTTATCGGCTGAATACGCCACACTATCTTATGCCTTAAGGGCACAACTACTTTAATTTAAAAAGAAAACAGCTAAAAGCCATTAACTCAAAATTCAGACGCCAAAAAGAATACTTAGAAGGCAGAAGGCCTCACGTTAAGTAAGTTCTATAATTTGGCTGAAGGCCAAAAAATCTAACACTTGAAAAGCAACAACCTGAATTTGAAGACGGCTGAAGGCCGATGATTTAAGATTCAAGGTAAAATTAAATAAAAAAACACAAGGCAAAATGCTTTATTTTCAATTAGGCTGAAGGCCCCAAACAGTCTGCTGTTCGAAGGACGAGGATCCTTAATTTAAAAACGGTTGAAGGCCCCATGACTTAAAACTCAAGATAAAATAAATTTAAACAACAAAGCCTTATCTTAAATTAGGCTGAAGGCCCCAAACAATCTAACATCTGACAAGCAAGAAACTTTTAATTTTAAAACGGTTGAAGGCCCATGACTCAAAACACAACTAAAATAATGTTTAGTAGGCAGAAGGCCCAAGGCTTTATCTTTAAACAATATTTTAATCAAGCTGAAGGCCCAAACAATCTAAAACTTGAAAAGCAAGGAACTTTAATTTTAAAGCGGCTGAAGGCCCATGACTTAAAACACCACTAAAAACAATTCAACTTTAATTCTGAACCATCGGTTATGAGCCATACAAATACACACAACATAAAATAAGAAAAGGTAGTGCAGCTAACGTCGCTCAGAAGTTTCGGGGGTCGGCCAGCACTTGAAATACTAACGTTCACTTAGGTGAGACGGGCAGTCCATCCAACCATTCTCGATTCGACGACAACCCAACCAACAGACAGTCAACGGACCCACCGACAAGATAACTTGCGCTCCACTCGATCAGCACACAACCGGGAGTTCAATGCAAACGTAAAAGGCACGGACTCCCACAACCAAGCATACATTAAACTTTCGAACTACACACCATGTTGGACAGCGACAACACGGTGAGGAAAGGACACTGCCCAAATTTACGTCAACGGCCTGGGCAGGTAACCGGAACGTTAGCAGCCACAAGGCAGAAAATTCCGCTGGTACACTTCAATTGCAAATAACTAAATACAGTTAGACTCCACCAGACGGTGGCTTAACCTTCTCCAGCCGGCCGGAGTGGCCGAGCGGTTCTAGGCGCTACATCCTCGAACCGCGCGACCGCTACGGTCGCAGGTTCGAATCCTGCCTCGGCCATGGATGTGTGTGAAGTCCTTAGGTTAGTTAGGTTTAAGCAGTTCTAATTTATAGGGGACTGATGACCTCAGTAGTTAAGTCCCGTAGTGCTCAGAGCCTTCGCCAACTCGAACACACACGTTGTTGCTCGTGGGAATGTCCCAACAGCCAACAACGAGAACCAAACGGCACAGTGTGAACAGTTTTGACTTGCTGGTAAATTACATCCAAACTCAACTTTCCTGTCCAGGGTTGGCGAGCCACGGCCCTCGTAGCAATGGGAACAGCCCCACACACTCCGACACTGCGTAGAGACCGCCAGCGGGCCCGGCCAAACCACGCCCCACGGAGATTTCCTCGCTGCTCCACCCCAACCGACTGACTGCCCGCACACAGCACAGCCAGAAACTATGAGCACCAGACCGAAGATAGTACAAGGTGCGCATATCGATACCACCGCTGCTGCCTCTCACGGAGAGAGCGAACAACAGCATAATCGCAATAACCACGGGAAACCAAACACAGAATAGGAACCAAGGTTTAAACCAACGCATACATGAGCCCAATACGGCTCAGGCACATATGCACAACTTCACAGCCATGACGTACTCCTTCAGTGAAGGGTAAGATCATTGTCTGATGGCACTTCTACACCGTGTACAGCTCTCTAAAGCGATTCATTCTCGATTAGATCGCGCGGAGCTACGAAATTACGGGGTGCTGAATGATACGTTTCACCCATTCCTCCAAATAGACCCAGACTTATTCTGTGGCATTAAGATAGATTTATTTAGAGGGCTACTCAAGGTGCGATAGTGCTCTTTTTGCATTCTATACATTTACTTCATTATTTAACATTAATGAACGGCTTTAAAATCTATAACCTGTATGTGCAAACATCAACTTATATCTGCAAGCGAAGATGTCTTATAAATAGGCGAAACGCGTCTGGGTTTACAAGTGAAACGTGAAACCTAATGTGCAGCATGCAATTGGTTTTTTTGTTTTAAACTACTAGTATTTTAAACTATTGCTGTTTTAAACTACTTCTGTTTATATACTTAAGTAATTAATACAAAGAACGGTTACATCACAAAAATTTCAATGAAGTGCTTCGTCTAAGCGAAGTAGGTTGGTTGCAGAAAGTAGGAAAAGTTTCTGTCGGGAACCGAGAGAAAGAGGGTAGGAAACCTTGAAACACTGTAATTTATCGGGGCTTAGCCGACAGCGCTGTGGTTGTCATCGTACGTGAGCTTCGCGCTTTCTATTCCTGTTGTCCACGAGTAGCTTCCTGTTCCGGCCACAGACGGTTGCCGCAAGCGTCGAAGTGCTCACTGGTCAGCTGTCTCGTGGCATCCGTGTCTCAACTCGTGATAGCCGTCATCTGGGCGAAAGGCTGCTGTCCGCTGCTACTCTAGAATTCCTTCCTCCCAGATTCAACCAGTAAGCAACTTGAATACATAATGGAATTGTAGCACATGAACATTTCAGAAATCTTGTATTTCTTTGCGGCAGGTAGCAGAATTAAGCTGTGTTCAAGTGCAGATTGTTGCCAGTTGTTAGCTCGTGATTCACGCATGGAAAGAGAGAACTGTAAATCTGCTTAGGGATATACATATTGTCTTGCTGCTTACGGAATTAACTTACGAGGAGAAGAGCAGTAGTTATAGCGCCCTTGGAAAAGGGGCATATCGTGCTTCTCAGCAAGACAATTATGTGTAGAATGTGGAGAAGGAGAAACCAAACGCTGGAAACAATACCAAAAGCGCAGACACGAGCATCAACTAAGGCACGCTGTAAGGCTATGTATGTAGCTGAAATGAGAATATTATGAAGAATTTGTATCGTCGCTAGTAATGATATGATCAGAAACGAGGGAATAAGAGGCAGTGTCGAATGACGGAGATATCAAAGGAGTTTCAATAGAGAAGGCTAAGGTTGTTTGGACACGTCTGCACGAAGGAATTACGTATGTCTTTTTTTGACGTAGAAAAGGTTTACGACATAGGGCTATGGGAAGAAATATGAATGTGTGTGAAAGGGAACTGCCGGAGAAATATGTGCGTTTTATTCAGGATACGTGTAATGGAGCCAGAATGCAGGTAGCATGTTGGATACCATCTTCAGTTGGATTGCCTCAAGGGTCTGCATTCAGCCAGAATGTTTTTTCTGGTCATTGACGTCTTGTCAGAAGATCTCAGAGAGCAAACACCTTGCTGTATGATGTTTGCAGATGATAGTGATGTAGCGCCAACAAGGATGAGCTGGAAAAAGAGATAGGAAAGTTGAAGAAAAACCTTGGAAGACAGATGGATTAAAACCAGTAGGAAGGAAATGGAGTACATATGCGTATGAGGACAAGGGGAGGTAACAATGTAGTTGTATAGACACGAAAGAAAGTCGCTAGTTCTAGCACTCAGGGTCAACAGCGTCTAATGATGACAATTCAGGTATGTCAGCAGCCCGTTGAGTGCAAGTAGATCTCATGAACTGGAATAGTTCATCACGTTAACTGTGTGATAGAGAATAAATCAGAAGGCTAAATAAATGGTATATAAGTCAGAAAAGACTATAAATCCAGAGTTTCAAGGCTCAACCCTCAGTCGATATCAGACCTTTTTCTGTACCAGTTCACACTTATTTACCCTCGAGCAATGATTTGTTTATGTGAAAAATACCGGGTAAAGTGGGATCACATGGGGTAAGGCGAATCAAAGACACAGCGTACTAAATCACTGCTATCTGGGCGACATGTAAGAGAAACACAAACACTGAGATGTATTGAGGAAGCTATAACATGTATGTTGCTTATCTGTGCCTTAAGGAACACGAAAAACGAAAATTGTGGCAACCATCAGTAATTACTGCCATAGGGTGCCTTCAGAGCTCCATGATTTCAACAAAAACAAACTGTGACAGCACCCACGGGTGAGAATTGTATCGAAGCAATATAGTATTTGCAATATATGTGAAACCAATTTTTAGCATAATTTTTCTTTTAGTTATTTTGCCTAACGCGACTTTTTTGGAATTTCACAAGGATCCGACAAAACATTAGTCAGCCACTTTTAAAAGAGCACAATAGCACCTCGGGCCATCACTCGTGGTTGTCGTGCTGCATGGCGGGCGACAGTCAGATTGGTAGACCATCGCAGTTTGGGGCGTCTTAAGACACGTCTTCGGCCAGGAATCTCATTGACTGGAGTAGAATTGTCTTCAGTGGCGATTCCCGCTTCTAACTGAGCCCCGATAACAAGCGAAGACGTGTCTGCAAAAGTCTCAGGCAACGGTGGGATACCAGGCTGACTGTGGCCCCCCATACGGCCTGACAAGCAGACTTACGGTCCGATGTGCCATTTCTTTTCACAGCAGCGGCACCCTTAAGGCACAACGATACGTCAACAATATTCTACGCCCCGATTGTTGCCCTTCATTGCAAGCCATCTTGGGAATACATTTCAGAAAGATAATGCCCACCGGCACGTGACGACAGTTTCTACTGCTTGTCTTCGAGCTTGCCAAATTCTGCGTTGGCCAGCAAGGTCACCAGAGCTCTTCCAAATTCAGAACGTTTGGAGCATTATGAGCGGGGCCCTCTAAATCAACTCGGGATTATGGAGATCTAACGCACCAACTGGACAGAATTTGGCATGATATCCCTTAGGAGGACAGCCTACAACTCTGTGTCTCAGCGCCAATCCGAATAGCTGCTTGTATATGTGCCAGAGGTCGTCCAGCACGTTATTGACTTGCTCCGTTTGTGAAGCTCTTTCTCTTGAATAAATCACCCAATTTTTCTGAAATTGTAATCATATGTTTGCCTGTATACGTACCTCTCGTCTACTGATTTCAGCTTCTTCTTTTCCTTTTTCTTTTTCCAACACTTGGGATCGACGTATTTGGCAAGTGTTCTCACTCTTCACTTTTTTTTAGATTTTTCTCCCCTGTCATATGCACAGCCGATCTATCTCCTTCTTGGTCTTCCTATTATCTGCCACTTTTCGCTATCATTTCTACCATTCTCTGGCCAATATAGGTATCGTTCTTCCACACGATGTGACCAAACCATTGCAGTCTTCTGTCTTGAACCTCGTTTGGTACTGCCTCTTATACTCTCGTTTCTGATCCTGTCACCTCTAGTGACGACACAAATTCTTCATAACATTCTCATTTCAGCAACATACATTATCTTACGGCATGTCTTAGTTGGTGCCCATGTCTCTGCTCCATCCAGGAACGCAGATCTCTCTTCTGACTTCTGGATTCATAGTCTCAAATTTACTCTCTTAGTAGGCAAGCCACGTGTAATTTCTTCTTGAGACCCTGGGTTTAGGTGCCTCCTATCGGAGTTTTCATACCACCCATTTACACAAGTTTCACGTTTGGAAAGCCTGTTCCATTACCTTCTTCCGGGACTTCTTATTGTCAGTAAATTTAATGATGGTAATTGAAAGACGCCGTGCCTATATGTGGAGGCATTTCCCGTGACCATTTTCCGTGCTTGACTGTTCAAATGGGTCAAATGGCTCTGAGCACTATGAGACTTAACATCTGAGGTCATCAGTCCCCTAGAACTTAGAACTACTTAAACCTAACTAACCTAAGGACATCACGCACATCCATGCCCGAGGCAGGATTCGAACCTGCGACCGTAGCGGTCGCGCGGTTCCAGACTGTAGCGCCTAGAACCGCTCGGCCACCCCGGCCGGCCGTGCTTGACTGTGAGCTTACTTTGACACACTACTCTGAACTAAAATGCGTATTTTCCTATTCACGTACGTAGTTCCTACTATGGCCGGAGATGAAGTTTTCTTTGTCAAAAGAAAGAATGCCAGGGCCTAACGTCCCATCGACGATAATGTCAAAAAATGGCTCCAAGCACTATGGGACTTAACGTCTGAGGTCATCAGTACCCGAGACTTAGAACTACTTAAACCTAACTAATCTAAGGACAACACACACATACAAGCCCGAGGCAGGATTCGAACCTGCGACCGTAGCAGCAGCGAGGTTTCGCACTGAAGCGCCTAGAACCGCTCGGCCACAGCGGCCGGCACGACGATAATATTATTAGAGGTTGGACACAAGGTCTTATTATTGAATATGGGGTTGGAAACCGCACTTTAAAAGAAACCATCCCGGAATTCGCCTTAAACGACTTAGGGAAATCACGGTAAACCAAACCTTGGATGTTTTATGAGTAAAACCGCCTCGGTCGTTTAATGCAAGGTCGTTTCGGCTACTGCCGTCATCAGACCAAAACTTAGTACTTACAGAACAATGTTCACTGCTTATCAATAAAATCTACGGCAGTGCTTAAGCATGGTTTTTATTGACACTGAACGTTGCTTCACTAGTTCTAAGTTTTGGTCAGATGATGATAATAGCCTGCATGACACTATAAATAATGTAATATACCGATCTAGACGCTTTTATTCACAAAATATCCGTGTGATAGTTTTTAATATCCTTGGATGGCTATACAGGGATTTGAACTGATGCCGTCTCGAATACAAATCAATTGTCTGAACCATTGCATCATCTCGCTCTCTTTTCGTAGTTGAATAATAACTAGACGGCAACTCTCTCTCACTCTCTATAGGGCAGAAAGGTGGCTGTGGTGCCGCTGTAGTGGTGGAGTCCACAGTTTAACTTATCCGATAATACTCTGGGTAGGGATGAGTTACTTTCAAGCATGACCAGCGCCAGAAACGTATAGATGATTATTCGACTTGTTACTGTCAGGTGTATGTTGAAAATTATTCGACACTGTAGTTGCCGTGCTGCATGGGAGTCGTGACAAATTAGGCGTATGGCCAGTTAAACGGAGAGCGGCCACGCCGCGCTCTGCTGCCGGTGTACAGAGTCCTACCAAATACGGGCGGCCGCCGTAAGTGCCGGAGGCGTGTGCGGCATAAACAACAGTTTAGTAAGGCACGCCGGCTTCTTTACGGCTGTCACGCAGCAATCGGCCAGCAACGAAACAATTTGTTGCGACGTGGCGTGGCGCGGCCGCCTTTGTCCACGGAGATGTATGTGTGCCCTGTCGCGCTGCCGCCCTTATGCAAATGCTCATGTCCCCACATCAGCGTAAACTAAGGGCCAAGCCGCGCCTGCACTAGCCGCGGCTTTTCACTGGCAGGCGTCGTTCGTCTTGCCCGAATCTTCGTCTTCTCGGCCCCTACTTTTAATGCTCAAAATTGCTCTTCAGAGGAAATAGCCGAATGGATTTTGAACTACCCAGATGCTTCCTTCTGCCACTGCGGAGAAACAAAATTAGCGCAGATTTACTGCCAATTTCGTTTCTCGGTCTTCGCTCCGCAAATAATACGATTTTTTATTTACTGATGTGCTCAGAGCTTAGCGTGAGTTTTATTTCTACATATGATGTGCTTGCTGTTGTTTTCACATACTAGTTCGGGTGCAGGCATCGGGGTCACAAACATTATGGTTGGTCCTTTACCGGTGGGCCAGTTCAGGGCAACTATTGCACCCCGTTTGGTGTCCATCAGGTATACTGTGGCTCTTAAGGAGAGCTCAGCCAGTATTGCCTGTAAGATCTGTCCTTCTCTGTCTTCTGTGTCTCCCCCTGTATAGAAAAAAATACAACGTGAAACATTAAGGCAAACATTTTAACATGTGAAATCCTTATATATGGTGTCTCTCCTAAGAGTCGACAGGCATATTTTCACTGATGTTTGATTAAAGGCCGGCCGGGATGACCGAGTGGTTCTAAGCGCTACAGTCTGGAACCGCGTGACCGCTACGGTCGCAGGTTCGAATCCTGCCTCGGGCATGGATGTGTGTGATGTTCTTAGGTCAGTTAGGTTTAAGTATTTCTAAGTTCCAGGGGACTGATGACCTCAGCTGTTAAGTCCCATAGTGCTCAGAGCCATTTGAGCCATTTTTCATTAAATACTTGCACTTTCGTTTTTGCATTGTGTAGACGGATTCAGGCCAAATAAAAAGCGCTCGTCACGTCCTTCATACGAGACCCATTGTCGATGAAGAGCATTTCTCTGTTTTACGTTACAACAAAATGATTTTCAAAACGGAATTTTGCTTGCTTATTTCATACAGCCGTCCCAAGTTATTCTAGTGCACTCTAGCAGCGACACCAGCGCCCTGGCCCGCGCTGACAGTTACTGCCAAGCAGAGCTACTCAATCGCTGCTGTATTGCTGTTTATTGGTTCAAATGGTTCAAATGGCTCTGAGCACTATGGGACTTAACATCTGAGGTCATCAGTCCCATAGAACTTAGAACTACTTAAACCTAACTAACCTAAGGACATCACACACATACATGTGCGAGGGAGGATTCGAACCTGCGACCGTAGCGGTCACGCGGTTCCAGACTGAAGCGCCTAGAACTGCTCGGACACATTGGCCGGCGCTGTTTATTCATCGTGTTTTAATACACACATGAAATAAAGTTTTGCATCACCTCGGTTCCAGAGTTCCGGAACCTGTACAGAGATCAACATAAACATCATTTTAGAGATCAATATAAACATCATTTCCGCCCTTTTTATTTCTCATGAAAACCAAACATTGCATATTATACCACCATACAGTGAGACCTTCAGAGGTGATGGTCCAGATTGCTGTACACACCGGTGCCTCTAATACCCAGTAGCACGTCCTCTTGTATTGATGCATGCCTGTATTCGCCGTGGCATACTATCCACAAGTTCATCTAGGCACTGTTGGTCCAGATTTTCCCACTCATTAACAGCGATTCGGCGTAAATCCCTCAGAGTGGTTGGTAGGTCAAGTCGTCCATAAACAGCCCTTTTCAATCTATCCCAGGCATGTTCGATAGGGTTCATGTCTGAGAACATGCTGGCCACGCTAGTCCCACTCTTCAACGACGATTCGGCGTAGATCCCTCAGAGTGGTTGGTGGGTCACGTCGTCCATAAACAGCCCTTTTCAATCTAACCTAGGCATGTTCGATAGGGTTCATGTCTGAGAACATGCTAGCCACTCTAGTCGAGCGATGTCGTTATCCTGAACGAATTCATTCACAAGATGTGCCCGATAGGAGCGCAAATTGTCGTCCATGAAGACGTTTGCCTCGCCAGTATGCTGCCGATATGGTTGCACTATCGGTCGGAGGATGGCATTCACGTATCGTACAGCCGTTACGGCGTACGTCCGCCCCGCATAATACCACCCCAAAGCAGCAGGAATCCTCCACCTGGCTGCACTCGCTGGACAGTGTGTCTAAGGCGCTCCGTCTGACCGGGTTGCCTCCAAACATGTCTCCGACGATTGTATGGTTGAAGGCATATGCGACACTCATCGGTGAAGAGGACGTGATGGCAGTTCTGAGCGGTCCATTGGGCATGTTGTTGGGCCCATCTGTGCCGCGCTGCATGGTGTCATGGTTGCAAAGATGGTCCCCGCCATGGACGTCGGGAGTGAAGTTGCGCATCATGCAGCCTATTGCACACAGTTTGAGTCGTAACACGACGTATTGTGGCTACGCGAAAAGTATTATTCAACATGGTGGCGTTGCTGTCAGGTTTCCTCCGAGCCATAATCCGTAGGTAGCGGTCATCCACTGCAGAAGTAGCTCTTGGGCGGCCTGAGTGAGTCATTTCATCAACAGTTCCTGTCTCTCTGTATCTCCGCCATGTTCGAACAACATAACTTTGGTTCATTCGGAGACATCTGGACACTTCCCTTGTTTAGAGCCCTTCCTGACACAATGCGGATGCGATCGAACCGCGGTATTGACCGTCTATGCATGGTTGAACTACAGATAAGACTAGCCGTGTACCTCTTTCCTGGTGGAACAGATCGACTGTCGGACTCCCTCCGTCTAGTAGGCGCTCCTCATGCATGGTTGTTTACATCTTTGACCGGGTTTAGTGACACCTCTGAACAGTCAGAGGGATTGTGTCTGTGATACAATATCCACAGTCAACGTCTGTCTTCAGGAGTTCTGGGAACCGGGGTCATGCAGAACTGTTTTTGATGTGCGTATATCGATCAAGCGAATGTTGGACTAGGCTAATTTGGGAGCGATCTATCGAACGGACACGTAAAATTACGATTTAATAAACAATTATTTTTAATAGTGAGAAACAGACGTTTTCTGTTGACAATGGGGTCGCATGGAAAACATGATGAGCAGTAACTGCCCGGGCGGGCTCCGGGTACACAACGGAAAAACGAAATTGCAGTTATCTGCCGAAGCAGCAGAGAAAATGGCCTGATGACTCTTACGAGGGACAACCGGTATGTATCACTGGAGGATGACGGTTCAAATCCGCGTCCGGCCATCCTAATTAACGTTTTCCGTTATTTCCCTAAATCGCTTCAGGCAGATGCCGGGATGGTTCCTTTGAAAGGGCACGGCAAACTTCCTTCCCCATCCTTCCCCAATCCGATGGGACCGATGACTTTGCAGTTTGGTCCCCTCCCCCAAAGCAACCAATCAAAAAGTTTCAGTTCGAAGGCCATACACTATAGAATCGGTATTCCAATCATAAGAAATGATCGAGAGCATTGACACTCTCCATAATCGGTATGCCAATCATAAGAAATCGCCGAGAGCACTGAGAAGATCATCCCACCGACGCACCCAGCTGAAGGTACCCATTTGGCAAAATGCTGTGTCCTGCTGCGTAAAGAAGACCGTAACTGCCTGCTGCACATCTTCCTCCGACAGGAATCGTCGACCCTACAACGTCTTTTATAAGAGACCGAAGTCGTGATAATCGGATGGGTAGAGATGAGAACTATAGGGCGGATGCTAGAGTGCCTCCCACTTGAGTTGTGGTAGCTTCTACGTTACGGCATTTGCGATATGGAGACGTGCGGCAGCACCCCCTGTCTCAATTTTCCCGGACTTTTGGCTGTAATTGTTGTTTTCCACAGATATGCTGCTCCATACACATTCTTCATTCTCCTATGGATGTCTACCGGTTTTTGTGCTTCGGCAGCGAAGAACAGAATAACAGCACGTTGGTGCTGTTCGGACGCATTTGGTCGCCATAGTTACCGTTCCCACATTTACTGCACGCACGTCGGATATAAAGAAAGGAATGCCACACTAATTCCTCGCCTACAGGCCAAAGGTTATATACCTGCAACGGATTCGCCCTACGTTGCGTATACGCTACACCAAAGCCCTCAAACGGAAACTTTTTGATCACCCCTTGTACATGGAATAATGAAAGCTGTTTGAACACCCCTCTAATTAGGTGCAGGAGAAAACTGACTTATCGCAAAAATCTTCATGTCATAAGGAGTAGGTACACCGAATGTCCTTCGCGTTTTTTTTTTTTTTTTTTTTTTTTTCAATGTCTGTAACGGGCTGAGAATGGAGTCGAGCTATACCTGGGTAACGGATCCACGTACATGATTCCATGGTGATCCCCTCTGCGCCAGACGTTGTCAGCGTTAGTGGACGACGAGTGGTGGCGTGACAGTCTCCCGGCAACACACGGCCATATTTCAGTGCGCGACAGATCTCGAGATCGTGCTGGTCAGGGGACAGACAGACTCTGTTTTGACGCACGTCAGGACATCACTGGCAACATGCGGTCTTTATTTATATTGCCGAAAGATTAATTCGCAGCCACTGACCTTAACACGCCACAATTATAAAGCCTTCTCTAGAAATTACCGGCTGCACGAACAAGATGGCGTCGTATTGTGTACCGAACGGCACCCGACGCCACTACGCCATGTGCTGGGACCAAATGGCGATGACGAATGAAATCTTTCAACTTTCGTTCTACTCAGAGCCTCTGCACTTAGGTACGTCCGTACGCAGAACCGGCACTCGCCTGAATAGACGACGTGGCGCCACTCCTGTGTCAAGAGTTGTCTTTGGTCACACCACTGTTGGCGTGCCGCCTTTCCCTGCTGCAGTGCCTACGCTGACAATTTGGCATTACTCGCACGAAACACTGCTGTGCTAGGCGAAGCCTATCAACAGCTGGAGAAAGCTGCAAGGGAACTTGGCCTGACAGTCAGCGTCGAAACGTCGAAAAGACCAAGTATATGGCAATGACCAACCAACAAAACCTACCAAATCTCAGGATAGCCGACAGGGAGTTCGAAAGGGTGAGAGGCTTCAAGTAGCTTGGGTCGACTGTCACTGAGAAAAATGACACTGGCAGTGAGGTGAAAGCCAGAATAGCAGCAGGTAACAGATCCTACTTTGCCGCTTTACCCATGCTTAGCAGTTCGCTTCTGTCACGAAAATCCAAAATCCTCATTTACAAAACAATTATAAGACCAGTGGTTATGTATGGTGCCGAAACGTGGACCATGGCTGTAAATAAGGAAAGGATCCTTAGCATATGGGAGAGAAAGGTGCTACGTAAAATATGTGGCCCAATATATGATCAAGAATGTTGGCGCATTCGTGCGAATGCAGAAGTACAACACCTTTTTGAAGAACCTGACATTGTTACTACCATTAAAATAAGAAGACTGCGGTGGGCAGGGTACGTGGTCAGAATGGAAGAAGACAGAGCAAGGCTGGAGGCAGGCGGCGGAGGGGACGCCCCAGAAAGAGATGGGTGGATGGAGTTGAAGAAGACATGAAAAAGCTGGATGTCAGAGGATGGAGATGGAAAGCCACGGATCGGATAGAATGGCAGGATATTGTGATGATGGCCAAGACCCTTCAAGGGCTGTAGAGCAGAGGAGTAAGTAAGTAAGTAAGCGTCAAGGAAAGTCCCAACAATAGTCGCCTTGGAGACACTTTGTGGTGTTCCAGACACCGTCGCACTGTCCTTGTGAATACTTTTCTTGTTGTAAATAACTCATGACTCGAAATACTTAACATGGCTGCACAGTCCTGCACGGCAGAGCGAACAATATATCTCACGTCTTGGGCGCTAGTCACTCGCGGCCGTTTAGTTCCTGAATGCGGGTGCAAGTGGCCCTCCTGAACTCGTCGTTTACATATTCGCACGACAATCGAGGGTTCCCGGCTAACGGGTGCAGCAATGCCGCAGAACGAAAAGTCGCAGTCTCCACAGGCTACAATCATTCTGTTGTTGGATTCCAGCACGTGCTGGTAGACGTTTCACCTTCTCACAAGAGGCACATCACGGTAATACCACGAACAAACATTCAAAAACGATTTATGAATGAGGAATTCGCTCTGTGTTCTTTCTCTATAAGGTATCACGTCAAAAATATCAGGACACATCTGTGTTATAAATCACAAGCTATTGTCAACGAGATTTTACACTCTTATTGTGTTACCAAACCAGTATTCACATTACGGTCGCACAAGGTTCTCTTCTAAGATGCCGTCTCCTATTGGAAAGGATGCCTGTCGTATTGAATAATCATGATAAATGTCTTGTTTCTTGGATGTTATCAAAAGCTCACTGCGAAGCACAGTATTACTTTCACCAAGCATGAGAGTTAACAGAAGACAGACTCAATTGTACACGATCTTTTTGTATTTCCCCTACTACAAGGAGCAGCATGAAAGTAACTCTTCTCAAAAACGAAATCTAATTTCACCTGGCTTGGTAAGATTTACAACAGCAGACCGCAGATGCAGAAACTAAATGATACTACAGTGATCATAGCGTTCTGGCAATTCAGATACGATACACTACAAAACCAAAACCAAAACCAAAGTCAACAGTATGTTAAAGATACGTCACAGAAGTAGTATCCGAAAAGGGTGTCTGTGCGAAGGCGTTTCATATGACTTGGTCCAATCTGTATAAATCAACCACATATTAAGCGTCAGATTTGGCGTAAGAGGGTGAAGTTAGTTGTGTACACTGCATGATCAAAAGTGTCTTGACACGCAAATGTAATTCTGAACTGATCAACAGGTGTCACGAGAGGCGGACCCTCTACCCTCTATTACAAAAGAAGGCGGGGGGTATTGTGTTGTCAGTACAGAAGCATTAACAGCAGAATGGGTGGGACACAAGAGCTCACTGACTTCGAACATGGATTATTCGTTGGCTGTCACCGAAATAACAGATCCGATCGGGGACATCTGCCTAAGCTGACTTGGTGATATGACTGTGAAGTGGAAACGCAAGAACAACCAGAGCTAAACCAACACCAGGCACACATCTTGTACTGACGGACAGGAACCGTCGAGCATCGTGGACGGTGGTTGCAAAAAACCGCGTGAAATCGGCGGAGCAAATCACGCCGGTAAATACCAAACGATGCCTCGCTCGGTATAAGGAGCGCAAACACTAGACGATTGAACGGTGGAAAAACGTTGTGTGGAGTGACTAATCACGGTACACAATGGGGAGATCCGACGGCAGGGTGTGGGTATGGCGAATGCCGGGTGAAAGTCATGTGCCAGTGTGCGCAGTGCCAACAGTAAAATTCGGAAGCGGTGGTGTTGTGGTGTGGTCGTGTTTTTCATGGAGGAGGTGCGGCGGAGCGGTTCTTTCCGTCCATTTACGATGGACCTGCACCTACCTGTGAACATTGTCTCAGCAGATCATCAGTAGTAAAGCCGAGTGAAACCTACTGTACTTCGACGTGAACCAGGCTGCAATTTAAGTCACTAATCTACGTTTCGGGAGAAAGTTTTCACACAAATGAAAGGTTGGAAATTTTGTCCTCAATTAATATATTCTGAAACTTAGGTGAACAAGTATCACCGCTGGCCGGTGTGGCCGTGCGGTTCTAAGCGCGTCAGTTTGGAACCGCGTGACCGCTACGGTCGCAGGTTCGAATCCTGCCTCGGGCATGGATGTGTGTGTTGTCCTTAGGTTAGTTAGGTTTAAGTAGTTCTAAGTTCTAGGGGACTGATGACCTCAGTAGTTAAGTCCCATAGTGCTCAGAGCCATTTGAACAAGTATCACTGCCAAGCCCGTGCTAGTCTTAACACAGTCACTCATAATCCCTTTCACTCACGTGTTGCAGTTCCCGAAAACGTGATAGCTACAAAAATACTGATTGTTTTTTATTGATAATGGTCGCCAAATATTAAGTCTGTCGGTACCAAATGCAGTCACAGTTTTTAACCACCGACCTGCTCAATACGCTACGCGGAATATATGTCTTTTCTCATCACAAAATTCACTTAAAAATTCGTAAATTTCTACACACCCATCGGAATAATTATGCCGTCACTTTACCACAATTTTGTTGTATGTAACACTGCTAGATCCGGCAACTTATCATTTCCATCGGAACTACTACTACACACGTCCGAACTGATTCATGGCAAGGCTCCGACTCCTCTCTAGACTACTCTAAGTCTTCTCTACCAACAGAGAAAGGCGCGCGAAGAATATTGCTTTACCATTGGTCAGTTTACTCAACAGCCAATAACAAAACAACATTCTCCCGCGTCAATCCGCGCTTTTCATCAATAACCAATCGCAAAATAGTAACGACTGCACTTTTTACCGACGGAATTATCTAATATGCTGAAGTTTTGCTTATGCATAAAGTTATTTACTATTGTTATTTATACCTGAATTAACTTTCCCTTTACCATAAACTTACTTTAAAAATGTATTCTACAAAAAACCCCTTTGTCCATATCCATACTTCTTCGAAATGTTCCCACACTACATCCTACTACATAACTCGTTAAACAATTATCTTCATATTAACCTTAAACCACAGTTTATGAAAAACATTGTATTACTTTAGTGCACTCTAGTGGGCACAATCGAAACTAAAATCACTGTCCCCCTATTCAATATTGTCCTCTATCGGCTGATACATAAACTACGTGCGCGTCCAGTCTCCCGGCACCATCTGTCACTCTCCAGCTCTGAGACACATCTCCCACTTAACCGCCTCCAAGGCAGGATCGTTATACGGCGCTACGCCTCAGGGGCTTGAACAACTTTTTGTTTTGCGTGGCACTATCACAGTACAGGCCTAATTGATGTTTTAAGTACCTTCTTGCTTCCCACTGTTGAAGACCAATTCGGGGAAGGTGATTGCATCTTTCAACACTATCGAGCACCTATTCATAATGCACGGCCTGTGGCGGAACACGACAATAACATCCCTGTAATGGACTGGCTTGCACAGAGTCCTGACCTGAATCCTATAGAACACCTTTGGGATGTTTTGGAACTCCGACTTCGTGCCAGGCCTTACCGACCGACATCGATACCTCTCCTCAGTGTAGCACTCCATGAAGAATGGGCTGCCACTCTCCAAGAAGCCTTCCAGCACCTGATTGAACGTATGCCTGCGAGAGTGGAAGCTGTCATCAAGGCTAAGAGAGGGCGAACACCACATTGAATTCCAGCATTACCGATGGAGGGCGCCACGAACTTGTAAGTCATTTTCAGCCAGGTGTCCGGATACCTTTGATCACAAAGTGTATTTGATGTGTATCCTCACGTGTCTGCCTCAAGTCCTTCAGCATTTCCATGCCACTCTCCGCTGGTTTAAACAAACGTGATGGCTTTCTTGTACCCATTAAATAAGTATTCTCTGTTAGCCGTATTTGATGTGGGTCCCACGGGCTTGAGCAGAATTCTAGGATGGCTCGCACGTTTTATAAGCAATCACTTTCGGAGACTGAACATATTTTCCCAGCATCGTACTAATGAACCAGAGTCTGTTATGTAATTTACCTACAACTGAACCAATGTGATAACTCCATTTCGTATATCCACAGTTGTTAAACCTAGGTAATTGTATGAGTTGACTGACTCCATTTGTGACTGACTGGCATAGTAGTCATAGGCTACTATGTTTCCGCATTTTGCAAGAGTGCACAATTTGGAATTTATGACCATGAGAGAAAGTTGGCAATCTTTGTACCATTTTGAATTAGTATCAAGATATGACAGAGTATTTGTGTAGGCTCTTTCTTCTTGACATGGAATTTTATTATAGACTGTGTAACTTTCAAAACGTTTTAGGTTACTGTTAACGTTATCTGGCACTTCATTAATGTCCTTTGCTGAAATCCGAGTTAGTGTTATGTGGTTCTAAGAAAGAAATCGGCTAATGATACACCAATTGTGTAGTGATCCGCAGTGCCACATTTACCTCACAACACTCGCAATCTTGACCGTTGGTGATCGAAGTGCGTAGTGTTAAAAAATTCTTTTCTTTTGTTTCAGGGGATGACGCCAACCCTAAGCCTGAAAACGTCACTATCAACCACAGAGGTAAGTACAGTAACAAAGTTTTGGATTATGTTGTAATAGTTTTATTTTTGTACACTATTTTCAAAAATGACGCCATAGTAATCACAGAGTTCCATTTAATTTCTGAATTCCTGGAAATACCTGAAATGTTTATGTCGAAGCACTTATACTACTGTTGATGTACCGACCAAAAAGAGAGAGTTCTGTCATGCCAAACTCCTGCAGACATTTTTTCCTGTTTTTATGTATTCGTTCCTCTCGCACAGTGTTCAAGAAAGGATAATGCTAATAGCCCAGGAGAAGATTTGGAGATCTAAGGACCATGCAAATAAGCTCAGTGGATTCGTTTTCATCCTTGACTTCTCTCCGTTGTTTCAATTTGTTATTTTTTTCTGCTTGACTCCACCTCACAATTACCTTTTTTCGTTCTCTTGAAAAACCATGAACCTTTGCATCAAATTTCTAAACGTATTTTCAGATCTTTCTTCCTTTATAACAATATCTGTATTCATTTTTTTTATTCCTCATTTCTAGCAATTATACTTTTACTCTTGCAAACACAATTTAAATTTCACCTGCTGAGTCTTTTGTTGGCTATCGTCACTGCATGGACAAATAAGAGTCCTAAAAGCGACGGACGTACTTTTTCTTCATTCCCTCATTTCTCTGTATTAAACTTGTTTCTCTCTACTATTTTCTTAAAATCCATCTATCTTTTTTCTATCCTTTCTATCTCGTTGAATGACATTGAGAATATACTTTGTACATTGAGTATGGGGTTGTTGGCTTCACTACCGTATTGAAATATCTTATTTTACCGGTAAGATTTTCTTTTATTTGTATTTTTAGTAAAGTATTGGAACATGACTTTTAATTTGATCACTTTTCGGTTATTGACTGCTTCGCCTAAGGTACTGATACGGATAATTTCACAACAGGACCAAACTTTTTCTACTCTATCAACTTTTTCATGCTGCATTGCTTACGGTTTAGGTAAATTTCCGTTATTTGACATAGATTTGGTTATCTGAAAGGATGTTTGAAGCCAAACTTTCTCATAAAGTGTCGTGGAAGTTGTACCGAATTTTCAGAAACTACATCAATGTTATTAGTGAACTCCAAGTAATTCATGCAGAACCCCTTAATTTCGTCTCCAGTCTGACTTCATACTGCATTCCTGTTTTTCGAAGTTTTTCTTTGCAAACTCCTATTCGTTCTCCAAAAAACAAAGAACTTCTGGGACAGTCAATTTCCTTGTCTTACAGCTGCCCTTCTATTAGATACGTCGTAGATATATCCCTTGAATTTCAACGTTGACTTTATGCCCCGGAGGATTATCAGTCACCTTAACCAACTCCAGATTTCTATGTCATGCTAAATAAAGGTACTTTCTCAACAGCACTCGTTTTTGAACTCTGACTATACTCTATCTCGTATTAGTGTTTCCAAGTTAATAATGTATTCTGGATAGGATACATTTTCAATCTCCATACTAATACTCTGTGTTATTTTTCTACTGTGGCTCACTGTCCATCTGGGACAGCTGTTGTAAGTTGTCTTGTGTGTTACACACTGGTGTGTCCGGTTCAAGTCCTCACTCTTACAGACTGGGGCATAGCGGCAGGTGTCGCGCCCTCACTGCATGTCAAACTTCCATAAAGTTATTTCACTCACATGGAAAAGAAGAATACAAATAGTTTGATGTTTGCAATGCATTAAGCGTAGGTAAACAAGCTGCTCGGATAGGACTGTTCGTTAATCGCTTGACTTTAGTTTCTAGGATCAAGAAGGTGAGTCATAACCTACTCTGTTTCGCTCACCAGTTAATTGCCATGTACGTGCCACATAGGCAAGCTTCGGTTTAGACTGAGGCCAGTTTTACAGGATACCTCAAACTGATACCGTATTGATCCCATTTACGATGAATATAAGGCATGGAAGGCGATACTATTTTCTGAGTACTTGACTGCGCCATACTATATGAGGTATACCTAAGCAATAGCGGCCGAAACGTTGGTTCATTTTAGAATTTGAGGGGGACTGAAAGCAAGAAGAAGTTTACAGGTTTACACTTGTGTGTGTGTGTGTGTGTGTGTGTGTGTCGTACTCATCACGGTTCAGGTAGGAATTATGTGGCAAAAACGATTCCTTGATCTAGGAAAAGAAAGGGAAGAGGAGTTGGAGATGAGTTTCAGGTCAGTACAGTAGACACTATTAGAGAAGCATTCGTTGTTCTACTAGATAAGCTCCTCCCCTCGTTGTCACCGAGCGAGGTGGCGCAGTGGTGAGAGACTGGACTTATAGCCGGGAGGCCGGCAAGTGAGATCACAGTTGCCGTACACATTTAGGTTTCCCGTAATTACCCTGGATCGCTTAGGCGTGCTACCGAGTTGCTTCCTCTTGAAGCCATGGCCGATTTTCTTTCCTGTCGTGCTCGTCCGACCGAAGACGGGTTTCAGGCAACTCTCCACGTTAGCGTATCCCGTGCAAGCCTCTTCATCTATGCACAACACTGCAACCTACTTCCATTTGAACCTGCTTATTATACGCGGCATTGACCTCCTCTATCCATCTTCCTCCTCCCTCATCCACTCCCACACACACGCAACTCCCTCCACTAACAAATTAACTATTCCTGGACGCCTCAGGCCTTTCCATCTAGACCGATCCCTTGAATTGGTGACGTAAGTTTCTTTTCTTTCCGATTATGTTCAGTATATTCTCAGTTAGCTGATATACGAATCTAAATTTCAGTATTCTTCTGTAGCACATTTGAAAAACTTGTATTCTATTCTTGTCTGAAATCATACGCGTGTTACTCCATACAAGGCTACCTTTTAATTTATATTAGATGTTAACAATATAAGGAAATGATAGGTTGCTACTTAGCGTGAAGATTCACGTTAAGTTGCAGACATGCGCAACTAAAAGATACTTACGCATTATCTTTTGGCCACAGCCTTCATCAGAAAAGGAAACCCACACACATTCATTCACACAAGCAAGCACACCTCACGCACACATGACTCCCATCTCTCCATCTCCTTGTATCCCCTTCCTCTGTCCATCTCTTCTTCCATTTATCTGTCGATTTCCTTCTCCTCGTCTATCTGTCCATCTCTTCCTCCACCTTCTCTCTGCCCATCTCTTCCTCCCTTCTCTCCGTCCATTTACTCCTCTCCCTTCTGTCTATCTCCTCCTCTTTCTTTTCTCCATCTACTTCTCTCCCCTCTCTCTGTCCATTTTCTCCCCTTCCCTTTCTGTCCATATCCCCACCCCCCTTCTTTCTCCACCTCCTGCGCCCCCTATCTGCGTCCATCTCCCCCCTCCCCTCTGTCCACCTTCTCCTTACCCTTTCTCCCTCTACGTTATCACCTTCACCCAAACAGGAAGTTGCTGGTTCTTACACCTACAGCATTTATTTCGAGATAGTAGGTTATACGTGTACATGTTTGGTTGACATTGATCAAGGGGTTTAGGAGGAGATTTATACACATGGATTTGCCCGCATACGAACATGTCACATATATTTCATATATATTTGAAATATTTCTCACTTATGTGTCCACGTATTTCACCTGTATCTCTAGCGAATTTCGCGCAGCTCAGTGTTTGTGCCTCACATCTCCTCAACTATGCGCCGTACTATGATATAATTGAGCAGGTACATCCTGTAGTATATGCGAATCTTGCCTGCAAATTGTGTCACAAAAAGGATTAGTAATAAGAAGCAATAAATTATGCGGTAGTTTTACCACACGAAATGCGAACATGTAGTAAGAGATAAAACTTTTTTCCTTTCATCATTTCGGTGGGTGCATCATAGTGAAAAAGTCTCGTAAAGTTTTTAATTTTTTTTAAAGTCACTTGGAAGTCATCAAGTGCTCTCATTCTCAAATACTGGATGAAAGTAGTCTGACTATTTGCGCGTCATGAGCTGCTCCTTTTTCACCCGCACGCCTATCCCTTTGTGAGGTAAGTAGTTCTTACTCCCACAGTGGTTGTGTCCAGACCGTACATGATGTCTGTACCAAGTTTGTTCGCAAAGCGACCCAGTGGTTTAAGAGGAAATGTGGAACATACACAGACATATACACACATCAAAAAAAGTTTTGCATCAGCCCGGTTTCCAGAACTCCTGAAGATAGACGTAGGCTGTGGATATTGTATCACAGACACAGTCCCTCTGACTGTTGAGAGATGTCACTAAACCCGCCCAAAGATGTAAACAAACATGCATGAGGAGCGCCTATTAGACGGAGAGAGACCAACAGCCGTTCAGTTCCAGTCATTCCATCAGGAAGGAGGTTTTTCTTTTTTTAAAAGAGGTGGAGTCCCTCCGGGCCCACACTGGCATGATGGCCAACTCAATAGGTCTACTGCCATCTCTGCATAAGGGTTAGTTTTCACTAAAGTGAGGTGACGCAGGATCTGGGTACTGCGATGTTTGCGTACGTCTGGTTAAGGTTATCCATTAATACGCGCGCATCTGGAGATAGATTGGGTCGAAGTCGAACGAAGGGTAGCGGCTTGAAGGGCAGGGGAAAAAAAGTGCCAGGGCAAGAGCCAAGGGAAAAAAACCTCTGCGATAGTTAGGTTGGGTGGTAAGAGCAGTAGCGGATGTCTTGCTGCCTGCGATAGGTCGTGCAAGGGTAGGCTTTGTGGTAGTGGGTATCATGCATGTCGATACATTTGGCGTTGTGCGGTGGTGCTGCTCGGCGGCTGCCGCTGGATGCCAGTGTTGGGCTCTCGTTCAGCGTCAGCAACCTGCAACAGTTAGGTTTATCATCGTTTTTGTGTCCGATAGATCACATATCTGTTGCGCTGTGTAGGGTGATATTGGCGAATTGTTTGTGCGTCAGTGGGCGAGCTCGTCGGTGTCCCTGCTGTAGCCTGTTGGTCGGCTCTAGTAGCAGCTGGTAATTGGCAGTCAGTGTTGCTAATACGCAGGGGCTTACCGACGTTTGTCGCTTGTTGGTGTATGTTAGTTTACCATAGGTGGCTATGCCCTAGCTAGTAGTGTCTTTGGCCGCTTGTACTTCCACCTATGGTTGTGAAGGAGGTACGCTGCTCCTGTTATTTGTAGCTCAACCATACCTAGACGGTCAATACCGCGGTTCGATCGCGTCGACAATGTTACTTTGTGCCAGGAAGGGCTCTCAACAAAGGAAGTGTCCAGGCGTCTCGGAGTGAACCAAACCGATTTTGTTCGGATATGGAGGAGATACAGAGAGACAGGAACTGTCGATGACATGCCTCGCTCAGGCCGCCCAAGGGCTACTACTGCAGTGCATGACCGCTACCTACGGATTATGGCTGGGAGGCACCCTGAAGGCAACTCCCCAATGTTGAATAATGCTTTTCGTGCTGTCTCAGTATGTCGTGTTACGACTCAAACTGTGCGCAATAGGCTGCATGATGCGCAACTACACTCCCGGCGTCCATGGCGAGGTCCATCTTTGCAACCACGACACCATACAGCGCGGTACAGATTGGCCCAGAAACATGCCGAATGGACCGCTCACAATTGGCATCACGTTCTCTTCACCGACTGCCTTCAACCAGACAATCGTCGGAGACGTGTTTAGAGGCAACCCGGTCAGGCTGAACGCCTTAGACACACTGTCCAGCAAGTGCAGCAAGGTGGAGGTTCCCTGCTGTTTTGGGGTGGCATTATGTGGGGCCGACGTACGCGACTGCTGGTCATGGAAGGCGCCGTAACGGCTGTACGATACGTGAATGCCATCCTCCGACCGATAGTGCAACCATATCGGCAGCATATTTGCGAGGCATTCGTCTTCATGGACGACAATCGCGTCTCCATCGTACACATCTTGTGAATGACTTCGTTCAGGATAACGGCATCGCTCGACTAGAGCGGCCAGTATGTTCTCCAGACCTCCTGACATGAACACTATTGAACATGCCTGGGATAGATTGAAAAGGGCTGTTTATGGACGACGTGACCCACCAACAACTCCGAGGGATCTGCGCCGAATCGCCGTTGAGGAGTGGGACAATCTGGCCCAACAGTGCCTTGATGAACTTGTGGGTAGTATGCCACGACGAATACAGGCATGCATCAATGCAAGGGGACGTGCTACTGGGTATTAGAGGTACCGGTGTGTACAGCAATCTGGACCACCACCTCTGAAGGTTTCGCTGTATGGTGGTACAACATGCAATGTGCGGTTTTCATGAGAAATAAAAAGGGCGGAAATGATGCTTATGTTGATATCTATTCCAATTTTCTGTGGAGGTTCCGGAACTCCCGGAACCGAGGTGATGCAAAACTTTTTTTGATGTTTGTACATGCACTTTTGTAACGTTAATGGATTGACTGATGGCTTTTGCCTCGTGATTTTCGGCCGACGTTTGTTTAACGATTTTTGTAGTGTTTCGCCAGCTTTAGCATTGTCAAATGTTGACCCTCCATTGTTGGTGGTGGACTGGATCGTACCCACGGCCGTATATTAATGTACTTACACGATAACAGTATCTGAACGACATGAATTTCGTTCCGCCTAACTTATCTGTAGCCCACATAACCTGCCCATAACTTTCCTGCTGGTTTTCTGTACGTATCGCGATGGGTGTAAGTGGACATCCAGGACTGATACTGAAACAGAGAGTTACCAGAAACTGGAAATTTATTCTGCTTCTCCTATTCTACGGTGTACATTTGTCTATCGTCTGCAACGACCGCGGACGGAATCCCGCATAGTTGCGGAGTACATTTCGCCCTCAATGGGAGGAGCAGGCAGACCGGTCTGTAGGGTAGGAAGGCTTGTAGACAGGGATCGATCCACTGCTGCGGCCACTGCCTCGCCGGCCAACCCGCACACCCACGTGACCGATTTCTACTCTCCCATTGGTTGGCTTTGAAATTTGTGAAAGCGTTACTTAGTTAGTAGACCTGTGGATAGCGTCCCTAGCTCAGCATAACCGAGCCTGGGATCCATGCGCGTTGCTGCGGAGCTGTTTATATAACCTACATCACGCCACTGAGGCGATGCAGTAGTCGCAAAAAAGTATTGCCAAATTTGAAAAAAAAATAATGCTCTTTTCTACCCTTACTGGCTGCATAGTCCCATTCCTCCTCTGTGAGAGTCAGTTATGGTCGTTAATTGATTTAAATCAAGTTTGTTAATCAACAAAAATAAAGCTGTTGAAGTGGCTCTCCGGAAGTTGGTCGACATTTAAAGTTTTAGGAAAGACGGAATAATCCTAATGGAGGATGAAAAGTAAATATTAAAAGCATATTAGGGGCAGGTGGTACAAAGTTTCAGTATTATAGTAACTCATGTTGAGAAGCATCATTTCTTGAAGCGTCTTGCTTAACAGTTTTGTTTGAAATGTTACTTTCCAAATGTGCGACGTTGTCGGAGTTGGTATAGTGGCCGGTTGTGAACCAGCCGTGGCTGTGAGCATGGTGGCGGCAGACAGCTGGGCGGTGGCTGCGCCGGTGTATGGTTACGCGGGCACCGTGATAAGGTCCCGGTGTCAAGACTGACGGGCAGAAAGTGGGTCTGCTACCGGCGACTGCAACACTCGTGGACGGGAGTCGCATAAGTGGGGTCTAGTAATTTACATTTTGTAGAAAAGAGGATAGAAGAGTAATGAAGGCTACCACTAGAAATCAATCATTTGCCATTAAAGGCGTTATTACAAAAGAATAGAATTATAGAAACTTTACATCATTCACAATAGTTAGTAAACACTTGACATTTAAAGTTAACAAATGAAGGTAGTTTCCCTTTACAAATCTGGTCTGATTAGACCTGCAGAAGAACTGGACTAATCACTAGAAATAGGAATCATATCTTAAACCTATGAAGTGGCATTGTTAGCCCTGATATTCATCAGCTGGTTAGGGGTTGGGGACAACCTGTGTTGCTGGCTTGCATCATTTACCGCAGCCATATTTATATAAAATGCATACAATAAAGCCAATGACAAGTAGAGCTAAAGGCACAGACATAATATTCGGAATGACCGCTCGAGTAATAATTTTGAGTGTGCCATTTATCAACGTGTGCAGTAGGCTCGATCGAGAGAAATTTGTCCGTGCTCCTTGGCTACGAGTTTATTGATGGACTTTAAATGGTGATTCCGTGATGTGTCAGATAACGTCGGATAGCTATTCAATTGTGGGCAGGGTACTGGCACTTCAAGCAAGTACAACAGGAATGGCCTAAGGCTAACGTTATGTATCTAAACTAAATGAGCTGAAAATTTAACAGTAGTGGAATAATCCATTATAAAATGTAAGATGGAGATTATTACCATAAGCCATACATAAATTAAATGCGTCTGAAGGCGCATATTGTGCCCCAGGTCGGCACGAAAGACGTCCGTAATTTGCGGAACGAATAGGTATAAGCACTTCATTGGTAGGACTAAAACGTCCGTAGTTGATTTACAATTATTGAGGGTATTTTTGTTCTGTCGTTGCAACTCCAAAATGCGTGGTTTTTTTTCCGCCAGACGCGTTTTCCTTTATTGAGGCAAAGCATCATCAGTGGTCTGTAAATAAGATTTTTACATTTTGATTTGCTCGAAGGTCGAAAACAGTTCGTTAACAATATTTTGATTTGTACTTACGGTGATTTTCGATTGATTTCTCGCTTGCATCGGGAAATGCCGTCTGCTAGGACATTGTTGATGTTTTTTTTTTTTTTGCTTTAGACACTGATAGTTGTGCCCTAAGTCTTAGTTGTTCTGCAGCACTATGCATTTCTTAATATTTTGACAGAGCACTTTTTCGCACACCACTGTTTCCTATTTGTTTTCATACTCCTAAGTATGTGTTGTGGTGTGTGTTTTGCGATGTTGTCAAAATGACCCTGCTACTAGTTTGTCTTTGACCTACAATCTTTATTTTAATCAGAGTATTGTATGTGTGTCATTATATTTAATTATGTTGCTGTTTTTTATATACCGTGAAAGTGTAGGGAAGGAATAGTATGGAGTTTCTTTCTCTCTGTTTTTTTTTTTTTTTTTTTTTTTTTTTTTTTTTTTTTTTTTTTTTTTTTTTTGGTGTTGGGGAGGCAGAAACCATGATGAGTGGACATGAGTCTATAATAGTGTTGTGATTGAGTGTAATTTAGAGGATAAGGTGAGGAGCAAAAGTGGAATGAAATTGGGAGGGGGGGAGGGGTTGGGTAGGAGAGTGGGAGGGGATGAAGGATGGAAAAGTTCTTTTCATTTTCATGCAATTTCATCAATTATTTTTTATAGAGCCTAGTTTACAATATGTATTTGGTCATTGAGCAACTGTTCATTTTGTGTTAAAGCTTTGTGTATGCGGAAATTTTCTTGGAAAGCTAGGCTGCGTCTGTCTTTACTTATTGGTATGATATTGTTCAGTATTGCTTGGGATACGGTGTTCTTGTTTTAGATGATTTGCAAATGTTGAACGGTTTTACCATATTTAAATGCTCTGATGTGTTCTTTATATCTTGTGTCGAATATCCTGCCAGTTATTCCGTTGTATATATTTTCATTATCTCTCAACTGCGCTGATAGATACCAGATCGTTGGTATCTTTCTGGTTTTGATTTCAGTTTTAGGATGAGCGTTTTCGTTGAATCGTTTGCTTTGTAAGCAATGTTTATGCCTTGTTGTTTTTTTTTTAATATGTTGCCTATTTTACGTGTGTATTTGTTGCGGTTGGTCATTGTATGCCATTTTTTGTAGTACTGCAGGTTATATGTGTTGGAGTGGTTTGGTTAGTTTTTTTCATTATTTTTCTCTTTATTTTTCTGTTTACTTTGTCTACCATTGTTTCTTTGTGTCCATTTTTAATACTATTTGTTTTATAATGGCTAGCTCTTTCTGGTTATCAGAAGTGTATAAGGGGATCATGTTCAGTCTGTTTAACATGTATCTGATTGCTGCCTGTTTGTGATTCTGCAGGTGGTTTGAGGTTGCATTTAAGATAATGCCACTTGTTAAGGGTTTTCTGTATGTCAAGTGTATGTTTGTTTTTGTCTTTTATTATAGATATGTCTAGAAAGTTAAGTGAGTTTTCTGGAACATAAGTCAACGTTTTCATGAATCATATTGAAAAAATAATATTTGAAGACATAGTAACATATATAAGCTACAACGTCATCCATTGGTACAGACACAAGGATGACACAATATACATGGCACATGAACCTAAAAAAAGAATACAGCAACTACACAAAGACGTACATACTGTACCCAAAAATATAAAGTTCACAGTAGAAGAAGAACAATAAAACTAACGCAGCTCGTTCCAGCCTATCTATTCATTGGCAGCATGCATGGAGACGACTGGGATAAGACAGACAGCAACATTGACAGCGGCGTGCAGAACAAACTAAAATCATGAGTTATTAATGTGATGCTTTCTCTACAGCTACAGTCTTCTTCAAGCGTGCAGGTATTTTGTCTTTCTCATATATTTTGTGGTCTAGGTGGAATAGTTCTGTAATGGTTGGTTCTTCCAGACATCACAGTAATCGTGAGGGTACACTTCCACGACACATGTTTCGGCTTAGAACTTCCAGTTATCTGATCCTCTTGCCTGTCCAAGTTACCTTCGAAGCTTGTTTCCTTCGTATATCCATTCTTTGTATTCCTTCCATTTTTCAGCCTTTCCTTCTATGCTTAGTTCTGGTTTACCATTTCAACTTTCGATGTTCATATAACTGCTCTTTTCTGCAAGTATTTCTTTAATATTTCTGTACACAGCATCTAACATTCCCATTTCATCTGTGCTTTTACAGATTTGCATTTCTCTTCCTACCAAAGGTGCTTTGCCATTTTGCGCCTTCTGTCAGTCTCATGTTTTAGACGTTTGTATTCCCTGTTGCTTGCGCCATTTGCTGTATTTTTATGTTTTCTCTTCTCGTTGTTTAAATTCAATATCTCTTATGTTATCGCCGGCCGCTGGTGGCCGAGCGGTTCTAGGCGCTTCAGTCTGGAACCGCGCGACCGCTACGGTCGCAAGTTCGAATCCTGCCATGGGGATGGATGTGTGTGATGTCCTTAGGTTAGTTAGGTTTAAGTAGTTCTAAGTTCTAGGGGACTGATGACCTGAGATGTTAAGTCCCATAGTGCTCAGAGCCATTTGAACCATTTTCTTATGTTATCCAAGGATTATGCTGATCTCAACTTTGTGGCTAATTGTTTCTCTATTCCCTTCAATACTTCATGTCTTCAATCTAACCATTCGTCTTTTTTGTACTCTTTTCCCCTGTTTCGGTCAAATGTCACTTACAGCTTCATTTGAAACTTTCCACAACCTCTGGTTGTTTCAGCTTATCCGGGATGCATATCTTTAATTTCCTATCTTTAATCGGTTTCTTCTGCTCCAATCTGCAATTCATAACAACTCAGTTTATTTTTCAATTTAAAATCCGGTTTCTAAATCTCTGTCTTACGATTATTATTCTGTGTGAAACCTTCCGGTGTCTCTCATGTATACAGCCACCTTTCATGATGCTTAAGCCAAATGTTTCGAATTATTAAATTGAGCTTTGTGTGAAACTCTGCTAAGGGGGTTTCTGCCTTTATTCTTGTCCTCCAGTCAGTGTTCTCCTGCAGTTTTTCCTTCTCTTCCTTTCCTTACTACTGATTTCCAGTCCCCTCCAAAATAAATTTGTCGTCTCCCTTAACGAGCTGAATAATTTCTGATGAAAGTAGTGATAATTAATTTCACTCACTGGAATCTTCTTTTTAAAGTAAAACGCTATAAACAGCTATAATGTTGAGGGCTCTAATGAGTCAATTAAAAATAAAACAGCCGTTTTAGCACAGCTCTGTACTTCAGTAGGCGTGGCCATGCTGGAGGTGATCCGCCGTTGGTTGTCCTACTTGTGAACTGGCCTATAGTGACAGGGAGACATGCTGTTTAATTTTATTTGATGAAGTATTTGCTATATTTTCGCTGTCAATAGCGCCTTTTGCACAAGATGAATCTAGGTCCGTGATGTTTATATTTCTTCTAGTAAGCCGTTTATTACAATATCTATTCTGACTCTGAATGTAAGCCATCGCCAGTAATGAATGTCTCCTTCTTGCTAAAATAAACATTATTTGTTACATATGTGTAGTCACGTTATCACAGGTTATATTTATAATGATATACCGTCTGGCAGAGTGTATTTCTAAGTTTTTTACGCCCAAAATTTAATAAAGACTTCCTTTCCCCCTTTTTATGGATATCGGCGCATTCTGCAGACGCATTTGATGCCTTGGCACGCAGTAAGCTTTCCAATTTTAATTCCGACACGTGCTCACTTTTAGATCGGTTACATCGCCGTTTATTAACAGGATAATAATTGTAGAACACATCGACTCCTGTAAGTAAAATTTTAGACTGTCCATTGAAGATATAATTTTTGTGTGACAGTAAGCTAGATAAATATTCGTTGTGTCTTCGATCTGTTCCTTTGTAGGCTGAGCTTGAAAATGACCTATACGCATAAATTGGCCAATCGTGCAAGATATACTATATTGAATACTTGTTAAAAAAACTGTCGAAGTGCCATACTTCAAAATGTTTTACTGTGTTGCCCCACATATCGAAAATGATGTGCCTTTGTTATTGAGTGCCATTGCTCCGAGATCATTGCTGATGGTACATTTTGTAATACACAGTTAATGAAGGAAATTACAATTCTGCTCGTACACAGATCCAGTGCAGTATTTCTATATAAACTGGTATGACGAAACATTGATCCAGCCACGAAATTGCCATTGTTGCTGATTATGCAGGAGGGATAAGGTGCCTGAGAGCATGTTTCTACTGTTGGCAGCACTGTGTCTGGGAGGCTGCAAGCGCGGCGACGGCCCCATGTGTGGCAGCGACGGCCGGGACTTCCCCGACACGTGTGCCCTGCGGCAGGCCTCCTGCCACTCCGACGTCGCCATCACTGTCCTTTACCGAGGTGTCTGCGGTAAGCGACTCTTCCTGCATATTACACATAATTGTAACTTTTGCTTTCAGTAAGGTACATATACGAGTCGTGTTTTCAAATTACACCGCCGCAGCGCTGCGGTCGTCATTTGGCGCATATGCGCTGTGTACTGCACTCTGTTGGCAAGCCACAGACGCCATCACAGTCATTCGAAGTGTTAACGTTTGTTTGTATCTGAAATTCTCCGTCCGATTTAGAATCCCGCCGACTGTGATTCCTTTTCTTAGTGCTAAAGGCGTGAAAGTAGCTGAAATTCATCATCAGATCAGTGAAGTGTATGGAGAAACATATGAGGAAAGCGATGTTACGTAAATAAAGATGGCTATACGAATGTGCGAGATGAAGTTGGTGACCTTCTGTCATTACTGAGGGTTTGATGCAGAATGTTGATGAAAAAGTGAGAGAGAACAGATGCTTCATGATCTCAAGGTTATTTGAAGAGTTCCCTCAAGTATCAAAGAATGTGCTTTGTGCAGTTGTTTTAAATTATCTAAAGTTATGCTCACAATGGGTACCAAAAATGCTGACTGACAGTTCTTTGCCTTTTCTAGAGCAGTACAGTGAAGAAGGTGACGATTTTTAAGCTGAGGAAAGTAAAATGAGGAAGGTGACGAGTTTTTTAAGCCAAATTTTTAGAAGTGACGAAACATGAGTCCTTACGTTACGCCTGAGTCAAAGTAGCAGTCCATGAAATGATGCCATTTGTCATCACCCAAGAAAGTAAAGTTTCTGCAAACAATTTCTGCCCTTAAAATCATGTGTAGTGTTTTTTTGGGACAGGAATAATGTGTTGCTTATGGATTTTTTGTTTCATGGTGAGACCACAAATTCTGAAACTTATTGATAGATGTTAAAAAACTGCACTGTGCAACTCAAAACAAAAGGCATTGCATGCTGAGTAACAGCATCGATTGTGCCCATCCACATTTGGTCAATCAAACTCAAGAGCTGACTGGATCATTTGGCTGGGAACAAGTTACTGTACATCCATGATCTAGGGCCCAATGATTATTGTATGTTACTGCATTTGAAAAAGCATATGGTGGGGCAACACCATGACGATAATGGAGATGTTAAAACGACTATGTTGCAGTGGGTAACAGATGGCAGATTTCTACGAGGATGGTATTCAAAAGTTGGTTGTACTACATTATACATGCATTAATATTGGTCAGAATTATGTAGAAAAGTAGGTTAAAGTAAAGGCTTTCATGTAAAGATAAATTTGCTAAGAAAAGACTGCTTGTTTTATTTTTGTTTCAAAGAGTTACTTCCTTAGAAAACAGGCCTTATACTGGCTAACAATACCAGAATATAGAGGTGGATTCACTTGGGATGTCACTTCACACAATATTTAACGCTCTCACCTGAAGTGTCAGTGTCGTCACTCACACAACTGTCACCCTTGTGCCATGTCTGGTTTCCTTGGGAATAAGATCTGAATGCAGTGGAATGGTGTCCTCTCACGTGCGTTTGACCTGCAACAGACTGGTAAATAGAAAAGTTTAAATTGTATGTAACGGTATTTCCATAAATACTGCTCCGTCAGTAAAAATCGCAGTGTCAATGAAGGAGGAAGTACAGTGTTTGACGCTGTTTTGCAATTGCAAAGGAGACAAGAATAAAAGGACAAGAGTAATGTGATGTTGTGGTCTGGTTGCTAAATGTTATTCTTCATTACACTGGAAGATACACTGAAGAGCCAAAGAATCTGGTACACCTGCTTAATATTGTGTAGGACCCTTGGGAGCCTGCAGAAGTGAGCAACATGACATAACATGGACTCGACAAATGTCTGAAGTAGTGCTGGAGGAAACAGACACGATGAATCCTGCAGGGCCCTATGGTTCAAATGGCTCTGAGCACTATGGGACTTAACTGCTCTGGTCATCAGTCTCCTAGAACTTAGAACTAGTTAAACCTAACTAACCTAAGGACATCACACACATCCATGCCCGAGGCACGATTCGAACCTGCGACCGTAGTGGTCACACGGCTCCAGACTGTAGCGCCTAGAACTGCACGGCCACTCCGGCCGGCGCAGGGCCCTATATAAATCCGTGAGAGTACGAGGGGATGGAGATCTCTTCTGAATATCACGTTGCAAGGCATTCCGAATATGTTCAATAATGTTCATGTCTGGGGAGTTTGGTGGGGGGTGTCGCATTTTTCTGCTGGATTTGCCCAAGTCCGTCGGAATGCAGAATAGACATGAATGGATGCAGGCGATAAGACTGGATGCTTACGTACGTGTGACCTGTCAGAGTTGTATCTAGATGTACCAGGGGTCCCATATCACTCCCACTGCATACTCCCCACACCATTACAGAGCCTCCACCAGCTTGAACAGTCCTCTGCTGACATGAAGGGACCAAGGATTCATGAGGTTGTCTCCATATCCGTACACGTCCATCCTCTCGATACAATTTGAAACGAGACTCGTCCGACCTGGCAACATGTTTCCAGTCATAAATAGTCCAATGGCGGCGTTGACGGGCCCAGGCGATGCGTAAAGCTTTGTGTCGTGCAGTCATCAATGGTACACGTATGGGCCTTTTGCTCCGAAAGGCCATATCGATGATGTTTCGTTGAATGGTTCACACGCTGACACTTGTTGATGGCCCAGCACTGAAATTTGCAGCAATTTTCGGAAGGGTTACATTTCTGTCATGTTCAACAATTCTCTTCAGTCGTTGTTTGGTCCGTTCTTGCAGGACCTTTTTCTGGTCGAAGCGATGTCGGAGATCGTATGTTTTACCGGATTCCTGATATTCACGGTACACTCGCTAAATGTTCGTCTGCGAAAATGCACACTTCACCGCTAATTCGGAGATGCCGTGTCCCATCGCTCTTGCGTCGACAGAAAAATGCCGGGATGATTACTTTGAAAGAGCACGGCTGATTTTCTTCCCCATCCTTCCGTAATCCGAGCTCGTACTCGGTCTCTAATCACCTTGTTGTCGACAAGATGAACTATAATCTTCCTTCCTTCCTTCCTTTATTATTCAGTACAGAGTAGTTTTCTGTGGCAATTAGTAACAACTGGAATTCTGTTTTATGTGCCAGCCTGTCGGTCAAATAGGTACCATTTCTGAACGGATATACAGGTGGTGTGGACATTTCCCAACCTTGTTGTCTAAGTCGTTTTTTACATTACTGATTGAACTATCCAAGTCGTTTTTTAAGTTACCAGTAGTCCAAATTCAATGGATCAACATACAACGATTCAGCACGCTAATTGAACTTTAGCATGTATGTTAAAGTTGTTACGGGCTCCTCCAGTTGCTACAGACCTGTATCACTAGGTGACTTCTTCATTTCTTACACCATTGCTATGACTGACATCATCACTGCTCAGTGTTGCTGTACTTACTGCACGACCCGCAGCGCTGCCTGGATGAGCCCCTTTGAAATGAGACGTGCTGCTCACCAATGTTCCCAGCTGGTCCCAGCAGTGGTCAACTACTCCCTGCTGTGCGTTGTTTTAAACACGCTGGCAATCTCCAACACGTGTTGCACGCCGATGCCCATCACTGCTGCAACCCACCATTGCCTTCGTGAAATATTGCGCCAACAAATGTTAGTTTCACAAACTATTCCAGACACAAAGCTATGTATGTGACCGTATAACTCACCAAAGTTATGGTCCAGCCACTCGCGGGTGAGACAAGAACTGAAGTGGAGGGTAGCAAAGCAAATGCTGAAATGCTTAACTCCGCTTCGAAATGTTTCTTTATAAAGGAAAGCCCAAAAAATTGCTCCAATTTACTCCTCGCACCACTGAAAAAATGAGTGATGTTCAGAAACAGCGGAAATAACTAAAATTGAACAAAGCTCCAAGGCCCAATAGAACCACTATCAGATTCTATACTGAATTTGCTGCTTAGTCCCTATCATCTTCCGTAGATCCCTGGAACAAAAAATCGGGCCCAGTAGTTGGAAGAGAGCACAGGTCAAAATCGTTTACAAGAATGTTAGTAGGTCTGATTCACAAAACTACCGGCCAATAGTCCTGGCGTCGATTTGTTGCAGAATCTTAGAACCTATTTTGAGCTCAAACGTTGTGAGATATCTCAAACAAAACGACCTCCTCCATGCCAACCATCACCAATTTCGCAATATCGTTCATGCGAAAGTCAGCTCACAATTTCCTCACAATTTTCTGAAAGGTTTGAATCAAGATGTCAGGAAAGCATTTGACTCAGTAGAATACCTACGATTATTATTAAAAGTACGATCATATGGAGTATCAAGCACAACCTGTGACTGGATTGAGGATTTTTTGTAGGAAGGTTCAAATGGCTCTGAGCACTATGGGACTTAACATCTATGGTCATCAGTCCCCTAGAACTTAGAACTACTTAAACTTAACTAACCTAAGGACATCACACACATCCATGCGCGAGGCAGGATTCGAACCTGCGACCGTAGCAGTCGCGCGGCTCCGGACTGAGCGCCTAGAACCGCTAGACCACCGCGGCCGGCTGTAGGAAGGACGCAGCATGTTATCTTCCATGGAGAGCCATCGTCAGATCTCGAAACTTCTTGGGGGGTGCCCTAGGGAAGTAAGCTGGGACACTTGTTGTTTATGTTGTATGTTAATGACATTGCGGACAATATTGATGGTAACTTCAGACTTTTTGCAGAAGATGCAATAATATATAATGAATTACTTTACTGCATAAATGTACTGAAAGGAGAAAAATCGCAACAGCAACAAGAAGTTGTGCGGCATAAACGAAAGTTGGTAGACATTTTTCTACGTCTGAAAGATGATGTCTATTCCGGTTTCGCTCCAGTCGCATAAGAGTGATACTAGTAGCGCCACTGTGAGGATGGAAATCAGGTTTGCTTTAAATATACGCTGTAACGGTCGTGAGCGTTACTTGCCTTCAAGACTGGACGTATTGAGTTGATGTTAGTGAAGAATACCTTTAAGGCGACAAAGACGCCGTTATCAACACCTCAGTGACTTCGAATGACCTCGTGTTATAGGGCTACAAGAAGCTGGATGTTGCTTCTGCGATATTGCAGAAACACTTGGCAGGAATGTAGCCGCTGTACATGAATTCTGGCTGCGGTGGTCAGGAGCATGTATGGTCGCAAGAAGACCGGGCTCCATATATTCACTTGGCACTACTTGGCGTATGGCTATGACGCATCGTACTGCATCTGCAGCAGTAATATGAGCAACAGTTGGCACCACAGTGACACATCAAACTATTGCAAATTTATTATTTCGATGAACAGCTACTAGCCAGAAGCCCCGTAGCGTACATTCTACCGATAAATGGAAATGTCGTGTGGCTAGGGCCTCCCGTCGGGTAGACCGTTCGCCTGGTGCAGGTCTTTCGATTTGACGCCACTTCGGTGACCTGTGCGTCGATGGGGATGAAATGATGATGATTAGGACAACACAACACCCAGTCCCTGAGCGGAGAAAATTTCCGACCCAGCCGGGAATCGAACCCGGGCCCTTAGGATTGACAGTCTGTCACGCTGACCACTCAGCTACCGGGGCGGACATTCTACCGATCAAGAACCACCGCCTTTTGCGACTTCAATGGAACCAAGCGAGACTTCATTGAAGGACGGTATGGAGGCCTGTTGTATTTTCTAATGAAAGCTGATACTACTTCGGTGCCAATAGCGGCTGTGTGTTGTTTAGGAGGAGGCCAGCTGAGAGTCTGTAACGAACCTTTCTGCGTGCTAAAAGCACTGAACCTACACCTGTAGTTATGGTCTGGCGTGCGATTTCGTATGACAGCAGGAATACTCTCGAGGTTATGCCATGCACCCTGACTGCAAATTTGTACGTCATTCTTGTGAGTAGACCTATGTTGTCATTCATGAACAGGATTCCAGGGCTGTTGTAACACAACATGTTCTGCAGAGTGTCGGAATATTGCCTTGGCCTGCTCAATCATCAGATCTGTCTCCAGTCGAGCTCGTATGGGACGACATCGGACGGCAACTCTAGCGTTATCGACAAATAACAGTAACGGTCCCTTACTGACCGACCGAATGCAACAGGCATGGAAATGCATCCCACAAACTGACATCGGGCCCCTGTAAAACGCCATGCATGTACGATTTCATGCTTGCATTCAACATTCTGGCGGACACACCAGTTATTAATATACCATAAATTCTCATTTGCATTGACTTACCTCACATTTACATCAACCTGTGATCTTGCAGAGTTAACCTCTTAAGTATGTTACCTAGACAAATGTATTCCCGGAAGTACACAAACTTAGGGAAGAATTTCACAAGTTTTTGCGGTGCCTCGTCGTCGCCCGTTGTTCCGGTAATGATGAAGTTACTCACCTTGGTGAGCTCTCCAGAAGCGCAGACTGCCCTGAAGTAACGTGTAATATACCTAAAGAAAAGAAGAAATCTAGCTGTATTACAAGTGTGAACAGGGTGCAAGGAATTAAACGTTTCTGTAGTGTAAAGAGAGTTCATATCATTAGCTCTAGCTGTAGTTATCAAATTAAGAAAATAAACTTGAACAAAATATCTGTGCTGCGTTATCACTTTGAGTGCACACATTTTGCTACGAAGTTCGTCCTAGAACACAGAGAAGTGAAGATACGGAAATAATCAAAATCTTTACTGATTCTTTCTCACTTACACTACTCTGTCTCTCTCCCCAATAGGCAACGTAATATTTGAGCTCTCGACCACACAGTCGTGGGTCAGCTTACCTCAGATAAGGATACTTTTACGACACTTTGCCGAACCGGATCAGTGGATACATTCGGACTAGAGGGGGTGCAAAGTCGTACTGATAAGTGGACTCATACTGCGAAGTTCTTTGTAAATCAGACACGATTTTGTTGTCACTGAAAAATAGTCACATACTCTCTCAATCTGTAAAGTTTCATTTCGTATCCTCCCGTGCTGTAATTTCAGCTTGCTAGAAAATCTATATGGAGTACATAATCTACAACACTTTCGCTGATTCCGAATAAAATTTTACATTTTCGGGAAAAATTAGAAGAAAAACAAAAGTAGCGAGACATGGGCTTCAAGGTGATGATTTTATGATAAAATAAATCTACGATAAAAATATCAAGTTTGATTCTTTAATATCTTCATCATCATCATCTTCATCAGTGTTCTGCCCTAGGGCAGGTCTTCCCCCCGTAGCTCTCCATGCAGTCCTGTCACTTGCTACCATCTTCGTTTTCTCATAATTGTTTTCTATCCTTACACTATCCTCCATCTGGTATCCTCTGGGTCCTCTTCTTCTTCTTCTCCCCTTCTTCTTCTTCTTCTTCTTCTTCCTCCTCCTCCTCTTCCATTCACCGTTCCTTCCATAGCATCCATCAGTAAACAATCCCTTCTCATCCACCGTTCAAGTCAGTTGTGTTTCCTCTTCCTGATTACCTTTGAAATTTCTCTCTCTTTCCCTTCTCTTCCGAACACCTCCTCATTACTCACTTTATCCGTTTTACCCCTTCCATCTTCCTGCAAATCCGCCTCTCAGATGCTTCTATTCTTCTTTCTTCCTCTTTCTTCAGTGTCTATGTCTCAACTACGTATGAAGCACTTTGCCAGCCCTTCTGCAGGTCCCCGTCCATGCACCCACCTAGAAGCCTCCTCTTATTAAGTGCCTTCTTGGCAATTTCCATACGTGTTCACACCTCCTTATCACATCTCATGTCGCCCATAATAATGCTTCCCAGATATTTAAAAGCACTAACTTGTTCTATATCTTCCTGTCCTAACTTTATAGTTGTTTTTACTTTTCTTGTACTTATCACCATACGTGCTACCCTTTTCTCATTAATTCTCTTTCAGAATTCCTCACAGGTGTTATTAATCATTTTGAGATTCGAGTCATACTTCTTTCGCTCTTCTGCGAATAACACGATATTATCCGCAAGTGGAATACATTCTATCGTCCTACCACTAACCCGCACTCCCCTATTTTGTTTCAAATCTTTTTGAATAATATGCTCCAAATATACGTTAAAATACTGGGAGAGACAGCAGCCTTGCCTTACTCCCCTTTCAATTGTGCTTTCCTCTGACATCTTATTCCTAATCTGAACTCGTATTTTCTGCTGTAGGTATAGGTTTTTTATCAGCCTTCTATTCCTCGAGTCGACGCCATTGTTCCTTAGAATGTCCATTAATTTATTCCAATGTAATCTATCAAAGGCTTTCCCCAAGTCAGTGAAAACAGCATAAACCTCGCTTCCTCTTTTAAGGCATCTCTCTCCTATAATTCTCAGCAGTTCAGTTGCATGTCTTGTACCTTTTTGTATCGTCATATCTTGAGCCTATAAAAATTACGAAATCGACCTTCACGGTAACTATTACATCAATCATCTTCAAACTCATGATCTATTGTTCTTATAAAAAATGTAACAATTCAAGTTACAATTTGCAGTATGTTAATTATTACGAATTTTTTGAACGTGTTGTTGTGAAATCTCTAGCCGCACGCACATTCAGGCAGCTCGCACGCTTGACCGGTGGGGGAGAACTGTCGGGGGAGGGAGGGGGGGAGGGGATCCCACTCTGTGCTCCGTACTATCTTCCACTTCCTGAAAGCAAACAGATTCACTCTCTTCCCTGCTGTGCGAGCATAGTTCATGTATGTGGAGCGGTTTAGTGACATTATCTACGGACATTAATGGATATGGGCAATACTCATGCTCTTTGGATATCATATTCACCCGTTAATAATAACTGCCTTATAACCCTTGTGAATGGAATCTTCCAGCAAAATAAAGCAATTTGCAGAAGGATACAGGTGCTGACGACTGGCTGTACCGGACGAACAAGAGTTGCCAATTGACACTGCTGGAAGTTTTCGGGTATTGACCAACCAGGTTATCTGTCAGAAGTTTGTGACGTCAGTATTAAGCCACGCGCCATTCAGTGGATGTGGGGGATTGCTCACACAGTGGCGTGTGGATCCATGAACGCCTAACTAACATCTCTAGTAACGAGATCGACAGTTAGTCTGACTACTGCCAAATAGTAAAGTCTGACGCGGCAGTGTGTAGATCCTGCCTAGCGAAGACTTTGTATAATTAACAAGGTTTTGCAATGAAATGAACACCCTTAGCTGGTTACAGGCGTTGACATACGTCCACGGGGACAGATGAAAATGTGTGCCCCGACCGGGACTCGAACCCGGGATCTCCTGCTTACATGGCAGACGCTCTATCCATTTTTTTAAATCTCATTTTTTGTCCTAGATTGTTCGTTGAATTTGTTCGTGGCGGACGTCCTTTGACGCCTGTTCAGGTTGATCGTTGATTCTTTCACTCAGTTTTTTTGTTACAGAGGGTAGCTAAACCCTCATTCATCTGAGCCACCGAGGACACAGAGAACAGCGCGACTGCAGGGATTTATCTTTGGTACGCCTCCCGCGGAACAAGGTTTTGACGAATGAATCGTAACGGGTGATGACTGAGAATACGTGATTTTCGGCCAGCTGTGCACCGAAGTACAACTTGACGCGAGCGTGTTTGTGACAGACGTTGTGTTCGGCAGAGCCGTGCCGGGACGTGCGGTGCAGCGAGGAGGGCGCGGTGTGCCGGGTGTCGGCGTCCGGGCCGCGGCGGCAGGCGCAGTGCTCGTGCGGCGGCGGCTGCCGGGGCCCGCCTCAGCCCGTCTGCGGCTCCGACGGCCGCTCCCACGCCAGCGACTGCCACCTGCGGCTCGCCGCCTGCCGCCAGGGGCTCACCCTCACCATCCTCTACAGGGGCGGCTGCCACACCGGTAAGTCCCGACACTGACAACAGCACCGCTCTACATGGGTAGCTGCCCTACAAACAACATCGCTCTACAGGGGTAGGGGTAGTTGCTGTACCAGTAAAGCTCACTACAACCCCGTTCTACAAAGATAACTGTCATACTGGGAAAGCTCCCCACACACAACATCACACTGTAACTGCAGCTGCCACACCAGCAAGGCTCCCAAAAAACAACATAATTCTACAAGGGTAGCTGCCATGCTGGTAAGAGTCCCCACAAACAACATCACTATGTAAGAGTGGATGTCACATCGGCAAGGCTCCCCTCAAACAATGTCACTCGACTAGCTGCCACACCAGTAATACTAACCAGACAGAAAACCACTCGGCAAGAATAGCTATTACACTGCTGAGGCTCCCCACAAATAACAACACTCTATAATGATAGTTGCACACCAGTATTACTTCCCACAAACACCAAGACCACTCTGCAAGGATAACTGCTGCACTGGTAAGATTTCTCACAAACAACAACACTACCATGGGTAGTTGCCACACGGGTAAGGCTCCCACGAAGCAACTAACGAACTGTACAACAGAGGTTGCACCTTCAGTAAGGCTCCACAGTGGTAGCTGACACATTAGTACTGCTCCCCACAAACATCAACATCGCTTTACAGAGAGAGCTGCTACACTGGCAAGTCATCCCACAAGCAAGAACACTACAAATGTAGCTGCTACACTGACAAGGCTCCTCACATACACCAGCACTCTACAAGAGTAGCTGCCACCGGTGTATGTCTCCACTAACAGCTGCACCATTCGACAAGTGTAACTGCCACATCGATACGCCTCCGCACCACCACTCTATAAGGGTAGCTGGCACACCAGCAAGGTTCCCCCCAGTCAACATTATTCTGCGAGGGTAACTGTCACAATGGTAACGCTACCCCGAGGAGGAGGAGGAGATTAGTGTTTAACGTCCCGTCGACAACGGGGTCATTAGAGACGGAGCACAAGCTCGGATTAGGGAAGGATGGGGAAGGAAATCGGCCGTGCCCATTCGAAGGAACCATCCCGGCATTTGCCTGAAGTGATCTAGGGAAATCACGGAAAACCTAAATCAGGATGGCCGGACGCGGGATTGAACCGTCGTCCTCCCGAATGCGAGTCCAGTGTGCTAACCACTGCGCCACCTCGCACGGTAAACGCTACCCCGAAACATCATACAAATGTAGCTGGCATTCTGACAAAGCTCTTCACAAACAATATTACTCTATAGGGGTAACTGGCACAGTAGTAAGTCTCGCCAAACAGAACCCCTTTCTACAAGAATAACTTCCACACCGGTAAGGACCGCCACAAACAACAACACCCCGTAAGAGTAGCTGCCACACTGGTAAGGCCACCAAGTAACAGAAACACCACTCTACAAGGGTATCTGCTACACCAGTAAGTCTCCTCGTAAACAGCAACAAGGATAGCTGCCATACTGGTAAGGCTCTCCACAAAGAGCAGCGCTCTACGAGGGAAACCTGACACAGGTATGCCTCTCCACTAACAGCAGCACCATTCTACAAGCGTAACTGCCACACTGGTAAGGCTCCCCAGACACAATGCCAAACTACAAATGTAGCTGTCTTACCAGAAAGTCGCCCCATAAATAGAACCACTCAACAAGGGTAGCTGCCACATCGGTAAGGCTTCCAAGAACCAACTACACCACTCAACAATAGAGGGTACTCGCAGGTAAGTTCCCCAGAAACAACTATACCACTCTACAATAGACGGGAAGCTAGAATAACAAATACAGTATTCATCTTTAAGCAATCAGCCCAGTGGCCCTTGGTGACTCAGATAGCTTGACCGCTGAGAGATTCGTAATTGGGTCTGTAGGTAGAACTTATTTCATTAGGTTGGCGACTATAAATAAAAAAAATCAGCTTATAAATCGTATGCATGTACGTAACTCGCCTCAATGCATAACTTGCTGATAAACCGCGTAATTGAAAGTTTCAGGCCGGCCGGTGTGGCCGTGCGGTTCTAGGCGCTTCAGTCTGGAACCGCGTGACCGCTACCGTCGCAGGTTCGAATCCTGCCTCGGGCATGGATGTGTGTGATGTCACTAGGTTAGTTAGGTTTAAGTAGTTCTAAGTTCTAGAGGACTGATGACCTCAGAAGTTAAGTCCCATAGTGCTCAGAGCCATTTGAACCATTTTTGAGCCAATTGAAAGTTTCATTACCATTCTACGCTCCAGTTGCCTTGCATAAGTCTTGAACACATGTCACGGAGTAAAATGTAACGTGCTTGATGACTGGCGTTCTTAAAATTGTCTGCCAAGTTATTGATGTAAAGATGTCTTTTCAAAAAAAGGTTCAAATGGCTCTGAGCACTATGGGACTTAACATCTGAGGTCATCAGTCCTCTATAACTTAGAACTACTTAAACCTAACTAACCTAAGGACATAACACACATCCATGCCCGAGGCAGGATTCGAACCTGCGACAGGAGCGGTCGTTAGGTTCCAGACTGTAGCGCCTAGAACCGCTCGGCCACTCAGGCCGGCAAAGATGTCTTTTAAGAGGAATGATTTGCCCTGTAAGGCTAATGGAGACCTCTTAAAGGTATCTTATACCACCATAACGCTTGTTTGAGAATGCAGTGGAACTATCCACAAAAAAGTCAGAAACGTATTAATTTTGAACACCAGCACTACCGCTACAGCTCGATTTTACCTGCTTGATCTGTCAGCATGTGGCAGGAGAGCAGAATCCGAATTTTGGCGGCAATTTGGCAAATGTAGTTACACATGTCTGGTTTCTTGGTTACGAAAGGTTTTGGTAAAAACTTTAACAAGCTCAATACACTATTCTTCTATTTGAAAGAGTAGTTCAAAGAAAGCAAGTAGTTACATGCAACAAACAATACTTACTTCATGATCTCATTAATTAAAGACTTTAGGAACATTGACCGCACAGAAACATGCGCTTCCTCTTTCACGTACGAATACTTATCAAAAGTAATGTTTGAATGTCACAAACGGATTATGAAAAACGTTAAATGGGATCCACGAGTAATTAAAATTCTTCAGTTACACAATTTGTATTCCACAGAACAATTACAAAATTGTATCACCTTCAGCACAGCGATCATTGGCTCTAATGAATTTGTCCCAGTGTTCCAACAACTGAACGAAACAGTTCTTTAAGTTATCTCAGTTGTGCTTCATAATGCCTCCTGTGATTTTTGTTTCACCTCTTTTGTGTCCAGGAAAGGTGTCGTGTCCGTACTGGGAACAGGAGTAATTGCCATGGTATCATCCGGTGAACAGGATGGCTGCGAAACAGTAATTTTTTGTTTCCAGCTAAAGCTGACCGACACTCAGTACTATGTGATTGGAAACGTTGTCTTGATGGAGGGCACAATGTTTCGATAGTCACAGAGCAGAACGTTTCCTTCGGCCGTACCTCACGCAAACGCTTTAACACTTGCAGTACGTAATACCGGTTAACTGAGGGGCCTGGAGGAGCAAATTAAAGGTGATCTCTCTTTCATGCCAGAAAAAAACCATTTCACAGTAGTTATTAGCTATGCTTTCTTCGCTGTGGGCGAGGAAACACAAACCTGAACGCTTTCTCCAAGCACGACTGTGGAAGCAGCGCGGCAGTTTCTGCACCTCATTACCATACAAGAAAACAGAAACTGGTGTCATCATGTTATTGTTTAATGCTTTAATGTTTATAACTGCAAAATCTCGGAACACATGGAGTAGAGATTACGAAAATAAATACTATTACTGCGACGTGACTGATGCTTTCATAAGAGATGATGGTTGGTCGACTGGACCACAACAATGTGCAGTAGAGGCACCCAACAAGGGAACTCGTCTCTCGCCCACAGGAAAGAAATTCTCGTTTGTGTTCGCCTTCGTACATACGCCTGCGATAAATGAAATGGACGATGGACAGAATCTTGTAGCACCCTCCACTTTGCATTACTGTTTTTTGTTTTCATAAGTATTTTGACTGGTATGATATGACCCGCCATTATTTTCTGTTCTCGACTCTTTCTCCGTCTCGAAGGAGCGCAAACACTGTGAGCCTCAATTATTTATTCTATATGCTTTAACCTCAATCTTCCCCTACGGTTTTTAGCAGCATACGGCTTCTTGTATCACTACGAAAGTTATTTCCTGGTGCTTAACACATGCCATGTTATCCTGTCCCTTCTTCTAGTTCGTGTTTCCCACACATTCTTTTTCATCCCACTTCTACGGAGGATCTCACAATTTATTATAGGAACAGTGCGCTTAATTTTCAGCACATCAGAAACGTTTGAAATCATTTCTTTCCCTATGTACCGATAGTCCACATTGCACTTCACCACACTGCTGGGCTTCGGATGCAGAATCGCCGAGATAATTGTACAAAATTAAGATCGATGTTTGATATTAGTAGACTTATCTTTGGGAGAAGTGTTCCCTGTGCCTATAGTCTCCTTCTTATGTCCTACGTACTTCATCCGCTATGTGCCATCTCCCTTCGAGGTTATTATAATTCCGTAATTTTATTTGCTAAGTGATCCTCAGTTTCTTCTTAATCTCATTACTTTATCCCTCAGTACTTTCGTCTTTGTATGTTTTACTCTGTCTATATTCTGTACCGAGTATACAGTTAATTCCACCCAATAGATCGTGTAATTGTTTCCAATTTTTTACTGAGGATGGCATTGTCATCAACGAATCGTATCATTGATCCACTGCGAAACGTTTATTTTAGTTCCTTCACTGCCTTCTTAGATGTACAGGTAGACAGAATGAGTCGATACCTTACGCCCATTTTAATCTCAAAATTTTTGTCTTGGTCTTCGATTGTAATAGTTCCCTTTAGGTTACTGTACATATTAAATAATTTGAATTAATATTGTCTCTTAATCGACCGTGACTGTTTCAAAAATATAAGAAGGATTTCAAATACCGCTATCAGCCACAAAATTTGTTGACAACTAAATTATTTATTTAGCGACATGTTCCGAGGTGATACCTCATCATCATGCTATAAAGGCATTTCAAAAACGTTTGACACATGTTTATACAGATATTAAAGCTTCTTTATATGACTGCTGTGACCATCCTGTGGAGAGAGAGAAGGATAACCTAGTAAGAGGTGATGTCACTTTGTGTGTTGGTCTTCTGTTCACATGAAATTTTTTTGTAAAACAATCATTCACTTGTTGTGCCACGCCATTTTGTGACTGGTAGCGGCATTTGAAATCCTTTTCATATCTTGTACATGTTATCCATATTTTCTTATGGAATCTTTTCGTTATTAGGAATTCCAGCCCACATTGGCAGACGTAACTCTTGCCTTTATCGATCGCTCAGCCAAACAGATAGACATCCAAGAAGTCTTCAGCTTTGTTCTTCATTCTTGTATATACACTATCTGATCAAAACAATCAGGACACCTACTAGCGGGCATTGATATGGGGTGTGTCAAGCCTTTGTCGTTATAAGTGTGGACTCTGCTTTGACACTTTTACTGAGGTGTCTGAATGTCTGTAGAGGAATGCCAGCGCATTCTTTCTCTAGAGCTCAAACAAGAGAAGGTGTTGATGCTGAACGCTAACGTCTGGAGCAAAGTGGACGTTCTAACTCATCCCAAAGATGGCCCATTGTGTACAGGTCGGGACTCCAGACAGGCCAGTCCATTCCAGGAATGTTATTGTCCATACACCATTGCCTCGCAGATACGACTTTACGACAGGGTGCGTTCTCATGCTGATACAGATAATAACTGTCTCCGAATTGTTGTAACTGTTCGCATAATTAATGCAGGAGACAGTACTATAAAATCAGTTCATATCCTTCCACATTAACCTTTTTTAAATTGCTACAAGGGGACCACATTCTAACCAGGAAATACACCACCACGCTGTAGCGGCAGTACCTTCATACTTCACTGTTGGGACTTCACGTGGTAGCAGGTGACGTTCTCCAGACATTCGAAAAACCCGAAACCTTCTGTCGGATTGACACAGGGTGTAGTGTGATTCATCAGCCCAAATCGCTCGTTTCCAGTCATTTGTCCAATGGTGTTACTCTCTCAACCACCTCAAGCTTCGCTTAGATTTGACTACAGAAATCTGTGACTTACGAGGAGCTACTCAATCATTGCAACCCATTCTTTTTAACTCGCTAGGCACGTTGTGCTGGTAGGAGTTTGGATTTCTTCTGCTGATTTCATCCATCTTCTGTAATGCTCGATGGTGCCTGTCCGTCAGCACATGAGGCCTACCTGTTCATGGTTCAAATGTGGTTGTGCCTTTGTGTTTCCAGTTCACGATCACATCACAAATAGTCGACTTGGCCAGCTTTAAGAGGGTTGAACTGTCCCTGATGGATTTGTTATTCAAATGAAATTTTGAAATTATCCAAGGTTGTTCAGACCAAACTTGCAGTTGTTATCTGTGCTACTTTGTCAGTAGCAAGAAGCTATAGTTGCTCACAGGCACTAGTTAAACAAGCTCAACAGTTGAACAATAGGTTGAAAGAAAATTAGGACTCGTTAGAAGTCACTGAGCTTATCTGAACGATCGAATCTGCTGTTATTGCCTTTTTTTCTTTATTGTTATTTCACTCCCCAAAATGGGGTGGGCTGGCAGTGGCACAATACGCCGCTCTTCAGCCAAGAGAGTTACAGAAAAACATAGTCAAATGAGAATAGAACACATAACATAGAATGGTATAATAATAATAATGGTGAATAAACAAGAACAAAAATAGATGAGTGTAAATGGTTGATTTAAAAACAACATAGACGAGAGCCACATACACATGCAGAGAATGAGCACTGTGAGTCGACACGTAAACAAAGAAACACTGCAGTGGGAACACAAATGAATGGTGCTGGCGACACTGTTGGTGCTGGTGGAACGTAGCACTGCACACGGCACTGGAGAAACACTGACATCACAACGAAAATGATAAAAATCACTGTACCGAATGGGACCTACCACTGGGTGAAGGGTAGGAGGGGGGGGGGGAAGGAAAGGGAGGGGGGATAGGCGGTAGGGGGAAGCCAGGAGGGGCGAGGAGGGGGGCAGTTGAGGGGAGAAGTAAGGAGCCGGAAGCCTGGGGGAGGGGGTGAAAAGGAGAAAGAAGGTGGCCAGCAGGGGAAAAGGAGGAAGAAGAGAAGGTGGAGAGGAAGGGAGAGAGGGAACCCTGAGGAGGGGGTGGGGGGAAGAAGGAGGGATTAGATCTGGTAGGAGGGGTAGATGGAAGGCATGAGGACATCAACTGGGAAGGGTAGTTGGCGGAAGCCACCTTGGGTGAGGGTATGGAGTGTGTGGGGATGGAGACTACATCTACATCTACATACATACTCCGCAATCCACCATACGGTGCGTGGCGGAGGGTACCTTGTACCACAACTAGCATCTTCTCTCCCTGTTCCATTCCCAAACAGAACGAGGGAAAAATGACTGCCTATATGCCTCTGTACGATCCCTAATCTCTGTTATCTTACCTTTGTGGTCTTTCTGCAAAATGTAAGTTGGCAGCAGTAAAATTGTACTGCAATCAGTCTCAAATGCTGGTTCTCTAAATTTCCTCAATAGCGATTCAGGAAAAGAACGCCTCCTTTCCTCTAGAGACTCCCACCCGAGTTCCCGAAGCATTTCCGTAACACTCGCATGATGATCAAACCTACCAGTAACAAATCTAGCAGCCCACCTCTGAATTGCCAGATGGGACACTGTGGTACAGGCCCAGCACCAGGCTAGGGTGGGAGAGGATGGGGGAAACCAAAGTATTGGGGGAGATCCAGTTTGCTGGAGACGTATAGGATTCATATTCATTCAGGGAAGAGGAGGAGATGGGGGAAGGGTTCAAATGGTTCAAATGGCTCTGAGCACTATGGGACTCAACTGCTGAGGTCATTAGTCCCCTAGAACTTAGAACTAGTTAAACCTAACTAACCTAAGGACATCACAAACATCCATGCCCGAGGCAGGATTCGAACCTGCGACCGTAGCGGTCTTGCGATTCCAGACTGCAGCGCCTTTAACTGCACAGCCACTTCGGCCAGCATGGGGGAAGGGAATCAGATCATAAAGGTTCCGCACGGGGGACGGGAGACGGATGCGACAAGCGAGTTGGAGTGCATGGCGCTCGAGTATTTGGAGGGATTTGTAGTTGCGGGGGGGGGGGGGGGGGGGGTGCAGCGAAGATCCAAGTGTGGTGGGCATAACACAGGATGGGGCGGATGAGGGACTTATAGGTATGTAGGATTGTGGCGGGTCAAGCTATCGTGACACCTAGTGGTCAACTCCGCACCAAACAGGGGTACGGGGATGCTTGTGACCAGATAATGTGTTATTGTGTTGGGCAACTTGGACCGCTCTAGGCAGAGCTGAGAGTGAGTGTGGCGAGTGCAGCGGTGTGTGTGCGCAGGCGTGAACCCGTGCGCGGCGGCCGCTTGCCGAGCCGCGGGCCCCGGCGCCGGCGCCGGCGGCTGGCCGCGTTGCCTGGTGTCGCCGTCGTCCGGCGAGGCGCGCTGCCTCTGCCCGCCCGCCTGCCCCGCCGCCGCGGCGCCCGTCTGCGGCTCGGACGGCCGCTCCTACCAGACGCTGTGCCACCTGCGCAGGGACGCCTGCCTGCGCAGGGACCCCGCCCTGCACGTGCTGCACGCCGGCGCGCCCTGCGGTCAGTATACCGTCTACTCGCGTCCTCGTTAAGCTGCGAATTTTGTTCATGTGCCTTTCGGCTGCCGTCACAGAGGTGTCGACAATGATCGCTAGAAGTCACACGATAACTGAAATCTATTCTAGCCTCCTTGTGCGGCATGTATACCGCGACGCCTCTGTGCTTCGTGACGACTGGGCACTTTGAATTTTGCTACTGAAACATCGCCGAATGCATGTGAATGATCTCTACCTGTCTCCAAAACGATGTGGCAAATACTATATGCTCTTTTCTCAGTTAAGAAAATAAGTAGATAAATTTTGCTAATATGTTCATATGGTTCAAATGGCTCTAAGGACTATGGGACTTAACATCTGAGGTCATCAGTCGCCTAGACTTAGAACTACTTAAACATAACTAACCTAAGGACATCACACACATCCATGTCCGAGGCACGATTCGAACCTGCGACCGCAGCAGCAGCGCGGTTCCGGACTGAAGCGCCTAGAACCGTTCGGCCACAGCGGCCGGCTTGCTAATATGTGTATGAGATGAAAAGAGGAGCGTTGTATTACATATTCGAGATGATTCATGGTGACATTGAAAACCAAAATTACAATCACTATGCAGAACTTGAAATAAATTCAGTTAACTTTCAATGACAAAATTCAACACCGATGTTAAAGACAAATATAAATTTTAGAATAAATTTTTCTGGACACCTAACGCACTGGAAAATGGAGACACATGCACCATATTTGCAAACAATCTCATGTAACAGAGTCACCACTCAACTGGCACAAAAACCAATAATAATAATAATAATAATAATAATTAAAGCTAGACAGCTAATTCTCAAATAACACAATCCACAAAAACACCTTAACTATAATAGCTTTAAGCATCAAAATTAACAACGCCCCCTTTCTCACTCGAACACAATTTTTTTTTCTCAGATTGTAATCGAGGCCTAAAATTTCCGTTATAGGTTTTGTCTACGTTCCAGACGCATAATGTAATAGAAGGTATCATTCAATTACTTATTACTAAATTTTGAAGTTGTTCGAAACTTGCGGTTCCCAACAAAGTAGCATTTCCGACCATAGACAATAGTTATTATCTTTCTCTTTCTCTGCGTGCCATAAACTCCTTCTTCCTTGTGCTAAAATTAAGCAAGTCTCACAACCCACGTTTTGAATTTGGTAATCTTCCCGGTTCGACCGAAGAAAACAGATCTAAATTACGCTGACCGTCGTCTGAAGTCCGTGCTTTCAGACGTTGAGATAGGTTGCAACGAGATGACGCAACTACTGGCGCTCTGATTTGGAAAGACTGACAATCCTCAGCCGTTGTCGGTCGTCAGCGGATGCCGCAATGTCGGTGCAATTCTCGCTGCAACCTTAGTTAGCAGTCTAAAGTGACGACCCGTCCATTGCGTGGATACATATCAACCTCTCCGCTTGTTGAACTTGTTTAAATCTCCAGACTGCTATCTGAGTCTTGATAACGTCTGATGATGTCTGCAGCTTTGGGAGGAGAAACGTTACGTATAGGAATATGCTTTCAATCACGACTTAAAACCCATAAAACAAAAATCACCAACGATGCACCAAAATTATGTTCCACCCCCTGCGTACTTCCGAGCATGTGAGGGCCTACGTTCAAGACGAGAAGGGACTGAAAGACTAGGTCTCATTAAACTGAAAAATAACCTTAAAATTAAATAAAAATAAAACAGGAACCAAAATGAAAGCAGTCGGTTCGAAAGTACATTCCTTGTAGATATGGGGTGACAACGACTGTTACTAACACTCAAAATAGTGATGCTGCACCTTGTGCATTATAACATGCTTGTATACTTCTTGACGTTCTCTCCTCAAAATGGCTTAGTCTCGTTCACAATCGGAGAAACAACGCGCTCCAATGAGAAGGTACATTTACTTTTATCTCTATCACACAGGTGGCTGTACATAGCAACTTCCTGTGGTTAATATTATTAATAACGAAATTTGCAACTAAAGAGTGTCTTTCAGAATTTATTATGCCCTATTTTAGTACAGTCACATACTTATTAGAGGGGTTAGTTGGTTATCCTACATGATAGTGCTCACTAGTGGACAAAAGTTAAACATTACTGTCAATGATAGTTATAATTCCCTTCAACTGGAATTGTGTAACATGCGTACAATAGGTGAATCCGTAGCTGCAAACAGTCGTAATTCAGACATGGAAAACTGTGCAGCAGGCGTACAATGTTTTAGTGATGTTTGCACGAGGGGGCAGAATATAATCTATTTGGTGAGCTGGGAGTGTAATGAACTAAGACATGATTTAGGCTCTATTTTCTACAGTAGAATAATCAAATGCCCCCTTTCAGATCACATACAGATAACTGGTCCACTAGGACTGGTAGCCATGAATAAAACCTAAATAATAAAACGAGATTAATTCGCATCAAGGTTGTTGGCAGGGTTTCCACAGAATAAAACGGTCTTAAGCGTAGATATCTTACATTTTCTCACATACGTTCATTAAACTTTTTTCTTCGTGAGCTCGTCTGACACGAGTTTGATGTCATTGTCCATAATGACGGTGTACTGTAAAATGTGGGCATTTTGGACAGTAAAAAACTGACAATGGCCGAACTAAAGAGGGTAGAAATTGCAGAGTGCAACTGCAGGATAAGTGTTTCTGAAAGCGAGAAATTTTAAACATGGAATTTATTTTAAGTATTAGAAAAACTTCTCCGAAAGTATTTGTCTGAAATGTGAAGTGAAATATTTGTCTGAAATGTGAAGCGAAACGTGGATGATAAAGAGTCAGCCCAGAAGGGAACAGAAACCTTTGAAATGAGTGATACAGAATAATAATGAAGATTGGGTGAATCAAATAGCTGATGAAAGGATACTGAATCAAACTGGGAGAAAACGAAACCTTTGGCACAAAATGACAGATATTGAAATTAGTGGCCACGGGATACAGATCACCTGAAATCGCTCAAGAGAGGAAAGGCGACTTGACATGACTAGATACCAATACGGTTCCACATAGAGTTTGCGGGACTTACTGCTTTTCTAGCAGCAGTGCACTATAGGTCGATGGAGGAGCGAAACTTTCCTCGTGCTGGAAAAAAAAGCGCGTTATTCACATTTTCAAAAAATGTTGTCGAAAAGACACAATAAAATATAGGCCTGTAACGTTGACGAAGATCTGTCGTGGAACATATTTTATGATCGCTTGTTGTGACATTTCGGGAGATCTAAAATATCCTCTGTAGGAATGAACACGGATTCTGTAGAAACAACGAACGTGTGAAACACACCTCGATCTGTCTATCCACGAGACCCAGAAAGCAGTAGATACCAGCGCCCAAGTTGACGTGTTCGTTGACTACCAGAAGGCATTTGATACAGTTCAGCAGTACCACCTAGTGAACAAAATACGAGCGTACGAAATATCAGACCAGTTATGTGATTGAATTGAAGAGTTCTAACAGACCAAAGACGTTGAAGTAACTATGAGTGTACCGCTAGGGACTGTTACAAGATCATTACTTTTCACAAGGTATACAAGTGACCTTGCTGATAACGTGGGAAATTTCACGAGGCTTCTAGCGGATGGTGTTGTAGACAGAGAAATAGCGACGCTATAAAATTGTACCGGAATGAAGGAATAAAGCCGGTCGGGTTGGCCGAGGGGTTCTAGGCGCTACAGTCTGGGACCGCTCCGACCGCTACGGTCGCAGGTTCGAATCCTGCCTCGGGCATGGATGTGTGTGATGACCTTAGGTTAGTTAGGTTTAAGTAGTTCTAAGTTCTAGGGGACTGATGACCGCAGAAGTTAAGTCCCATAGTACTCAGAGCCATTTGAACCATTTTTTTTTGAAGGAGTAAACAGATGTAGCGTATCGTGCCTAAAAAGGCACAAAGTACGGTTATTGCATGCTTACATGATTGTAGAATAAATACTGGACGCAGACGCATCCATAAAATATGCGTACGGAACGATTTAAAGTGGAACACAAGAAACTTATTCCAGGTAAGGCAGATACCAGACTAAGACTGATCGGTAGAACTCTCAGGAGCTGTAGTCCACAATCATTTCAACATACAAAACCATCGTTCGATCGATACTTAGATACTACTCGTCAGTCTGGGATCCATTCCGGATGGGGTTGACATAGGAAATAGAGAAGATCCAGCTTCATTTAGTAAGTGCGAAAGCGTAACGGAAATGACGAGTCAAGTCCAGTAGCAGACGCTGCCGTAGAGGCATCCTGTATCACGGTGTGGCTCACTGTTAAATTTCCGAGAGCGTAATTTCTAGATGGATCATCTAGTACACTGCTTACTCCTATCATGAACGCAAAGTTAGAGAAATTAAAGCTCACACGGAGACATACCGACTGTCATTCGTGTTACGAACCATTCGCAAACATATCGGGAAAGGTGGAGAGTGACAGTGGTACACGAAGTAGCGTTCGCCAGAAACCATATGGTGGCTTGTAGAGTGCAGATGTATACGTAGACGCAAGACTCGACCACACGAAGTGATATGTTGATAGGACACACGTAGAGGCATCAAGAACTGTCGAGGGAGACCAAGGCAAGAGTGTTCGAGCAGGTTCAGATCAATGTAGGTTGCGGCGGTTAGTTATACAGAGAAGAGGTCTGCACATAATGGACTAGAGCGAAGAGCTGGTCCACAACAGCAAAGTGTAAGTGTAAGTGTGGGCTGCCGACAGGTGCGGCAGAGAAGTGCGCGTGCTCCGGCGGCGAGGTGTGCGTGCTGCGCGCCGGCCGCTCCGTCTGCGAGTGCCCCGAGTGCCCGGCCAGCGGCGGTGACGCAGATGTCGACGACGCAGAGGGCGGCCGGGGGGAGGAGGTGTGCGGCAGCGACGGCCGCCGCTACGCCAGCCCCTGCCTGCTGCGGCGCGCCGCCTGCCTCGCCGGCAACACGCTCACCCAGGCCGCTCCAGACGTCTGCCGCACTGGTGAGTACCACCAGCTTCCACTACCAGCGAAACTGCGCTCTAATTCTGTTGTCAAGCATTCGCAAGAAAAGTCTCACACTGATGCGAAGTGTTTAATACATTTGCAAGTAACTACTAAAGAAGAAATAACTGCATGGGAGATTCATGTGAAGGAGAATTCTCTTACCTGCCAACTCATAAAAAATATTTGTGGCAAAAAATCCTCTTTAGTTACCAGTAGTTTATTCCAGGACCGGTTTCGAAGCCTAAAGCTTCATCTTCAGGTCCCACCAGATAACTACGGTCTCATAAATATGTGGCGTTGTGGCAAGTCAACCATACGCATGTAGGCGCAGGACCAGCAACCACTTCTGTGTCGTGCTGTCCAGGCGGGCTCTGTGGTTGCTGGTCCTACGCTCCCATGCATTCTGTTGACGTGTGTGTCATCCCCAACGACTGAGTGGCCGCCACACATTTATGAGACCGTAATTATCTGGTGGCACCTGAAGATGGAGCTTTAGGCTTCGAAACTAGTCGTGGAATAAATTCGGAAATTATTGGCAACTGAAGCGGATTTTTATTCTATAAATACGTTCCTTAGCTGCGGATATTCACTTGATCAACTATTTCTTCCATAAAAAATAAACTAATAAGAAATCAAGAAATAAATAATTGTAAAAACGACCCTAAGTAAAATCAGCCAGTAGAATAAAGTGTTTTGTTTGTCCACATTCTCAATTCTGCCTTCCTGAAACTGAATCAACGAAATTAACAGACCACTGGTATGGTGCAGAAGGATTGCGCCGTTTTGTTTTCGCTCTTCTAACGAAGTGCTGCAGTACTGTGGCATAGCGATTCAAAGCGGGCAGGAATACAGGGACGTATCTGCAAACACAGAAAAAATAACGACGTAAATTTATTTTACCGAGATGATATATAAAAATTTCCTGGCAAATAAGAATTGCGGGCCGCATCGGAGCTCGATCCTGGGATCTTTGACTTTTGCAGGAAAGTCCTCTATCGATATCTTCCACGAATAATACACGGAAAACAAGTAACCAGTATTGATCAAATCCAGTTTCATTTTCTAGCACATATTGTCAGCTCTTAGCTGCTTGAAAGCCCTCTCGGGACTGCGGTATCAGTACACGCAACACGGAAAGAAGCTCCTCTTTCCAGTAACGAAGAATTTCAACAGGATTTAGCTCTGACAGGAAGTGGTAACGCAAAGAGGGGCGAAGCGACTTACAGCGATCTGAATGACACGGCTAGCGAATAACAGCCGCTCACAGAACGGTGACTTAAGCTGCATGCCCTCCAGTCGCTTGCGGCTGAAAAAAATAGTTCAAATGGCTCTGAGCACTTTGGGACTTAACTTCTGAGGTCATTAGTCCCCTAGAACTTAGAACTACTTAAACCTAACTAACCTAAGGACATCACAGACATCCATGCCCGAGGCAGGATTCGAACCTGCGACCGTAGCGGTCGCGCGGTTCCATACTGTAGGACCTAGAACCGCTCGGCCACTGAGGCCGGCTGCTTTCGGCTGAAGTTTGGAAGTAAAATGGTACGTACTTTCTGTGGTCTCCGGTTGCTTAGCGCTGTTCTGATGGTAGCCACCATTGACCAGTCTATTTTTCCGGAAAACCGCAGATGTGTCTCTGGTTCTTCAGTGCCGCAGTGGTTAGCATATTAGACTCGCACTCGGGAGAACGACGTTTCAAATCCCCGTCCAGCGACCCAGATGTAGGTTTTCCGTGATTTCCCTAAATCGCTCCAGGCAAATGCCAGGATGGTTCATTTCAAGAAAACACGGCGGGTTTCCTACCCTATCCTTTCACAATCAGAGGTTCCATTCCGTTTCTAATGGCCACGCTGTCGACTGGACGTTCCTCCTTCTTCCTTATTTCTTCCGTCACAATAATCTTATGTCTGCGTACTTACAGAAAGTCTTTTGTGTCACAGTGGCACTCGTTCCGTTACTTATACTGCTGTTATTAAGTTGCTCAAAAGAGTGACCTGTTCATTATTTTGGGAACAGCAATACACCGCAATACACCCGCCTCTCCACCCCCCCCCCCTCCCTCCCGTGTCCTCGACGCCTCCCAGTTATGTTCACTGGTAACTTTTCAGTAGATACATTTTATATCCAGTAAAAGTTAGAGGTCCATACAGATACTTTCATTTATACTGTAGGTTATTAACTCAACACAAAATATATTTTTGCAACAATACTAAGAAAACTCTGGACACGTTATCTTGTGTTTTTATAGTTCGTTGTATAATTGGGAGAAACATTAAATTATGAACTCATATTCAGGTGGTGATTTTCCAGTGTTTTACACATATTTCAATACACATCTTCACCTGGCAGCCAACAAGTACAGTAATAAAAACAAAATGTAAGTGAACTTGAAGGTTTTTCTTTCTGTCTTCGCGAATGCCAATCTTCGAGTAGCCGACATGGGACTAAATTAGTGACGAAATGTAATGAAGCTGATTATGAATAACTAATACGAAATACATTTGTTGTCATCGTGTGTCAAAGCTGTACTTCATAAAAGAGTAATGAATTGACGAAACACTAAAATATCTTTTCCCGTTCATAATGTGCTAAAGTTACGTTCGTTTTTGTTTTTCTTTTTCAAGCTGGCGACTCAGGCCTCCGGCCGACAGAGAACGCTGGACAACTGAGGCACTGCGAATGTGACAGCAGAGGTGAGTTAAAGTTAAGACAGGGCACGTAAGGAGCGCTGACGTGGCTAAGTTGACGATGAAAGTAGGTAAAATTGTAGTTTGCAGCAGTAATAAAATAGTGATACGCATACAGAATACAGGTAATATACTGAAAAATCCGCCTCAGTTGCGAAATTTTTTTGGTCTTTACCTAGGCTTCGGCTAGAATAATCTAATCTTCTTCAGAAGCATAAAATTACTATAACATGCCAGGTAAGGGCCAGTCAACATTGAAATTAAAACCTATAGTACCATGGTACCATGTCGAACTAAAACTACTTAACTGAAGTCCAGCCCCGGCATCACTTCACCACGAGGTCGGTTGGCAGCGGCAACTACGTTGGTCAGTGCTATCGTAGTTACCGCTGCCAACCGACCTCGTGGTGAAGTGATGCCGGGGCTGGACTTCAGTTAAGTAGTTTTAGTTCGACATGGTACCATGGTACTATAGGTTTTAATTTCAATGTTGACTGGCCCTTACCTGGCATGTTATAGTAATTTTATGCTTCTGAAGAAGACTAGATCATTCTAGACGAAGCCTAGGTAAAGACCAAAAAATTTTCGCAACTGAGGCGGATTTTTCAGTATATTAGTCTATCACAGTTTCTGACGAGGCTGAAATACGCTAAAAATTCTTAGAATACAGGTCTCTTAAACATTTAGAACAATTAATGCCAATAGAAGTAAGAAAAGGGAACGACATAGCATTTACTTCCGGAGAACATACACTATCTCATCAAAAGTTTCCGAACATCTATTAGTTGACTTTGATATGGGGTGCGTCCACCCTTCGGCTTTATGATGGCTTGAAGTGTGCTGGGAACTCTTTCAGTGGCGTGTCTCAACGACTGTGGGGGAATGGCTGAACATTATTCTAGAGCTAAAACCAGAGAAGGTAGCGATGTTACACGCTGGGGTCTGGAGTGAAATTGACGTTGTAACTCATTCCAAAGGTCCTCTATTGGATTCATAGATGCTGCTTTAGGACAATCTTAACTGTCATGGTGATGCAATCATCCGCTTACAATTGTTCCTGTGCTGTACGCAGCACACAGTGATGTAAAATGTCTTCATATCCTTCCACATTTAGTACATTTCTAACCACGAAAAACACCCCATAGCGTATCATCACATTCTCCATATTTCACTGTTGACACAACACGTGACGGCAGTTAATGTTTTGCAGGTATTCGCCAAAACGAAACACTTCCATCGTATTGCCACCGTGTGTAGCGTGATTCATCACTCTAAATCACTCGTGTCCAGTCATCCAGTCTTCAACGACGTAGCTCTTTACTTCACGTTAAGGGTCACTTAGCACTGACAACAGAAATTTCGTGTTCTTTATCAGGACAGCTTGTGAGGAGCTGCTCGATTGTCGTATCCCATTCTTTTTAACTCTCAGTGTACAGTCATTGTGCTACTTGGACTGCTGGTAGCACTTTGGAACTCACTAGAGACTCCTCGCGCTGGTTTCATACTACTTTTTACAACTACCCTCTGTAATTCTCGACGGTCCATGTCCGTCAGTACATGAGGTCTGGCTCATCTGTGTTTAGCTGTGGTCGTTTCTTCGCGTTTCCATTTCACAGTCACATCACCAAGCGAGTGTCGACTTGGATAGCCTTAGAGGAGTTGAAATGTTCTCGATACATTTGTTACTCAGGTGACGACCAATGCCCAGTTCACATTCGAAGTCAGCGAACTCTTTAGACCGATCCATTCTGCTGTTATTGATTCTCTGCTCGTAGCACAATACTCCCCGCATCATTTTATACTGGCAGATCCGCCACTCGTGACAGCTTGATGTCCAGATACTTTTGCTCAGATAATGTAACTTGTTCTGCCTACATGCTAGGAAGACTAATAAATGTAAATCAGTTTGGCTAAGGTAAAATTAATAGATGAATGATTGTTGTGGTTGTTGTGGTCTTCAGTCCAGAGACTGGTTTGATGCAGCTCTCCACGCTACTCTATCCTGTACAAGCTTCTTCATCTCCCAGTACGTACTGCAGCCTACGTCCCTCTGAATCTGCTTAGTGCATTCATCTCTTGGCCTCCCTCTACGATTTTTACCCTCCACGCTGCCCTCCAATACCAAATTGGTGATCCCTTGATGCCTCAGAACATGTCCTACCAACCGATCCCTTCTTCTAGTCACGTTGTGCCACAAATTTCTCTTCTCCCCAATGCCACTCATTACCTCCTTATTAGTTATTTGATCTACCGATCTAATCTTCAGCATTCTTCTGTAGCACCACATTTCTAAAGCTTCTATTCTCTTCTTGTCTAAACTATTTATCGTCCACGTTTCACATCCATACATGGCTACACTCCATACAAATACTTTCAGAAAAGACTTGCTAACATTTAAATCTATACTCGATGTTAACTGATTTCTCTTCTTCAGAAACGCTTTCCTTGCCATTGCCAGTCTACATTTTGTATCCTCTCTACTTCGACCATCATCAGTTATTTTGCTCCCCAAATAGCAAAACTCATTTACTACTTTAAGTGCCTCATTTCCTAAGCTAATTCCCTCAGCATCACCCGATTTAATTCGACTACATTCCATTATCCTCGTTTTGCTAACAATAATATGGAATGAGAATGCAGGGACTTGTGTTGGTCCTTGCAGGATCCGTGTCGGACAGCTGCGACCCTACCACTGGGCAATGTGTGTGTAAGAGAGGCTTCACGGGGTTCAAGTGTGAGCAGTGCCAACCCGACTTCTGGGAGAGCCGCGGCGCGCGAGATGGCGTTGATGCATGCGAAGGTGTGTACCGCCAGCAGTCGAGTGCTCGTCGCTTACATTGCTCTGCATTAGGACGTGACGATCTTTAACTGAACTTACTTTGAGTGTTTTGCTGTATTACAGGAGGTTTCCAGGACCGCGACCCGCCGGAAGCAGTGGTGAAGCAGGCGAGGAAGGGCTCCAAGTCGCCGCGGCACCTGCTGCCTCGCGGCCACAAGCGCAGCCGGCAGCCCTCCGAGCCGGAGAGGGAGCCGGGCTTCATGGCCGACCAAGCCGTCCAGGACCTGGGCTGTCAGTACCCACACTGCCTCCTTTAACTACAGATCTGTTCTTCGGGTAGACTAACACTCTCTCCTGTCTCCGTCCCAGTCAAACAACCGATCTGGCTAATTTACTTGTGGACCTGTTAAACTGAAGGCATTTATCTACATGTGACTGGTTGGAAACAGAGAAGTTTATAGTAGAAAAATGAAATGTTTACTCTTTTCCACGACTGACCACTCGTACAGATCTCTGCTTATGGCACTGACTACATAATGTCAACCAAAGAACGAAGATTTCGGTACCTTTAACTCCGTGATCTGAACATTCGATTTCTCATCTGTAGAAAGATACGAGAGCTTGTTGAGCTACTTCGCCACTACTTGATCAGATGAAATTTTCTAATTGCTTTTTTCACTACTTTCTAAGAGAATTATTCAACTTATCCTTAATGTGGAATCACTAACGGTATGATTCTCGTCCAACAAACACCTCGGAGTTGGTATTATTGAAATATCATGAAGACAGACTGATATGCATGTCACAGGTTCGGTTCCCGCCACAGGCATAACTGTGCCTTTTAAAGTGCCGTTTCTGCTTGAATCCAAAACGGACATAATCGAACATTACGAAAATGACAACATAATATTGTGAGGGAATATTTACATTTGATAACGATGTTCAGATAATGGTAATATTCAGTCTGGATCAAGTAATAAGTAAATACAACGTGTACGAAGAATTTATTTGCAGATATGTCGGCTGTGAGGGCAATAAGCCAAACGCCTGTTTCTTTCCGTAAACAAAATAAGAAATGTAGAACTACTTGACGTGTCAATCTGCAACTATAAAGAAAGTCCAGAAATGATACGTAGTAGATTTCTTTCGTCAGAACATGGATGATCTAGTTTTAATTTATAAGAAGGTGTTTATTTGCTGACAATATCATAAAATATTTCCCACAAAATAACGTGTTTCATCCGGTATCTGAAATCCTCAGATCCTGATGAGAAGCAGCGGTATTCCTCATTATTGGGTACAAGAAACCACGTTGGGTTCCTGAGTGAACAATGTGGTTATCTGCGTGTAACAATAACGTACATCTGTACTGCTGCTTCTCACCACCATTTCCCAATTCCCGGTTTCGACTGAAACCAATTACACTGCCTGACAAAAAAAGTGAAGCACACAGAAGGAGAGGAACACACTAAATCAAACTTGGCAGGCTGTGAGCCTACGTGATGACATTTCGGCGATTACTATATCGAATCAGTTTTACAAAGGACTTATCAATAAAAGCCTATGATTGTGTGCACCCTCTGACCTAGATGCATGCACTCTTCTATTGCAAAAGGTGTCATAAAACCGTTGTGTCCTCTCCTGAGCAAACTGATCCACACATGTTGTGACTGGTCCATGAAATTTTGTATACTGGCGCTGGGATGGCTTTGACGTCCCACCTTATTTCTACTGGAGAGAGATCTAGGGACCTTTCTGGCTACAGGACTACCTCAACATCAGGCAGACAGTTCTTGCAGACACATATTATGTGTAGTGGAGCATTCTCCTGTTGAAAAATGGCACCACGATAATGTTGCATCAGAAATAATAAACGAGGGAGCACGACATACGTGACGTACAGCTGTGCTGCCAGAGTTCCCTCGCCAACTAACACCAGTGACCTGAAGTCAGAGCCAATGGATCCCCACACCATAACGCCAGGGGTAACATCCCTGTGCCCCTCCAAAATATTGGAAGAATGGGTCGCCCAGCAGCCTCGCCGACGATGCTCATCCGGGGTTGTGTGGGACCGCGAATTGATCGCTGAACGCAATGCGACGCCATTCGTGAGCAGTCTAGGTTTCCGAGCATGGCACCACTACAAACGCAGCCGTTTGTGTTGCGTTAACGGGAGCTCACGCACGGGCTCGTAACTCCCTAGGCTGGCTGCTGACAGTCTCCGACCAATGGTGCGCGATGACGCAGAATGTTGCAGGGAGTCCAATGGCGGATGTCAGGAGTGGACGTGACGTTGTTTCAATGTCTCACTTTTGTGCATTGACTGACAAAAAGAAGTGAAGCACCCAGAAGACAATATCGGATGTCAATGAAACTTTGTACAAGTACACACCATCTGTGGTGTGGTGTCGGTGATTAGCGTTGCAAATGTTTGTGAAAGTTAGAGCGGCCAACAGACTGCATTAGTGTTGTTCACGTTTAGTGTTGTTATCAGACCAGGTAGAACATATAACAGCGTCAAATATTGAGCGATCACTGTGAAGGACATGGTGCCGCAGTTTCGTGTGAAACAGCAGTATCAGCACCTGGAAGTTTGAAAGTGGGCTCATTGGTGGTCTCCATTTGGCTGGATGATCGATTCATACAATACCCAGATTTGTGGGACATTCAGATATGACAGTGGCCCAATGTTGACTGCAGGGGACCTGAGGGCAGACTTACGCATCTTCAAAGTTCTGGTCCACCGCATTTGATCACCACAGGAGAGGAGCGCCATATAGTGCACCAAGCACTGCCGTCCGTGAACACGTAGTGGACTCCCTGCAACATTCTGTCATCCCGCACCATCGGTTGGAAACTAACGGCACCCAGACTAGGGAATTACCACCCCATTTGTAGGCTGCCGTTACCACCACAACATAAACAACAGCGTTTGGAATGGTGCTGTGACCGGGAAGCATAGACAGTTGATGAATGCTGTTGTACCTGTCACAGAGAACTGCATCTCCTATATGTACATAACTGCCGTCGCATTGTGCTCAGTGATGAATGTTAGTTCTGCAGTACAGTAAATGACAATCATCGACGCGTATGGTGGTGAGCTGGAGAGAGGTGTCTTTCTTGCAATGGTTTAGAGAGGCACAGGGGTGTCACGGTGTCGGGAGCCATCGGATGTACTGATATGTGGGCTCATTCTGCCAAGTTATTTATCAGTTTCACTGTATTTCGTAAGCACTGCTATGACATCATACGTTCCCTCAACATGCAAAGATTCATTTTGTTTTCTTCTCCCTTTCTGAGTACTTCACATTTGTTTGTCGGGCACTGTATTTTACGGAACAGTACTTGCCCCTTTTGTTTCGTAAAGTGCATCTTTGTTTTCTAATGCAGCTTTTGAATACTGCTTTGTAGGCGAACCTGTGTTTAACCGTTAGCCTGTTGTGTAACTGTCGTGCACAGTAGTGCTGTATGGCGGAGCATGAGGCGGTGTCGGGTTGCAGACCGGCGCTCTGAGGCGGTGCGGGCGCCGCCGCAGGTGGTGAGCGCGCGGGTGGCGGGGGCGGCGCTGGTGGGCGAGCCGTGTGCCGCCGACGCCGACTGCGCGTCGCCGCACTCCGCCTGCAGCCAGGGCGCGTGCGCCTGCGCGGACGGCTATACGCGCGCCACCGACGCGCTCTGCATCCGTGAGTACACGCGATCTGTTACACAAAGCATTCACAGGTCGGCTCCCGTGGCGCTGTAGACAGTCCTGCTGCTGTAGGTTGCGAGACGGCTTTCAGACTTATTCCGCATGCCACACAGCGAGTCGATGGTCTACAACGCCCGCTCGACGATGTGTAACTTTAATTCTTCTCGGCCGTTCTGACGTGTTCAATCGCTGGTTTTTCATGGACGTTCGCAAGACTTACTGCTTTAGATATTGATTTCTAGACTGCTAATAAATAAAATTGCTACACAAGGAAGGATACCAAATAGAGTATTAACGACCTGGGCTGTCTTCTCACAGGTAGCAGTAAATCAGTAAATACCTATGGCCACCGAGCGAGTTGGCGCAGTGGCTAGCACACTGGACTCGCATTCGGAAGGACGACGGTTCAATCCCGCGTCCGGCCATCCTGATTTAGGTTTTCCGTGATTTCCCTAAATCGCTCCAGGCAAATGCCGGGATGGTTCCTTTGAAAGGGCACGGCCGACTTCCTTCCCCATCCTTCCCTAATCCTATGAGACCGATAACCTCGTTGTTTGGTCTCTTCCCCCAAACAACCAACCAACCAACCTACGGCCAGTTATTATATATATATATATATATATATATATATATATATATATATATATATATATATAGGGCAATCAAATGAAAAAGAGATGGAAAGGTAAGTGAATTGATTATTATTTCAAAAGTAATAACCATAAGTGTTAACACATAAGAGTACATCGCTGGAAAAAGTTAGAACACCTGGAAAGACGACGTCGATTTTGATCCAATGATGGCGTATGCCACCTGGGGGATAGTAGACGTACTGATAATGGTTTCAGCGCCGTCCACCAACAGGCAGCGTAGTGCCAATCATTTACTAGAGAATGCTCACAATCAGAAGGCAGAGTGTGGTGTAACGTATAAAGCAACCATGCCACGGTAAATGCACTCGCGCTTCTACGGCCAACTGAACGAGTTTCGGAGGGATGAAATTATTGCGGCCTTCCCAGTTGCAGGATGGTCACTTAGGAGAATTGTTGCACAAGTTGGACGCTGGACGTGCTGTGACAGTTGTGCAACGATGCTGGTATCAGTCGTCACGTTAACGTTCTCACACCTGTAGACGAGGTTCTGGACATCCACGCAGCACAGACGCCCACCAGTATCGCCGTATTGTGAGGGCAGCAGTGGCAGATCGTACAGCTACCACGGGACAGATGAGAGGGCTTGTGAGCCCAGACGTGTCAAGACGAACTGTTGCGAGCCAGTTATTAGCAGTGGGTCTATGGGGACACACACATCTAGCCTGTCTTCCCCCTCACACCACAGCATTGACGTGCACGACGCGACCAGTATCGTCACAGGATTACTTGGAATGGCGCACCGTGGTCTTCAGCGATGAAAGCAGATTCTCCCTGCGTGCAACTGATGCTTGTCTGCGCGTACGACGTACACCTGGTGAGGGCTGTCTTGTAGAGTGCATTGCTCTCGGATGCTGTGTTGCTACCTCTTTATCACGAGATTGCGGGCTCGATTCCCGACCGGGTTGGGGATTTTCTCCGCTCGGAGATTTTATGTGTCTGTTGTCCTCATCATTTCATCATCATCATTCATGACCGTAGCGAGATTGGACTGAGTAAACAGGGCCCAGATAACCTCGCAGTTGAGCGCCCCACAAACCAAACATCATCATCTGGGGTCCTATAAGCTACAACTCTCATTTACCTGTGGTGTTCCTGGAGTGGACACTAACCAGCGCTTGGTAAGTGCAGAGTGTTATTAGACTTGTTCTTTTGCCTCTCTTGCAACAGGAAGGTGTTGTGTTGTTCCAACAGGGTGATGCTCGCCCACGCACTGCCTCTGCAACTCAACACGCTCTGCGGGACGTGCAGCAACTTCCCCGGCCAACATGATCCGCAATCTCCAATCGAGCACGTGTGGAATGTAGTGGAACGAGAAGTTACTCTTGCGACTCGTCAACCAACGACTCTTACAGGACTACTTGAATAGGTCGAACAGGCGTCGCATAACGTTTCCCAGGATATTATTTGCCATTTATACGATCGACTGCGTGCCATTGTCAGTGTCTGCACTGCCGACCGTGCTGATTACATCACGCAATAGTAAGGGTGTTTCAGCGTGGGTCGATACCTGGTTCTTCTGGGCAGCTTGTGTTACTGATCTGTAAATGGAATCATTTCATCTACTCAGTATACACTGCTGCAACAATAAGTCTTGGGTTAACTAGAAACCTCTAAAAGAGAGTAGTAATTTTTTTCCGGCAGTGTGTATCGAACTTTAAGTCAACACGGCCAGTGTGTATACGGAAAAATGTTTGCGGTTGCCTACTGCAACTCAACAACTACACCCAAACACATCAATAATAATTTTTTTGAAAATCGCTTTCGATACAACCATCGACCGATTAAATCTAAAACAATGTGTGTGTTATGTATGAGGCGGAACTATGGGCACCATGGGGAAAGAGTGACCTGGCTGAGTCACGCAGTTTGACTCTTTGTCTGATCACAAGGGGTGGCCATTATTTCACGCGTTGATCACCTAGGCTGACGTGAGGATCAATGAACTATACGTGACGGGATGTATCTGGAACATCTTAGGTGATTAGAAGTTAGTAGACAGGAATACAACTAAATACTTAGCTTTAATTCAGCATCAGCGGTGAACGTAGATCTTGACTTCGTACAATAATATTTACAAGTGCAGTTAAAGACTGAACTGCGAATGCTGCTGATTGCTGCACACATATAGATCAATTGGCAAATGCATAAATTGTATGTGGCGCCTGGCTAGGTCGTAGCTACTGACTTAGCTGAAGGCTATGCTAACTAGCGTCTCTGCAGATCTCTGAAGCTATAACAAGTCAACCATTCCTATTAAAGTCGGCTGTAGAACTGGCCAGTACGCTAGCTTGTCTCGTAAGACCAGCCGAGTGGCGGCGCTCGGTCTGCTAGCGTAGACAGTGGCGACTCGCGGGTCCGATGTGTACTGGCGGACCGCGGCCGATTTGAAGCATACAACCTAGCAAGTGTGGTGCCTTTCGGTGACACCACAGTGTGGACGTTGGCACTAGAGATATCTGTGTAAAGTTGTAAAATCCATTAATTTTTACAAGTGCATTCATTTAAAGTGGTGAAAACGTGTAATATCTATTTCTTTAAGTGTAAGCCACTGCTCTACTCCAAGTGTTTAGACAGTGAGTCAATTAAAAGTAAAATTAATACCGCGAAAATAAAATGGATTGGACGATTGGCTGGATATGCTCTGTGTCGACGTGTGCAACAGGAGAGGGAACACAGACAGTGGCGAGGTCTTGAATGGCGTAGACGCTTTGTGGTATTAAAAATTGCGTCCAGTCTTCATCAAAGTGGTGAGCCTGTTCACTTACCCGCTATTAAGTCGTCTCTGAAATCATTAAGTCGTGGACGCAAGAACTTCCCGACTTACGACACTGTGAAAATCTGTGAGCCAAGGCTACCGCTAGAACAACGGCGCTGGGAAGCACTACTTTGCTTGGCGCCTATTAATTTATGAGACACGTTAAGAAACTGTTTGAGATCATTGTAAACCACTGTTCCGAAGACGCAACCGCTACCTCACTTCCGACGACGCAAACCGCGACGAGGCAAGACTTTCATTTTGTTCGGTAAAGTAATTTTGTAAATGGAGTAACAGTCATGATAGGTCAAAGTGAAGTAAAAATTAATTTGAACAATACATTATATCAGTAACAGTGATCAGACTTTTATATAATCATTCCATCACTATTATACAGCTAAACCCTTTGTCATTTACTACAAATAATAACTTGTATAAAGTAACGATTTTTAAAATCGTAATAATCGTAATAATATGTTCAGAATTTAGTTCTTCAGAATACAATGCTATCTGTGCAGATCATCCAGACTGGTTAAATTTAAGCTCTATGGTACGCTTCCATTTTCTGCAGTAAATTTTGCTAATTTAAAGTGCACAGGCCAGTTAATAATTTTCAGTAATTCATTACGTAAAACAGTTTAAAGATGGCTGTCACAGCGTGGCGTACAGTCAGTGTGGCTTGCTTCCATTGCAGAGTTCTGAGTATAAATCACAGTTACGAAATTTGCTTTTAAGTTCACAGTAAATTTCAAAATAAAATAAAATTAAAGGAGCTCCTTCAGAGCTTTGCGACCATAAGAACCTAGCCACAATATTTGTCTCAGAGGATTTCATAAGGTAAGACACAATCATCTCTTGTTCCTGCAACAGCAGCTGTTCAATGGATGGATGTATTCACAGTATCAAAATGATGCTGAAGATAGGCAGTGCTATGTTTGAGGAAGTGTTTTTGTAATAGAGGAAGCATTTTACGATCGAGGCCCTGCAACAATCAGTTACTTCGGAATTGTTCAACAAAAGTCAGTTTGGTGCGCACACGGTTCAGTTCATAAAGAAAGGTGATAACAATAACGTTATTTACTCAAATACGATGTGGAAAAGGTAATGAGACAGACAACATTGCGAACGATCTGGCAAAGCTGTATCGTTCTACTTGTGTTGACCGGTGTGTTCATCCCTTCTGTATGCTCAGTCCGAGTTTCAGCTCCGTTCAGCCATCACGTAATTTTTGAGAGCTCCATCAGTGAAGTTGTGATTTTGTTACGTGTTTGAAAATGGAACAGTGGAATTTAGAGCAACGTTATGCCATCAAGTTTCGTATTAAATTGGGGAATCCGCGAATGTGACCTTTGAAAAGTTGAAACAGGCCTACGGGGAACATTTCTTATCAAGAGTACAGGTTTTTCTCAGCCACAAATCATTTTTGGAAGGCCGAGAACATGTTGAAGACGAACCTCTTGCCGGAAGACCTTCAACTTCAAAAACTGACGGAAACGCCGAACGTGTGTGTGCTCTTGTGAGATCAAATCGAAGTTGTTCCTCCAGGACAAACTGTCAACAGAATGTTTTACAAAGATCTCCTCGAAAGGCTCACGAAAATGGTGAAACGAGTGGGACTGGACATTGCAGACAAGTGGATGCTGCGTCATGACAACGCTCCATATCACATGGCCGCCTCTATCACGGAATTTTTGACCTTAAATGGCACTCCTGTTGTTCCATAGCCGCCCTATTCACACGATCTGAGCCCTCGTGTCTTTTTTATTTTCTGAAATTGAAAAATGTCTTAAAAGGACTTCATTTTGGGACTCTGCCGAACATTCAGAACAATGTGACCAACATGTTGAATGAAGACTCTACTAGTGGAAATCTTTCAGCGCTGTTACCAAGACTGGGAACAACGACTCCGCCAGTGTTCAGCTGCCGAGGGGAACTACTTTGAAGCGGACAACGCTGTTGTTTGAAAAAAAAATAAAAACTTTGGTAGATAGAAAAATAAATCTAATTAATTTTCTCACACATCTCGTAAATAGAATGCAAATACTCTAGTGAGTGACAGGGTGTTTATTTGCGTTCGTTGATAACCTTCGAGAAGGATAAAAATTACTCTTCGCTACGGGCAAGGTCATGTGCCACAGCCATGCAGACGGCAGGTACAACGTCGAATTTCGGCAGCAGCTGCCGATGACGTGGGACTTCAGCTTTCGTAATACAGTATAAAATTTTTGAGTACACTTGGTGCATTTAGACGATATTTACATATACAACAGACAATTATGAGACTAACTGGTCACAAAAATATCAGTTTTATAATAAATGTCAAATAAGAAACTTGAGGAGACTGTTCGCAATTTGTTGACACTTGAAAACTCAAATTTAATTTATTAAAATCGTGAGGGTTCGGTCTCACTACGGAACCATGATTTTACCCATGCGTGTAACTCTCCGCCCGAATCAAATCGACGGCCACGAATGTCTTTTTTTTCAAGTCTCCAAAGGCGTGGAAACCGCATGGGGAGAGATCGACACTGTGTGGAGGCTGTATAAGGCCTTCCTAGCGAAACTTCTGCAGCGCACTCGAAACAATCTTGGCACATGTGGGCCCGCCCTATGCTGTAGACGTTTTGCTGGGAAGCTCTTACACGTCCTGCATTTATGCCCGATCTCTCCCCGTGATATTTCCCTGTTTTTGGAGCCCTGGAGAACGACATTCGTGGCCGTCGATTTGCTTGCGATGAAGATATGCACGCCTAGCTACAATCGTGGTTCTGTAGGCAACAGCAAACTTTTTTCATGAAGGCATTGTCTTGATTCACAGTGGAGTAAATGTATTAACAGTTACCGCGATTACTTTTGAAATAATAAGCAGTTTACTTACTCTTCGAAGTCTTTCGCGGTGGCATGCTTCAATAAAATCTTCTCGGTTTAGAAGACACATCACTTCAAATAAAACAGTCGAGCTTTCGATAGCTGTCTCTGCCATTGCCATCAGGAATTAAAATCAATAACTCTGGGGCTGGCACGGTGTCTATGGCGTCCCCTGTGAATACAGTAGGATTTACGTATGTCAAACTATTCGCACTACTGCTGAGCGTTGTAGAGAGCACTCACGACATATTAAACAAAGAGAAGTCGGCCGTAGCTGCACACTGCCTAGAAAACGGACATGAAATATAATTTGCAAATGCGGAAGTTTAAACATCACCCATCATATTGGCATTATGTTGTAAAAGAAACAGTCAGAATTATAATAAATATTAACAGATTTAACACAGACGAGGGGTACATATTTAGTGGGGCGTATGGTCAGGTTTTGGACGTTGAGCGAAAGCAGAGGCTAAGACAGAGCGGTAGATTCAAGCGTGGCTCCAGCCCTTCGCGCCATCTGACGGGGCTGCTAGGAGCTGTCCAACTTGCCTTCTGCACCTGCGGCAGTCCAGCTCCTTCAAGCTAGACGAGTTTCGTTCTTTGTAGTTTTGTCGTTTGACGCTTATTTCGTGAGATATTTGGCCCGGTCACGATCAATGGACCACCCTGTATAAGCAGAACAACGGGCTAGTCCCGGCAGTCAGTTGTTTTAACTCCTGATGGCAGCTGTCGAAAGCTCGAGTATTTTATTCGAAGTGATGCAGCCTGTAAACAGAGAAGATTATATTGAAGTTTATTTACTTTTTTACATATGTCTCGTTTTCATCTGACTGCCCTAATACAAACGTTTCTCGTGAATGAGTTTAGGCCTACTCACGATAAATGAATCAAATTGCCTACTGTAATTCCTGAGATTAGCCTGCACATACAGACAGAAAAACGTGTTGGGGGACTTTAAATTATAATACGTATAGTAGTAGACAAACTTAGCTGCCCTCAGCAGCTGCGGTAGCGCCTTATTGCTTTTCCCGCCAGTTATCGCATCCTCTCTAGCTGACCAGCTTGTAGCTGTCATCATTACCACGAGATGTAATTCCAGATACCAAGTAAACATGGAACCTTTAACAACACACATATTAGTCTCATCATTACTATCAACAATAACTTACATCCACTGCCCTTGCTCGTGAGTCAGTCTATCTATTAATGAAAATCGTATCAAAATCCCTGTACTACTACCTCCTGAGATTAACTACAACATATAGGCAGAGATACGCGACGGGAGACTCACATTTATTGTGCTTTGACAACAGGAGGAGTACAGGAATAAACTATTAGTTGCCACCTGTTGCAACAACAAGGCTCTAACCCAGCTGGGCGTAAACTCAAACTGAGCTTGGATCACAGATACTGATTCAGCTATGTGCCATAGTTCAACAGTAGCAGTGGCGAGCGAGTGGTTGCTCTCTCGACAATCCAAGACGAGATATTTTCAATGGGTGAGCGTAATGGAAGCCCTGCTGTTCAGGGTAAGACTGGAACACCCTCTGAATCGAAACAGGTCAGGAAAGGACAGGCAAAACGCAATCCTGCATTACGTCGTTGAGAGAGAACGTCATGGAGACCTCAAAGAAGGGCACATCCACCGGGCTTAGCACTGCCATCCAAATGTCCGGCTGTGACAAACAGAAATGATGGTTTTATGTATCCAATGGCACACTATACCATCATGCCAGATGCAGGACCCGTGTGGCGATGACGAATGCAATTTGGCAACGTTTATTCTTCTTAGAGATTTTACACACGGAAACTTCCATCGTGGTTCTATACGCAGAACCACAACTCATCTAAAAAAACCAATTGTTGGCACACTGTGTCCAGTGTTGTCACTGGGCGCACCACTACTGGCGTGTCTTTCTCTGCTGTCGGGCCACGGGAGGCCGAAACAATTGTCGCCGTGGTGGCAGTGCGTCCTGCTTCAGCAGCTGTCGCCCTCTCAGTGTGGGCACCTGTCCTGCTACAATCAAGTCCAGTTTTTGGCTCAAGGTGAGTCACATGGCTATTGTCCTGTAAGGTTCAATGAGCAAGATGTCTGTTCTCTCTGGCACAAGCAGGATGTGGAAGTTGAGATCTTCCTTAGTGGTGAGTACGGCCATCCTGAACCCATAGATTCTACAGTCGCTTGAAAGTCGTAGGATCCCAACTAATGCGAGTTGTAATATCTATGGTCGATAAGCTGCAGTCTAGATAGGCTACGATCCTGCTCTTGTAAAATTCCGGCACGTACTGGTAGCCGACTGTTCTTCTCGCAAGAGGCATAATACGTTCCTCTCACAAACAACCGACTTTCAGAAGTGATTTATGAATGCTATGTAAACTTTCCTTACGTACAGAGCTATTCAAAAAGAAGGAATAGATTTCAAACATTTATTTCTTCAAAACTACAGAAGATAGAAACACAACTCAAACGTTCCTGGAAACAGAAAAGTTCAAATTTTTATGGATTGAGGGTGAGCACCATGTGTTACACGATAAATATCAAAACGGTTGTTCATTTCCTGCCACAAAAGAAGCAGCTGATCTCTCGTTATCTACTTCACAGCTTCAACAATGCTGTGAGGCAGATTTCAAGAGTGGTAGGCGTAGGGGGGATTAAAACACGGTCTGTTATGTGACCCAACAGATAAAAGTCACAAGGTGTGAGATTGATTTGGGACATTGGATTGAAAGAGGAGGAGCAGAAGATGAATCTCAGCGCCGGTGCACCCCCCCCCCCACCCCACCCCCCCAAGTCTTCAGATCTCATCCTAGTGACTTTTATCTGTTACGTAAAAGACCGCGTTTTCACTCCCGCCCCCTACACCTGACACTCTTGAAATCTGCGACACTGCATTGTTGAACATGCGAAGACGATAACGAGAGACCAGCTGCTTCTCTGTGCCTTCTTTTTGAAATAGACCTGTACATACTTCTAGCGGTGGAGCTCAAATGCTAAACATTTGCATATCCAAGCATGAAGTGTATATCACGTCAGTTCCACTTTTCTTGCACTCCGCCTTCATGACGTTGCAATATTAAGGGCCAGGAGTATTTTATCCAATTACACTACTGGCCATTAAAATTGCTACACCACGAAGATGACGTGCTACAGACGCGAAATTTAACCGACAGGAAGAAGATGCTGTGAAATGAAAATGGTTAGCTTTTCAGAGCATTCATACATGGCTGGTGCCGGTGGCGACACCTACAACGTGCTGACATGAGGAAAGTTTTCAACCGATTTCTCATACACAAACAGCAGTTGACCGGCGTTGCCTGGTGAAACGTTGTTGAGATGCCTCGTCTAAAGTGGAGAGATACGTACCATCAAGTTTCCGACTTTGATGAAGGATGGATTGTAGCCTATCACGATTGCGGTTTATCGTATCGCGACATTGCTGCTCGCGTTGGTCGAGATCCAATGACTGTTAGCAGAATATGGAATCGGTGGGTTCAGGAGGGTAATACGGAACGCCGTGCTGGACCCCAACGGCCTCGTATCACTAGCAGTCGAGATGACAGACATCTTATCTGCATGGCTGTAACGGATCGTGCAGCCACGTCTCGATCCCTGAGTCAACAGATGGGGACGTTTGCAAGACAACAACCATCTGCACGAACAGTTCGACGACGTTTGCAGCAGCATGGACTATCAGCTCGGAGACCATGGCTGCGGTTACCCTTGACGATGCATCACAGACAGGAGCGTCTGCGATGGTGTACTCAACGACGAAGCTGGCTGCACAAATGGCAAAACGTCATTTTTTCGGATAAGTCCAGGTTCTGTTTACAGCATCATGATGGTCGATTCCGTGTTTGGCGACATCGCGGTGAACGCACATTGGAAGCGTGTATTCGTCATCGCCATACTGGCGTATCACCCGGCGTGATGGTAACGGGTGCCGTTGGTTACGCGTCTCGGTCACCTCTTGTTCGCACTGACGGCACTATGAACAATGGACGTTACATTTCAGATGTGTTACGACCCGTGGCTCTACCCTTCATTCGATCCCTGCGAAACCCTACATTTCAGCAGGATAATGTACGGGCCTTTCTGGATACAGAAAATGTTCGACTGCTGCCCTGGCCATCACATGCTCCAGATCTCTCACCAATTGAAAACGTCTGGTCAATGGTGGCCGAGCAACTGGCTCGTCACAATAAGCCAGTCACTACTCTTGATGAACTGTGGTATCGTGTTAAAGCTGCATGGACAGCTGTACCTGTACACGCCATCCAAGCTCTGTTTGACTCAATGCCCAGGCGTATCAAGGCCGTTATTACGCCTAGAGGTGGTTGTTCTGGGTACTGATTTCTCAGAATCTATGCACCCAAATTGCGTGAAAATGCAATCATGTGTCAGTTCTAGTATAATACATTTGTCCAATGAATACCCGTTTATTAACTGCATTTCTTCTTGGTGTAGCAATTTTAATGGCCAGTAGTGTACCATCAGAACTCACACCATGGCAAGGGAGACAGCTTATCAGCATGATTAAAAGCAACATGAAAACACGTGCCAGAAAATGCAGCGTGCTTTGCAGCTGCCAGCTCCAGCATGAATGCAAGACGATCAGGATACGCAAAGGCAACATTTAGGGTACATTCCGTACGCGGGCGACGCCACAAACAAGATTGGTAGGATCCTACGACGACGCAACACAAAGGGAGTGTTCCTCTCATCTCCCAAGACATGGACGTCATTAGGCTCAAGAAACGTAACTTGTCTTTGAAGCGTACATTGGCGAGACAATACGCACAACTGAAGAGAGGTGGGACGGTCAAAAACGTCACAAAACATAAACAGCAGGTTCCTTCTTTAGCGAAGCTGGGACTCCCACTGTTGCCTTTTGCCGACTGCGCGGCACAGAGCGCGATATGAACTACGTGACGGCACCACTGCAACCGACAGAGGAAGCATACATCCGAGGAGTCACCGATGCGCTCATCTTTGGCATGATTGTAGCTCAAATGTAGATGTAAAGAATATTGCTCTATTACGATTCACTTTTTAATCATTTTTGGGCAATGGAAGTTCAACGTTTTTCAAATCCGTCGAAAACCGCACGAGAGCGCTTGACGTTGAGCAGCAGCGTTAGCACAATCGGCTAAGGCGTCAGACTGGAAGTCAGTACACGCTCTGTTGGAGTCATGTCAGTTTATCCTCTTCAAATCTTACGATAATTTTTAAAAGTGGTGCTAACGGCTAAAAAGAAGTCCAGCACGCAACAGGAGGAAAGCAGTCAACGCCGGCCAATTCTATGAATAGCAGACGGCTGCTATTGCTGCTGCCATAACAACATAAACATAGTGTACGTTATTCAAAGCAGGTGTAGGATGGTATAACTCCACTGTGCACACGAATGTATGGATAAAGAAACGTTAATCACGATACCTCATTATACGCCGATTATTTAGTTTCAATAACGTACCACTGTGATTATCATTAATATTACTATTAATTATTATCCGAAGAAATATGAATTGTTATAGAGGGAGAAATACACTCTAACACAATGAAAACAACACCACACGAAGAAATTATCCAAATGGGACGGGAATCGGTAGATGTGATGTACATGTACAGGGAAACAAATGATTACAATTTAAGAGAAATTGTACGATTTATTCAAGAGAAAGAGCTTCACAAATTGAAGAAGTGAATAGCGCATTAGCCGGCCGCTGTGGCCGAGCGGTAGCGGTTCTAGGCGCTTCAGTCCGGAACCGCGCTGCTGCTACGGTCGCAGGTTCGAATCCTGCCTCGGGCATGGATGTGTGTGATGTCCTTAGGTTAGTTAGGTTTAAGTAGATCTAAGTTCTAAGGGACTGATGACCTCAGATGTTAAGTCCCATAGTGTTCAAAGCCATTTGAACCAGTGGCTGGATACCAACCTGAGTGTTGCCCACTATATGGCGAGTTAACCATGAGTGGTGGTCTGGGGTGGCATATCCATTCATCCGTGTACACTTACAGCACAATGGTACGTCGACGATGCTCTGCATCTCATTTTGTTGCCCTTCACGGCAAGCCGTCTTATGAAGCATTCCCCGATAACATTTGAGAAGGGCATCGTAATAGAGCTTTGTTCGTTATATCCGAATGTGTTCTACAATCGTGCTAAAACTGAACAAAATGGGTGACTTGTTGGGCGTATGCTTCCCTTGTAGGCAGCCGGCCCCTGAACCCCACGACGGCAAAAATATGGTTCAAATGGCTCTGAGCACTATGGGACTCAACTGCTGAGGTCATTAGTCCCCTAGAACTTAGAACTACTTAAACTTAACTAACCTAAGGACATCACAAACATCCATGCCCGAGGCAGGATTCGAACCTGCGACCGTGGCGGTCTTGCGGTTCCAGACTGCAGCGCCTTTAACCGCACGGCCACTTCGGCCGGCCCCACGACGGCGCCGACGTCTGAGGAGGACGGTACTGGCTTCCTCAGAAGTCGCCTCAAGATGGTAGCAAGTTTTGTTACTGGATATTCATGCAGAAACAACGTCTCAGTCCGATAAAATCCCCTAGAATATTTAAAATTTCTTAGCATTCGGCGACAAAATCTCCTACTTTTTGTAGCTTTCGTGCAGTATAGACACCGGTTTAGAACAGATGGCCTCAAAAATGCAACACATAGACACTGAAACATTAAAAGACAAAGGAAAGAGCTGGAATGACACTGAAAAGGACGACGCACTCGACTATCCCACCACTTAGACATAGACGCGTTTTTGGCGGCTGTAAGGGTATTGGGCGTCAAAAACGACTTCCAAATTTACCACAAGGAGGTACTCATCTAGTACGGACCCTAAAGAGCAGCATAAGGCCAGTAAAAAATCTAAAAAATTACGCCAGTTCTCTGTAATACCCGTCCAACTCCTTCGCATAAAGCATAACAGTAGTACCTTAACATTTGCAGTTTATGAGAAAATTTGTACAAACGGTCCTAGTTTCATAAAATTTCTACTTGATTAAGTTCATAATAGTTTTCAGGTATCTATTCCGATCTTCTGATGTCTGCATTTGTTTTTTTTTGAACTGTTTGCAACAGATAACACACTTTTTGTATATGAACGAGCACACGAGAAGTAAGTAGACTTTCCACAGGTAGCTTCTATTGAATTCTTCTTGATCTAGCTGAGGACATTCCGGCCTTCGACGGAAACTCATACATGCGACTGAAAGCGCTGGAGGCGTACAACAAGCTGAGCATCGAGGTGGAGTTCAAGACGTACGAGAGCAACGGCATCATCCTGTACACGCAGCAGGAGGACGACGGCACGGGAGACTACGTGTCGCTGGCCGTCGTTAATGGGTGAGTACCGGCAGCTGTTCTGAGCGAACCGCGCATAAATCACCAAACTGATTTCGTACTGACTAAGTGGCAGCATTTCTTCGGTTGTTGATTTCTCTGTCATTCTCATAAGCGGCATGGAGCGGACTTCCACGAGCCACTTGCATCCTTCTAGTGCAGACACTCTTGTAACTACGACGACAGTGAAACTGACAGATCATTCTGTTCTTACGTAGACAAAGACAGCGGCAAAGAGAAATGCAGTTGGGTGGCTTTTCGCTGTTTAAAACAATCCAGTATCACATTATTCCCTATACATCGAGTTGTTTCCCTGTAATTACGGGAGGGCGACGGTTCAATCCCGCGTCCGGCCATCCTGATTTAAGTTTTCCGTGATTTCCCTAAATCGCTCCAGGCAAATGCCGGGATGGTTCCTTTCAAAGGGCACGGCCGACTTCCTTCCCCGTCCTTCCCTAATCCGATGAGACCGATGACCTCGCTGTCTGGTCTCCTTCCCCAAAATAATCCAACCCAACCCTGTAATTACGTATATCTGCATGGAGAAACGTTTGTAACTGTAGGGGTGTCTGGTGTCATCTCATGTTCAACGTATTAATGACCTTTTGTGATGTGACGGCAGAGATATTGGTGGCGTTCGAAGCGCTGATTTCTTTGCACATAGTACGCTAAAATATAATTTTTTTGAACGCTTTTTGTCATTACACCATATTAAAATGGTCACGTGGACGTGGAGAACAACTGCAATGGTTAAGACGCTTGCCATTCAGAGAAGAATAGAGATTAAAAGCAAAGCAATTCTAGGGTTTAGCATGGGATGCCTCTCCTGGTGGGCTAGTGGCTGATTTTACTGCCATATCTGGACGAGTGTAGAGGGCGGGCATACTAGTTACTGGGGACTCCAACATTAGGCGGTAATGGACTCCCTCAGGAAAATAGCAGGAAGACGGGAAAGAAGGCCGGTATGCACTGGATGTGTTTGCTGGTGGCTGCTCAACGCGCTGGGTGAGATCGACTGCAAACCGTGACTCATGTCGGCACGAATGATGCCTGCCTTATGCATTCTGAAGCTATCCTTGGTACCTAATGGTAATTGGCTGAGTTTGTGAAAGCAGCTAATATCCGACGCCGAGGCAAGTTAAAGAAAAGTCCAATATCATAATATTCCCTGCATGTCGCATTGTTTTACTATATTTACGTATATATCCTTGGAGAAATATTTTTAACTTCAGCGTTGCCTGGTCTCATCTCATGTCCATCGTATTCCAATCTGACTCACTCTCTGTAGCATCGTAATCAGAGCGACAGCAATCCTCTGGTTTAAAGCCGAGCATAAGGCCTAAATCAGAGGCTCAGCCGATTCTGCGACGATATCGTATGCCAATTCGACTTCCGATATAGGACGTAGAATTGTAGCCCCGCCCTCTCCCTCCTAAATAGGTCAGGTGTGTACTACATATAGGAACCGGTTAATAGGGTAGCGGAGTACCTGTCGCGCGCACATGGTATTTTTTAGATCAGTGCTTCACGTTGGGGTTAGTGATGAACACCCTGCCGAAACCGAAGGTTAATCAGCGACATTATTCTCAGAGAGCAATTCTCCTCGTAGGTCGGAAATAGAAAAGATTAATATAACATTTCTAAACTGCTGGAGTACCCATGGTAAGGTATCAGTAGTATCCTTTATTAAAGATAATGATGCATAGATATCATTAGGAACAGAAAATTGGTTCATACCTGAAGTGAACAGCTGTGAAGTCCTGAATTCGGATTGGAATTACGTCACCTGTACAGATTATACGACTATTGTGATGGCGTATTTATTGCAGTAAAGAATCCGAGCAGCGCTGCTGTATGGCAGCAGCAGTCAGCGCGGGCATGAGCGGTGCCGTCGCTGCTGGAATATTAGGTATTCGTCGTGCTTTACTGGCCCTCCTAGTACATATCAGTCAACGAATATCATAATAATTTGTGAGCGCGGTTTCTAATAGGCACGTAAGATTTGTAACGGGAAACAAACCAGCGTTTTCCGTCGACACTGGACGTCGCGCTAAAGATGTGATGATCAGCCTCTGTCTGGGGTGACTCCACCTACACATTGCAAAAACGAAGTTGCAGATACCTGCCGAAATACCAGAGAAAATGGGTATGACGTCTCATAGGGGGTCACCAGTTTTGGTATATTGTAAACAGTAAGGATAGTTGATTTTTGCAGTGACAGGCAGGTGACCCTGTAATTGCGGATAATACTGTTAGTGTACAGTAATGCCAACAAATCAGTAGAAACAGTATCTACCTTAGAATACCTAAGAGTAACGAACCTTGCCAGGCCGGATTAAGAGAAGAAATAGAGAAGACCCAACGAAAAGCGGCGTGTTTCGTCACGGGATGGTTTAGTCGGCGCTAGAGAGTTATAGGGGTGTTCAATAAACTCCAGTGGTAGACTGTGCAAGAGCGGCGTTGTACATAACGTGAGGTTTGCTATTACGGAAGAATACTTTCCGGCAAGAGTTGGCCAACATATTACTTTCTTCCACATATGTCTAGTGAAACGATCACACATAAATTAAAGCTAACGAGAAGGTTTACTGACAATCATTATGCGCCATTCGCGAACGAAAAATGAGGGTACGTGGGAACAGATAATGCATCAGAATACCTCCTCCATATAGATACAGATGTAGATATACAAAGGAAAATGGTAAAAAATTAAATTCTTCAACTAACGAAAACAAATTCTATCCGTGAAGCTAGCTCTGGCGGTGGGTAGCAAGGGGATGAAGGAAGATAGCTCTGTCCCGTACACAGGCTGCGCAGGCTGCTGTAAGACGAAGATGCCGGTGTAAGAAGATCCGCCCATTTCATCAGGTTAGCCAAAAAAGAAGTGGAAACTTCCTGCTCTGTGATTCACACCGAGAAGCTGCGAAGATAAGGGGTAACGAACGATTAGTTTTCTCTTATCGGAGGTTTACGGGTGTCAGATCCTGTACCTTCTGCAGGTAAAAAGGCTGTCCTCGAAGCAGGCACCAAACACCTGATTGACGAACCCACGAAGTGTGTGCTGTTAGCTGTGGATCACACTGCGTACATTCATCGGAGTCGCACTACATAGCATACGTGTTGTAGCAACGCACTCAGACGGAAACTTTTTGGTCGGCCCTTCTAAATTAAATGAATAAAGACGTCCTCTGTATTAAGTACAAAACAAAGAAAGGATCAAAACCTAGCGAAGAGGAAAAGAAGCCGTAATAATCTGAAGAGCCAAAGAAACTGGTACACCTGCCTAATATCGTGTACGGCCCCAAGTGCCGCAACACGACGTGGCGTGAACTCGGCTAATGTCTGAAGTAGTGGCACAGGGAATTGACACCATGAATCCTGCAGGGCTGTCCATAGATCAGTAAGTGTACGAAGGGTGGAGATCTCTTCTGAATAGCACGTTATAAGACATCCCAGATATTCTCAATAATATTGATGTCTGGGGAGTTCGGTGATCAGCGGAAGTTTTTAAACTCTGAAGAGTGTTTCTGGAGCCACTCTGTAGCAATTCTGGACGTGTGGTGTGTCGCATTGTCCTCCTCGAATTGTCCAAGTCCGTCGGAATGCACAGACATGAATGGATGGAATTGATCACACAGGATGCTTACGTATGTGTCACCTGTCAGAGTAGTATCTAGACATATCAGGTGACCCATATGACTCCAACTGTATACGCCCCACACCGTTACAGAGCCTCCACCACCTTGAACAGTCCCATGCTGACATGCAGGGTCCGTGGTTCAAATGGTTCAAATGGCTCTGGGCACTATGGGACTCAACTGCTGAGGTCGTTAGTCCCCTAGAACTTAGAACTACTTAAACCTAACTAACCTAAGGACATCACAAACATCCATGCCCGAGGCAGGATTCGAACCTGCGACCGTAGCGGTCTTGCGGTTCCAGACTGCAGCGCCTTTAACCGCACGGCCACTTTGGCCGGCCGCAGGGTCCGTGGATTCACGAGGTTGTCTCCATACACGTGCACGTCCATTTTCTCGATACAATTTGAAATGAGACTCGCCCGATCAGGCAACAGATTTCGAGTCATCAACGGTCCAATATCGGTGTTGAGGGGCCTAGCGAGACGTAAAGCTTTGTGTCGTGCAGTCATCAGAGGTAGATGATTGGGCCTTCGGCTCCGAAAGCGGATAGCGATGATGATTCGTTGAATGGTTCGCACGCTGACATTTGTTGATGACCCAGCATTGAAATCTGCAGCAGTTTTCGGAAGGGTTGCACTTCTGTCACTTTTAACGATTCTCTTCAGTCGCCGTTGGTCCCGTTCTTGTAGTATCTTTTTCTGGCCGCAGCGACGTCGGTAATTTGACGTTTTACCGGATTCCTGATATTCACGGCACACGCATGAAATGGTCGTACCGGAAAATCCTAACTTCATCGCTACCTCGGAGATGCTGTGTCCCATCGCTCGTGCGCCGACTATAACATCACGTTCAAACTCGCTTAAATCTTGATAACCTGAGATTGTAGCAGCTGTAACCGGTCTAACAACTGCGCAAGACACTTGTTACCTTCTTTACATGGGCGTTGCCGACCACAGCGCCGTATTCTGCCTGTTTACATATCTGTATTCGAATACGCATGCCTATAGCAGTTCCTTTGGCACTTCGGTGCGAGTGCGAAGTAAGAGTGAGAGTGAGTGAGAGTGTGTGTGTGGCTGCGCCGTGTTGCAGGCGCGTGCAGTTCCGGCTGAACGTGGGCAACGGCCCGCTGGTGCTGGAGAGCGGCGAGCGCGTGTCGGACGGCGCGTGGCACCGCGCCGTGGCGCGCCGCTACCACCGCGACGCCGCGCTGCGCGTCGACGCCGGGCCCGAGGCGGCCGGCCAGTCGCACGGCACGCACCAGTTCCTAGACCTGCGCCAGCCCGCCTTCCTCGGCTTCGTGCCCTCCAACTACTCCAGGTACGCGGCCCACCTTATCAGTGGGCTCCAGTAGTATATCGACTCAGTCACACAGCTTGTCACAGCACTTACGGGTGTACACTACCTGCGCAAAAGTGCCCGGACACCAGCTATGTCATGCGGGGTTGACCACTAGATGTCACGAGAGGCGGACTTGTCTGTGCAAAAGGGGGCGGGGAATATACAGGGTTATTACAAATGATTAAAGCGATTTCACAGCTCAGGAGCGAAGCAGTAACAGCAGCGTGGATCGGACAGGAGTGCTCAGTGACCTCCATCGTGGACTCCTCTTTGGATGTCACCTGCGTAACCACCTGTGACACTGCTGCTAAATATGCCCAAGTCGACTGTGACGTGACTGTACAGTGGAAACGCGAAGCGACAAACCCAGCTACACCAAGACCAGGCAGACTTCATGTGCTGACGGAAGAAATCACTCTGACTTACACACTGCCACCAGCAGTCGAACTATTACAAGGACTGTGCCCAGAGAGTTAAAAAGAAGGGAGTACAAAGGTCGAGCAACTCCTCGCAAGCCACATATTTCTGTAGTTTTAATAAATGTAAACATGGTCCGTAGTAGGCTCCAATGCGACGTTTATTTAATCGTGAGATTGGCTAATTTCGACTAAACGTCATTGTCAAGCACCTTTGTAACATCTGTATTTCGTGTCTTGTCATGCTACAAATGTGCTTGACAGTAACGCTTGGTGGAAATTCGCCAATCGCACGATTAAATAAACATCGCATTCCTGTCTACTACACCGAGCGACGTGGCGCAGTAGTTAGACACTGGACTCGCCTTCGGGAGGACGACGGTTCAATCCCGCGACCGGCCATCCTGATTTAGGTTTTCCGTGATTTCCCTAAATCACTCCAGGCAAATGCCGGTATGGTTCCTTTGAAAGGGCACGGCCGACTTCCTTCCCCATCCTTCCCTAATCCGATGAGACCGATGACCTCGCTGTCTAGTCTCCTTCCCCAAGCAACCCAACACACACCCAGTCTACTACGGACCATGTTTACGTTTTTTAAGCATCTGGAGGCTGTGGTTCCCCACAAGTACAAGATTTCTGTTGTCAATGCTAAGTGTCGCTTGAGGTGGCGTAAGGAGCGACGCCACTGGACGGTGAATGACGAGTGATTTGGAGTGATGAATCACGCTATACCCTGTTGAAGACCGATGGAAGGGTTTGCCTTTGGCGGATGGCTGGAGAACGTTAACTGCCGTCATCTCTAGTACCAACAGCAAAGTACAGAGAAGGTGAGGCTACGGATGGGTATGATTTTCATGGTTAGAATGTGTTCCCTTCATTGCGTTTAAGAAAACACTAAACGTGGAAGGATATCACCACATGTACTACGTAAAGTGCAGGAACAGTTCGGAGCCGAAGATTGTTTGTGTCAGCATGACAATGCACCCTGTCATCAATTACGCGCTTTTCTTATGAGTGGCCGAGGAAAACATTTGAGACATACCGACGCTCATACACGACAGTAAAAGGTTTTAGGGGGTGGCGTAAAGGGCGTGAATGGAACCGTTCCTTCCCTTGGGGTTTCTATTTCTACCCTGCTGGCGGTTGAAGACGATAGTTGGCAGTACGGTGAGCAACAGGACGGTGTTCTTGACAATCTTTGACACTTCTGACACCCCCGGATGATTCAGATCTTCTCTATAGGTATCGTGGGCCAGGAACGCCATTGAATGTGATCGTGAGCACAATGTTTGCTATGTTCTACAAGGTGGAATCACTGCAGACAGTTCAAAACAATTCGGTGAACTCTGAATGCTTCTCAACTCTTTGGTTTCGCGCCCTGCTGTGGCCTCATCACGGAGGAATGCGACATTGAAAGGTGCATCAATAAAACGGCAAAGGGTCGCTCTAAGACCCCGCTCGGTGCAACCCATCCACCTTTACTGACAACCTGAAAATTGTACCTGTACGTAGGGGAGCCGTGACGAGAGCGATCGGCACCTGTAAGCAGGATACGGTTTTGTCCTTCTGCCTGCTGGCAGGCCAGCCAGAAACGGAGGTGCGTCGAATGGAAATTTGGAAATTTGTGGCAAGTTCCTATGAGACCAAACTGTTGAAGTCATCGGTCCCTAGGCTTACACACTACTTAATCTAACTTAAACTAACTTGCGCTAAAGACAAAACACACCCATGCCTGGGGGAGGTCTCGAATCTCCGACGGGTGGTGCCGCGCGAACTGTGGCAAGGTGCCCTATACCGCGTGGCTACCCTGTGCGGCTGTGTCGAAAGGCTTGCCTGTCTACAGGCGAGTAGGACTTTGTCGCAGGTTGTCTCCGTTTAGATACAGTTTTAAAGTACTGAACAACGGCGGGTGAGTGGGACTTAGGGTGCTGTTGAACTGGAGGGAGGGGGGAGAGGGGGCTTAGAAGGACCATTTGTGTTTTTACTGTCAATTCACATCCTTCTGTGATCATACTACATGAGAGCTTTAAACAGGAGGACTGAAAAAGCATAAGCACCCTTTGCTGCTTCGGATCAATTTCGTCGAATGGTTTTGAAGGATCCCTAGTGGTTCCACTGTGTACACCAGAGAAAATATTGCGGTCGCAAGTGACTCCAAATGCATCTACATCTACATCTACATCTATACTCCGCGAGCCACCTTACGGTGTGTGGCGGAGGGTACTTATTGTACCACTATCTGATCCCCCCTTCCCTGTTCCATTCACGAATTGTGCGTGGGAAGAACGACTGCTTGTAAGTCTCCGTATTTGCTCTAATTTCTCGGATCTTTTCGTTGTGATCATTACGCGAGATATATGTGGGCGGTAGTAATATGTTGCCCATCTCTTCCCGGAATGTGCTCTCTCGTAATGCGCTCACATTCAGTGGGGATGCCGGCTCACGATGTCCTTAGAGAAGGGTTTAATCGTACAGGGGTTGACAGCAGTGTCAAGTATTGTAAAGAATGTCGCCCTGTTCCTCGTCGCACTGCGAATTGTCGTTTTTCACTGCAGAATTGTATGGAGATCAACGCCCCAAGTGAAGGGTGGTTTCATTGACAGGCTTTCCTCCACCTAAAGGTTGATTCTGAAGGGCGGTGTGCCTGAAATGTCTTTCTCTGCGGTCCGTAAGGAAACCGGTAAGGCTCTCCACAAACAAAGCTCCGCAGGCTTCATTTGAATGGGGAGCGTCGCGTTCCTGAGCTCCATAAAAAAAATGGTTCAAATGGCTCTGAGCACTATGGGACTCAACTGCTGAGGTCATTAGTCCCCTAGAACTTAGAACTAGTTAAACCTAACTAACCTAAGGACATCACAAACATCCATGCCCGAGGAAGGATTCGAACCTGCGACCGTAGCGGTCTTGCGGTTCCAGACTGCAGCGCCTTTAACCGCACGGCCACTTCGGCCGGCTCTGAGCTCCATAGCAGAGGCGTCAATGGAAGGGGTGAAATGTGGATTAGAGGCGGTGTGACTACCTTCTTATCATGTGACGCGTCCACGATGGCATTGGGAATAATTTTGGTGGTATTTGTTGCCAATATGACAACATTAACCCACCTTACAATTCACATAAACTTCTGAGCTGTGGCCTTTTTCTTCGCATGTGTCGTCTCCTTGTTCTCTGAAGTGTCACCGAGATCGTGGGTAACGTCGCAGGGCGCTACTCTTTTGCACCATTACAGAGGAGGGCTGTTGGTACCTTGTAGGGAAGTATCATATTTATCGCAAGGGGAGAGTATTACGGGGTTTCGAAGAAGTGATGCTTTAATTGTGTTGCATACTATATAGTGTGTCCTGGATTTAGTCATGGCAGAGCGGGCAATAATCGATTGCTGAATATTTGATGTTATTCAGCCAATTGTTGGATTTTAAAGCATTGCTCTTTTATATTGTAATATAAAATCTCCGCCATGCCACGAAATAAAAGTTTTAAAATTGTTATGGCTCTTTCAAATTCTGAAGGTGGTAGGGGTAAAATACATGGAGCGAAAGGTTATTTACAATTTGTACAGAAACCAGATGGCACTTATAAGAGTCGAGGGGCACGAAAGGGAAGCAGTGGTTGGGAAGGGAGTGAGACAGGGTTGTAGCCTCTCCCCGATGTTACTCAATCTGTATATTGAGCAAGGAGTAAAGGGAAGAAAAAGAAAAATTCGGAGTAGGTATTGAAATCCATGGAGAAGAAATAAAAACTTTGAAGTTCGCTGATGACATTGTAATTCTGTCAGAGACAGAAAAGGACTTGGAAGAGCAGTTGAAAGGAATGGACAGGGTCTTGAAAGGAGGATATAAGATGAAGATCAACGAAAGCAAAACGTGGATAATGGAATGTAGTCGAATTAAGTCGGGTAGTGCTGAGGGAATTACATTAGGAAATGAGACACTTAAAGTAGTAAAGGAGTTTTGCAATTTGGGGAGCCAAATAACTGATGATGGTCGAAATAGAGAAGATATAAAATGTAGACTGGCAATGGCAAGGAAAGCGTTTCTGAAGAAGAGAAATTTGTTAACATCGGGCATAGATTTAAGTGTCAGGAAGTCGTTTCTGAAAGTATTTGTATGGAGTGTAGCCATGTATGGAAGTGAAACGTGGACGATAAATAGTATGGACAAGAAGAGAATAGAAGCTTTCGAAATGTGGTGCTACAGAAGAATGCTGAAGATTAGATGGGTAGATCACATAACTAATGAGGAGGTATTGCATAGGATTGGGGAGAAGAGGAGTTTGTGTCACAACTTGACTAGAGGAAGGGATCGGTTGGTAGGACATGTTCTGAGGCATCAAGGGATCACAAATTTAGCATTGGAGGGCAGCGTGGAGGGTGAAAATCGTAGAGGGAGACCAAGAGATAAATACACTAAGCAGATTCGGAAGCATGTAGGTTGCAGTAGGTACTGGGAGATGAAGAAGCTTGCACAGGATAGGGTAGCATGGAGAGCTGCATCAAACCAGTCTCAGGACTGAAGACCAGAACAACAACAACGACAACAACAACATGGCTCACCACTGAAGGCAGCATACATCGTCGAGTTACGTCACAAAATGTATGAGAATTCTGCAACGAGTAAAAAATCTGTACCTCAAGATGAGATTCTTGGGGACGCCTATGCATCACTGTGCAGTGTTTCTGTCTGTTGTTCGTATTTCTCCGTATCCTTTTCCGTGAGGCTTCTGTTTAGCCAGATTGCCAATATTTGTTTCTGTTTGTATACTGGAATTTCTTCTAAAGTTTGAGTAATTTATTTTACTTATTGTATATGCGTATTCTTTGCTACTGTCCGCCGTGTGTGTCAGTGGGCAGTGCTAATCAGCGTGTGTATCGTTGTCGCTGCCGTATAATTAGTGCTGCCTAGCGCCTCGTGAGCGGAGAACAGAGCGTGCGCTTGTGCTGTTGCAGGGTGTATGGCAACGCGGGCGCCTCCTCGGGCCTGGTGGGCTGCGTGCGCGCGCTGCGCGTGGGCGGGCTGCGGGTGGCGCTGTCTGGCGCGGCGGCGCGCAGGGCCGCCGTGGCGGTGCGCCGCTGCCCGCCCTGCCTCGCGGGGGACCCGCGCTGCCTGCGGCCGCCCGGCTGCCTCCGCAACCTCACCACAGGTCAGCCAACCCAGCTCCAAGTCACTGTTCTCAAAGTGTCAGTCTTCAGGTGGATCTGATGTATGTGTATGTGATGCTTGATCCTGAACCCACTGACAATTAACATACAAAGGATTTAAAGTGGGAATTAAATTTAAATCAATAAGGCAAGTTGAACATTTGTGCCAGACCGGGATTCGAACTCAAGTCTCCTAAATACTAGGCAGCAATTCGAACTCATGTCTCCTTTTTAGTTGGCAGTTGCTGTACACAGTGGTCTTTGCTGCTGTACGGATTACCATAGCAAGTCTCTGGTCAGATCCAAATTCTCAATTTATCTACGTGCTATTAACGTTGCTATTAACATTATCTTCGGCGGACGGTGTGGCCGAGAGGTTCTAGGCGCTACAGTCTGGAACCGCGCGACCGCTACGGTCGCAGGTTCGAATCCTGCCTCGGACATGGATGTGTGTGATGTCCTTAGGTTAGTTAGGTTTCAATAGTTCTAAGTTCTAGGGGACTGATGACCTCAGATGTTAAGTCCCATAGTGCTCAGAGCCATTAACATTACCTTCATTACTCATGGCATTTCGCCGATTTCCCTAAAAGTTCCAGCATGGTGTGCATGTCACATGTCTGAAGGAACAGTCACCACATATATAATTCAGAAGACAAGAGCCAGTGATCCCTTCAGTGCATAGTATGCAGTGACCTTGAGACGTGCATGCGTCTCTAAAGGACAGTGCATAGGACACCGAAAAACGCAGGCAATCCAAACAGAAAACGTTAAGCAAAGACATCAGCCTGCTGTGCAGAGCTGTTCACTGGGTTCCTTATCTACAGGTGTGAAGTAATTCGATGAGGCTAAATGGAGCGGATGATTCGTGTACATGTTCTGAAAGGATTACCCCTACTGATCTCCTTTATAACTGTACCGCAGCGCGTATTCTGAATAGAAACTGAGAGATATTGTATCGACTAATATGTCTCATTATTTTGTATGTATTGCAGTTTTCGTAAATAAGTCTTTTGAAGCCCTGGTGGTATTTACGAATAAGCAGGGCTACTTTAAGGCCGAAGAGACACAAGTTGATGCTTGGAGCGCCAAGCTAACAGGGGAGCCAAAGGAGCCATTACTGTAACATTTCTATAGAGGACGTGTCACAATTAGTAGTGGCCACTGGGGCGTCAAGCAGAAAGGAGTTTCAAAATGGTTCAAATGGCTCTGAGCACTATGGGACTTAACATCTATGGTCATCAGTCCCCTAGAACTTACAACTACTTAAACCTAACTAACCTAAGGACATCACACAACACCCAGTCATCACGAGGCACAGAAAATCCCTGACCCCGCCGCGAATCGAACCCGGGAACCCGGGGAGTTTCGAAGTGTAAGATTTGTGTACAGTGTGTATTACAATTAGTAACAAGAACTGGCACAGGTGAAACTATACCATGGGACAAGAAGGAAGGGAAAAAGATAGAAAAGTGTTCCATAACCGGCCCTGGGAATAACTCTTTGTACTGTATTTCGTGAGATAAAATATTCTAGTGATCTTAGAGAAGTGCACATTCCAGACAGGAGTGTACAGTGTGGTGCAGCGTGCAGAAAGCCTCAGACCTGGTTGTGGGTGCCCGCAGGTGGTTCCTGCTCGTCCAGCCGGTTCGACCCGTGCGCCTCTAGCCCCTGCGTGGGCGGCTCGACTTGTGAGCCGCTGGCTGGGGGTGGCTTCTTCTGCAACTGCAGCCGCGGAGCCGCCTGCGACACGGGTATGTACTGTGTGTGTGTGTGTGTGTGTGTGTGTGTGTGTGCGTGCGTGCCTTCTACAAAAGGCTGCCTGTCTGGCCAATGGGGGCCTGAGGACTGACGCGTCCTTCCGTTCGTAGAGGGCAGCACGTTCGTGGCAGCGCTCGACGGCAGTTCTTCGCTGGAGCTGGCGTGGCCCGAGGGCGCTGGAGCGGCGCTGTCGCTGGATCTGTGGTTCCTGGCAGAGCAGCCGGATGGCGTGCTTCTGTCTGCTGGAGGGGGAGGACGAGCTGGAGGCGGAGACTTCCTGTGGTTGGCGCTGGTCGGCGGCCGCCTTCAGCTGCGCTTCAACCTGGGCAGCGGCGCCGCCACCGTCACGTGCGTTTCGCGCTATCTTTCAGTTTCTCTCAGTTTAACAGGAAAATCTGTAACAAGTTAATTTCTAGTTTGCTCCCCGCGTTCAAACTTGGTTATACGGTTTCTTTTCCTCAGTTCTAAATAAAATACGAAATTTGTCCAATGAAAATGAGATTATTTTTCGTAAGTACCGCAAAAGTGATCGATCTACCGTCGACTCCCTAATAACGTTACCGCTGCCAAGAGCAAAGCTTTCGTGATATCAGCCATTCCCCTTCAGCAGAAGTCTGAAAATAGCTTCAGACGATTCCGATAATTACGACGGTAAAAAAGGGAGAGCAACGCCGTGGAAACAAGCTTTGCACACTATTGAAATAGAATACTTAATAAAATGTAATTTTCGTAGAGGAGAGTCTATGACGCACTGTGCCGGAGGTTTCCATTCATATAAAGACTTTAAACATGAAAGAGAGAAAGAATAATTTCCATTCCTAGGCCACTAGTGCTTCCTAGTTCGATTTATCTCGCTATTCTCAGTGCTGTACACACCATACACTATCGTGATACAACCTTAGTGGCCTTCCTGATGCATCGCTTAGAAAAACACTGTGGTAGTTGCTCTGAAAAAGACAATCCGAGGTTGTTCTTCGTCCCTAATAACCTCATCATCTTTCTTGTATTAGTCAAGCAGATCCAGAACTCTCTGACCTTCTCTTACCTATAGCCCGAGACCATTCCCACGCGTTATCCGTTGATGAGCGTTCCATTTCCACATTTCTTCTACAAGCACCGCAGCACCTAAGCCAAGCCGTCAACCTCCTCACTGTAGACGGAGGAAGTCCGACAGCCGATCGGTTACATCATTCCACCAGGAAGGAGTTACACAGCTAGTGTCGTCTGTAGTTCAACCATGCCTAGACGGACAATATCGCGGTTCGATCGCGTCCGCATTGTTACTTTGTGCCAGGAAGGGCTCTCAACAAAGGAAGTGTCAAGGCGTCTCGGAGTGAACCAAACCGATGTTGTTCGGATATGGGGGAGATACAGAGAGACAAGAACTGTCGATGACATGCCTCGGCCGGTTCCTGTGGCCATGCGGTTCTAGGCGCTTCAGTCTGGAAACGAGCTGCTGCTGCGGTCGCAGGTTCGAATCCTGCCTCGGGCATCGCTGTGTGTGATGTCCATTGGTTAGTTAGGTTTAAGTAGTTCTAGGTCTAGGGGACTGATGACCTCAGATGTTAAGTGCCATAGTGCATAGAGCCATTTTTGACATGCCTCGCTCAGCCCGCCTAAGGGCTACTGCTGCAGTGGATGATCGCTACCTATGGATTATGGCTCGGAGGAACCCTGACAGCAACGCCATCATGTTGAATATTGCTTTTCGTGCAGCCACAGGACGTCATGTTGCGACTCAAATTGTGCGCAATAGGCTGCATGATGCGTAACTTCAGTTCCGACATCCATGGCGAGGTTCATCTTTGGAACCACGACACCATGGAACACGGTACAGATGGGCCCAACAACATGCCGGATGGATCGCTCGGGATTGGCATTACGTTCTCTTCACCGATGCACTGTCGCATATGTCTTCAATCAGACAATCTTCGGAGACATGTTTGGAGACAACCCAGTGAGGCTGAACGCCTTAGACACACTGTACAGTGAATGTAGCAAGGTGGAGGTTCCCTGCTCTTTTGGGGTGGCATTATGTGTGGCCGGCGTACGCCGCCCGCTGGTGGTCATGGAAGGCGCCGTAACGGCTGTATGATACGTAAATGCCATCCTCCGACCGATAGTGCAACCATATCGGCAACATATTGGCGAGGTATTCGTTTTCATGGACGACAATACGCGTCCCCATCGTGCACATTTTGTGAATGACTTCCTTCAGGATAACGACATCGCTCGACTGGAGCGGCCAACATATTCTCCAGACATGAACCCTATCGACATGCCTGGGATAGATTGAAAAGGGCTGTTTATGGACGACGTGACCCACTAACAACTCTGAGGGATCTACACCGAATCGACGTTGAGGAGTGGGACAATCTGGACCAATAGTGCCTTGATGAACTTGTGGATAGTATGCCACGATGAATACACGCATACATCGATGCAAGAGGACGTGCTACTGGTTATTAGAGGTACCGGTGTGTACAGTTATCTGGACCCCCTTCTCCGAAGGTCGCGCAATATGTTGGCACAATATGCAGTGTGTGATTTTCATGAGCAATAAAAAGGGCGGAAATAATGTTTATGTTGATCTCTATTCCAACTGTCTGTACTTTGTGCCAGGAAGGGTTCTCAACAAAGGAGCTCTGGGACCGAGGTGACGCAAAACCTTTTTTATGTGTACATACATCAACTGTAATAAAAATTTTGAATATAAAACTTTTACAAAATACTCGTAGTCTGCTGGTTTTCAAGCGGTTCGCACCAGGTCGTAGAGGTCGTGACACCCTAGAAGAACACGGCCAAGTAACACAAATTACCTGGTTCTAAAACATGCACAAGACTTATTACAAACATAGAGGGTTGCCCAGAAAGTAATGCACTGTTTTTTTCTTCAACAATTATTTATTGAAAGTATGAGAATTACACATACAGAAGACTGGTGTTTTATTTACACACACTATTTTTCCGCATAATCTCCATCCTGTTCCATGGCAGTGCGAATGCCTTGTCGGTACCAATCCCTATCCTGGTGGCGGAGCCAGTGCTTCACTGTGTGAATCACCTCCTCATCGTCATCAGAATGTCTTCCACCAGTGGCTTCCTTTAATGGAAAAAAACAAGTGGAAGTCGGAGGGAGTTAGGTCAAGTGGGTGAGGTGTGACGGGCGTGGATGGTCTCCCCGACCGCTGCAAATAGTGGAGCTCCGCCGAATCGCCTTCTGATGACCTCACCCTCCGTGCCCAGGGACTAACTGTGCTTCTGCCGACAGCAGATCCTCCATAGACTTTGCACAAGGGTTTGTGAATCTTCCCCACAGTTTCTTTTTCTTCAGTGAGAAATTCAATGATGGCACGTTGCTTGTAACGTACATAACCTACAAACGCCATTTTGAAACTGTCCTGCAGCTACGCTTACTGTCGGAAGTAACGGAAACTTGGCACGGTTACTTAGGAGACTTCCAATAATACATACGTAATGTTTCACATTTGTAGCATTGTTTTTGGCTGAGAAAAAAAAATGAGGTGCATTACTTTCTGGGCAACCCTCGTAACAAATTTAACACACGCAGTATAGCGTGGGAACAAATAGCTAAATATTATAATCTAAGAATTAGATTTACGTATTAGCTACTCGCCTTCCTACAGTACCACTCAGTTTTTAACGATATAAGAAGGGACAAGTACAAATTCCTGGCACCTCGTAAAAGAACAGAGACCTACAATAAGTTAACACAATATTGCTGCATTTGCAAGAAGTAGAAAATTTTTGGGCTTATAGCCAGCACTACCGAGTTCAATACACTGAAGAGCCAAAGAAACTGATACACCCGCCTAATATCGTGTAGGGCCCCCGCGAACACGCAGAAGTGTCGCAACAATAAGTGGCATGGGTTCGACTAATGTGTGAAGTAGTGCTGGAGGGAACTGAAATCATGAATCCTGCAGGACTGTCCATAAATCAGTAAGAGTACATGGGGGTGGAGATCTCTTCTGAACAGCACGTTGCAAGGCATCCCATATACGCTCTGAAATGTTCATGTCTGGGGAGTTTGATGACCAGTGGAAGTGCTTAAAATCAGAAGTGGGCTCCTGGAGCCACTCTGTAGCAATTCTGGATGTATGGGGTGTCGCGTTGTACTGCTGGAATTGCCCAAGTCCGTCGTAATGCACAATGGACATGAATGCTTACGTACGTGTCAACTGTCAGAGTCATATCTAGACGTATCAGAAGACCCATATCACTCCAGTTGCACACGCCCCACACCATTACAGAGCATCCACCAGCTTGAACCGTCCCTTGCTGACATGCAGGCTCCATGGATTTATGACGTTGTCTCCACGCCCGTACACGTCCATCCGCTCGATACAAATTGAAACGAGATTCGTTCGACCAGGCAACATGCTTCCAGTCATCAACAGTCCAATGTCGGTGTTGACGGGCCCAGGCGAGGCGTACGCGAGTGGGCCTTCGCTTCTGCAAGCCCATATCGATGACGTTCGCACGCTGATACTTGTTGATAGCACAGCATTGAAATCTGCAACAATTTGCGGAAGGGTTGCACATTGAACGATTCTCTTCAGTCGTCGTTGGTCCCGTTCTCGCAGGATCTTCTTCTGGCATTAGCGACTTCGGATATTTGATGTTTCACCGGATTCCCGTTATTCACGGTACATTCGTGAAATGGTCGTACAGGAAAATCCCCACTTCATCGCTACCTCAGAGATACTGTGTCTCACCACTTATGTGCCGACTATAGCACCACGTTCAAACTCACTTAAATCTTCATAACTTGTCGTTGTAGCAGAGGTAACAGATCTAACAACTGCGCCAGTCTTACATAGGCGTTGCCGACGGCAGGGCCATTTCGCCTGATTACATATCTCTGTATCTGAAAATACTTGCCTATACCAGTTTCTTTGGCGCCTCAGTGTGAAGGTATCCCATTAATGGGTTAGGGAGTCCAGGCTGGGTCAACTCGATACGGGGCATCCCTCAGGTTGCAGGTGGAGTGTCAAAAGTCACACGAAAACTTTACACTGTCCACAACGGCAAAATTTACTGAATATGAGGAATGAAGGAAGGAAGGAAGATTGGGTTTAAAGTCTCATCGATGTCGAAGTCGTTAGAAACGGAGCACAAGTTCGGACTGTGCCGCATGTGTGGAAGCAAATCGCCGTGTTCTTTCAAAGGAACCATCCCAGCGTTTGGGTAGAGTGATTTAAAGGAATCACGGATAATCTGAATCTGGATGCCCGAACGCGGGTTTGGACCGTCGTCCTCCCGAATGCGAGTTCAGTATACAAACCACTGGGCCATCTCGCTCGGTACTGAATATAAGGTCGTATGTCCTTATTCACTTGTCACACCCAGGGACCAACACAGTAAACAGAATGCTTGTAATTAGGAGGAAGGTTTACCACTGGCAGCCGAATGTTGTCAGACAGATTAAGCTATTTAAACTGCTTGATGATAATAGCGGGTATAGAATTCTCTCAGCGGTCGGCCCATTTAACTAGCATTGCTCAAGTTAGCACGCGGCCGGTATAACGAGTCGTAATTACAGTTAGAACAGTGCTGCTACATATAGGCAACCACTTTTAAAACTTCTCACTGGGTATTAATGGAGAGATGTAAAAATGCAGCTCGCGGTCTCATGGCCGCACGTAGAGTAGGTATGTGGCACAGACGACGCGCTTGTGAAAGCCTAGAGCAATAGGTCGATTCGCGATACGGCTCAGCGACATTCACCTTTTTATCTGGTACTGTGAACGGTGAGGATTGCATGTGATAAACTGATTTGGAATAGCGTAGGAAAGACTATATTTCAAACGATAACAATTTGGAAGTTATTGGAAACAGGTTGAATGCATCGGGGCCAAACGATAAAGTGAAGAAAACGGCTAGAAGGTAGCCTTGCTATCCTGTGTTAACAGTATCTTGGGAATAGAGAGTATTGGAGTGATACATATTTCCTGAACCCCTGCCGACTATCTTCAAAATACACCTTTTGAGCTGCAAAAAACTCAAAGCCGGGCTTCGTGAGACTGAAGTGTGTCGCGTTCGCTTTGGAAAAGATAGATCTTACATCGGACACTAGAAGCATCGAGTTTGCCAGGTGTCGTGGGGCGTATGTATTCTCACAGAAAACAATATGTGCACTATAGAGCATAGTTTAATGTAGATACGCGATATCGACTTTAAAGAACCGTCCGTTCCCTCTTCTGCTGCGGGACGGTATAATTGAAGAAGTGAGTTATGTATGACTTTGATGTCTTTAGGCGGGTCAAGAGGTTTCTCCCCAGCACAACTTAGAAAGTCTCTCGGGAAGCTAGCAGGTCGCGCGCTGCGCCAGACGCATCAGTTGTAGCTGTAGCGGCCCTGGACAGCCACCCACGCAAGCGGGGCACTGCCGCCGGCTGGGAACGCTGTCTGACGGACCCACCGTCGCATCGCAGGTGCTTACATAACGCAGCATGGTAAAAACGGCTCGGCCAGGCACAGAAATGACACTGGTAACAAAGAAATTTGGCTTTCGTTAAGTTTGTAAGCGTTGAAAAATGACTTAAATTAAGCGTCAGCTCGATCTAAAGAACGATTTTTATTTGTATAACTTATTAATGCAACCGTGTTGCGCGGGTTTCATTCAGATTGATGAATCAGAGCACCGTATTACAAAGTTCTTTGCTTTGCTGAGACTATCACCAACGGAAATTCGTACAGAGTAGCTGAACATTAGTGAGACAGCTTCTTTATTTTGAAAACTTTAGGAGTCGACCGTACTTCTCTTGAAGTAAATTCACATCGAGTACGTCGGAAACTGCAACCACAGAATAAAAGAGGTGAAATGTTCTTATTATAGTATTGGCTAATCGGTGATTATGGACACAGGAAATAACTGACTCCACAAGTATACGAGGAGAAAGCGTGCTGCGTGGAGTGGCCGCATGGCTAGAGGCGCCATGTCACGGACTGAGCGGCCCCTCCCGCCGGAGGTTCGAGTCCTCCCTCGGGCATCGGTGTGTGTGTGTTGTTCTTAGCATTAAGTTAGTTTACGTAGTGTGTAAGTCGAGGGACCAATGACCTCAGCAGTTTGGTCCCTTAGGAATTCATGCACATTTGAACATTTTGGAAAGCGTGCAGTTCAATTTACATAAATAATTAATTATGCCAAATCTGTGTGCATAATGAGTACCATGTTTCTTGTATGTTGGCTGAATGCAAACGCGGAAATGAATTTCGATCTAGTGTTTGATCAATTTTAATAACAATGCAACAATTTTTATGCTTCAACCTGCTACCGTGTATCGCCATCAGAAAGCCAAGCAGTAGGTGTAAACCTGTGGTTCTGCTCTGAAAGAAAAAGTGAGTCTTCACATTAATTGCTTTGGCAATAACTGGCGAGTACTCCACCAGTCTTCTGAACGCTTGGAAGAAAGCTGCGTCAATTGCAAAGCCAAAATGAAGTAACCTTTTACGAGGAACTGCACATGTTCTGATACACCTTGTCATTGTTAATAACTAACAGAGACGACAAATGACTTGCTGGCAGATTTATCCTAAACATCAGATTTTGTGGCAACTTACGTGCAGTTATTCCCATATCTGAGCCTATCTCCAAAGTCGGACTTCGTGGCATCCTACGTGCAATTATTCCCACATATAAAACCATCTCCAACGAAGTTGTAAATACACTCCTGGAAATGGAAAAAAGAACACATTGACACCGGTGTGTCAGACCCACCATACTTGCTCCGGACACTGCGAGAGGGCTGTACAAGCAATGATCACACGCACGGCACAGCGGACACACCAGGAACCGCGGTGTTGGCCGTCGAATGGCGCTAGCTGCACAGCATTTGTGCACCGCCGCCGTCAGTGTCAGCCAGTTTGCCGTGGCATACGGAGCTCCATCGCAGTCTTTAACACTGGTAGCATGCCGCGACAGCGTGGACCTGAACCGTATGTGCAGTTGACGGACTTTGAGCGAGGGCGTATAGTGGGCATGCGGGAGGCCGGGTGGACGTACCGCCGAATTGCTCAACACGTGGGGCGTGAGGTCTCCACAGTACATCGATGTTGTCGCCAGTGGTCGGCGGAAGGTGCACGTGCCCGTCTACCTGGGACCGGACCGCAGCGACGCACGGATGCACGCCAAGACTGTAGGATCCTACGCAGTGCCGTAGGGGACCGCACCGCCACTTCCCAGCAAATTAGGGACACTGTTGCTCCTGGGGTATCGGCGAGGACCATTCGCAACCGTCTCCATGAAGCTGGGCTACGGTCCCGCACACCGTTAGGCCGTCTTCCGCTCACGCCCCAACATTGTGCAGCCCGTCTCCAGTGGTGTCGCGACAGGCATGAATGGAGGGACGAATGGAGACGTGTCGTCTTCAGCGATGAGAGTCGCTTCTGCCTTGGTGCCAATGATGGTCGTATGCGTGTTTGGCGCCGTGCAGGTGAGCGCCACAATCAGGACTGCATACGACCGAGGCACACAGGGCCAACACCCAGCATCATGGTGTGGGGAGCGATCTCCTACACTGGCCGTACACCACTGGTGATCGTCGAGGGGACCCTGAATAGTGCACGGTACATCCAAACCGTCATCGAACCCATCGTTCTACCATTCCTAGACCGGCAAGGGAACTTGCTGTTCCAACAGGACAATGCACGTCCGCATGTATCCCGTGCCACCCAACGTGCTCTAGAAGGTGTAAGTCAACTACCCTGGCCAGCAAGATCTCCGGATCTGTCCCCCATTGAGCATGTTTGGGACTGGATGAAGCGTCGTCTCACGCGGTCTGCACGTCCAGCACGAACGCTGGTCCAACTGAGGCGGCAGGTGGAAATGGCATGACAAGCCGTTCCACAGGACTACATCCAGCATCTCTACGATCGTCTCCATGGGAGAATAGCAGCCTGCATTGCTGCGAAAGGTGGATATACACTGTACTAGTGCCGACATTGTGCATGCTCTGTTGCCTGTGTCTATGTGCCTGTGGTTCTGTCAGTGTGATCATGTGATGTATCTGACCCCAGGAATGTGTCAATAAAGTTTCCCCTTCCTGGGACAATGAATTCACGGTGTTCTTATTTCAATTTCCAGGAGTGTACAATCTACTTCCTAGGAAAATGTCAAACCAAGTTCATTAAATTAAATGGAAAAATTGGTCTGGTTTAGCTAAAAACATAATCCTTTCCTATGAAGTCCTATAATTTCCTCTGCGTGCCGGAAGTGGATGCATCGGCATTTTAACAGAATAGTAGAAGGAAATTTCTTGACGAAACATCGCTACCCTCTTTCACGTGCTTATAAACCGAAAAAAAGGTTTTCTATCAGCCTTTTTTTTTTTGTAATGTAGAGGAGATACTAGAGCGATCAGAGGCGATAAGCTTCTCTGTTAACAGTATTATGCGTACTTGAGCAGTTTACAATATTATTTCATACAATACTCTTTCATAGTTCTAGGTGTTAGCAAAGCGTTGTTGGACCCAGATGTAAACTCCTCAACAAGCAGAAATATACTTATAAAGGGAAACGTGTGTAATCCATCTTACATGCGCCCTCAATGGCGTTGTTGGTCTTCATCTGCGACGGACGAGCTACAATTGGCTCTTCGTGATATAGGGGTGTGAGTATTCGTGTGTGGTGTTTGCAGGTCGCCGCAGAGGGCAGAGGTCGGCCGCTGGCAGCGCGCTTTGGTGAGCCGCGCAGGGCGCAAGGCGTGGCTGAGGCTGGGCGAGGAGGGAGGGCTGCTGGCCGCGGGGGAGGCTCCGCCCCCACTCGCCAGGCTCGACCTGCGCAGCCCGCTGCTGCTGGGGTGAGTCCAGCACTCTGTTCCTCATCTCTTGTACCTACACCATATACAGGATGTTAGGCATATAGGTGCAGATATTGTAATCACTGTTATCTTAATATGTAAACACTTAGTCGTTTTTTTTCCACTGCAGACACTAAAGTTTCTTCTCAAAGTCATCTTACGTAACATACTGTATATGGACCAGCTGGCCTGCTCATAACTGAAGACACTTTTCAATGCCGTTAGGCATACTGCTTACCAAATGGTCCAGATAACACTGTGGGACATCGTTTCGTTTCTCCACAAAGGTCTCTATTTGGTCTCTGGTGGGACAGGATGATTGTCAACTGTTCGTTTTAGCATGGCCCAAGCATTTCCAATCCAGCTGCGGTCTAAAGAATATGGGGGCCATTTCATCCGAGTGTTTGACGTTCCACTACGGAAGTGTTTACAAGATTGTGACGGTGAGGGCAGGTATTATCATCCATCAGCGTGAATCCCGCTCCAATATTTTCACCAAACGGAGTCACAATGCGTGCAAGTATGTCGTCCCGATACTGCACACTAGCTAGCTTCATATGTATTGCCATAAGCCGTGTCCTGTGCTCATATACGATTCCACTTAGAAACATGACTGAACCACCTTGATATGAGTGGCGATCCACGATGCAGTTGGTCAGTTGAGGTGGTAACGTTGTCTTCGTTGCATCTACGCACGAATTCGAGCATCGTCAGGGTGGAGACTGATACAGGTCTCATCAGAAAAGAGCGTTGTGTCCCACTGCTGCCTATTCCGCAAAGCCTGGTTTCATGTCCATGCGAGACGAGGCCCTCTCCGAACCTGACTTACAGGAGGAGCCTTGAGAAGTCTTCTGGCATGTAATCCCTGCTCATGGTGCCTATTTCGTATCATTTGCGTTGACACCTGCACTCCCGTAGCAGTTTGGAACTGCTGCCGTAGACATACTCTTATACGCAGATATCGGTCCCGCACACCGCGGCCTGTACTGTGACGGTCCAAATTCTAGAGACCTTACTTTGATTCACAGCGACATTCACTGCGACATCCACCAGTCTCATTGGCTGCCCCATTGGAGTGACTATAAGGAGCCTCTGATCGTATGTTACTGTTGTCCAAACCATCCTGAAACGACACAACTCTCGTGATGACACACAGCTAAAGTACTGCAATTTTTACAGGAGACATGGTTACCATAGACTGCACATACTGCCCCCTCATGGTAGAAACATGGACTGTTTCCTCTAGAATGATATTACGAACAAACCAATGTACTGATATCATAAAGTGTTTCTAGGCCACAATGCCGAAATTTAAAGTTTCGGCAATATGAAACATTTATTTTGACCACTGTATATGCAGTGATGCTGTAGCTATGCTTCAGTGCGGATGCAAAATAATGTCCGACCTCTCGCGGCAATACAGTAGGGCTGGAGCAAAGACTAATGATGGACAGGGAACACTGCAGAGTGCGGCATATGGAGATCTGGTTTGGAAGGGAGACGTGCTCGGATAGCTGAATTGACACAGTGTGCTCTTGCCACACGTTCTAAATATAGCGCACTCCTTCTCACTCTTGTACAGGATCACGCCCGACCACGTGCATATGAGGTGGAACGATTCCTAAGAGACGATCTACGTCTGGATCTCTTGCACATCATGGACATCCATTTCTCGATTACGGTCAAGATGATAAATGCCAAGATGTGCCCGACTGGGGTGAACAAATTCGTGAACTTACTTAAATCCAAACACCCCGATGGTCACATCGAGGTCGTTACAGTGGATCCCGGAGCCTGGACTTGCACGCCCTTACTGTCTTGGAATTCCGGTTTGAGGTGCATGCTGATGTCGTAACTGCGGGCTTCCGACCGTATGGAAACGCGGTCTGAGAAATCGCGGACATTTGAGACCTATAACGTGTACAGTGGTGTCCGGCAAATAAAGATCGAACTGATAAAACACGTAACGTCCTACATGGTCATCGGCGGTTGCTGTGTGATAGTGATGTACGATAGCCAACCACGCACGTGTTCTGGTTGTGGTCAGGAAGGCCACGCCAGGTCAGGGTGTATTCAACGCCGACTGACACAGACACCTATCAGATCGGCCCCATCGGCGGCGGCGACTATCATTAACCTCACTTACGTGAAAACGACGAAGTGATGAAGAAATAACCGATCAAATGCGGGTGCTGATGTCCAGCGAATCCAATAAGGACACGACCAAGGTCTCACGCCACCCCAGGCGACGACAACCCTGGAACATCCCAAACCGCTGTGACCAGGGGACCCTCAAGAAAAGATGGACTTTGATAACCGACATCAGCCTTCCTTACTGAGGGAGCGATGGCGAACGATCACCACGCACACTCTGACACGGAAACTCGTGTCTACAAGTAATGATCTCCTCGTAAACATAAACAGCGTCGGCGCGCATCTTCAGACGATTGCCTCCTCCGCACGACGTAACAGGACAGCGACGGCGTTGCAGAGGGCTAAAGGACGTGTCGCTACTTGGGCAGGCCGACCTGATCTTCCACACTCTAGATATGGTCTCGTCTCTTTCCGACCTGCTGGCTAGAACGCCAGGGGAAGATGACCCTGCATCAGTTGCCCGTTGGGAAGAGGTACGTGATCTGACCTTTGGAAATTCTACCACAACAGCAGCCAGCAACTTACGGCTCGCGGGCAGACGAAGTTGAACGTGACGCTCTGACAGAAGAGGGAGGGAGAGAGAGAGAGAGAGAGAGAGAGAGAGAGAGAGAGAGAGAGAGAGAGAGCGAGGAAAGTAAGGGCGATATCCAATGTACTCTTACCGTCTGGTGACCAAGTAAGTGGCAGTGAGTCAGCGGCGTTTAGTCGACAATATACCATTCCTTCGTCGTCCTTGACGATACCGCCTGAGATGGAGACAAAAAAACAAACTTTTCGGCTGTCAACAATCAGACTTAACACTATCGGAACCCTCCATAAATTTTCCATGCTGCAAGACATGCTTAATGCTGCGGATATCAACATCGCTCTCCTGCAAGAGGCATGCGTAGCCAGCTTTCCCGGCGTTTTCGATTACACAGCTGAAGTCTGCCACGCTTCACCCACCGGCAGCGGCATCGGCGTCCTACTTAGAGAGGGCTTGGTAGAAGGTGACGTTCAGTATCTCCCCAATGCACGGGGCATGGCCGTCGCAGTGAATGGAGTCTGACTCATCAATGTTTATGCCCCTTCCGGTACAGATCGACAGTGGGAACGCCTCAGCATTTTTGCAGCGGACATTGCGCTGCTCTGCCAGGGTCGTTTAGAAGGTCTGGTGATTGGTGTGGACTAACTGTACACAAGCGCCTCCGGACCATCTCCCATGCCATTCCACGTACGCTGAGATTGACATACTCATCCGCAGTCGGTCCGCAGCTCGTGGTCGTGCGGTAGCGTTCTCGCTTCCCGCGCCCGGGTTCCTGGGTTCGATTCCCGGCGGGGTCAGGGATTTTCTCTGCCTCGTGATGACTGGGTGTTGTGTGATGTCCAAAAAAAAAAAAAAAAAAAAAAAAAAAAATCATCCGCAGTCTTCAACAGCTGGACACATGGCGCTACGACCACTTCACAAGTTACTCGTCCAGCCGACTCGACCGGGTTTATATCACTCGCTCACTCCAGACACTGATATGCCATGCGGAACTATAGCCAACAGCTTTTTCGGATCACTCAGCTTACGTATGTTCCATAGACCTCAATTTCCTTCAGAGTATTGCGAAGTAAAAGCCCATGGAAGATCAACATCGCCCATTTCACCTACCCAGTCTATCGAGTAGCCATAGACGACACATGGAACAAATGTGTCCACCGTCGTGATCTTCACCCCTCAGCCCTAGGATGATGAACTGACTGCACAAAACCGGCTCTCAGGCGAACCTTCATTAAGTACGGTAGAGAAAGTGCTGCATGGTGCAGACATACAATGGACTTTCATTTTACTACCTTCAGAGAATGTTCGCTTTGGACTTTTCTCGGGCCTTCAATCAGCTGTTGTTGCCGTGTTTGACAGAGATATACCAAGAACTGGTGTCTCCAGTCGTACTAATCCCTGCAACCTTTTCAGAAGGACTGATAGTCGCTATTCATAAACCGAGTCCGCATCTCGTGGTCGTGCGGTAGCGTTATCGCTTCCCACGCCCGGGTTCCCGGGTTCGATTCCCGGCGGGGTCAGCGATTTTCTCTGTCTCGTGATGGCTGGGTGTTGTGTGCTGTCCTTAGGTTAGTTCGGTTTAAGTAGTTCTAAGTTCTAGGGGACTGATGACCATAGATGTTAAGTCCCATAGTGCTCAGAGCCATTTGAACCATTCATAAACCGAATGGTGGGTCCCGTATCCATGATTACCGGCCCTTGACGCTGCTGAATAGTGACACAAAAATTTTCACCAGATTGATGGCTACCCTTTTCAGGAGTACAATACAGTATCAAATTTCGCTGCACATCTGTGGGGGATCCCCGCAACATACATGCAGCACTATGCCAGTGTAGGGACTTGATAATACTGGCGAAAGTTTGGAACATACAAGGTGCGCTGACATCCATCGACTTTAGTCAAGTATTTGACCAAGTTGACTGCAGTTCGCTGGAGCACGTGATATCTGGACAGCTTTATCAAAGGGAAGTGGTGATGCACCTACTTTCCGATGTGTCGTTTGGGTGTTCGTTAACGGTCGTTTAACGACAGCCGTTCAAATACGCCATTCTGTGCGCCAAGGCTGCCCGTTATCAACGATATTATACGCATTGGCCTTAGTACCCTTGTTAGGTCGTTACGCCGTAGACTGACTGGAATGATGCTCAGTACTGCCATCTTCCGATGCACCACCTACGCAGACGACTTGATGCTGGTCCTCCGTGGCGGTGATGACATGAGAATTGCCATGGAATGGATCACTATCTATGGGTCAGCGGCCGGTAGCTGCATTAACGTCGAAAAGTCAGTCTCCATGCATACAGGGACGGGACTGCTACCTAACAGTGTCACTCCAATTGGGAACCGCGCGACCACTACGGTCGCAGGTTCGAATCGTGTCTCGGACATGGATGTGTGTGATGTCCTTAGGTTAGTTAGGTTTAAGTAGTTCTAAGTTCCAGGGGACTGATGACATCAGAAGTTAAGTCCCATAGTGCTCAGAGCCATTTTTGATCCTCACTTGGGTCAGCGACCAGACGCGATGCATGGGTTTACACTGCGTGAACGATATATGCTGCAAGACGACGTGTATTAACAGGAACCTCTTGCACAAAATAAGAGTAGGGATAGCAGATCGGCGCCTGCACACTTTGAAGATTCTCCATAGGACACACTATGTCAATGTCGCGCATCCAACACGTCGCATAGGTTCTTACAATAACGAATTCAATGGCCTGCAGCATTATGACGACTCTCGGTTACTTCGTAAGCACAGGAATGTTGTTCAAAGTTGATATGAATCCCTAATCCTGCCCAAGGTCACCGAGGACCAGGACTAGTAAACGTTTACGATAGAGTGGTGGCCTTGTTTGTTAGTCAACGTTTGCGTTTATGGCATCGTCGCCCCACGAGTGTTGCGTCACGAGCTTGCTTCTGAAAGCACTAGCGCCAGTCTGCCCCGAGCCCGGGTGTCGTTGCAAAACATCCTGGCACCATTCTTCTACCCTGAGGCATTTCTGTTTGTAACTCAGTTATAAATGCGACGCTCTCCAGGCTCCACCTTTGGCGACGGCGAAGGAGATCTACAGCGCCATACAACGGAGACGACAACTGAGTGTAGTGAAAAAAAAAAAAGAAAAGAAAAAAAAAAAACTCCAGCACACAACGTCGTACCGTGTGATGAACAGTTCACATAGCCATGCTCATGTGTCCAACCTGGTATGTGACAGTCAATGTAAAACACATCATACAGGAATGTCTACACAAATTCTGCATGGCTGGATTCCCCAACTACGTGCAATGTAATGTGACTGACACAGACTAACATGGCCTTAGCTGCAGAGAGGCCACAGCGGTATGACACTTCGACAAACAAATGTTAACTTTTCTACTGCTGGTAACACAAACACACATCACCACTCGAACTCTTCTTCTTCCGGACGAGAGGTACTATCCAAGCACCAAGACCAACGATTTCACGTGGATGCGTGGCCATGTGGTCCATTACTTATTCAGCGAAGGCCAAAAGGATGTAGGCCTACTTTATTTTTGGAACTACATGCAGGAACGGCCTTATGCAACGCTTAAGAACCCCAAATATAGACAATTTTTTTCCAACTTACTTCTGTATTGTACTACACAACCCGCCACGCAGCTGGATCGTATCCATGGCGAGAGATGATGAACATATTATAACGCAGATGACTTTAGAACGACCCACGGTGATCCAACAAAAGATACGAGCAGATACGCTAGGACGGTCTGGCAACTAGTAATGGAGTGAATGTTTGTTTTGTTTCTGTCAGAGGACGATCCTCCCTTTTCTTTTCTTTCTTCTTGGCACGACGTGATGACGTATATATAGATTGAAAAAAATTAATAAAAAAATTTGCTTCTGGATAGCATTTAGTTTGTTCTTTTATCCTGTTCCCCTTGCGCTTTCTTTCTCCCTTAACGAAGGGGACGCCATGGCCAGGACTCGAGAGACTTTAACCGCCCACTCTGTCCCCCCCCCCCACCCCCCAACCCCCCCACCCTCCTCCAACCGCCGACACCATCCCCCCCCCCCTTTTGTTTTAAAAAAAGGTTGGTATCGTGGTAAAAAAAAAAAATCGGTTGAAGCGACCGCTCGCGTAAAGCAGTAAATCCGGGTTCGAATTGCAAGCCGGAACAAATTTTCATTTGTCACCACTGATATATTTCAATGCCTCAAAGCAGCGAAAAGTCGTAAGTATCTTTCAAGTATCTTTGACTTGCTTGAACCATGCATAGTTGGAGGTATTAACCAACCTAAAACATACTACTGGTAATGGCTTCAATTATTAGCCTGCAAATTGAGTAAAATACTGTTGTAATGCTGTTCAGTAGACTGTCCTCAGTCATCGATAGATATATCTGCAATTGTACCCGTGACACTGCCTGTATTTATTATGAGAGAACATGTGGAACATCTATGTAGAAGACGCATTTCTGGTTGATATAGAGGAAACTGTGAAACAAATGACAGAATAAACTCGTCATCATTCGATTAAATAGGAAAATAGTTCCGATGCATACTGTTCTCTATACCTTCGCCTGTACTTTGACAGACAGCCTCTTAAGATGGTTCAAATGGCTCTGAGCACTATGAGACTTAACATCAAAGGTCATCAGTCCCGTAGAACTTAGAACTACTTAAACCTAACTAACATAAGGACATCACAAACATCCATGCCCGAAGCAGGATTCGAACCTGCGACCGTAGCGGTAGCCTCTTAAGACATAATGATAAACTGTTCATTTCACATGACCGTGGCGGAAGGAAGATCAGAAACCACTGTTACTTATATGTTGTCACATTTGGTCCAGGCCACCGTTTGACCATAGTTCGGGATGGGGCCTAGATCTTATTTCTGTGAGTGTAAAGCAGCAGTCACTAAAGTACTTATCCCATCTTGGCTGAACTTGTTGGATGCCTACGAGTTGCCAGCAATTGCTCTCTTGCTGTGTGAGGAACAGGAGGGCACGTCTGTTTGAGTTTGACCAGCCTTTCATCTGCCAGTGGCCCTTCATTGCATTTTGTCCCCTATTGACACTTCGCCAACTTTTGATCGCACTCTCTTTCCTTCTTTCTTTACTAGCGTTTAACCCCTCTTAAGGGCTCAGCTGTTTTCGAGACCTGACAAATGTCTCTTTTTTTTGTTTAAACTGTGGCGCAGGCTCTTGCTCTTTGCACAGTCATCACTATGTTACTGAAGTCATGTGCGTCATCTGTAGATGGATCATATAAAGTTTGTTCTGTGTGTTATCCCATTTTGTATATCGTATTTTTTGAGGGAGATATTGTGAAAGAATAAAGTACGTGGGTCATGAGAGTCGAAAACTGCTCAAAAACCTCTGGATGGTACACCAGACCAACGGTCGTAAATCGGTCATGTGGGTTCGATATGGGTCTCTCTTGCAAATTAACGACCTACGCGTTTAGCTACAAGAGCAGGTCCGTTCTCTCAGTTCGCATTCATGTAATAATCCCAGAGACCCACAGCAAGAAATTCCGTCGTCCCATCAAATACTGAGTTTGTCTGAAATGTGCATCTGGCGCAAGCGTTTCTGTGCCGCTGGTATCTATGTGACTGTTTCTTTTAGGTTCTAGCGTGTTAACAAATAACTTGTCAGTTATTTATTCGCCCAGGATTATTTAAGTTTTTGTGATTGTCCATTAACTTATGGGACGCTGTGTATATTTATACACTCTCTGATCAAAAGTACTTGGACACCCCTGTGTAACACGTAGGTAACCACTACACGCCACGACAGATGGGTCTAACAGAATAAATGAAGTGGCGAGTGTTGTCAGTAGAGAAGCAGTAATGGCAGAACGAGGTGCTGAAGGGAGTTCAGTGACTTTGTATGTGGGCAAGTCATTGGATGTCACCTCAATGACAGATCCGTCAGGGACGTTTCAACCATTATAAAGCTACTCAAGTTTCCTGTTAGTCCATCTAATACGTATGAAAACTGTCGTGATATGAACCACCAACACTTACACAATTCACAAAGGTGTGTGTTACCTCAATAGTGTGTGAATTTCTAAGGATCAAACTGCTGAAGTCGTCGGTCCATTGACTTACACACTACTTAAACTAACTTAAACTAACTTATGCTAAGAACAACACACACATCCATGACCGAGAGAGGAATCGAACCTCCGGTGGGAGGGGCCGCGCAGTCCGACAGTCAGACAGCGCGGCTACGCTACACGGCTTGTGTGTTGCTTCACTTAAAAAAAAAAATGGCTCTGAGCACTATGGGACTTAACATCTGTGGTCATCAGTCCCCTAGAACTTAGAACTACTTAAACCTAACTAACCTAAGGACATCACACACATCCATGCCCGAGGCAGGATTCGAACCTGCCACCGTAGCAGTCGCGCGGTTCCGGACTGAGCGCCTAGAACCGCTAGACCACCGCAGCCGGCCTTCACTTCAATTTCGTCCACTCACATAAAGCATCACTGATGAGGCAGCATCAGTAATGGGCTTAGGCAGTTTCTGGCAAAACTTGCATTGTTGCCACGTTTATCCAAGATGGCGGATTCAAGATGGCAGCCATAGATGTGGCATTTCGCACTGACATCATGATAGGAAATTCAGATTTTGGCAACAAATGAGGTACATTAACTAACCTAACTCCTCCCAGCCGGCCGAAGTGGCCGTGCGGTTAAAGGCGCTGCAGTCTGGAACCGCAAGACCGCTACGGTCGCAGGTTCGAATCCTGCCTCGGGCATGGATGTTTGTGATGTCCTTAGGTTAGTTAGGTTTAACTAGTTCTAAGTTCTAGGGGACTAATGACCTCAGCAGTTGAGTCCCATAGTGCTCAGAGCCATTTGAACCTTAACTCCTCCCACCCCTCCCACCACTCCTACGACGTACCCACACCCCACCACCACCCGACCCCTGGAAATGGCGGGAAACAGTCAGTCTCTGTCCAGCTGCTGGAGAGAAAGTTTAGGTTAATGTACTTCATTTTTTTGTGGGAAACTGAAGTAAAAATAACTCCTAATTACACATCTATATACATAGTGCTACGCAATGAGTGCCTAAAATCGCAATACGGCTCAAAATTGACGATATCACACAACTGCTGTTAACCTGGCTGGAAAAAAATTCACAGTACCAGTCGAAACTAGTAGCAGCCGGACCCAAAATAAATAGTAACTCTACATAGGATGCTCCCTACACCTACAATCGAAATGATCTCTATGTTACACTTGTAAATTGGTGGCAAAAAGACTCAGTCCAAAGTGATAACTGAAACAGCCCCTAAACTGGTACACACATAGAAATTATGCAATGTTAAAAAGCGATAACTGCGATGATATTGAATAATCGGACTACACATACCTGCTACTAACACCATGCTAAAAACTAACTGCACAAAGAGTAACACCACTTCGTCTGTAGATTAAAGCCGTATACTGCAAGATATAAAAACAATACCACAAAGCTTCGTAAATTACCAGGTGTACAGAGGAGTTTAAAAACTACTACACACGGCGGCCGTAATTACGTATCTAATGCACAGCATGGCACAGCATGGGATCCTCGGCTGCCTGTGGGACTATAGTTTTAGCTCACTCAGTGGTCTGCCGACGACTGCGGCTTGTAGAGGAGCCGCCGCATGCGCCATCGAATTAGCAGTAACCGACCTAACAACTGCGCCAGACACTTGTTTTACGTAGGTACTGCCAACCGCTGCGCCGTATTCTGCCTGTTTACATACTTCTGTATTTGAATACGCTTGCCTACACTAGTTTCTTTGGCGCTTCAATGTGTGTAATAAATCACAAACAGTGGTAAAGTGCATAGTGGACACGTCACGTACTACTTAGGGCTGTTTTCCAGCGTAGTGCCACAAATGTTTATGCGGCAGCCAGTTTACAAACCCGAGGATCATACATATTGCTGATCAAGACCTCTCATCGTCTGAAATATTCCTTTTTGGCTATTGGTTCGCCATTGCAAGGCACTTATTTTAGGATCATTTACTGTCTGTCGCAGACCGGTAGTGTCAAAATGGTACTAGCGGTAGAGGATTCTAAAATTATTTAGAAATAATGAACTAAAGGTCTCATTGCTTCGAAGTCAATAACGAAAGATCTGTAGCCGCCCATCTACTTTCAGAAAAATATGAGATCCAGTCACGAAATTAGAATACGCACACTGCTAACAATTCATACACTACTCTCCAAACTAGGAACCAGAGAGTTCCACTGTTAATGTCTACAACAAACAAATAGGAATACTGCGGGAAATAAATGGGTAAAAAATCACATAAAACGCACCACATTCAAATTTGCACGGGAACAAATGTAATTTATTGCCTTCGATGAAATATCGCCATAAAATCCCCTTCGTTCAGTGAAACGCCACGTGCAGTTAGTTAATGGCTCCACACTTTAATATAAGATCTGTTTTTCTGACGATCATTTGCACGCTCACTAAAAAGCAAGACACACACAGAAAACCAGAAAAGGACTAATTAGAATTCCTCATCCGAGAAGGGAATGCACTTTCGAATTTTGCAGTCTTTCTCGATATGAGAAGTAATTCTGTTGCTCGCCAAGGATCACTAATTCCCGACGTCAGTATAACACTTTACAACGCCATCCCCACCCTATAGGTCCTCACGATCGCTACAGGCAAACACACACAATTTCGCAAGCTCCAAACCGCTCCACGAAATTATTTTAAAAATCAAGCCTTTCAGTCACTGAGTCTCCAGAGCAAAACGTAGGAAGGAGGTTCTGGCGGAAGTAAATCTAAGAGGAAGGGTCGTGGATCGTGCTTGGATAGCGCAGTCGCTACAGTACTTGCCTATGGAAAAGATTCCAGTTTCGATTCCCAGTCCGGCATACAGTTTTAATGTTCTGGGATGTTTCAAGCCAGCGCACTGTCCGCTGCTGAGCGATAGCGGCGGCAAGAATTGTCCAGTTAAAGTACCTACAATCTACAATGAATATTCATTGTAGAATGTAGATACTTACGGACAATTATGAAGATGATGAAGTCCCATGCTCCTTGAAAGAGCATAGGGGGCGATGCGGGAGACCCGCACCGCTGTACTAGGAAAGGTCCTAGCGGAGGTGGTTTGCCATTGCCTTCCTCCGACCGTAATGGGGATGAACGATGATGATGAAGATGACACAACACCCAGTTATCTCGAGGCAGGTGGAAAACCCTTACCTCGTCGGGAATCGAACCCGGGACCCCGTGCTCGGCAAGCGAGAACGCTACCACGAGATCACGAGCTGCGGACTTATGGACAATTATGGCCGCCGTAATTAGAAACTCCTTATAAGGCAATGCGTCCTGCCAAGACCTTCAGAAGTTTATTTCCACAAAATGCTGATCATTATGAGAAAATTATTAACTTTTGAAATCAGCCACATAAGCCCAGTACACTACCCATTCAGGAGGATTAGAAAAAAAGCAGCCATCCTCCCCAGGCCGAACAAAGTCTCTGTGCCCACGCACCGGAAACTGGTTCTTATGTTTACAATAGCGAACAGGACAGCAATCACGCGCAGCAGGAAACGATACGTTACAACTTGCTGCTGGTCTGTCTGCAGCGCTAAAAGGGTGGGACACGACAATTGGAATACGCTGAGGCCCCGTTGGGTAGTGGTGGCTCATCTGGTTTCTTGCACGTAACGTTAAGGCGGTATTACACGACGCGCATAACGCGTCCAAGTTACATGCAGACTACCTGCTACCTATCATCGGAACGGATGAAGCTGCGATTTTAGCACACGGTTTATCCAGCGGGAAGACATAGGATCCGTTCTATTCAGTCGTATATTCACGCATGCGCAGTAGGTGTATTGGCGCATGCGCAGAACGCGTTTTCAGCGGGCTTTCTGTTTGTACACACGTGAGCTCTTGAAGCCGCGTAGGCCTATTGCTTAACATATTGTAGACATTTTCTCAGTGAGTAATTTTTTTAAAATGGAGTAATAAAACAAATGAAAATTCTTTCTTTTTGTATTTCCTTTGTGAAAAGTTGTACATCTCGTGATAGCTTCTTAGTGTAGAAATGGAATGAAACAAAGACAGTATAAGTGTGCTTATTGAGGCAAACAGCAACGGAAGGTGTCTCTATGATCCTCTAGATACGCTGTACAATAAAAAGGTACGACTAAAAATGTTTTCTTTTGAGTTTATAAGTTTTATGTAAATGTGATATATTAATTTTAGTTTCGATACGTAAATGTGGTATATTAATTTAACTTTCGATGTGTATGTATCATCTTAATTGGTGAAAGTACCTCGGTTGCATGTTTTATATTATTTCAGCATTCCAGCAGGTATAGTGTTAGAATAGTCTCAAGAGTCAGAGCAGTTGTGCCAACCACGACCAGTGACGACAGTAAAAGTCGTTTTGCAGCTTTACGGTTACACGATTGTGAAATAGCTTCCCTTAGTCGGACACTGTCACTGCATACACTGAAGCGATAATTGTGTCCTCCACGTTTAAAATTCCGTGAAACGTTAACACCGATAATCATTTGCTTATATATGCATGACATAAAAAGAACACTTTAGTCTATAATTCCACATAAACATAACGGATTTTCATTCTAGCTGCACAAAATAACGATAACTGCTTAATAAATACGAACTTCGACCTCTCAGAAGTTTCAATATGAGTAAATTAGAGCTTTACAAAAATATCAACTTCCACATTCAACGACGTGAAGAAGCCCGCAGTTCTCCACATGCACGCTTGGGGCGCTAGTGCAGATTTACACGTTAGGTGCATCGTGTAGTAGGGCTAACGAAAAAGTTGGCAGTTCCAGACTCGTACGCTTGGAACGCTGTTGAAGACTTGTATTCAATAAGGCACCAATTTATGGGCCGACCGACAAACGGACCAATTTCGTGGTAGCCCACACACGTCCCAAGCGACTGCATTCAGCGAATGCAATGCCGTTCTGTTGTGATTTGTTTATCTTAAGTTCACTGTGTTTATGCTCTACGACGTCCCGCTTCGTTTTACACGGAAACCAAAACGGGGATTTGCCTTGGCTGTTTTAAAGATAACAAGGCCAAAAAATCCAGAGAGAAAGCTGTGGTAAGAGAAGTCGTTAAAGTACGGAAAGAAATTCGCCAGTGGCCGAGTGGTTCTAGGCGCTTCAGTCCGGAACCGCGGTGCTGCTACGGTCGCAGGGCCGAATCCTGCCTTTGGCATGGATGTGTGTGATGTCATAGGCTAGTTAGGTTTAAGTAGTTCTAAGTCTAGGGGACTGATGACCTCCGATGTTAAGTCCATAGTGCTTAGAGCCATTTGAACCATTTTTTTGAATTTCACCAAATCTCTGTTACTTAAGCAGCTAGGATCCAACGATTTTCGCAGTTATCTGAGAATAGATGAATCATGCACTTCGGAGCGGCTGAACATCATCAAACCACCGTGAAAGAAAGAGAGTACAGCCATGAGAGAGGCTGTAAGATGCGAGGAGATGCTGTTAGTTGTTAGCTACATTACGATTTCTAACCACTGGCAGACGTTAAGAGGACCTAAAATTATGTGCTGTTGTATCCTCACACTTATTAAATAAAATGATTCCTGACACCTGCAACGTGCTGACTGAAGTAATACGTCATGGTAGAGAAAAATAAATAAAACAAAAGAAGTCTGTATAAACGTTATTAGTTTATCTACATAGCACAAAAATTGACCGGGAAATTTAAGAAACTAATTTCAGATTCGAGGGTCGTGGCTCAGATCATCTAATAAATACACCACCACAGTTTCTCCTTGGTTAGATGTAGGCTGGCCTTTGTTTTAACACTTATAACGCTGAAGCAAGTATATTTTATGAATTAACGTTCATTGAAGGTCGATATTTCGATTTTTAGATTTTAAAAAAATATGGTTCAAATGACTCTGAGCACTATGGGACCTGACATCGGAGGTCATCAGTCCCCTAGAACTTAGAACTACTCAAACCTAAGTAACCTAAGGACATCACACACATCCATGCCAAAGGCAGGATTCGAACCTGCGACCGTAGCAGCAGCGCGGTTCTGGACTGAGGCGCCTAGAACCGCTCGGCCACCACGGCCGGCTATAGATTTCATTTCCCATGATATCCTAAAAAGAGTAATACAAAGGACGACTGTCTTTTATTCTCTCTATGTGCCACACGAAACAATTATGGATTCCTTAAAAAGAAGTGCTTTATTTCTTGCATCTGTATTGCTATACCCCTCCAACGACGTGTCCCACGAACATCTGCAGTCTTTCAATTCCTCCAAAAACTCTATCTTTAAGGCTTAATTCGCCTCGTACCCTGTCACGCATGTTCGAACAGCATTTAACCCCGCACTCAGTGTTTTTTTCCTTTATTTTGATTTCATTCCCCTGCCCCATATGGGCAGGGGAGGGCTGTCAGCAGCACAATCCACCGCTCTTCAGCCAAGTGACATGACAACTAAAACAAGAATAAAATGTTACATACATAAGGAGATAAAAAAAGGGGAACATAAAACAGAGTAAGGGGAGAAAATGGAGGTAAAAATACATTGACATGGAGACATTCATGGCGGACAGTTAAAAAAGTCACCAGAAAGTTAAAACACACAGTTGGCGATTCTTAAAATACAGAGAAGGCACTGGATGCACATGCACTGGTTAAAAGTCGGCCACAGTATGTAAAACACTCCAGAGCAACACACTTAAAACCCACTTGGAGCACACATGACGATGAATAAAACTGCCAGGTGGGACCTGCCGAGGGAAAGGTCAGAGAGGATGGAAATGGAGGGGAGAGCAAGGGGAAACAGGGGAAGCGGCGGGATGAAGAGAGTAGGAGCGTCAGCGGGTACACTAAGAAGCAGGAGACACAGGGGACAGGAGATGAAGAGGGAAGACAAGGCAGGACGGAGTGCAGAGACACTGAAAGGGGACACAAGAGAGGGAGGGGGAGTAGGAGGGGGAAGCCGCTCAGGAGGAGGGAGGGGGAGGAGAGGGAGCCCTGTGGAGGAGGCAGAAAGATGGGGTTAGAGTTGGTAGGAAGGGTAGATGTCAGGGCGAAGCTGATCATTCGGGAGGGTAGATGGGGGGAGTTGCATTGGGAAACAAGATGGAAGGTGTGGAGATGGAGAGAGGGTGGGACACAAAAGGTGCGGCAACTGGTTGGGGGTGGAGAGGAAGGGAGACAGCAGGGGGTGAGGCGGATCAAGGCGGCGGTCAATATATAGTTTGAGGATGTGTTCAAGGAAAAGGAGAAGGTGGGGGAAGGGGAGGAGGTTGTAGAGGATGCGCATGGGGGACAGAAGGTGGATGGGGAAGGTGAGGCAGAGCTCATGGCGCTCGAGGATTTGGAGGGCTTTATAGAACCAGGGAGGGGCGGAAATCCGAGCTACGCTGGCATAATGGAGGATGGGGCGGATCAAGGATTTGTAGGTGTGAAGGATGATGGAAGGATGCAGACCCCACACCCGGCCGGACAGGAGTTTCAGGAGGCAGAAGCAGTTGTGGGCTTTGTTTTGGATGGTAAGGAGGAGTCCAGGTGAGGTGGCGGTCGAGTGTGAGGCCAAAGTATTTGAGGGTAGGAGTGAAGTGGATAGGATGGCCATAAATGGTAAGGTAGAAATCATGGAGGCGGAAGGAGCAGGTGGTGTGGCCTATGATGATCGCCTGGGTCTTGGAGAGATTGATACGGAGGAACCACTTGTTGCACCAAGTGGTGAAATGGTCAAGGTGGGTCTGGACGGTATGTTGGGACCATGTAAGGGTAGGATAAAGGGCTAGGAAGGTGGTGTCATCAGCAAACTGGACAAGATGAACACGTTGGGGAGGTTTGGCCATATCAGCAGTGTATAGGAGATAGAGGAGAGGGTAAAGGACAGAACCTTAGGGTATACTGGCAGAGGGATAGAAAGTACGGGAGTTGGAATTGTGGATAGTCACATAGGAGGGACGATAGGAGAGGAAGGAAGCAACGAGACAGACGAAGTTGACAGGGAGAGCGTAGGTCTGAAGAGGAGCCTGAGATGCCAGACACGGTCATAGGCGTTCTGGAGACCAAGGGAAACAAAGATAGCAGAGTGACGGGAGTTAAGTTGGAGGGAAAGAAGATTGGTAAGGTTGAGGAGCTGGTCGTAGGTGGAGAAGGAAGGCCGGAAGCCACATTGGGTAAGGGGAAGGAGGTGGTGCTGGTTAAGGTGGCGGTGAATACGGTGAGAGAGGATGGCCTCGAAGACCTTACTGAACACGGAGGTGAGGCAGATTGGACGATAGAAAGAGGTATCAGAGGGGGGTTTGCTAGGTTTAGGGAACAGCAGGACACGGGAAGTCTTCCACAGGTTGGGGTAAAATCCAGTGGAGAGGAGGACATTGTACAGGGTAGCAAGGACAGACAGGAAGGATGGGGGGGATTCCTTGAGGTGGCGGTAGGTGACGCCATCATGATAAGGGGCGCCGTTGCGTTTGGCGCGCTCAGTGACAAAAGGCGAACTTTTGTCTGGCGGTTGGCACGACAGCGCTACACATTGCTCATATTGGGTGGTGAGGTCGCCTGTCGGTTGGTCCTACCAGCCTGACATCCCGACGAGGAAAGTTGGTCGATCGGTCAAGTGGCCTGCACACGTCCAATTGGTAAGGTTGAGGAGCTGGTCGTAGGTGGAGAAGGAAGGCCGGAAGCCACATTGGGTAAGGGGAAGGAGGTGGTGCTGGTTAAGGTGGCGGTCGGTTGGTGCGTGTGTAGAGGCCTGTAGGTGTGTCGTGTAGTGCCGGCTTGAGTTGCAGCCAGCGCGTGCTTGCAGAGCCCCCCGCGGCGAGGGCGTCCCGGCGGCGGCGGGCCTGCGCGGCGCCGTGCAGCGGCTGTCCGTCAACGGCCGCCTGCTGGAGCTGGGGACGGCCGCGGCGCAGGCGTCGCCCTCCGTGCCGCCATGGCGAGGGCCGCTCTGCGCGCACCCACACTGCCTGCCGCGCTGTCAGCTCGGCGGCCGCTGCAGCCAAGGTGAGGCCGGCACGCGCTCGCTGCAGACATGCTGAGGCCACAGCTCTTAATTTCGGAAAATGACTGGCGTAACATCTCTTAATCGCTATGCACGCGACAGCATGCGTACCTATTACAGTAGTGGCAATCAGTATAAAGGCATGGTTATTTGAAGGAAAATGAACGTTGTCGGCGGAATAGTTGTGCACAGTATGTACGCAGTAGTAAGAGATCCAGTATAGTGACAAATGCAGTCAGATCGTATCGAATTGGATGTCGGTAGTACATAATACAAGGGGCGTTTGGAAAGCCCGTGCAAAAATAAAAGCTACTTACGTGTTTGGGGTAAACCTTTTTTATTGCCGGCCGAAGTGGCCGTGCGGTTAAAGGCGCTGCAGTCTGGAACCGCAAGACCGCTACGGTCGCAGGTTCGAATCCTGCCTCGGGCATGGATGTTTGTGATGTCCTTAGGTTAGTTAGGTTTAACTAGTTCTAAGTTCTAGGGGACTAATGACCTCAGCAGTTGAGTCCCATAGTGCTCAGAGTCATTTCAACCTTTTTTATTTTTCGACGTAGTCTCCTTTTAGACTTGTACACTTCGTCCAACGCTGTTCTAATTTGTTGATCCCTTCCGAATAATAGGAATTCTCCAAGTCTGCAAAATAGCTAAAAGTTGCTGCAGTCAGCTCCTCGTTTGAATGAAATCTTTGTACCGTCAGCCATTTCTTCAGATTAGGGAACAAATAATAGTCTGAGGGAGCCAAGTCTGGAGAATAGGGGGGATGCGAAACGTGTTGGAATCCCATTTCCATTAATTTTGCGACCACAACTGCTGATGTGTGTGCTGGTGCATTGTCGAGATGGAAAAGGACTTTTTTGCGGCCCAATCGCCGGCGTTTTTCTTGCAGCTCGGTTTTAAAACGGTCCATTAACTATGAATAATATGCACCTGTAATAATTTTACCCTTTTCCAGACAGTCGATGAGGATTATCTCTTGCGAATCCCAAAAGATTGTCGCCATAACCTTTCCGGCCGAAGGAATGGTCTTCTGCTTTTTTGGTGCAGATTCCGTCTTGGTAACTCATTGTTTAGATTCTTGTTTGGTCTCAGGTGTATAGTAATGTATCCATGTTTCATCCACAGTGACAAAACGACGTTTAAAAGTCCTGCGGATTCTTCCCGAACAGCTGCAAACAATCCTTGCAACACTTCACACGATTACATTTTTGGTCAAGCGTGAGCAATCGCGGAACCCATCTTGCGGATAGCTTTCTCATGTCCAAATATTTATGCAAAATATTATGTACCCGTTCATTCGAGATGCCCACAGCACTAGTAACTCACGCACCTTAACTCTTCTGTCATCCATCACCATATCATGGATTTTATCAGTGATTTATGGAGTCGTAACCTCCACATGGCGTCCAGAACGTTCAGCATCACTTGTGCCCATATGGCCACTCCGAAAATTTTGAAACCACTTACAAGGGAACCTCCCCATCGCACCCCCCTCAGATTTAGCTATAAGTTGGCACAGTGGATAGGCCTTGATAAACTGAACACAGATCAATTGAGAAAACAGCTACCCGGCCATTGACCTTCTTGTGCGAACGCACACGCTATACCCTAACTTGTACGGGACTTGGTAGATTAATCTGCCACAATTAATGAGTGTGATGCGCAAACATCTATTAGGGGCACTACGAATGTAGTGGTGTAGACATGTTGGGAATATGGGACCCACGGGGAGCGTGCAAGGGACAAGTCCCAGCAGGCGCACTATCCTCTGTGCCCTCGGTGGCTCAGAGGGCTGCTCACCCTTCGTAATAAAAAACTGAGTTAAGGAATCAACGATCAGCTTGAACGGATGTCTTGTGACGTGCGCCCAGACCAAACGCAACGAACAATGCCGAAAAAAAAGATGAATACAGCGTTTGCCATGTAAGTAGGAGATACCGGGTTCGAGTCCCAGTCGGGGCACACGGTTTCAACACGTCCCCAATGATGCAGATCAACGGCTCTTTGCAGCTAGTATGTCGATTTAATTATCATTTCACATAACGGGAACTATGGGCTAAGTAGAAAATCATTTGACACATCGAAACAGTTCCTTTTCCGCAAAGCAAGGGACGTAAACCGTTATTCTCAATTTGATGCTGATTTACAGTTGTCAGTAACTGCCAAACATGCACGACAAATTTTGACAAATGATAGACATCTTGCATTCAAGAAACGACTGCACAAACCTGCTCTAACACCCAAACTTAAACAGTCTAGATTGGAGTTTGCTCAAAAACATATGTGATGGACTTTCGAATGAGCTAAAGTGATCTTGAGTAAGAAGAAGAAATTTAATTTAGATAGGTTGGATGGATTTCAATGTTTTTGGCGTTCTCTGACAACAGTGAAGCGGGGAAAAAATGAACAGAAATTTTGGTGGTGGAAGTGTTATGATTTGTGCAGAGTTCTGCGCTAAATGTAAATAACGCATTGCTTGGCTGAACACTGGAATCAACTGTAACATGTCCACTGAGAAGCTAGGGACAGAGCTCATTATAATGTAGGTGGACCTAAGGAACGAAAGTCTAATGTTTCAACGGGACAACACATCTCTACATGTTTCTGTTACAGCCAAAAAGTGCTTTTAAGAGAAAGATACTGATGTCTTGCCCTGGTTTGCACGTAGCCCGGATATAAACCGCTCGAAAAAACTTCGGGAAATACTTGGAAGGCGTATTTATCGCAATGAAAGGCAATATGAGGCCGTATCTGAGCTGAAAACTGCGGAAGGGGAAGAGTATGTGGCAATTTCACTGCAAGAACCACAAACCCTAACAAAATCAATGCCAAAGAGAAGTTTTTAGATAATTAGGAATAAAGAAGATTGGACAAACTACTAACAGTTGTAAGGAGGCTCTTTAGGTTTCTTATGTTGGTAACGCCACGTAGCGCTCTGTATGAAAATCGCTGCCTGCGCTGTGTGCAGTCTGTGGCTGGTTGGACTCACTGTTGGAATATTCGCTTGTGTAGTGTTGGGCAGTTGGATGTGAACAGCCAGCAGTGGTGGATGTGGGGAGAGATATACCAGAGTTTTGAGACGTTGCTATAAGCGGACGATCTGGACGTGTGTCCGACAAAAAAAGGAAATTTGTAAAGATGGATGTCATATATATATATATATATATATATATATATATGTATATACATATATATATATGTATGACATCCATATATATACATATATATATATATATGACATCCATCTTTACAAATATATATATATATATATATATATATATATATGTATGACATCCATCTTTACAAATTTCCTTTTTTTTGTCGGACACACGTCCAGATCGTCCGCTTATAGCAACGTCTCAAAACTCTGGCATCAACTTTTGAACACTATTAATGTAAATACATTGTTTGTTCTCTATCAGAATCTTTCATTTGCTAACTATGCCCATCCTTCTGTTCAGTGAACATTTCGAGCAGCGTTTCTCGAACTGTTGTGCTAATTGAGTGACTTCTTTATTTCAAAGCAGAACTGTTTCAACAATGGCTAGCCTTTATCAACTCACGGTAGTAATTTTTTCGGATGCCAGTGGCGCGTCGAACACTGCAGTTACCTTCACGGTTATTCAGACTGATACTGTGAGTCCACACACACTATAGCCTTTCACCATAGTAACACACAAACAATTCACCAACTACGTCGATACAGAAGTATTACTATCTTTTGGCACAAAAGCCGAATATAATCAGTTGTTGCATCTTGGATAAATAGTTTCTTTCGTCAGTGACTAACCTGTTATCAACGGTGCTTGGCCTGGCACATTGACGACCATGGGTTTAGACCGTTTCCCACACTCGTCTACACGAACTACCATCACATTTTCATCTTAACCTCATAAATACGATACACAGAATATAAGGACATACATAGCAGTGTTGTGCACTATTCGCAGACTGATTAATTGCCTTAGATTTAAATCCCAGTAAAAGTCCATGCGCGGAACCGAAAAAAATTATGTTCCTGTTTAGAATTAAAGCCTGAATAAATTTTGCTTTCTTTTGTAATATTGAGTTTGTAAACGTAATTTTTAAATGGTCATTTAAATTAGATTGTAACGAAACTTGTTATTGGTTTTGATTTATTCCAATAATTTAGTTTAAGAGCATCGTCAGTGAAATTGTGTGCCAGAAGGTTTCACGTTATGAGGGAGATTAATGAAGTTTCGGTTATACGGTAACATATGCCACAATTACCATTGTTGGTTTAAAGTTCAGTTGTCATTGGCGTGAGTGTCGTAACTTTCAGTTTTGTTTTCCAGGTGATCGTAACGACTCAATCAGTGAAAGACCAGTCAAATTTACGGGATCTTCATTTTTCCGCCTTCCAAATAAAGTAATAAAAAGGTAAGTATTCTCAAGCGCTGTGGTCTTTAAAGAAGAGCAAACAAAACTAAAATACTTGTAATCTGTTTCTTTTTTTCAAAACAAATATTTTTCGTCTATGCCTAGGACAGAAGTCGCACTCCCTCCTCACAGTTTTTTTTACGATAAAGGAAATCAGTTGATTTTCTTACATTTATTGTAGACTACCAAATTAGTGACGCCATACACGACGATATTATGTAGTACAATATGACACTGAAGTAACAAAAAATTTTCAAGTGAAACCCCCATCCAGTCGGTCTTATTCCAACCATTGTTTACAAACCCGCAAAAAAGTTATTGGCAAAAGGTGGGGCAGCCTCTAAAACAATGTTGGGCCAAGTGACTCATTGCTGCACTACGTAGACGTAAATTGCACACCATAATGGTTAATTTCTTTTATAGAATGGGGAAACTTGGCTTGTCTTTGTTCATATGTTGAGAATGTGCTGAACGAATGGAAGAGGTAACACAACGCAATATAATTTCAGCATCATTTTCTTATGTTTTTTGGGTACGTAATTAAAACAATGCAGACAGCCTGCACCGTAAGACAATACTCGACTGCTGACTGACCAGAATTCTTATCAAAATATCCTGGGAGTCACTCACCTTGTTTTATATTTTCTGTAGTGTTGTCAGAAGAGCCAACACCGTGTTACGAGAGGAGGCCGAAACGCACGCGTTTTAGCTCACGCAGGCTGGCATGAGGAGGGAAGAACTATACTGACGTGAGGTCTGGAACATGGCAAAGAATTAGAATTCAGAAAGCGGACGTAGCTACTAGTTTGATACTTAACTTTAATCCATTAATGATCAACGTCGCTCTTCACGGTACATGATTCACAATATTATCTGTTCAGAATAGTAACTGAATATGGCGCCTTGCTAGGTCGTAGCAAATGACGTAGCTGAAGGCTATGCTAAACTGCGCAAATGAGAGCGTATGTAGGCAATGAACCATCGCGGCTGTACAACTGGGACGAGTGCTAGTGGAGTCTCTCTAGACTAGACCTGCCGTGTGGCGGCGCTCGGTCTGCAATCACTGATAGTGGCTACACGCGGGTCCGACGTATACTAACGGACCGCGGCCGATTTAAAGGCAAGTGTGGTGTCTGGCGGTGGCACCACATTTTCTTGTTCCACTTTCAACGTTGATGCGATGCAACGAAGGCTCATTGATCTGCTCTTTACTTGAAATATAGCCAATCAGAATTCTTTGACATGGAGTAATGGACTCAGTTTCGTAGATTTTTTCGCGAATGAACAAAAATTTTCAATTTCAGTGTTTTTTTTTTTTTTTTTTTTGTTGTGACTTGGCAAGACAGCCAAGTCACTATGAGAGGAAGCCGAAAGGCACGCGCTTAAGCTCACGCAGGCTGGCGCGAGGTCTGGAACAGTTAAGGGAATTAATAATAGCAAATAAAGTACGTAGTTGATGTAATACTTAACTTTAATCCATAATTGGAGAACATCGCTCTTGACGGTACAGGTTTTATAATTTCAATATTAACTGGTAATGGCGCCTTGCTAGGTCGTAGCAAATGACGTAGCTGAAGGCTATGCTAACTATCGTCTCGGCAATTGAGAGCGTATTTGTCAGTGAACCTTTCCTAGCAAAGTCGGCTGTACAACTGGGGCGAGTGCCAGGACGTCTCTCTAGACCTGCCGTGTGGTGGCGCTCGGTCTGCAATCACTGACAGTGGCGACACGCGGGTCCGACGTATACTAACGGACCGCGGCCGATTTAAGGGCTACCACCTAGCAAGTGTGGTGTCTGGCGGTGACACCACATTTTTTTCTAACAACAATATAAGTGGATCATCCGGCAAACTAGACGAAATGATATTTACTGTCAGAGTGTCTAAAAACGCAGGAATGTGGAATACGTGTTTACATAAATGAATACTACCCAGTCACAATTGCGGCTAAAAATTCTCTTTCATCGACGACGAACACATAAGAGAATTTGACACTACATTTATGTTGTTACCTTAAACAGCTGTTACCGTGAGCCTATGATTTTAAAATAGTTCTGTGGGACATCCCTTAGTCTCCTTTATGACTGATTTATGTTATATGGTCACATCTGAAAAATGACAAACAGAAAATCGATTATTACTGTTCGACTGTAAGAAACGTTTTTCAAATTTTTGAAACACATTTCCTAATTTTTTATATTTTCTGAAGATTGAAAACTATGACAGACAGTCTCACGTAAAGGTTGTAGATATTTTATGATGTGTTTCATTCCCATGAAATTCACGGCAGTGATGATCGAGATACACTTAATTATTCATAAATTGAAAGTAAATATGTTTGTCTGCAAGGTTTTACTATTAAAACAAAGAAAAAACCTGCCAAGTCTTAAGAATCAGAGTGAATTCATGTTGAAGTTAAAGCTGTATTTTTTGTGCCCGTGTTTGGTTATTAGTAAATATCTTGCTCATAAATCTGTACTGTAGGCTGATACATGAACAACAATGTGTGCTGTTAATGTATAGAGTTTGTTAAATGTTATGAATGTGAATCTAGTGACTACAACCCCAAAATTACATTTATTATCAGGCAACTTTTTACCTGTCATTCGGCATGAAAATAAAGGGAGCCCAATGTAGTTGGTGAAACTTCACTGAAACATATATGGGTACTAAAAGAAGAAAACTGTTTGCTCAAGGCAGTATCCTTTTCCAAAACGTACACCGTCGGAACAAAAAATCACAACGTCAAGAAGGAGTTGTGCGACAAAACGAAAGTTGGTAAGCGTGTTTATATACTGTGCGATCAAAAGTATCCGGACACCCTCCCAAAACATGCGTTTTTCATATTACGTGCATTGTGCTGCCAGGTACTCTCTATGAGCGACCTCAGCAGTCATTAGATATCGTGAGAGAGCAGAATGGGGCGTTCCGCGGAATTCACAGACTTTGAAAGTGGTGAGGTGATTGGGAGCCACTTGTGTTATACGTCTAAACGCGAGATTTCCACACTCCTAAACATCCCTAGGTCCACTGTTTCCGATGTGATAGTGAAGTGGAAACGTGAAGGGACACGTACAGCACAAAAGCGTACAGGCGAACCTCGTCTGTTGACTGACAGAGACCGCCGACCGTTGAAGAGGATCGTAATGTGTAATAGGCTCACATCTATCCAGACCATCACACAGGAACTGCATCAGCATCCACTGCAAGTACTTTGACAGATAGGCGAGAAGTGAGAAAACTTGGATTTCATGATCGAACGGCTGCTCATAAGCGACGCCTCGCTTGGTGTAAGGAGCGTAAACATTGAACGATTGAACAGTGGAAAAACGTTGTGTGCAGTGACGAATCACGGTACACAATATGGTGAATGCCCGGTGAACGTCATTTGCCAGCGTGTGTAGTGCCAACAGTAAAATTCGGCGGCGGTGGTGTTATAATGTGGTCGTGTTTTTCATGGAGGGGGCCTACACCCCTTGTTGTTTCGCGTGGCACTATTACAGCACAGGCCTACATTGATGTTTTAAGCTCCTTCTTCCTTCCCACTCTTGAAGAGCAATTCGGGGATGGCGACTGCATCTTTCAACGCGATCGAGCATCTATTCATAATGCACGGCCTGTAGCGGAGTGGTAACATGACAATAACATCGCTGTAATGGACTGGCCTGCTCAGAGTCTTGACTTGAGTTCTATAAAACACCTTTGGGATGTTTTGGAACGCTGACTTCATGCCAGGCCTCACCGACCGACATCGATAACTCTCCTCAGTGTAGCACTCCGTGAAGAATGGGCTGGCATTCCCCAAGAAACCTTCCACCGCCTGACTGAACGTATGCCTGCGAGAGTGGAAGCTGTCACCAAGGCTAAGGGTGGGCCAACACCATACTGAATTCCAGCATTACCGGTGGAGGGCGCCACGAACTTGTAAGTCATTTTCAGCCAGGTGTCCGGATACTTTTGATTGCATAGTGTAAATCTGAAAGGTGATGTCTTCTCAGATTTCACACCAGTCGCGCAACTATGAGGATGCAATTCATGTTTGTTTTAAATACAGGCCGTAACGGCCGTCAGCGTTAGTTACCCTCGAGACTGGGCGTGGTGAGCTAATGTTTGTCAAGACTGCCTTTAGGGCGAGAAAGATGCCATTATCAACACTTCACTGAGTTTGAACGAGATCGTGTAATAGGACTACGTGTAGCTGTGTGTTCCTTCTGCGTATCGCATAAAGACTTGGCAGTAATGTAGCCACTGTACGTGATTGCTGGCAGCGGCGGTTACGAGAATGTACGGTGGCAAGAAGACCGGGCCCCGAACGGCCACGTGGCACTACCAAAAGTGAAGACCATCTTGTTCGGCGTATGGCTCTCGCCCATCGTACTGCAATTTCAACAGAAATTGGCATCAGAGTGACACAACGAACTATTACATATCGGTTACTTTGAGGACAGCTCCGAGCCAGACTCCCTGTAGCGCGCATTCCACTGATTCTAAAAAATGGTTCAAATGGCTCTGAGCGCTATGGGACTTAACAGCTGAGGTCATCAGTCCCCTAGAACTTAGAACTACTTAAACCTAACTAACCTGAGGATATCACACACATCCATGCCTGAGGCAGGATTCGAACCTGCGACCGTAGTGGTCGCGCGGGTCCAGACTGAAGCGCCTAGAACCGCTCGGCCACTCCGGCCGGCTGATTCTAAACCACCTACATTTGCGAATTCAGTGGTATCAAGCAAGAGCTCATCGGAGGACAGGTTGGAGGTCAGTTGAGTTTTCTGATGCAAGCTGGTTCATACTCGGTGCCAGTGATGGCCATGTGTTGATTAGGAGGTAGCCATTTGAGAGGGCCTGCAACCAACGTATCTGTGTGTTAGAAACCGTGGACCTACACCTTTGTTTTGGTCTGAGATGTGATTTCGTGTGACAACAGGAGGTGTCTCGTAGCTAATTTGTACGTCAGTCTGGTGATTCGAAGTGTTGTGCTTCCGTTCACGAACAGCATTGCAGGGTGTTTTTTTCCAGCTGGATAACGGTTACCCACATACCTGTTGTAACTCAACATGCTCTACAGAGTGTCGACATGTCGACTTGGTCTGCTTGATCAGCATATATGTCTCCAATCGTGGGCATATGTGAAGTGACCTCCAGTGTCTTAGATAAAGAGCGTCAACCGTCCCTTTATTGACCTGTACTACACAATGCACGCACGTTTACATACTTTCCTCCAATATTCTGGTGGTTAGACCGGTTATTAACGCACCAGCATTTCATAATTGGGCCAACGGCCTTGCCGCAGTGGTAATACCGGTTCCCGTCAGATCACCGACGTTAAGCGGTGTCGACCTGGCCAGCACTTGGATGGGTGACCATCTGCCGAGCGCTGTTGGCTAGTGGGGTACACTCAGCCCTTGTGAGGCAAACTGAGGAGCTACTTGATTGAGAAGTAGCGGCTCCGGTCTCGGAAAGTTACGGCCAGGAGAGCGGCGTGTTGACCACATGCCCCTCCGTATCCCCATCCAATGACGCCTGTTGTGGGCTGAGGATGACACGGCGGCCATTCGGTACGTTTGGGACTTCATGGCCTGTGCGGGAGGAGTTAAGTTTAAGTTTTTTAGAATTGGAATGGCGTGATCTTGAAATATTAATGACTTAAATATGTTACCTAATCACATGTATCCCGAAATTTTATTACCCTGTATTAATTATTTTCTTTGTTGCCACTTTTTCCGTCACTGTGTTTATGTGACTTAAAATACAGTCGGGTCCAGGCAGATTTAAACCTGCGGTAGCTAACCATTTACCACTTTTATCGCTGGAACCGTGGTATTGCACGGAGACATTGACAGCTCCATATGTTAGACAGTATTCAGTACGTTAGCGCATTTTTGAGAAACAAATAATTGTCCATTTCAGGAAGAAGACGGAGCAAGCCAACCGGTACGAGATCGTATTCAGGACGATGGAGTTAAACGGGCTGTTGCTGTGGCTGAGTAAAGGCAGGACGGCTACGAACCACTTCTCTCTGGCGGTCGTCAATGGACAAGTGGAGATGAGCTTCGGCCTGGGACGGAGGCACAAGCCGCTCCTCATCAGGTCGCAGGTAAGCTGCGAGGTAGTGGGGTTGCGTGTAGCGTGTAGCGTGGCGGCAGGGCTTACCACAGCGTGTGTGTGTGTGTGTGCGTGGGCAGGTGTGGGTGAGCGACGGCGCGTGGCACCGCGTGGTGGCGCTGCGGCACCGCTGGAGGGCGGCGCTCAGGGTCGACGCCGGGGCTCCGGGGCGAGGGGCGGCGGCCGGCGGCGCCGCGGCCACGCTGCGCTCCAACGGCTGGCTCTGCATAGGTAGGCCATAGGCCACCTGGCCCTGCACAGCTGCGGCGTTACTGTTGTCACCAGAAGCGTCAGATTATAAGAAGGGGGGGGGGGGGGGCGAGTGCCAGTAGGAGTCACGCTCTCAGGGTTCCGTACAAACTTAATTATGTGGTTCAAATGGCTCTGAGCACTATGGGACTTAACGTCTATGGTCATCAGTCCCCTAGAACTTAGAACTACTTAAACCTAACTAACCTAAGGACATCACACACACCCAGTCATCACGAGGCAGAGCAAATCCCTGACCCCGCCGGGAATCGATCCCGGGAACCCGGGCGTGGGAAGCGAGAACGCTACCGTACGACCACGAGCTGCGGACCTTAATTATGTGTACAGGGTGTTACAAAAAGGTACGGCCAAACTTTCAGGAAACATTCCTCACACACAAATAAAGAAAAGATGTTATGTGGACATGTGTCCGGAAACGCTTAATTTCCATGTTAGAGCTCGTTTTAGTTTCGTCAGTATGTACTGTACTTCCTCGATTCACCGCCATGATTTCATACGGGATACTCTACCTGTGCTGCTAGAACGTGTGCCTTTACAAGTACGGCACAACATGTGGTTCATGCGCGATGGAGCTCCTGCACATTTCAGTCGAAGTGTTCGTACGCTTCTCAACAACAGATTCGGTGACCGTGAATTGGTAGAGGCGGACCAATTCGACGCTCTCCTGACCTCAACCCTCTTGTCTTTCATTTATGGGGGCATTTGAAAGCTCTTGTCTACGCAACCCCGGTACCAAATGTCGTGCTCGTATTGTGGACGGCTGTCATACAATACGCCATTCTGCAGGGCTGCATCAGCGCATCAGGGATTCCATGCGACGGAGGGTGGATGTATGTATCCTCGCTAACGGAGGACTAACAAAATGTTTGAAGTCACGCTGGTACGTTCTGTTGCTGTGTATTTCCATTCCATGATTAATGTGATTTGAAGAGAAGTAATAAAATGAGCTCTAACATGGAAAGTAAGCGTTTCCGGACAAATGTCCACATAACATATTTTCTTTCTTTGTGTGTGAGGAATGTTTCCTGAAAGTTTTGCCGTACCTTTTTGTAACACCCTGTATAAATACTCGTTGAAATGCCTGGGCTAGCAGGACAGAGCGGACTAGGTTGTGGAAAGGGGCCAAAGTAAGTTGCTGTCAGTTGCACTCAACATACAAACTTTATTTATCAACACACAACGTTACAACAAGGATGCAAAACGCTCAAAACTTTAATCGACCTCCTTTGATTAACTTTAGACCGGCTAAAGGCCACACTCAAAATCCAGGGCATAACACCTAAGCAAGAAATTGAAATACAAGGTTCTTCTGGAGGTTTCACCCAAGAATATTTTCGTAATATTGAATCTAAACAGGCTGAAGGCCTTAGCAATTTAATTTTAATGGAACTTGGCTGGAGGCCTTATATTAAGAAATAACAAGAGTTTCAGTCAAAAGGCAGATGACGTTATCTTAAAACATTTCATGCAAAATTCGGCTGAAGGACCCATACAAAAGCATAATAATCTTATGCCTTAGGGGCAAGACCACAACATTAATGTAAGAGATATTAATGCTCGGCTGAAGACCACATATCAACAAAATATGTTTAACGGCTTAAGGCCTAGAAAACAGTTTCAATTTAAAAGGCAGAAGGCCTTATCTTAAAACATCTCATGTAAAATTCAGCTCAAGGCCCCATAAAAAAGAATAACAATCTCATGCTTTAAGGGCAAGATTGCTTCAAAATGGTTCAAATGGCTGTGAGCACTATGGGACTTAACTTCTGAGGTCATCAGTCCCCTAGAACGTAGAACTACTTAAACCTAACTAACCTGAGGGCATCACACACATCCATGCCCGACGCATGATGCGAACCTGCGACCGTAGCGGTCACGCGGTTCCAGACTGTAGCGCCTAGAACCGCTCGGCCACTCCAGCCGGCTAAGGGCAAGACAAGAACATTAATTTAACAGATATTGATACTCATCTGAAGGCCATACATCAACCAAATAACTAAAACCTAAACAGGGAAATTACTATGTAACACACAAGGAACGGCGCTCAGAAGTTTCCAAGGGTCGGCCTCGGATTATAACACTAGCGCCTGTGTAGGTGAGAAGGGCAGCCTGTCCAACGACTTCTTAATCTGAAGCCAACCCAACCGACAGACAGCCGACCGACCAATCAACAAAATCAGCTCCGCTCCATGCAACTAGCAAAGCAACCACAAGATTTCAATACAATGACACAACGACCAACAACACATCAGCTGTCGCACTGCACGCCACGCTGGACAGCAACAACACGACGAGGAAAATACATTGGTTAAAATTACGTCAGCGACCACGGCAGGTAATCGGAACGTCAACGGCCACAAGGCAGAAGATACTTCCGGTCAGCTTCAATAATAGGGAATAAATTAAGTTAAACTCAGCAGGAAGACGACTGGAATCTTAGCCCACTTGAATACACACACGTTGTTGTTCGCGGGAATGTCCCAAAAGCGACAACGAGGATCAAACGAAGAAATGTAAACACTTGAGGCTCGAAGGTAGGTTAATTGAGGACTCAACTTTCATGTCCAAGATCGGTGGGCGACGAACTTCGTAGCACTCGCAAGCAACACCTCACACTCCAACCGCGCGTGCACACCACCAGCGTCCTCGGTCAGAGTACGCGAGATTGAGACTTCCTTGCTGCTCCAAGCCAACCGACCGACTCCCCAGGCCCGGAAACGGCAAAAGGACCAAATATACGTCGGCCGATGAGACGACCAACCGAACGAGCAACCAACGGTCGTCCCGCTCCAATCTCACTCCGTCGGACAGTTGATGTGTGTCGCCAGCGGTCGGCGAGCACTGGCTGTCGGCGCCTCACCGGCGCTCCGTCCCTGACGTCACTGCTGCTGCGTCCCGACTGCGCTGCTGGTCCATCTCCAACTGACTGCCAGACACACGACTCCCCAGAAATACTGTCGGTCGCTCCAGAGATGGTACGACAGTGCACTTATCGATACGCGCTGCTGCTGCCGCTCATGGGCGAGTAAGGCAGGAAGTTAGTGGCGCCAGTAAATTGAATAAGAAAATGAGGCGGCAGTACCGTAATAGAAGACGACAAACAGTAAATGGCATGATCACGAACAGTGCACGGCTCACTCGTAGTTCACCTACAGGTTTTGATGAGTGTCAGGTTTGTTTGAGTAGCCATCATCCGCAGCAAGCACAGAAATTTTCGTTTTGCAAGTAAAAATCTCCTTTACTTGCTGCAGTGTATTTTATTTCTTCCACACACGTTTCGCCTTCTACTTTAAGACATCTTCAGTGAATTAATTATTCGCCTTTTTGGGTGGCAGTTGTTTTTCCTCTCATCAGGTCACGTGCAGGAGGTCGCACTATATCTTCACTTACGAAACATAAGCATGATTTCATGTTACGAAATCTTTTTCTCACAATTTTCATAATGTTCGCGTTAATTGCTGTGGGCTATTAGCCGTCTGTAACTAGTCGTAGATATTTCCCCCGAAAACTGTGTTCATTTTGTCTCTTCCTACTTGGTTTGTAAAAAAAAAAAAAAAAAAAAAAAAAAATGCAAATTCTGAAGAAACGAGTTCGTAACGTGAAAACGTGCTCATGTATTGTATGTGAAGCTATAGCTCGGCCTCCAGCATGTGACCTGATGAGATAAAACGCGAATGCCAATCAAAAGGCGAATAACTATTCCACTGAAGATGTCTGAAAGTAAAAGGCGAAACACGTGTGGAAGAAATAAAATATTCTGCAGCAACAAAAGGCAGTTTTTATTTACAACTTGTATACAAACCACGTGGAAGGAAGAAAAATTAGGATTTTACTTCTCGTCGACTACCGGAACGCATTTCGTGTTAGGAAACCGCGGGGAAAGAAACTGGCCGTGTGCTTTCCAAAGGAACTATCGAGGCATTTGTATCAAGAAAGCCAGCCAAATTACGGAATGGCTGCACAGGGATTTGAACCACTGCTGTCGCGAATTGTACACTCCTGGAAATGGAAAAAAGAACACATTGACACCGGTGTGTCAGACCCACCATACTTGCTCCGGACACTGCGAGAGGGCTGTACAAGCAATGATCACACGCACGGCACAGCGGACACACCAGGAACCGCGGTGTTGGCCGTCGAATGGCGCTAGCTGCGCAGCATTTGTGCACCGCCGCCGTCAGTGTCAGCCAGTTTGCCGTGGCATACGGAGCTCCATCGCAGTCTTTAACACTGGTAGCATGCCGCGACAGCGTGGACGTGAACCGTATGTGCAGTTGACGGAATTTGAGCGAGGGCGTATAGTGGCTATGCGGGAGGCCGGATGGACGTACCGCCGAATTGCTCAACACGTGGGGCGTGAGGTCTCCACAGTACATCGATGTTGTCGCCAGTGGTCGGCGGAAGGTGCACGTGCCCGTCGACCTGGGACCGGACTGCAGCGACGCACGGATGCACGCCAAGACCGTAGGATCCTACGCAGTGCCATAGGGGACCGCACCGCCACTTCCCAGCAAATTAGGGACACTGTTGCTCCTGGGTTATCGGCGAGGACCATTCGCAACCGTCTCCATGAAGCTGGGCTACGGTCCCGCACACCGTTAGGCCGTCTTCCGCTCACGCCCCAACATCGTGCAGCCCGCCTCCAGTGGTGTCGCGACAGGCGTGAATGGAGGGACGAATGGAGACGTGTCGTCTTCAGCGATGAGAGTCGCTTCTGCCTTGGTGCCAATGATGGTCGTATGCGTGTTTGGCGCCGTGCAGGTGAGCGCCACAATCAGGACTGCATACGACCGAGGCACACAGGGCCGACACCCGGCATCATGGTGTGGGTAGCGATCTCCTACACTGGCCGTACACCACTGGTGATCGTCGAGGGGACACTGAATAGTGCACGGTACATCCAAACCGTCATCGAACCCATCGTTCTACCATTCCTAGACCGGCAAGGGAACTTGCTGTTCCAACAGGACAATGCACGTCCGCATGTATCCCGTGCCACCCAACGTGCTCTAGAAGGTGTAAGTCAACTACCCTGGCCAGCAAGATCTCCGGATCTGTCCCCATTGAGCATGTTTGGGACTGGATGAAGCGTCGTCTCACGCGGTCTGCACGTCCAGCACGAACGCTGGTCCAACTGAGGCGCCAGGTGGAAATGGCATGGCAAGCCGTTCCACAGGACTACATCCAGCATCTCTACGATCGTCTCCATGGGAGAATAGCAGCCTGCATTGCTGCGAAAGGTGGATATACACTGTACTAGTGCCGACATTGTGCATGCTCTGTTGCCTGTGTCTATGTGCCTGTGGTTCTGTCAGTGTGATCATGTGATGTATCTGACCCCAGGAATGTGTCAATAAAGTTTCCCCTTCCTGGGACAATGAATTCACGGTGTTCTTATTTCAATTTCCAGGAGTGTATTTGGGAGTCTCACCACTGCGCCACTTCTCTCGGTCAAACCACATAGACAGCGACTATTCACGTCGATAAACAAACCTTTTTTGATTCCACGTCACAACGTTTACAGATTCCGAGGATTCATTATGTCAAGAGGTACTTAACGTGCTACAATCTGAGTCACAGGTCACGTTACATTTCTGTAACCCCAATCATTTGGCCGAGCGGTTCTAGACGCTACATTCTGGAACCGCGCGACCGCTACGGTCGCAGGTTCGAATCCTGCCTCGGGCATGGATGTGTGTGATGTCCTTAGGTTCGTTAGGTTAAAGTAGTTCTAAGTTTTAGGGGACTGATGACCTCAGACGTTAAGTCCTATGCTGCTCAGAACCACTTTGAACCCTAATCATTTGTGATTTGCCGTATTACACGTAATCTGAGGCATATGCTCATTCCAATCGTATGCATCCTTCGTGGTGTTGCAAATTTCGTAGACGTTAAGAGTATTTCCAGAAGTGGCAATGAGAGGGTGAGACGGGATCTCAAAACCGATGCTGCAGCTTGATGACAGTGAGGGCTCGACTTACAGGAGACTAAATACCGCGGCGACGCAGCTGCTTCGATACTGTTCTCCTTTTTAAAATCCCGGTACGGAAATTCCTATAGCGGTTCAGGTTGATTCCAAGATGATTTTTTCACCGCGATACGACGCGACCGTCTGCAGTTTCGAAGGTACCAGACTGTTAGTTATGTGTTCTCTTAGTCCGCTGTGATAGACTGGAGAGGAGTCGATGCTAGGTGGCGACAGAGAGCCACTGCCGCAGCTGCTTCGTTTCAAGCGGTAAACATAGTGAACAAGAAAATTTGAGGTATGGCCGACACTAGTGACAGGTGGCCGTTGTGTTTCGTTACCACTTGGGGTACGTCCGTGGAGCACAGTCAAATATTCGTCGGGAGGCACAGGTACAAACAACGGTTTCCAGGCCTAGTCTTGAAGATCTATTGGAGCATGAGCTGCAGTATAACGCGGTGGGACAATGGGTTGTGGAATCAGCCAGTAAAGGGATCACGAGTCCCAGTCGAGGGCATCTTTCACGGGAGGAAAGGGTATTAATATACGAGAAGAAGCCGCAGTCTAATGACCATGATTGCAATGGACTTCCGATTCCGCGATGTCTTTCTGAAATAAATCTAGTCATCCTGCCCAAACTCGGGACGCAAGGCTAGTAAACAAGCAGAACACGGAATGTTCGTGATATCTGTAGCTAAAATTACAAACTTTCGGCGACTGCCTGCCTGCATCATCGTCGTCACGGTCTGTCTGACTGTCGTGAAACTGTCGAAGTTCTCGCTTTTATGGCCAGAGGACGGCATCTGATCGGCAAAATTGTGTCATGGACATGAGGTATGCTGAGGTGGTGTGCTTGCACAGATTACTTATGCGTCTGCTGTCCAATGTCGCTTGCAGCTCCACCACTTATATCAGGCAGTAAAATAAGAAGTTTTCCTCTGCCGGTGGAAAATTAAAGAAATTCTTCAAACTGTACTGGTTCGAGAGGGATTTATAATATTTCGAGGAAGTGTAATGGCGGTTACGTGGAGCAGTCTATACGGACTACCGACGATCTCTGTGTTGAGCATCAGCACCACAGTAATTCTGAAAACACTGCGGCGGACAAATACAGACTGTTAAATAAACGCAAGACTATGTTTGAACAAACAAGAATTCTGCCTCCGGCATCGAACCATTCAGATTGGTGATCCATGGTGATTAGACTATGTGGTAACAACTTAACGGAGATACCGGGTAGTGCGCCTCACAATGCGTGGAAGCATGTCCTTGATGAAGATAGAGCACAGAGAAAGACTTACCAAATGGCTCTGAGCGCTATGGGACTTAACTGCTGTGGTCATCAGTCCCCTGGAACTTAGAAATACTTAAACCTAACTAACCTAAGGACATCACACACATTCATGCCCGAGGCAGGATTCGAACCTGCGACCGTAGCGGTCACGCGGTTCCAGACTGTAGTGCATAGAACCGTACGGTCACACCGGCCGGCAAAGACTTATCACAGTTTTCCGTTTGGTGTACGTGGTTGCATGGCAAGCGACTGTGGACAGTGGGCGCGAACGTAACATATGAACGTACAGGGCGCCACCTCTGCAAGCGCGATCTCTGCGACGTAATTCATCCAATCAGATGCCGTCCTTTGGGCAAGGCAGTTGTCCAACGCTGGGGAATGTATTCGAATTTGACACGGCAAGTTAATCGACAACCTTGTATGCAAATTTGTTACCATACCGCTAAAGACGATCGAAAAATGCATTACATTTCCACTACCTAAAGAATGGAGAAATTTTTCTCCTGTAATGACGCCCATTTCTTTAAGTACACACCTGATTTATTCAAAATTTATTCAACATAGCTATTCACTGTGTGTTGTTTTGTAGCCAGAAGACGGATGCAGTCAGTTACTCACCCTGCTTGCACTAGACAACTTTTGTGATTGATGCAATGTGTCGCAAATATTATAATTAAAGTATTCCACTCATTGGTACAAGTAGCAATGTCTGTTTGTTGCTTACTGGACATATTATAATATCCACATCTCGAATGGTGAGAAGGATAAAATCGACGGCAGACCGTTGGAACCCACCTGTAAAAGAGCTCGTGGCTGGACACATCGACAGCTGTGCCGCACCGCACGAGAATCTCTGACATCGAGTTGGGATTCCCAGACGCAGCGCAACTTCTGTACAACTGGGATTGCCTTGGCATTTCAAGACTTTGCGAACTGGCGCAACACAAGTAGTTACGCCTACGTATATCCTGCGATGTGTACCTGGAAAGAATCTATATCAATGCAGTCCAGTGGATTGAACGACGCTCGTTTCTGGGCTAAAACTTAATAGTGTTTGAAATTGTGGTCATTTATTACTCCGCCCCTCGTGGTCTCGCGGTAGCGTTCTCGCTTCCCGAGCACAGTCTGCTTTCGGCTGCGGTGGGGCGAGGACGTCCGCTGCGCCCCGCCGTGCGCGACCGTGAGCGCTTGCTTGTGTTTACCTTCTCGCGGCGCGAGTTGTATTTGTTCCAAGTTCAGTGCGACTATGGCACACACATGGCGCCACGATACGATCAAAATTACTTTCCAACCAGATTACGCGCGTCCTCGAGCCTATTAAATAGAACAGTTCATATGCGACGATCTACGTTTAGACCCGGCGACTGTCGTCGGAATACATTTTTCTATAACGGCGAGCGTGGTTTATGTTAAAATGACCAGTGCAGAGGTCTGCGCGACAGTGGTGTCTAAATTCTCGAACTCTCTCCGATTCAAACATTCTGACGGGCATATCGGTGCAGTGACGGTGGATCATGCAGGCATGGGCCTAAGGACTGTAAGGGTTTTTGAGCTCCCCTTCGAGGTCCCAGAGGAAGTTGTCAAGGACGCCTTCCGACCATATGGCAATGTTATCAGCCACGTTGCAGAAAAGTGGCAAACTTTCTCGACGTATAAGGTCTACAATGGTGTGCGCCAAATTAAACTTGAGCTCAAGAAACATGTGCCGTCCTATTTGAACATCGGTGGCTGTCGTGCAATCATCATGTACGACGGTCAACCGCGTACCTGTTCCGGATGTGGGCAGGAAGACCATGTTCGATCGAGCTGCATCCATCGACGCCAGAAGTACCAACGGCGGAAGAGGAAGGACCCTCGGTGCCAACCCATATGTCGCCCCCTCCACAACAACAACATCAGCAACAGTCCCACGGACTCCAGACGCAACACAACATTCAGAACGCGATGGACGTGGACGCGAACATTGTCCCGACCGCGGCTTTCCTAGCGGAAGGTGATACGACGCTGGATTGCCTCCCACATTCGGATACGGATGTCCACGTTCGAAAGCAACGTTCGCCTCGACGACGCAAGCGTCGTCGGCGGACCCCTTCTGACGATTGCCTCCTACACACGGCCGGTCAAGAAGGTGACATCTCATCAGACAGCATGGATGCTGCGCCTGCTGAGGATCTAAGTGGTGTAGACGGTTCACTTGCCCATACTACGAGTGCCCAGTTACTTCTTGCACCACAAACGCGGCAGGTCGCGTCGATGGATGGCGCTCCGTCTACCTCTACCAAAGACGACGTACGTGAGAGAGATTTAGGTGCCGATCAGCTACACAGCATCGTGTTGCACCCACTGTGGTCGGACGATGTTGAACTTCCTGAAGAGGGCATGGGTGACAGGGGAGGGGGCGGCATTGGGGATGCCACTCCTAGCGTGAAAGACTCATAATTTGTAACGGGTTTGGTGGGTCCGGCATCTCTCGCGGTTAGCTTTGATTGCCATGGCGTCTACCCTAGGTGAAGAGGCTAGGCAGCACACATTTCGCCTTGCCACAATCAATATCAACGCGATAAGGGCACCACACAAACTGACAATGCTACAACGCATGCTCGATGCGGCGGACATCGACGTGGCCCTCTTACAGGACGTATGTGTCGCTAGTTTCCCTGACTTCTACGGATGTACCGCCCACATCTCCCACGCCTCTTCTACCGATTGTGGTGTGGCTGTTCTGCTACGGGACGGTTTGGCGGCTACGGACGTACTGTACTTACCGATTGCAAGAGCCATGGCAGTAACAGTCAACGGTGTACGACTCATCAATGTATATGCCCCTTCAGGATCAGGGAGACGGAGAGATCGGGCCCGCTTTTTTTCGGAAGATATTACGCGTCTATTTATGGGCCGCATAGACGATATGGTGATCGGAGGAGATTTTAACTGTACATTATCTGCATCTGATCAGCAGCCACATCACGTCCCGTGTGCGGAATTGGAAACGCTAGTGAATGACCTCCACCTGATTGACACGTGGCGCCACATCCATGGCCCAGCTTCTGGTTACACCCATTATACAAGCCATTCATCAAGTCGGTTGGACAGGATTTACGTCACAAGCACCCTTTCGACGGCGACGAGAGGAGCAGAGCTCTGGCCCACTGCATTCACCGACCACACGGCCTATATTTGCACCATTGCCCTCCAACCTGCACGTGTGTGGCGCATTAGACCCCCCTGGAAACTGAACGTCGCCCATCTGGACGAGCCGGCATGTAACGGTGCTATCGAAGAATCGTGGAACGCGTCCTTACAGCGTCGTGGTCGTTACCGATCGACCCTCAGTTGGTGGATTGAATGTGCGAAGCCTGCTCTTAGGCGCACCTTCATGGCTTACGGCCGGGAAGCAGCGGCATGGAGGAGGAGCACGGAAAACTTTTATTACACCGTCCTACGGGAATGTTGCTATGGAGCCCTCACCTGACAGGCAGATCACAGTCAATCGCGCGAAAGCGCAGCTCGTCTCCTTAGCACGCCATCATTTACAAGGCGCTGTTATACGGTCGCGTGCTCCAGACACGATACAATCAGAAAGGCCATCTATGCACCACGTGCTCATAGAACGCAGGAGGCGCCGTAGGGCACTGGTAACCGACATGAGAACCGTCGACGGTCGACACGTGGTGGAACAAGCAGATATAGCAGAAGCCTTCTATGGGCATTACGCTCAACTTTATTCAGCAGGGCTCCCTGATATGGCGACGGTAGACACCGTTTCAGCACATGTCCACGGTACAGTTCCACCAGACATGGTACCGACTTTACTGGGAGAAGTGACAGAAGAGGAAGTGCTCGACGCCATTGGTAATGGTGCTGCCCATAAATCACCAGGAATCGATGGGCTACCATTAGAGTTCTATCGAGCCTTTAAACAACTGTTGCTACCGTGTTTGATTGAAATTTGCCAGGAATTGATGTCCCCGGGTATCACATTGCCTGCACCATTCTTGGAAGGTCTGATTGTCCCCATCCATAAGCCGAAGGGACGGAATCATGTCCGCGACTATCGTCCCTTAACGTTATTGAACAGCGACTTCAAGATCTTTTCGAGGCTGCTATCAGAACGTATTCGCGGCACACTATTGCACGTCTTGTCCGGCGATCAGACGTCCTTGGGGGGACCCAACAACATCAGAACTGCGTTATGTCGTTACAGAGATCTCATCTCCCTTGCACGGGTGAGACGCTTGCCGGCAGCCCTGGCGTTTATCGGCTTTAGCCAGGCTTTTGACCGTGTGGGCTACGCTTTCCTCACGGCCGTTCTACGGCGCATGGAATACCCCGACCCCTTTATCACAGTGCTGACACGCCTACTACATGGTGCTACTTCTCGAGTTCTTGTTAATGGAAGACTGATGGCACCCATGCCGATCCGCCGATCAGTACGACAGGGATGTCCATTATCAACATTGTTATTTGCATTGGCCTTAGAACCTTTGTTGTGTGGTCTCCGAGACAGGCTCACTGGGATACAGTTCGGCGGCTCCATCTATCGTTGCACCGCATATGCGGATGATTTGATGATCGTCATACGTGGAGCTGCCGACATGGCCGCGGCTTTGGACTGGATTGCAACCTACGGTACAGCTTCTGGTAGCCAAATCAACGTTGACAAGTCCGTCGCCTTGAGCATCGGGATTGGGCTACCGCAGGAACACATTGCCCCCTTACGCTTCAGTGATACTGTACGCTGCTTGGGCTTAGATTTCATGAACGACATGCGACGCGCGACGACGCTCAATTATCGACACCTTCTTAACCAAATTAGGGCCGGAATTGCAAATCAGCGCTTGCGATCCCTCAACATCGTTCAGCGAGCGTATTATGCCAATGTATACCTTGGGTCCCGCATTCCGCATGTCGCCCAAACGCTACCCATTCCGAAGCCCTTGGCTCGTAGCATTATGGCAGCGCTGGGATACTTCGTCACCGCTGGTACGTTACTGAAGATCAGATACGTATCTCTTACCCTCCCCAGGGAAAAAGGTGGTCTCGGCCTAGTTAACGTCCATGATAGGGCCATTGCCCTCTATGTTAGCTCACATTTATGTCTGCTGCGCCGTTGTCCTACGAGCCTCACGAGTCTGCTTCTGACGGCGCTACGACCTGCTTCACTAAGAGCGCCGGTGCCACTACAGGACATCCCAGCGCCCCTATTTTATATAGGACGTTTCTATTTAGAACAAAGTTATTGCAGTGTCGCGCTCACGACACCACAAATGGCCACAACTCGACGCCTATATCATGACATGCTGCAACGCCGCCCCCTAAATGTGGTCGAACTAAAATATCCTGACGTACGGTGGCGCGTGGTGTGGAAGACTGTACACGATGCCATGCTTGATTCCGATGTTGTTTCTCAATGGTACGTAGTCGTTAATGGGAAGCTGGTGACACAAGAACGTCTCTACAATATTCACATGGCAGAATCTCCCAATTGTGTGGGTTGTAATACAGTACATCTACATCTACATCTACATTGATACTCCGCAAGCCACCCAACGGTGTGTGGCGGAGGGCACTTTACGTGCCACTGTCATTACCTCCCTTTCCTGTTCCAGTCGCGTATGGTTCGCGGGAAGAACGACTGTCTGAAAGCCTCCGTGCGCGCTCTAATCTCTCTAATTTTACATTCGTGATCTCCTCGGGAAGTATAAGTAGGGGGAAGCAATATATTCGATACCTCATCCAGAAACGCACCCTCTCGAAACCTGGCGAGCAAGCTACACCGCGATGCAGAGCGCCTCTCTTGCAGAGTCTGCCACTTGAGTTTATTAAACATCTCCGTAACGCTATCACGGTTACCAAATAACCCAGTGACGAAACGCGCCGCTCTTCTTTGGATCTTCTCTATCTCCTCCGTCAACCCGACCTGGTACGGATCCCACACTGATGAGCAACACTCAAGTATAGGTCGAACGAGTGTTTTGTAAGCCACCTCCTTTGTTGATGGACTACATTTTCTAAGCACTCTCCCAATGAATCTCAACCTGGTACCCGCCTTACCAACAATTAGTTTTATATGATCATTCCACTTCAAATCGTTCCGTACGCATACTCCCAGATATTTTACAGAAGTAACTGCTACCAGTGTTTGTTCCGCTATCATATAATCATACAATAAAGGATCCTTCTTTCTATGTATTCGCAATATATTACATTTGTCTATGTTAAGGGTCAGTTGCCACTCCCTGCACCAAGTGCCTATCCGCTGCAGATCTTCCTGTATTTCGCTACAATTTTCTAATGCAGCAACTTCTCTGTATACTACAGCATCATCCGCGAAAAGCCGCATGGAACTTCCGACACTATCTACTAAGTCATTTATATATATTGTGAAAAGCAATGGTCCCATAACACTCCCCTGTGGCACGCCAGAGGTTACTTTAACGTCTGTAGACGTCTCTCCATTGATAACAACATGCTGTGTTCTGTTTGCTAAAAACTCTTCAATCCAGCCACACAGCTGGTCTGATATTCCGTAGGCTCTTACTTTGTTTATCAGGCGACAGTGCGGAACTGTACCGAACGCCTTCCGGAAGTCAAGAAAAATAGCATCTACCTGGGAGCCTGTATCTAATATTTTCTGGGTCTCATGAACAAATAAGGCGAGTTGGGTCTCACACGATCGCTGTTTCCGGAATCCATGTTGATTCCTACATAGTAGATTCTGGGTTTCCAGAAATGACATGATACGCGAGCAAAAAACATGTTCTAAAATTCTACAAGAGATCGACGTAAGAGATATAGGTCTATAGTTTTGCGCATCTGCTCGACGACCCTTCTTGAAGACTGGGACTATCTGTGCTCTTTTCCAATCATTTGGAACCCTCCGTTCCTCTAGAGACTTGCGGTACACGGCTGTTAGAAGGGGGGCAAGTTCTTTCGCGTACTCTGTGTAGAATCGAATTGGTATCCCGTCAGGTCCAGTGGACTTTCCTCTATTGAGTGATTCCAGTTGCTTTTCTATTCCTTGGACACTTATTTCGATGTCAGCCATTTTTTCGTTTGTGCGAGGATTTAGAGAAGGAACTGCAGTGCGGTAGATTCTGATGAGCACCACCTCAGCTGTGGAGAGGCGCAACCGGTTTGGCACCTAGTGCGGCAGATGCTGGCTTATCTCTTGCGAGTTAGGCCGGAGCATATATCTGCACGCACGTTATTGTTTCCGGATGAGACATTTTACCCCAAGACTCGAACCAACTCTGTCACCTGGATACGTGGACATGCAGTCCATTACCTCTGTCGTGACGGACACAAGAATTTCCTTGACTTCTGGCTCTATTTGCAAGAAAGACATCATGCTATTTCCGGGCATACCAGATATCGACAGTGCTTCGCAAACTACCTATGGAGTGCCTTTCACAGCCCGCCGTGTAGCTGGAATGTTCCAGGCCTATATTGAACAATCTTTATCAGTGGGCGCAGTCGCTGGGAAGCCTCACTACGACGTGGTAGCTTTCTTTTCATGTTATTTATGTTTCATATCTTCGATGGCGTCTTCATTCTGTTTTAGTTTTCCAGGCTTGATTAACTATGACTGTTCGCACATTGATATGTATATAAATAAACAAAAAAAGATAAAAAACAAGTGGGCAGGAGACCTGCTTTCGAATCCAAATAAATACACAAGAACAACATGAACAACAAATAAAATATAATAAAGTATTATACCCTTTCCTTTCTCCTTTTATTTTATTTTTTTATACAAAGTTCAGAGACATATTTAATTTTTGTTCGTTGGCGGACCCCGAGGTGGTGGCGAACGGCCGTCCTAGTTAGCTTTAGGATGAAAGTGGCGGTGGCACTAGCTTTGTTTTGGTTTTTAGGCTAGATAGGTTTTTGGAGGTAGTATGGGTGATGGGGGCCAACGCCTGAAGTGGAAGAGGTAATTTTCTTTCTTTATTTAAAAAAAAGGGGGTAGCGTCTAAACAAAAAAAAAAAAAATAAAATAAAAGAGCACGGGGTTCCGGGTTCGATTCCCGGGGAGTTCAGGGATTTTTCCTGCCTCGAGATGACTGGGTGTTGTTGTGTCGTCTTCATCATCATCATTCATCCCCATTACGCTCAGAGGAAGGCAACGGCAAACCACCTCCTTTAGGACCTTGCCTAGTAAGGCGGTGCGGGTCTCCCGCATCGTTCCCCTACGCTCTGTAAAGAAGCATGGGACTTCATTTCCATTTTCCATTACTTTTTAGCAAATATATATTATAATGAATGCGATGCTTCTGATTCGAAAAATAATAGTAATAAGTATGTCATATTGTAATGATGTTTCAAGTAATGACAAAGGTTCTTCAGTTTTCGTTCTACAGTAAATCTGTACTACACCTTAGTTACAATAGTATAATTAGTTGTCTATATCTTTATCTGATTCAGAACAGAGGAATAATTTGTCAACTCAGTACAACATAAAATTTATGACTTTCTTTGCGTTCGTACAGCAGTGAATGTTTGCGCAGTCTTTGCTTAGAGGCCGTAATGAACATGTCCAACTGTTGTGACAGAGCCACTTTTTCGGTTGCAGGCGGGGCCCGCTCCTTGCCGCCTGGTTTGCCAATGTCCTACTACGTCGGCTTCAAAGGCTGCATCAGGGAACTTCTGGTGTCCAGAAAACAACTCAGCGTCCTGGAGAGAGTTGATGAACACAAAAACTTCATTGAATACTGCCACGAAAACGAAGTGTGATTGACCATCGTGCCAACGGACATTTGTTATACAGTTCCTGCGTGTCATGAATTCAGATGGTTTTCAATAATACTCTAACCGCGTGCAGTTTTTACATGTAGTGCGCTTTCACTCTGATTTTTGAATGAAAGGATGCTTTAACAAGGAGAAACTTGTTACCTGCAGAAGACTACTGACTTTTATTTAAATAGCCGAAATAACCATTACGTAAATACTCAAAACATTTCTTCTATTTCAACGTTTCTTTTCTTCGTTTCCTGTTTACTTTACGTGCATTAACATTGCGGCGGTCAGTGTAAGGAGTGGCAGATAGTAATGTGAAATGTGATAACATTCTAGTCCATATAACGTGACTGTATGATTTTGTGTCAAACTGTGTGACGTATAGTATATGCGGAGCAGTAACTCTGGCCGAATACCTTCTTGGAACACTAAAGACATCTGACAGCTGCGTAATTTTTACGTTGTAAAAAAATTGTAAAAACAGCTGTTCTCGTCCCAACTACCGTTAAGTCCGGTAGTTGTGCGTTTGCAGTAGCCTCATTGTTGAACTGGATTAGAACAGTAGTACCTGGTTGTGTCTACGGACTTCTAAGCTTTAAGATATGTGCTCCGAATTTCTTTTTTTAAGTATTTGTCTCATACTAGTAACTCCTTTAGTTTCATGTGTACAAAATGTAAGTTGGTTCGAGACATGTGTAAACAAAATATTTTTGTATATCGAGAAATAGCAATAATTAATAACGTAATTTTAAAATCAGTGACAATAAGGTACAAATAATACGTGAGCTACCAGTGGGTTGTGGATTGCTTCTAATGATAGAAAAACTGCCACTGAATCACTCTTCCATTTTTAAGACTTGTGTTCAAATTTTAAGACCTAGTACATACATAACAGTATGAATAAAATTCGATTATCTATTCTTAAATTAAAGTATTATGCATCCAACATTTTACAGCTCCCTCAGAAATTAACACCCTACCATCTACTGATCTTCATTTGCCATAAAACAGTAACCCATTTTCAGGCTCTCCTGCAGTCAGGAAAAGCAGCTCACCAGGAGGAAACATTCTAACTACAGCTAAAGCGAGAGACTTTTCACAGGCTTTATGCAGTAATACACGATCTGAGTGACTAGAGCAAGTCATTATACCTGCATTGGCAATGGCAAGGCGCTGTATTCAAATTCACACCAATATCATCTAGCTTTGGTCTTTCATTGGTTTGAGTAAGTCATATAAAACGAATGCTTGAATCGTTCCTTCACCTATACCATGGACGAGTCCTCTCACTTTCTCTCTCGTACACACCTTATTTTCTCCGCGTAATTCACATTCCCAATACCGACGGAGCGAATGAATAGCTTTAGTGATTCAGAATTGACTCCTACCCGGAAGACGCAGTGTTCTAATCGCTAATAGTTCACAGTGTTTAGGACTTGCGCGGCTACTTCCTCTGATGAACAGTGGGGTAGTTGCTTAAACAGGCCATGCTCCTTTCCTCCCTCAATACTCTGCCAAGTACGCTAGGTTTCCTCTTCAAGTGACATCGCCGTAGATGAGAATTAAAATGTAAACTCCTTTACTTCCCTTATTTTTCTTACGTTTAAACGTAACGAAAAATGTCGAAGATTTGGATATCGTACAAGAAATTTCCAGCGCTGAGATGAAAGTTGCGCAAAGATGACGAATATGCCGGTCGTCTTCTCTTTTACGACTACTCGGCGCAATCGCAAAGCATGTCCGTGCTGAGGTTCACAAACTCCAAGGAGACTGTTGGCCTTTAAAATTGCAGCACCGTGAAGACAGCATGCAAAAACCGTCAAATTGGCATGAAGAATACTACTGGATGCTTATAATTAAAGCGCAGCTGCTGACGGATGTGCAGTGTGAACTGCAATTATCTATGACAGCGAAACGTGCTAGATATGCTAATGCATTAATGCGGAACCGATTTACGCTTAAAATATAGTTCTAATTTTGGCCATCAGGCGCAAATCTGGCGCAGTGAATACAAGAAATACCCACGGATATGTTTCCGTAATTAATGGATTGGGAACGGAACGTGGGCAGAAGAGGTCAAACAAATGTGAAAGGCATAATCTTGACTTTATTTTCAACTACCGCTTACGCAATTTGTTCAATGTTAGCACCTGAAAGTCTACGAGGCTCTGCATCCGTAAAACGAAGTGATCAGTAGTCTTTCACCATCCTCTTGAATTAAAGCCACGTCACCATATCGGAAGTCGATACATCTAGGAGACGTGTCCCTAACTTCACGAAAGAGACGTGTCCCTAGCTTCACGAAAGCTCCTGCTAGCTTCTGACGCAAGTTTGAACTCTTTCATCTGACCGTGTGTGACAGTAGGTTCGCGACAGTGGGCACATTCAGTAGCCCTTCAACGGCCAGAATGTGGGCCGGTGTCAGAAGTTCTACGTCACCTCCAGGAGAGAAAGGCCCAGGTGGTGTAGATTTGTTTTGCATTTAATTTTGATCGTCCCATTACTTTCCGTAAGAATCACTTGACGGTGCCCGCCATCCTCTCCCGCCGTTCTCCCCACCAAGACCTCTGTGGGACAATGAGCTTACAAGTGAGTCTGTTTCTGGCAAGAAAGCAATAGGTCCCTGAATTGATCAGTGAATTACATAGTTCAGAAAATTCTGCGTTGGCGGCGTAGAAGGCCTTTGCGTTGTCGGGGTAGATGGTGTCCGACAATCCACGTTTACTAGCAAATCTCTATAGGGCCATCCAGAATGTGTCGATGTTCATATTGCAGCAGAGTTCTAAATGCAATGCGCGTGTTGCTGCTCATGCGAAGACTGTTATATGGGCTTTTTCCAAAGTCATGTCTATCTTGATGTAAAGACGACCTGCAAAGCCTGTGCAGGTGTCGAATTGCTATCTTCTTCGACTCTTCATGATCTCGCATGCTAAACATGCATGAAGGACCTTTTCAATGATTTGACGACCTTTAAGTATACAAAATTCTTTCCGAACTTCGGATGACACTACTCGGGCACAAGATGATGAAGATCAATATGTGTTTGAAAGATGAGGAGTCTCACACAGTTATGTGACCCATCAGAGAACGCTGGATATCGTTGTTCACCGCTGAGGTCTGAAAACGGCGACTACCTAACAGAACAAGGGGTTGTCTTCAATCAACGGATGAAAGTGACCAATTTTAGAGTCTGTGGGATCGGTTTGCCGTTCTGAAGTGATTGGATTTCCCGCGTGAAACATTGTTGTTTGACTATTGTGACCCAGTGACTACATGGGCTTGAGAGCTCGTCTGGTGCCAATTATCCAGCAAGTTTATTTTGTGACGAATATTATGTGCGAAGCGAAGGATCCAGTCGGTTGTACGAATCGCTCTCCAATAGCAAGTGGATTTGGAAGTTTCTGTGAGAGTTGGATGTATAGTAACTGCCGTCACATGCATTATTCTACTTTTCTCTTCTGGGAGGTCATGACTCAGTTTATATTAGTGGATTGTCAGTATTCTTCTGGGCGTGCGAGCCAAGGCAGGCCTTTCCACCAAACATGCACAGATTGGATTTGATTGTCAAGAAGTCTCCATGTTAGGTTGTCCACTGGGTTATCATATCCAAGACAATGTCTCCATTCGCTAGGAAACGTATATGCATGGACTTCTGTCATTCTGTTTATCTATTCTGAGACCAGTGTAGCGTTAGTCCACAACACTGCATGAATAATGTTTTACTCTGTAGCTGCGCAGAAGTATCTTAATAATTGTGCTCCCATCACTGCACCTAGAAGATCGAGAGGTGCAGGTCTACTCTTGGTACAGTCTGTGGATCATTGTGTTGCAGTGTAAATCACTGCGGATGTATAGAGCTGCCCCATACGCTCGTTCCGAAGCACCACAAAATACACGAAAATGGACATCGTGAATTTTAGTATATCCATCGCGGGATAAGAAAGCAAGACAATGAAGATAAAATGGTCACTCAGGTATTTCATCGTGTTGACTGATCATTGGGTAGCAGTTCTTTCCAATCATTCCCCTACTCACCATTTCTTGGAATAATAGTTTATTCGGCACTGACGTAGGAGAAAATAGTTCTAGTGAGTCATAAAGTTTATCTATGGACTGTAACAGTTTCTTTTTGGTAGCAGGTACATTAGGTAATTCTTCTTTAACATCAACTGTGTTGAAGTAGAAGCTGCCCATTGCTTTATTCCAATATATGCCAAAAACTTGAGACTTTGCATTAATATCTCGCCGTTCGACCCTCTATATACGTCGCAACTGGTCTGAAGTAGAGACCCATTTCGCTAATCGAAAGTTCAATAATTTCTTAAGGGCTATTACTTCATAATACACTCCTGGAAATTGAAATAAGAACACCGTGAATTCATTGTCCCAGGAAGGGGAAACTTTATTGACACATTCCTGGGGTCAGATACATCACATGTTCACACTGACAGAACCACAGGCACATAGACACAGGCAACAGAGCATGCACAATGTCGGCACTAGTACAGTGTATATCCACCTTTCGCAGCAATGCAGGCTGCTATTCTCCCATGGAGACGATCGTAGAGATGCTGGATGTAGTCCTGTGGAACGGCTTGTCATGCCATTTCCACCTGGCGCCTCAGTTGGACCAGCGTTCGTGCTGGACGTGCAAACCGCGTGAGACGACACTTCATCCAGTCCCAAACATGCTCAATGGAGGACAGATCCGGAGATCTTGCTGGCCAGGGTAGTTGACTTACACCTTCTAGAGCACGTTGTGTGGCACGGGATACATGCGGACGTGCATTGTCCTGTTGGAACAGCAAGTTCCCTTGCCGGTCTAGGAATGGTAGAACGATGGGTTCGATGACGGTTTGGATGTACCGTGCACTATTCAGTGTCCCCTCGACGATCACCAGTGGTGTACGGCCAGTGTAGGAGATCGCTCCCCACACCATGATGCCGGGTGTTGGCCCTGTGTGCCTCGGTCGTATGCAGTCCTGATTGTGGCGCTCACCTGCACGGCGCCAAACACGCATACGACCATCATTGGCACCAAGGCAGAAGCGACTCTCATCGCTGAAGACGACACGTCTCCATTCGTCCCTCCATTCACGCCTGTCGCGACACCACTGGAGGCGGGCTGCACGATGTTGGGGCGTGAGCGGAAGACGGCCTAACGGTGTGCGGGACCGTAGCCCAGCTTCATGGAGACGGTTGCGAATGGTCCTCGCCGATACCCCAGGAGCAACAGTGTCCCTGATTTGCTGGGAAGTGGCGGTGCGGTCTCCTACGGCACTGCGTAGGATCCTACGGTGTTGGCGTGCATCCGTGCGTCGCTGCGGTCCGGTCCCAGGTCGACGGGCGCGTGCACCTTCCGCCGACCACTGGCGACAACATCGATGTACTGTGGAGACCTCACGCCCGACGTGTTGAGCAATTCGGCGGTACGTCCACCCGGCCTCCCGCATGCCCACTATACGCCCTCGCTAAAAGTCCGTCAACTGCACATACGGTTCACGTCCACGCTGTCGCGGCATGCTACTAGTGTTAAAGACTGCGATGGAGCTCCGTATGCCACGGCAAACTGGCTGACACTGACGGCGGCGGTGCACAAATGCTGCGCAGCTAGCGCCATTCGACGGCCAACACCGCGGTTCCTGGTGTGTCCGCTGTGCCGTGCGTGTGATCATTGCTTGTACAGCCCTCTCGCAGTGTCCGGAGCAAGTATGGTGGGTCTGACACACCGGTGTCAATGTGTTCTTTTTTCCATTTCCAGAAGTGTACATAACAATAGCTTCATTGTCATTATCTGCGCCAAACGCGAAGTCACCTATGAAAACATTATTGGCCAGTATATGTCGGGTGATGGTAAATGCGGTCTCATACCTAGAAGCGCGTCTCTCCAAAGTTGCCGAAAGCAAGAATGATCTGCTGGAGGGGCCAAAGTCTAATGAAACGGGTAAGTTTCTCTGACTATTTTGGTAAAATTTGTGCCGTAGAAATCTTATCAAATCCACGTCGTCTTCGTGCATGCCGAGTTGCAGAAATGCTTGCGCAGTATCGCTAACAATCACCACGGGATATAATCGGAAACATTACAGAACAGCAAATGTTTCTGGCAGAAGATTTAGTTCCGCCTCTAACACGTTGTTGAAAGCACAGGCTTTGGTTTCAAGAGAAAACGAGTTTCTCCTTCTTAGGTGCTTGATGCGGAAGGAAAAACATTGTGTTACTTGGGTCTTCAGGAGGGACTTCTACATGGTTCTTTGTAACACAGTGTAACAAGAGACGTTGGTAAACGTTCTTTAAGGAGCAGTTCCTAACAAGTCATTTATGTTAATTACGGAATCTACTTTCCGCGTCAGTCGGTGAGTAGAATATAGAACAATATTTTGTTGCTTAGGAAGACGAACGACTGTTCTATGATTATACACCAGACAGGGCGCCTGAAATTTTTAGATTATAATGAGCAGTTAACCCAACTGTCTCTAGATTCCAAAATAGCCTCAATTCGTCGTCTGTGGGCATTTGAGTGTGGAATATATGGAGCGATACAAATGTTCCCTTCCAGGGCACTGCTGCAGAGTATATGCGATCCAGAGGGACTCCTACGCGGACGTATATGCACCGACACGCAGGCAAGGGATTAGCGTGGCATTCGAAAGGGAACTTTTTGATCACCCTTTATACAAAGTTAACAACAGCTAAATTCGCACGAATGGCAGGCTGGCTCCTACTGGCGATCCAACTGAATATTGTGGGAAACATCTACCAATAATGATCACTGCCAATTAGAAGCACGATGGGCATGTCTTCTTTCGAATCTGTCCGCTGATCAGCTAACCGCAGTGTGCGTGCATTTGCTATATTGTCAATATCTTGTGAGACTCTAGTATGAGGCCTGGGGAAGTGGTCACTTTCATAGGTGTTGATGGAAGTGGAAGAACTGCCCCACACCCCTCTAATATCAAAACTAACAAGGCTGAGACATCGATAGGAGCGAGTATAGGATTAGAACGTGCAAACACTAAGTTGCCGGCGATCGGAGGGAGGCAGTTTCAAAATCTATGTTAATGACTTTCCTACGATGGATGCTTGACTTCCGTTGTCTAGCACACATCGTGTTAACTTATTTAGTCCTCTTGGTCCTACGATGATCACCTGAGGTGTTTGCCAGAGTATGAAACTTATGCTCTAGCCTTCTTCCCCCGATTTGAAATTCTATGTTTTCTGTGTAGGCGTAGGAAACATCGATTAGTACTTCACATTTTCTATTTTCTTTTAGTGTCATCAGTAATTTTATTACATTCTTGGACCCAAAGGCCACATTATTTGCAAAAGATTCAAAATGGACCGTAATTTTTATTGCCTTTGGGTAATTTTTTTCTGCTTAGCGCTGACATGAGAACCTTCTGCTGCAGAAGTTTAAGTCGACGTTTTGTTGTCACAACGGATCTTCTGCGAAGTAAGTGATGCATCTATTCCTTCCCCTGTTAATTCGATCAATGGTAGTGCGAACCCTTTACAATACGCCGGCGTCGGCAGATACCGTCAGGAAAAGTTATGTGAACACGACCACAAGAATTTATGTACTCACCGAGCGCGCTCAATGCTTGGATGCAGCGATCACAATCGATAAATATAGAATCAAGTGAGTCTGGATTGGGGAAGTATGTGAGACTAAATATTCCAAGTAATCCAGGAGAACTAGTATAATTCTATATTTATCGGCATAGCGTGCGGTGAGAATTCTCATGCTTTCTTCATATGTGTCAGAGACCACAGCGATTCCATCAGCTTCGGTTTCTCTTCTAAGCAGTCACACAAAAAATATATGGGATCCTGAATAACCGACTACTGGAACTGTTCCCAATAACGAGCCCAGATCAGAGTACCTCCTCAAGTTTTATTGTCACATCTCTGATCCTAGCCAGTGGAATAACAGAAGTAACGGTCGTAGCAGGTTGTTTATCGTAAATGGTAGTGTGAGCCACGGAGTTCATTAGCGTACATGGCTGCGTCGATATTTTCGTCACATTAGGACGCGTCAGCTGTGTAATCAGTGTCATCGATGAGATTGCGCATTTTCTCATCAGTGTCAGTTGAAGTACGTATTAATTACTGTAGTTGAAAGTCTGACATTGCGGTTGCTAATGGAAGCAAGACTAATGAAAAATCAAGACTCGTTCTTAGGATTTCTCGACCTGGAAAAAGCGTTCGACAATGACAAATGGTGCAAGATGTTCGAAATTCTGAGGAAATTGTGGGTAAACTATAGAGAGAGACACAGGTAATATACAACATGTACAAGAACCAAGGGGGAATGATAAGACTGGTAGACCAAGAAGGATGTGCTCGGATTAAAAAGAGCTTAAGCCAGGGATGTATTTTCTCGCATCTACTGTTCAATCTATAAATCGAAGAAGGAATGATGTAAATAAAAGACAGTTCAAAAGAAGAATTAAAATTCAGGTGAAAGGATAGCAATGATAAGATTCGCTGATGGCATTGCTATCCTGAGTGAAAGTGAAGGAGAATTACATGGTCTGCTGAATCGAATGAACAGTGTAATGAGTACAGAATATGAATTTGAGAGTAAATCGAAGAAATACAAAAGTATTGATGAGTAGCAGAAATGATAACAACGAGAAACTTAACATCAAAATTGACGGTCACGAAGTAGATGAAGTTCAGGAATACTCCTACCTAGGCAGAAAAATAACCAATGACGAACGGGGAAAAGCCGGCCGGGGTGGCTGAGCGGTTCTAGGCGCTACAGTCTGGAACCGCGCGACCGCTACGGTCGCAGGTTTGAATCCTCCCTCGGACATGAATGTGTGTGATGTCCTTAGGTTAGTTAGTTTTAAGTAGTTCTAAGTTCTAGGAGACTGATGACCTCAGAAGTTAAGTCCCATAATGCTCAGAGCCATTTGAACCATTTTTGAACGGGGAAAAGGCATCAAAAGCAGTCTAGCACTGGCAAGAAGGGCGTTTCAGGCCAAGAGAAGTCTACTAGTATCAATTAATTTGAGAACCAAATTTCTGAGAGCACAGCATTGTATGGTAGTGAAACATGGACTGTGGGAAAACCGGAACAAAAGAGAATCGAAGCATTTGAGATGTGATACTATAGACGAATGTTGAAGATTAAATGGATTGATAAGGTAAGGAATGAGGAGGTTCTGCGCAGAATCGGTGAGGACATCTGTCAAGACATCGGGGAATAACTTCCATGGTACTAGAAGGGGCTGCAGAGGGTAAAAACTATAGAGGAAGACAGAGATTGGAATACTTCAGCAAATAGTTGAGGACATAGGTTACAAGTGCTACTCTGAGATGAAGAGGTTTACACAGGAGAGGAATTCGTGGTGAGCCGCATCAAAACAGCCAGAAGACTGATGACTGAGAGAAAAAAAAAAGTTGAACTTCAGAATATTCGTAATCGTCAACGGGCTTTGTATCATCAACGCCGTGTACCTCGTTCAAAATACGAGTAATATTAGCTTTTGCTTTTATCCGTTTTGTTTTTAGGTGCAGTAACTGATTGATACTATCGGCGTTTTCTGTCTCAGATGTCATGAGGCAATTTCCAATTGTGTGGGTGGACTGAGAGAGTATGAATATTGTTAAAGAGCTAAGAGATGGAAGCACCAGTTATAAACAGGCGAAACGCATGGTGTTTTCTGATGCTGATAATCCATTAAAGCACCGAGAGAACAGTCACATTAGCAGTATAGCACAATTATGACATCATCTGCGTTTACAGATGATAACCACAAAAATGTGGCGTGAATATACAATTAAAATTAGCTATCAATGCAGCCGGCCACTGTCAAGAAGGCTTGTTGCCTGGCTTTACAAGTCACTGTACTGAGCTCCTCAGGTATCGGTTCGTGAAGTGCATTCTAAAGCTGCTATGCCACAGCAGCAGACGATGGCAATAGAACAGAATGATTTCAACAAAAACGCAGCTCTTTATTTAGAACCATAGAGCTTATATTTGAAGGAGTTTACAATTAGTCAAATCTCAGGCGCCGTCATTACAACAAATGAAAGATATGTGTCTTTGTCAATATCAATTCGCAACGTGCACCAAACTCGGAGCTGCCAATAACACTCCTTAACCAGGTTACACCCACTTGCGTTCTCCCATTTGCGTCACTCAGCGACAAGTCCTAGATCTAAGGAATAATAGGAAAAGAAACACAATGAATACGGGAAACAGCCTGAATACTATGTGCAGTAAACTCATCTGTGAATTCTCCACTATCCTCGAATTCAGGGAAAACACACTCGTCTCTCCGAGGCTGATGACAAAGGTATGAGGGCTATTCGTTTACTGAAGTCAGATCGGTCGAGAAATAGAAACCACATCGAAAACCAAAGATGTTTCATTTGCAGAAGTTAGTTACACCTTCCAGCTATGTCTCTGTATAGTCGCCGCTCCGACTTAGGTATTTGTCGTAGAACTGTACCAACTTTTCAACGCTCTCGTCACATAAAGCAGCCTGCTTTCCGCAAATTCGTTACGCTGGTCTGCAGCTTGTTGTCTGTGCCAAAACGTTGTCTTGATAGGCAGCTGTTCATGTCGGCAAAGATGAAACTCAGAGGGAGCTGCTTACCGGTTATATTGTGGGTGATCAAACATTTCCCATCGAAAACGCTGCCGAGAATTATCATGAAGAAAGAAACGCATGGCGGTCACGTTATGTTCGGCTGCATGACATCAGGCGAAATTTTTCACCAAGACCTCATATTTGGGAGAAGACACTATTTTCTAGGCATCTATAGGTGTTCACCGAGCGTTCAGAACTGAATGTTCAAAGGTTCAAATTTGTGTGAAATCTTATGGGACTTAGCTGCTGAGGTCATCAGTTCCTAAGCTTGCACACTACTTAACCTATATTATCCTAAGGACAAACACACACACAACCATGCCCGAGGGAGGACTCGAACCTCCGCTGGGACCAGCTGCACAGCCCATGACTGCAGCGCCTCAGACCGCTCGGCTAATCCCACGCGGCTTCAGAACTGACAAGAGCGACGTGACGTGATCGGTGGGCATGCTACGGTCACTGTCCAACACAGCTGTACAAAGCTTCATCGGATTTTCACTGTGGTTTCTATATCGCGACCGATCGGACCTTAATAATCGAATAGCCCTCGTAATTCCACACGACCATCTCAACGACCACGGCAGCCTGCAGCACTGTAATTAAGTCACGTAAAATTATAAAACTATCCTGCAGGCTGAGCCCGATATCCCATCTCAATTGTCGTAGGAAAGAAATGTTACACGGGATGCTCCAAGGATGTTTACTGCTGCGTCTGCAGTGGTTTCGAAGGCTGTTAAGTTCGGAATCATTTCAGTACAAATGGTTTGGAGAACGTGCGGCTAAAATCTTTACATATAAAAATTCAGCCTGCGTATGGTTTTGCTCCATTGATTTGAAATTTTGACAGAATATTGCATTAGAATACATCCTGTGTTTTTATGTGCCTAATTTTAAATATATATTATATATAAATATATCTGTAATATATAAAGGGGAAACGTTGTTACGAAAAAGTGCGGAAAGTTCTTGACCGATTTACTTCAAAGTTTTCCACGATGCTCTAATGAACATGTAGGTAATATATTTTTGGTACATGTGATATATATGTAATATATAAACGGTAAACATTGTCACCAAAAATCTCGACACATTCTTGACCGATATAAGCCAAATTTTACTGTATTAAACATTCAGAGCACAAAATCAGGCCGGCCGGAGTGGCCGAGCGGTTCTAGACGTTAGTCTGGAGCCGCGCGACCGCTACGGTCGCAGGTTCGAATCCTGCCTCGTGCATGGATATGTGTGATGTCCTTAGGTTAGTTAGGTTTAAGTAGTTCTAAGTTTTAGGGGACTAATGACCTCAGAAGTTAAGTCCCATAGTGCTCAGAGCCATTTGAACCATTTTGAACCACAAAATCAGAATTTGCAATAACAATAAACAAGGCTCAAGGTCAGATAGAGGGAGGAAGGGGAGATGGACACAGGGGTGGGAGGAAACTGACATAGAGAGAAGAAAGGAGAATGTGGACAGAGGGGAGAGATGGGGAGAGAGGGTGGGGGGGGGGGGAGAGAAAATGGACACAGGGAGGTAGGAGACGTAACGGACAGAGAAAAGGGGGAGAAGATCATTAGGATGTGATTTCTCTTTTATTTTTTCTTCCATTTAATCATACTGAGCCACAGCAACGCATGGCGGGATACTGCTAGTAAACTATAGAATATTATGAGCTCTTCATCGAATAATATACAAGTGTGAAGGAAGCTGTCCATGTGTTATACAGAGAAGTTTAACGAGAGTAAAACACGTTAAAGTGATCTTTAAAGTGCTATACTAAGACAGACAGAGAGTCTTTGGTAAACACGATTATGAAAAGGCTTACTAGAGATAGTCATAAAGTTTTAATAATTAAGCCGCGACCATGAAAGTTGTTTATTCTGTTCACCCTTCAATGCGACACATTTCCCGAACAATGCATGACTGTATTACTTGGTGGAGAACGTTTTTTAGAAAATGCGTACCCCCACGCAAATAGCCCCGTAGTCATTGTCGGAGTGTCTGCCACTCAATGGTTTCTTAGTCCGAGGAAAGAGGAAGACGTCACTGAATGTAATGTCAGGAGAATATAGGGATGAGGCAAAAATTTTTAGCGCAAAGAAGCAGTTGTTTGAGTGTGTCGTGTACAGCAAGTGCTGGGGCGCTGTCACGAGGCAAAATGGCCCCCTTAGACAGCTCCTTGCGAAGCTTTGCCTTGACGGTCACCTGTAACCTTGTCAGGAGATTTCGGTAGCGTGCTCCTGTGACAGCTCATCCGTTACGAACCTATCTGTCAGCACATCACTTTGGCAGTCCCAATAATCACTCAGTATCACCTTGCCCGATGATAACTGGGTCTCTGCCTTCTTCGGCAGTGGTGAATCCACATGTTTGCTCTGTTTGGTTTGCTCCTTTGCCTGAGGCTCACAGTGATATACCCAGCACTCGTCCATGGCGATTAGGCGGCTCAAGAAGTCATCTCAATTGGCTTGACGCAGGTTCTGAAACATGTCCGGTGCTACCTCGGTTCGGCGGACATGTGCAGTGTTTGTGAGCAGTCGCGGAACACAGTGGGCGGCGAACGTTGTTACGTTAAATGTGTCGTGCAAGACGCTGAAAACTGATCCATCACTGATTTTCTGTCATTCCATTACCGGTTCGATTGTGATCATTGGTCTTTCAAAACAGGGCCCCATCTTCTCTTGTGACCCCCATTTCTTCACAGAGAGATGGTCTGCCGCTTCGTTCTTCGTCATTCAGACATGTCTGGCAATTGTATTAGAATCTGCGCAGTGGATGTCTACCAACTCAATATGGATTGCTTCATCAACGTTCCCCTTAAAATGTAGAAAACGAATTACTACATGATACTCCACTTCTACAGTGTGGGCTATTTTACTTCGTTTTGTCTCCTGTACCTGTGATTCATGATCTGTGGTGCGAGAATTTCAGTGTGTATCAAGAAAGAACACATGTATAGTCCGCACAGAATACCCTGGCCAGTAGGTGCGCTGTCGGCGGGGCACGCGTGGGTAGAGCAGTAGTGGTGGGGTTTACCAGCAGGCACCGTAGGGGAAATGCTGAGCGCTGGATGTGAAGCGCCATTTTAAACTGAAATCTGCGCGAATTTTTTTTTCTAAATATTAAGTGGAGCCCCTCCACCCCTATTGTGAATGTTAAAAAGTATCTGCCACCTCTGCTTTGGTTAATATTAAAAACTTATTCCACTGAAAATGTAGTGATTTATTTTCACCTAGCATCTTAACTATTTGTAACTTTCAGAGAAGCGTCATGAGTGGAGAATTTTGAGTAAAGCCCACACGTTTCTCTTGATTCCACATTAAAATTTGCTTCCTTTGCTATAATACAGTGGAGTTTACATAGTGTTCCCTCACTAACGCCATTGTGCAGACACAGTTGCGAGAGAATCCTGAAACAGTGGTTTACTAAGTGAGGAACTGAGGAAAAATAAGGTCACTAGCTTATGAAAAAGTACATGTTTGAACCAATAGCATTTCTCGTTATCAGATATCGAAGGTCCTGAAAAATTATATTCTTTCATCGAAAAAGTCAGTACTTGTTGGAGTAACACGGTAGATAATTTAGTTTTACATAATAACCACATGGTAAAATATCTCTTTGTGTACTATGATTTGCTAAAATCTCATTTCGATATCTCAAGCTGTTTATAAAACATAAGGAATATTGTGAGTAATTCACTCTCAATTTATCGCTGGCTTGGCACGATGGCGGATGAGTGTGCTACATCAGATCAATTTTCTCTAGATTGGTGATAGATAGCGACCTCCAAACAAGTCTAATGAAAACTTAAGTATATTAGCTTAATTTCATGTGTAGGAACATATTATGTTAACATGCACCAGACGCAAAGTCATAGGGACCCCTATTTTTCATAACAAACTTTTTCGAATTTCGCGCAGTGTCTTACTTCAACCTAAATACCACAATAATTATAATCATTAACGAAATGTTGGGCACATCGTAATGAACCTGATATATAAAGCTACCAGTAACGAAATTGTGAGATTTTTTTAGCGAAAAGTTACTGTAAAATCGTGTGATAAAAATTGCAGGGCATATGTCTCGATTCTGTCATTTGCCGACCGGCCGAAAGGTGGCAAACGTTGATGGCTTCCCCTTCCGAACAAACGAATCAACTCGTCCAACGCTTTGGACGAAAACTGGTCACTGTGCAACGTCCACCATATCGTGTGTGGACTATACAGACAAACAAACAAAAAATTTTGGAACAAATGACATTCCGTTTGGGGAGACGGTAACTGACTTAGTATAAGGTATTTTTTTCTTGACACAAACACTTTTATATCACACAGTCATAACGGTTTTGGCCTACAGATGTTACGGGTGATATTTGTTGAACAAATGTTCTCAACGATTGAACACTTGTACACCAGATTCCGCCCACAGCATCTGAAGATGGCATTGTAGACCGAAACCGTTTATGATTGCAGCACAAAAAATGTTTGTGTGAAAAATAAAAGGTAATATCGTAAAATATTAATTACAAAACTTTATTTTCTCTAACTGATAATGAAAACCTTTGACCACCCCTCGTATAGTTATTTAATTGCGCCACATGCGTGCAATTCATGTCTTACGTAAATGGGACAGAGGTGTTCATGTGTGTCTGTAAAGCCGAGACGCTGCCCGTAGACCGACCTACGTTGATTTTTGTGCGGTGAGTTATGCAACGCTGCGCGTAGTGGACGCGGGGTGTAAGGCGCCATGTCACGGATTGCGCGGCCCCTCCCGCTGGAGGTTTGAGTCCTCCCTCGGGCATGGGTGGGTCTGTGTTGTCCTTAGCATAAGTTAGTTTAAGTTAGTTTAAGTTAGTTTATGTAGTGTGTAAGTCTAGGGACCGATGACCTCAGCAGTTTGATCCCTTTGGAATTCACACACATTTGAACGCTTAATTATGCAACAACAGAGGCGCAAGTGTCAATTCATGCTCGTGGTTTCATGGTTTACTCTTCCTCCAGCAATTTTAGTTTGTCGAATCATAACTGTAGTTATTTACAGACGGCAATGAAAATTTCAGTGCTACAACTTTCTACCATGATAATGCCCACGTTCCGGCAAAGCTATAACGAGGTGGTTTGATGGAAAGGGTATGAATGGATTCGAATGGTCCTGAGAAGCACCTAATCAGACTCGGACACAGATGACAGCCTGCTCAAACAACGCCCAGTCACCTGAAGAACTGTTCGCCATTCTACAGCAGGAGACAAAAAATACTTTCAGAATCAACAATATTAAAGTTTTCTTACACCGATCAAAGCTGTGATATTAGGTAATGACGATACTACGTCATAGTGACACTAAATCTCCATATTGTTTTTGATTTCGGATGTTTTATCATTGAAGTTAATATAGTGGCCCAATTGGTTCAAATGGCCTTTAGCACTATGGGACTCAACATCTGAGGTCATCAGTCCCCTAAAACTTAGAACTACTTAAACCTAACTATCCTAAGAACATCACATACATCCATGCCCGAGGCAGGATTCGAACCCGCGACTGTAGCAGTCGCGCGGTTCCGGACTGAAGCGCCTAGAATCGCTGGGCCACCGCGGCCTGCTAATATAGTGAGTCAGTGTGTTATTTTGCCTCATCTTATAATTCAGGAGATAGTGTTAACTAACACAATGATATCGATGGCATTCTAAATCACTGGCAAGAACCTCAAGTACGAGAACTGTGTTGTCAAAAAGTGTTACCGTCATGTGATCATGATGCGATGACCACAAGGAAGACTTTCAGCTGCTGGTCCAGTGTAAACATTAGTAGTATAAGGAAAAAAGGTATTACGTGATGTGAAGCACCACGAAATGACACACCCCACTGAAAATATGCTTTGGATGCAGTGCATTAAAATTTTCGAAAAATGGTTGAAATGGCTCTGAGCACTATGGGACTTAACATGTGAGGTCATCAGTCCCCTAGAACTTAGAACCACTTAAACCTAGCTAACCTAAGGACATCACACACATCCATGCCCGAGGCAGGATTCGAACCTGCGACCGTAGCGGTCGTGCGGTTCCAGACTGAAGCGCCTAGAACAGTTCAGACACAGCGGCTGGCCATTAAAATTTTCCACGTTTCATAAAAATATTACAATATCTCAAAATCAACCAGAGAACAATCGGATAGTTTGTTTGGTGATAGCATTTACGAGGCGGGTTTCGTTAAAATCTGTGAGGAAGAAACAGGTGGTTCCATTGTAGCGCAGGACCGGACTGGGGTGGGGTGGGATTTTGGCAGGGGATGATGCAAGCGTTGTTTGTTTTATAAAAGCATTTATTAACAAACATAATTTATTAACAAACACAATGGCGTCAATGGATGTTAGTCAATTAACAATAACTCTGCACTGTTCTGGTCAGAGCTAATGCTTATGTAAATATGGGCATTACACAGTAATAAAATAAATATAAAAACTTCCTAATGAATACAGTGCATATTCACCTCCAATCTGCTTCGTCTCCGTGACGCATAAGGAACAACAGAATAGAAACCAGAATATTCACACTCACTGGCCATTGACAGTCAGATAAACACAGCACAATAAATGTATAAAATCACAACAGGATCTATCTCTACTGCTAGCGACCTCTACCAGCTACTTACTGTTGCTGCATACGAAGGTCTACCAACAGCAAAATATAATTGAGAATACGTATCGCAATGTACAACAGTACAACACGCCTTCAGCATGATTTCAGACAGAATACAACGATGGAATACGCCTTCGTCGTGGAAATAATACACAATACAAAAGCACACTCTTGTGCCCCTTCGGCCAAACCGTGCGATATGAGTACTTATGACGAAATTTTCCTATTCAGCACACATATATCAGCCACTGGTTGTCTTCAATGTACATAGTACCCGCCGTACGATAATCTAGTCTGACAACTTTTCAGTTGCCCACCAAACACTGCGAGCCAACAAAGCACATCTCGAATATTATAGCGATAGCAAAACCACTCTTCTCCCTTTCTGGTTGTGGTTGCCATCTTCTGTAGCCACCGGATAAAGACACGCTTTTCTCCTAGACAAGTGATGCCCACGGCAACTTGGCCATGTCCTGTGTTGAGCATTGACTACATAGGCTGCCCGGTTCTTCAGTACATTATGTCACAGCTGAACTTCTGGTGCCGGCCGGGGTGGCCGAGCGGTTCTAGGCGCTACAGTCTGGAGCCGCGCGACCCCTACGGTCGCAGGTTCGAATCCTGCCTGGGCATGGATGTGTGTGATGTCCTTAGGTTAGTTAGGTTTAAGTAGTTCGAAGTTCTAGGGGACTGATGACCTCGGAAGTTAAGTCCCATATTGCTCAGAGCCATTTTTTTGAACTTCTGGTGTGGTTGCTGGCCACCAACCATTTGTAGCCAGCTGCAGCTGCTGCAAGCAGCGACAACATCGGCCCGCTACACGACATCCAAAACAAGTCTGGACACTGGAACATGCAATACTACCGTTCTGTTTCTTTAAATTAGTCCTTTCCTAATTGGGTAAGACCTCTATTTGACCGTGAGACATCGGACAGTGGAGCGATAACTCTTGTGTACAGTAGCTGCTGAGTAATTATGTTTACCAATCCGCACTTCATTAAACGATTGTGCATGCAAGCTATCGCACAAAAAGTATAATTAATTAGAATTTTAGCTGATTAGAGGAGGAAATGCTAATTGAGCTGTAAACTGTTCCGTTACTTTGAGTTGGCTGATAGTGGGATCTTAACATAATCCATAGAGGAAATTAACACAGCATATGAATACTTCAAAATGAGGCGGCCGCGGTGGCCGAACGGTTCTAGGCGCTTCAGTACGGAACCGCGCGACTGCTACGGTCGCAGGTTCGAATCCTGCCTCGGGCATGGATGTGTGTGATGTCCTTAAGTTAGTTAGGTTTAAGTAGTTCTAAATTCTAGGTGACTGATGACCTCAGCAGTTAAGTCCCATAGTGCTCAGTGCCATTTGAATCATTTGAACTTCAAAATGTACAACACGTAAATCACTAATATTCAACAATTAAATATCTAATTAATCCGCATTGGGCTAAAAGCTGAATGCACACTTTGGTGACTGGTGTTTTAAACAGAAATTTAGCATATATTTGTGTCTGGTATATTACAGTGCAAAAGTGAACAAAAAGTCACTTCGTCGTAATTATGTGAAATCTGATAGTTAACTGAATGTAATTTCAACAAATTGTATTGGGAATGTAAGAACAGTTGAAGTTCGTCACACGTAAACAATGTGATGATCTCACTAGCTTTATTCACCAAAATATTTTGTTTTGTTTTGAGTTATAAGAGATAGAGAAGATCCAACGGAGAGCAGCGCGCTTCGTTACAGGATCATTTAGTTATCGCGAAAGCGTTACGGAGATGATAAACTCCAGTGGAAGACTCTGCAGGAGAGACGCTCAGTAGCTCGGTACGGGCTTTTGTTGAAGTTTCGAGAACATACCTTCACCGAGGAGTCAAACAGTATGTTGCTCCCTCCTACGTATATCTCGCGAAGAGACCATGAGGATAAAATCAGAGAGATTATAGCCCACACAGAGGCATACCGACAATCCTCCTTTCCACGAACAATACGAGACTGGAATAGAAGAGAGAACCGATAGAGGAACTCAAGGTACCCTCCGCCACACACCGTGAGGTGGCTTGCGGAGTATGGATGTAGATGTAGATGTAGATCTAAGTCTTCCGAGTGGTTTGATGTGGCCTGCCACAAATTCCTCTTCTGTGCCAACCTCTTCATCTCAGAGTAGCAATTGTAACCTACGTCCTCAACTATTTTCTAGACATATTATAGTCTCTGTCTTCCTCTATAGTTTTTACTCTGTACACATGACCTCTCCGATTCTGCGCTAAACTAACTCATTCCTTACCTTCTCTATCCATCTAATTTTCAACATTCGTCCGTAGTATCACACCTCAAAAGCTTAGATTCTCTTCTGTCCCGGTCTTGGCACAATCCATGTTTCATTACCATGCAACGCTGTGGTCTAAACGTTCATTCTCAGAATTTTTTTCCTCAATTAAACTCTATGTTTAATACTAGTATACTTCTCTTGACCAAGAATTCCCTTCTTGCCAGTGCTAGCTTGCTTTTGATATCCTACTTGCATCATCCATCATGGGTTATTTTGCTGCCTATATAGCAGAATTCCTTATCTTCACCTATTTCGTGATCCGCAACTCTGATGTTAAGTTTCTGTTCTCATTTCTGCTACTTCTCATTACTTTCGTCTTCCTTCAATTTACTCTCTTATGTACTCATTTGACTGTTCATTCCATTCAGCAAATCCTGTAATTATTCTTCGTTTTCACTGAGGATGGCAATTTTAACATCGAATCTCATCATTAATATCCTTCCACCTTGATTTTAATCCCACTCTTGAACCTTTCTTTTATTCCCATAATTGCTTCTTCGATATTTAGACTGAACAGTAGAAGCGAAAGACTACACCCCTGTCTTACAATCTTCCTTAATGCGAGCACTTCGTTCTTGGTCTTCCACTCTTATTACTCCCTCTTGGCTCTTGTTCATGTTGTATACACCCGTTTGGTTTTAGGAAAGGTAAAGGCATCATAGAGGCAATATTGACGTTGCAGCTGATAATGGAAGCAAGACTAAAGAAAAATCAACATTCTTGTGTATGTTATTCTTGTCAGCAACTTCGATGCATAAGCCGTTAAGCTGATTGTGCAAATATTCTCGCCCTTGTCAGCTCTTGCACTCTTCGGAATTATGTGGATGATATTTTTCCCAGAGTCTGGTGATATATCACCAGACTCATACATTCTACAAACTCACTTCGTTGTCACTTCCCCCCAATGCGTTTAAAATTCTGATGGAATTTTATCACTCCCTTCTGCAATATTTGTTCCTAAGTCTTCCAAAGCTCTTTTAAATTCTGATTCTAATACTGGATCCCCTAGCTCTCCTATATACACGTAGACTCCCGTTTCTTCTTACAATATAAATCTTCCCCCTTGTAGGGCCTTCAGTGTACTTTTTCCACCTATCCACTCTCTTCTCTGCATTTAGCAGTGGAATTCCCATTGCACTGTTACACTGTTAATGTTAGCATCCCTGCTTCTAATTTCACCGAAAGCTGTTGGGATTTTTCTATATGGTGAGTCCATCTGACAATCATTTCTTCACATTTTTCATGCAGCCGTTTCCCTGCACCTCCTATTTATTTTATTCCCAAGCGACTTGTATCTCCATATTCCTGAATTTCCGTGAACATATTTGTACTTTCTTCTTTCGTCGATCAACTGAAGGTTTGCTTCTGTTACCCATGACTTCGTTGCAGTTAGCTTCTTTGTAGCAATATTTTTCTTTCCAACTCCTGTGATTGTACTTTTTAGAGATGCCCAATCCTCTTCAACTGAACTGTCTACTGAACTATTCCTTATCGCACTATTTACAGTCTCAGAGAACTTCAAGCGTATCTCGTCATTCCTTAATACTTTCGTATTCTGTTTCTTTGCTACTGATTATTCCTGACTAGTTTCTTAAACTTCAGACTAGTCTTCATCACTACTAAACTGTGATCTGAGTCTACATGTGTTCCTGGGTACACCTTACACCAATATCTGATTTCGGAATCTCTGTCTGATCATGATGTATTTTAACTGAAATCTTCCCCTATCTCCCGGCCTTTTTCAAATATAGCCTATCTCCTTCTTTTATGATTCTTGAACAAAGTACAGTATTCGCTATTACTAGCTGAAATTTATCGCTTAATTCAATTACTCTTCCTCCTCCCTCATTCGTAGTACCAAGCCAGTATTCTCGCCTAACCCTTTCTTTTACTACTCCTCCTACAAACCTATTCTAATCTCCAAAGAGTATTAGATTTTCTTTTCCCTTTACGTACTGAATTACTCGTTCAATATCCTCATATAATTTCTCGGTCTCTTCATCTTCAGCTTGCGACATCGGTATTTATACCTTAAGTATCGTTGAAGATGCTGGTTTGCTGTCGATTCTGCTGAGAACAACCTTATCAAGTGAACTGTTCACATTATCACACTCTCTGCCAAACCTTCCTATTCATAACTAATCCTACTCCTGTTATACTATTTTCTGCTGCTATTGATATTGCCCTATACTCATCTAATCAGGAATTCTTGTCTTCTTTTCACTTCACCTCACTGATCATCACTTTACCTAGATTGAGCCTTAACATTTTCCTTTTAAGATTTTCTGGCTTCCCTACGAAGTTCAAACTTCTGGCATTTCACGCCCCCACTCGTAGAACTTTACCCTTTCTTTGGTTATTCAATCTTTTTCTCACGGTCACCTCTTCCTTGGCAGCTCCTCCCGGAGGACCAAAAGGGGAATATTCCGGAATGTTTTGCGAATGGCGAGATCATCAAGACACTTTTTCAATTATAGGTCACATATCCAGTGGATAAACTTTATGCGTCTTTAGTGCAGTCGTTTCCATTGCCTTCTGCGTCCTCATGCCGTGCATCATTGCTGATTCTTTCGCCTTTAGGGGCAGTTCTACACACCAAGAGATTGCTTTGAATCATTGTCCGCTCCTCCGCCGTCTTTGAGAAGGCCGTTGGCAGAATGATAGTGAGTCTTCGGCGGCCAATGCTGATGAATTTTTATTCAAAGTCTGAGCAGTAGCGATGTTCAAACCAGGGACCGAGGTCGTTTTAATTACCAATCAAAGAAGCTACCCCTAGATCACTGGTTATCTCCCACAATGCTTATGCTGTTTATTAGAGAAACTGGCGCGTTACTTTTAGAAGTCGACTTCGTTGCGTAGTGCAGAGCTAGATGTTATCTTTGCTGCCCTAAACTGAATTATTATATAGATGATTACATAACATTTCTGATGTGAGAACTTATTGCTTTTAGATGCAATCAGCTTGCTGTAGTATCTGCAGCACACTGGAAATAACTCCAGCCATAGGAAACATAGACTTGGAAATCATTCACGATTTGCGTAATAAAACACGCAACAGAAAATTCAGTGAATGAACAAAATAATTATGCAAAAAATAAAAACACTAGGCTTGAGAGAGATTGGCTTTACATCAATTAAAGAATTAACTTTGAGTAATGGGTGTCTGAAAACGTTTTCACTAATTTTCACAACATTCATAATAAAAATACTTATATGATTAGTTGCTTCGATGATCATTACATTTGCGTCCATCGTAAATGCTACGTAATTTCACACAGTTGTACCAGTTGAACATTTGTCTCCATAAAGCGGCTTACAATACATACAAGCTACTGAATACTTTGTGTGAACTGCCAGTTGGCATCCACAAGGTACGATTCAATGTCCGTTTCAACGCTGCAATAACGGCTACTATTTACTTGCAGAAACAGAGGCAAAATACACCATTCCAGCAACGTACATTTTTAATATAAGACATATTCTCCAGAAGTAGAATTTTTAATACAGTTTTCCGAGGCACAAAGAAAATACGCGCAGCCGCTTTCATAAATCTGAATCTGAATCTCTTACAAAGCCTTCTGAGAAACGACATCATAAGAAAGCCTAAGAAAGACTAATGAAAAAGACGGGAATACATAGCATATTTTGTCCCGCGGTACATCAACTAATCGACCCCACAGTCAATTATTTACAACCATTGCTCTCTTATTAAGTACATCAAGTTTTTGACAATATTGTTTAGTATTTTGTTTTACATATGACATAATATCAATATTTTAATAATACATTTTATAGAAAACACAATATCGAATACATTTAACTGCTTCCAATCTCTAGCGCGAGGTGGCAGGATCCTGCAGTAAAGTTCAAAGAGCTTCTTTGATTCGCGCTAAATGTCATAGGTTTACACATAACTCTTTATCACCTTAGCGATGGCATTCAGGTAGACCATCAGCGCTAAATACGCGGATTGCCAGTTCATAAAACGAAAACTGATTCCGATGAAATGACAAAGACACTCTACTGTATCGTTATGGACAGCGCACCATACCAGGACCGGCGCGGACCTATCACCCTCCCGCCGCTACCCACTGCGGCTTCTGGCGCAGGCTAAAATAGTGACCGCATCTCCCAGTCCTGGGACGCCACGCCGCATGATCGCCTGCCACTGCTCCACGGCCCATGTGCTGGCCACCACGTGATGTTGCCGTTACCACTCGGTGCGAGGCCCACGAGAAAGATAGGCTGTGGCGCGTAAGTCACAGTACGTGACACTGACAGCAGCAGTGAGTAAACATTTTACACGAGTTTCATAATTATTTGCTGCGCGTTTAGATGCATGAAGTTCTCGATGGCACACTACAAAATTAAGACCTGTTGTGGGTACCTTTCCTATAAAACATTAATTTCCCGTGGACTCTGCACGGAGCCGAGCGTTCGTGAAGTGGACAAGCCTACTAGGGTGACGTCACAAGTTCGTTGCAGGACCTCTGTATTTCGCTGGCCCCGCTAGGTGCAGCTGGCGTACACTCAGTGGTCAAAAGTATCCGGACACCCACAAACACATACGTTTTTCATATTAGGTGCGTTGTGCTGCCATCGACTGCCAGGTACTCCACGTTAGAGACCTCAGTAGTTATTAGACATCGTGAGAGAGCAGAATGGGGCTCTCCGCGGAACTCACGGGACTTCGAACGTGTTCAGGTGATGGGTGTCACTTGTGTCATACCTCTGTACGCGACATTTCCACACTCCTAAACATCCCTAGGTCCGCTGTTTCCTATGTGATTGTGAAGTGGAAATTTGAAGGAACACGCACAGCACAAAAGCGTACAGGCCGACCTCGTCTGTTGACTAACAGAGACCGCCGACAGTGTTCAAGAGGGTCGTAATGTGTAATAGGCAGACATCTGTCCATACCATCACACAGGAACTCCAAACTGCAACAGGATCCACTGCAAGTACTATGACAGATAGGCGGAGATGAGAAAGCTTGGATGTCAGGGTCGAGCGGCTGCTCATAAGCCACACATCACGTCGGTAAATGTCAAACGACGCCTCGCTTGGTGTAAGGAGCGTAAACATTGGACGACTGAACAGTGGAAAAACGTTCTGTGGGGTGAAGAATAACGGCCCACAATGTGTCGATCCGATTGCAGGGTGTGGGTATGGCGAATGCCCGGTGAACGTCATTTGCTAGCGTGTGTAATGCCAGCAGTGAAATTCGGAGACGGTAGTGTTATAGTGTGGTTGTGTTTTTCATGGAGAGCATGAAAGGAGCTTGCATCTGGTGTTTTGCGTGGCACTATCACAGCACATGCCAACATTGATGTTTTAGCACCTTCTTGCTTCCCACTGTTGAAGAGCAATTCGGGGGTGGCGACTTTACCTTTCAATACGATTGGGCACCTTTTCATAATGCACGCTCTGTGGTGGAGTGGTTACACGACAATAACGTCTCTGTATTGGATTGGCCTGCACAGAGTCTTGGCCTGAGTCCTGCAGAACACCTTTGGGATGTTTTGGGACGCCGACTTCGTGCCAGGCCTCATCGACCGACATCGATACGTCTACTCAGTGCAGCACTCCGTGAAGAATGGGTTGCCGTTCCCCAAGAAACCTTCCAGCACCTGATTGAACGTATGCCTGCGATAGTGTAAGCTGTCATCAAGGCTAAGGGTGGGCCAACACCATATTTAATTCCAGAATTACCGATGGATGGCGCCACGAACTTGCAAGTCATTTTCAGCCAGGTGTTCCGATACTTTTGATCACATTGTGTAGCTCCACACCGCATCACCTTCTGGCTCATCTCGGTCGCTGCCCCAATGAGGTCACCAAAGACGCGCAGCGAGCTTGTCTGTCTCCTCCACCGCGGTGACGGCGCAGGCCTCCAGAAGATGTTCCTGGTTCCAATAGCCGCAGGTGACTGACTTCTTCCTCGCTGGGGCGCCTCAACTAGATTGGGAACGGTGCTGCTGCAGAAGACAGGCCGCCAGCCGCGCTCTCCTGCAAGTATACAAGCGCCAGAGTAGCGCTGCTGCGGCCGACTGGCCGGGCAGCAAGAACAACACTGCGCCAACTTTAAATTCACGCCACATCATTAAACAAACAATTAAGTACAGAAAAGGCTCACAATGCGCTTTCCAGAAACCGTAAGCTCAAACTCAGCAAAACGTTAACCACATGAATATCACTAAACGGCATCAGTTATACAAGAGTGAAGTATGTATGTGATAGGGGCAAGCTGTGTTTTTGCGTTTTTGAAGACAGTTCTTTTTGTTATCATCAGCATGGCAACAAAACGCGGTGGGAGAAACGGGAGCAGGAAGTAAGAACAGATAAAAATCTGTCACCTACCTGAAATGAGTGAACGGCACAAATAGATTCTTTTCTTCACAGATGACAGAACACTGTTTTCTCCTGGGTGTACAGGCTCAATGTCAGACAAATATTTTGTTTTATATGTGATGAACAATTCACACATGGGTTATAACAGTCTTAAAATCTACAATGGTATATGCATTTTCAAGTGTAACTTCAGCTAAATGTAGTCACCTCCACACAATATAAGCAATGTTATCACTAGTTATTGTCTAATTCTAAAGATTATCGTTCAATATTTGTCGAAATGCTGAAATATGCAAACGTCTAAACATATACAAAGATGTTTAAATCTACTTTAAAATTTCAGAAGATAGGACAGATTATCTAACGGAAACAACGAATTTAGTACTGATCAGCCTTTTGTCCGCTTAGGAAGTAATTATCTAAACATTTTATTTTCTAGGGTGATACATTCTAGGAATTCACTTTCTAATTTAAAGTGAACTATGGTGCAAGCGGCCAGGGTACATAAATATTTCTATATGTAACGTGAGAGGTTCTAGGGTTTGTCTCGTAAATGTATGGAACGTAGCTGGCTGCTGGACAGAGGAAGGGTTGCTCAGAAACCTGTTCTCAGGATGTGGGATATCGTGTGACTGGGAATCACTGAAGGGTATGAGCGCCTGATGGGCTGCGAGTTGGCAGCAAGTGTTCAAAAACTTTTAAAGGGATTTAGCGGAACGTGTTACTTGAACATCTATGACAAGACTGAGGCATTTCTTATTGCATAATGACTAAACATGTTTGAGCTCTTGGGACGATGTCCAATCGAAACAGTTGCATTTAACTTTGTTGTGTACAATGAACTGTTCTTTAAATCTTCGCGTCCTATCGTATTTTTCGTTAGCTGTGCCCGCAGTTCACCGGTACAATATTATAGACAATGCATGCGCAACCTTTGATGACACGCAGGCCTAATTAACACACTTATCTAAGCTCGTGGGCTGCCCTGTCGCGGAGTGACACCGCTATTCCTAGCGCGTAAATCAAAACAGTAGAATCCGTGACCTTAATATTTATTGTGTAACGCGCCGATATGAGTGACACTCCTTTCACGACTCGCCGCGCCAGCAATTTTGGCTCAAAACACGTGGTTTTTAGAGAGAATTCATTTTATGTTCACCCGGAATTTCTCCGCAAGCCGTTTTGAAACCAATCGCTGGCAAGATGCGACCCGTGGACCGCCGGTTGTCCAGCAGTGTTACACACAATGGATAATCGTCGAATACATTGTCAGACTTCATGCGAGGATTTGTGTTAACCTCTAGACGGCAGAATTATTACACACATGAACCCTGCATCCACTCATGGAGGAGAAAGTGCAGACTTAGGACTGGAAGTCGAAATGGTTCAAATGGCTCTGAGCACTATGGGACTTAACAGCCATGGTCATCAGTCCCCTAGAACTTAGAACTACTTAAACCTAATTAACCTAAGGACGTCACACAACACCCAGTCATCACGCTGTAAGTCGAGCTGTTACATAAATCCAGATAAAAATTACATCTATTCGTTGAGTCCTTCGCAGCAAGATTTGCGAACATTACAAGACACAGGAAGAATGGCCAAAATGGATCATAGATCAGTGGGTCTACCGAACAGTTCGCCGTCAATAATTGCTTACGACTACTGACAGCTGGCGTTCATTTATATCCAGCGGCACTCTTTCCGGTTCTACTGACTGAGAAAGTTAGTATTATGCAAAGGTCAGCAAGCAAAGAGCAGACTAACAAAGTGGAAACGTGAAAGCAAATGCCGATATTTCTCGACGCTGATGAACGGCGAAACATTAGCGCGTGAGTGACCTCGAACGAAGAAAAATCATTGGTCATTGCTTTTTGTCATTCACTGGCAATTTTGATCGCACGGGCGGTGAAGAATTTATCAGACTAACAGGCAGAAGAGGTTCCTACACAGCGAGGAGTGGCCGCATAACAACACAATGTCACAAGAGAATGGAGCGGCCTCTACCTTGTACACACGGTCACAACGCGCCGGACAGCTCCGTCAGCAGTTAGATGAATCCACATACCGTGTTTTAGCTACATACTACTCATCCACCTATCTACATCTACAAGACTACTCTGCAGTTCACAAGTGCCTGGCAAATGGTTCTTCGAACCACCCACAGAGTATTCCTCTACCGTTCCACTCCCTAACAGGCATGGGAAAAATGAACACTTAAACCTTTCTGAACCACTCTGAGTTCTATTATTTTATTATAATGATCATTTTTCCCTATGTAAGCTGGCGACAACAAAATATTTTTACAATCAGAGGAGAAGATTGGTAACTGAAATTTCATGAAAAGATCTCGCTGCAACAAGAAACGCGTTTGTTTTAATCATTGCCATCCCAACTCGCTCCTCATCACATCCTCTATTTCGCGATAATACAAAACGAGTTGCACTTCCCTGAACATTTTTGATGCCCTTTGTCAATCTATCCTTTATGGACCTTATACACCACAGAACTACTCTGGTAGAGGACGGACAAGCGTAGTGTAACAGTCTCCTTAGTAGTTCTGTTGCGTGCCAATAAAACGTAGTCTTTTGTTGCTTTCCCCACGAGAATGCTGCGAGACTTCTTTGGAGAAAAAGGCCTGCAAGTTCGACTGCCATTCATCGAACATATTGGGATATGGTTGTTCGGCAACTTGTTCATCGAAGTCACTGCAGCGATACACCACTAGACAGGTGGAGATTCACGTCTCACAGGATTCTCTGATGGTAAGTCAGAGATCTCGACCAGTTCTGTAATACTAACCATTTGTTTATTGTCATTTGCTATGTATAATCACTGGCATAAAGTTCATTTTTTTAACTTCAGTGTACAGATTTACTTAACATTCGTTACCACCATGGGATTAATTTTTATGGAAAAATAATGACTGCATGCAGAGAGTTGCGGTTTCATCGTTACATCACTTTTACCGGATGTTGCATTACACTTGTTCGGTTGAAACTGCTCCAGATATTCCAGAGTCGCACTCTCGCTCTCGCCCCTTGCAGCAAGAGGCATCTCTTGCTCTTGGTCGCCAGAGTTGTACTGGAACATGTTCTGAAACATATTTCCGTTTCTACACAGCCAATTTCACAAAAGACACGATGGTAACACCTGAACTGTGTCATACTGATCCTCTGTTAAGTTATTAGTTCTGAAGGCACTAGAAGCAATGCTTCAGTTTATTGTTTCTACGATCTATTAAGATGGGCTAATGTAACAAGTACGTTTATGGACGTCAGAAAATTAATTAAAGTGTCTTCTGTTTGCGCATGGACGTCAAAGTCCACAGAAATTGCACATTTTCCGGAACCTTGTGTATTTTGTAAGAAAAATGCGCATCATATTTCACTTTTATTCGTGCGAAACAAGAGGTAGTACCAAACATGCGTTTATTTAATTTATTTAATGAAAAAATTATCAGGTGTTTAAGGAAGCGTGGCGTTTACTTAGTAGTGCACGTCTGTAAGCTTTTTTATAATAATTACTAATCCTTAATTTTGGCCGTTTCACTGCAAGCTATATCATTACGTCGTCAATATTTCTTTCTCACAAGTCTGTACCATTGTTTTCTTTGAAGCTTCCACTTGTCGTCTTACTGCAAACAGTTATGTCCGCCAGAATAAAATACAAAACACACGGAAAAGAACTAAATCACAACACAGGCGAAAAGATTTAGACTGTCGAATTTCCAACAAGTAAGGTATTGTGACAATATCGTGCACAGCTTTGCAACAGACATACGTGACGTGAGCTAAAGGGAGACAGTAACAGCAGAATTCGTGCTCTAAATAAAACTGAACAGTTCTATGAAGCTGGGTCTCATGAGGGCACCAAGTTATGGACGGTGATCGTGATAGCAACTGAGTGTGCCGCCTTGGGTCGGCGCGCCAGTTACACATAATATGGCCTCATTAGGACTCATTCTGTCGCAGATAGCATCGGCAGGTATTTACGGTCTGTGAGTGTCGCCCCAGGTACGATACGACCCAGTCGATTGAAATGAGGAGAACTCTTCTTTATGACGGCTGCTGGAACCTGTTGAGCCCGGGTCAGATCAACAAACTCTCTGGTGTTCAAAATGCTTAAGTAAACGTCGGCAATCTGAAAAATTCAACGAAAAGAATCGACATGAAATTCTGAAGGCATTCTGTTACTGTGTAGCTACTTGTAAGGCTCATCAACAGCCTGTAGCCAAGACATTAAAATTTCATTACTTGGAAATTCCGGACAGAAATATGGCTGGTAAAGTCTCACAGACAAATCATTTTCTATTCCTGAAAGTCTTCTAATTCATTACGAACGAGGGATATTTGTAAATGTAGAAATAAAGAGATGAGTGCCACATTCTCAAGTGAAAAAACGTTTCCCTGACTGCGAATCAATGCTCCACAATGTACAATGGTACGTGAAATTGTTTTATATACCTCCCTAGATTAATTTCCTAATTTTTTGCGTTACAACAAAAATACTTATTAATTTCATTAAGCACAAGTTTTCCATGTTTAGTTATTACGTTCACATCATGTGAAGTATTCAGCACAGAATGGGGTGATCAGTCTTCTAGCATATTTATTAAATTATCACTCAGTAATGACTTATGGATTTACTTTGCTCGGGTAACTTACCATTTAGAAGAAATGTGGTGATTTCACAAAAGCAAGCAGTTAATTCGATACGTTGTGCCGTTACCACTAGTTTCGCACTAATGTTAGCCAAGCAGGTCGATGCGCACGCGAACTTAAGCAGCCTGCCAGATGCGGTATTCTCAAATGTGTTCTTCGTTTTGTTTACTCAAATCGAAGAACAGACCAATACAATAACTAAATAAATGAAGATTGCACGGAACGAACTCGAGCCAACAGCTTAGCAGTCTCGCGCGCTACAAGCTATGCTATGAGAACAACTGGAATTATTGTTGTCAGCTTGTGTAGCAGACTTTCATCTCCTAGTCACAAAATCGTCTTTAGAAATCGTACTGACTCAACTGATCATTATCGGAAGTATTCGTTTATCTGAGAATGTACACGGAAAGTGGTTCGATGGGGCAAAGACGGAGGTCGGCGTGACACGCACAAATGCTTGAAATGGCTCTAAGCACTATGGGACATAACACTGAGGTCATCAGGTCCCTAGACTTAGACCTACTTCAACCTAACCAACCTAAGGACATCACACACATCCATGCTCGAGGCAGGATTCGAACCTGTGACCGTAGCAGCCGTGTGGTTCCGGACTGAAGAGCCTAGAACGGATAGACGACAGCGGCCGGTGTGACACGTACATCCACAGCAGTGAACGTAGTGGTAATATGACGTGTCATCGATATTCCTTCGATGAATATGTCAGTATGCTGCTGGTTAAAATGTACTGGAGACCCGCACAACTTACAGTTCTTTATTTCATGTGCGAATACTTTCATAGCAGTCGACAGACAATTAAGGAAGAGCGGAATTGTTGATGTGAACAAAGTTGACACTGGACGACAACTCTACGAGCAGACCGTTAAATTTGAAGAAAACATTCTTGATGTGGTGGTTCCTTTTACCAGCTCGACGCCCACTGGCAATTCGTTGGTTCAAAAATGGTTCAAATGCCTCTGAGCACTATGGGACTTAACATCTGAGGCCATCAGTCCCTAAACCTAACTAACCTAAGAACAGCACACACATCCATGCCCGAGGCAGGATTCGAAACTGTGACCGTAGCAGCCGTGTGGTTCCGGACTGAAGACCCTAGAACGGAAAGATGACAGCGGCCGGTGTCACACGTACATCCACAGCAGTGAACGTAGTGGTAATATGACGTGTGATCGGTATTCCGTCGATGAATATGTCAGTATGCTGCTGGTTAAAATGTACCGGAGACCCGCACAACTTACAGTTATTTATTTCATGTGCGAATACTTTCATAGCGGTTGACAGACAATTAAGGAAGAGCGGAATTGTTGATGTGAACAACGTTGACACTGGATGACAACTCTACGAGCAGACCGTTAAATTTGAAGAAAACATTCAAGATGTGGTTGTTCCTTTTACCAGCTCGACGCCCACTGGCAATTCGTTGGTTCGAAAATGATTCAAATGGCTCTGAGCACTATGGGACTTAAGATCTGAGGTCATCAGTCCCCTAGAACTTAGAACCACTTAAACCTAACTAACCTAAGAACAGCACACACATCCATGCCCGAGGCAGGATGCGAACCTGTGACCGTAGCAGCCGTGTGGTTCCGGACTGAAGATCCTAGAACGGCTAGACGACAGCGGCCGGTGTGACACGTACATCCACAGCAGTGAACGTAGTGGTAATATGACGTGTCATCGTGTCATCGGTATTCCATCGATGAATGTGTCAGTATGCTGCTGGTTAAAATGTGCTGGAGACCCGCACAACTTACAGTTATTTGTTTCATGTGCGAATACTTTCATATAGGTCGACAGACAATTAAGGAAGAGCGGAATTGTTGATGTGAACAAAGTTGACACTGGACGACAACTCTACGAGCAGACCGTGAAACTTGAAGAAAACATTCTTGATGTGGTTGTTCCTTTTACCAACTCGACGCCCACTGGCAATTCGTTGGTTCAAAACTGATTCAAATGGCTCTGAACACTATGGGACTTAACATTTGAGGTCATCAGTGCCACCGAAACATAGAACTACTTTAACATAACTAACCTAAGAACAGCACACACATCCATGCCCGAGGCAGGATTCGAACCTGTGACCATAGCAACCGTGTGATTCCGGACTGAAGAGCCTACAACGGCTACACGACAGCGGCCGTTGTGACATGTACATCCACAGCAGTGAACGTAGTGGTAATATGACGTGTCATCGGTATTCCTTCGATGAATATGTCAGTATGCTGCTGGTTAAAATGTACCGGAGACCCGCACAACTTACAGTTATTTATTTCATGTGCGAATACTCTCATAGCGGTCGACAGACAATTAAGGGAGAGCGGAAGTGTTGATGTAAACAACGTTGACACTGGGCGACAACTATACGAGCACACCGTTAAATTGGAAGACAACATTCTTGATGTGGCTGTTCCTTTTAAAAGCTCGGGCCCACTGGCAATTCGTTGGTTCAAAAATGATTGAAAAGGCTCAGACAACTATGGGACTTATCATCTGAGGTCATCAGTGCCAAAGAAATTTGAACTACTTAAACCTAACTATTCTAAGAACAGCACACACATCCATGCCCAAGACAGGATTGGTACCTGTGACCGTAGCAGCCGTGTGGATCCGGACTGAAGAGCCTAGAACGGGTAGACGACAGCGGCCGGTGTGACACGTACAACCACAGCAGTGAACGTAGTGGTAATATGACGTGTCATCGGTATTCCATCGATGAATGTGTGTCAGTATGCTGCTGGTTAAAATGTACTGGAGACCCACACAACTTACAGTTATTTATTTCATGTGCGAATACTTTCATAGCGGTCGACAGACAATTAGGGAAGAGCGGAAGTGTTGATGTGAACAAAGTTGACAGTGGACGACAACTCTACGAGCAGACCGTTAAATTTGAAGAAAACATTCTTGATGTGGTTGTTCCTTTTAAAAGCACGACGCCCACTGGCAATTCGTTGGTTCAAAAGTGATTGAAAAGGCTCAGAGCACTATGGGACTTAACATCTGAGGTCATCAGTCCCCTAGAACTTAGAACCACTTAAACCTAAGTAACCGAAGAACAGCACACACATCCATGCCCAAGGCAAGATTCGAACCTGTGACCGTAGCAGCCGTGCGGTTCCGGACTGAAGAGCCTAGAACGGCTAGACGACAGCGGCCGGTGCGACACTTACATCCACAGCAGTGAACGTAGTGGTCATATGACGTGTCATCGGTATTCCGTCGATGAATATGTCAGTATGCTGCTGGTTAAAACGTACTGGAGACCCGCACAACTTACAGTTCGTTATTTCGTGTGCAAACACTTTCATAGCGGTCGACAGACAATTAGGGAAGAGCGGATTTGTTGATGTGAACAAAGTTGACACTGGACGACAACTCTACGAGCAGACCGTTAAATTAGAAGAGAAAATTCTTGATGTGGTTGTTCCTTTTACCAGCTCGACACCCAATGGCAATTCGTTGGTTCAAAAATGGTTCAAATGCCTCTGAGCACTATGGGACGTAACATCTGAGGTCATCAGTCCCTAAACCTAACTAACCTAAGAACAGCACACACATCCATGCCCGAGGCAGGATTCGAACCTGTGACCATAGCAACCGTGTGGTTCCGGACTGAAGAGCCTACAACGGCTACACGACAGCGGCCGTTGTGACATGTACATCCACAGCAGTGAACGTAGTGGTAATATGACGTGTCATCGGTATTCCTTCGATGAATATGTCAGTATGCTGCTGGTTAAAATGTACCGGAGACCCGCACAACTTACAGTTCTTTATTTCATGTGCGAATATTCTCATAGCGGTCGACAGACAATTAAGGAAGAGCGGAATTGTTGATGTGAACAAAGTTGACACTGGACGACAACTCTACGAGCAGACCGGTAAATTTGAACAAAACATTCTTGATGTGGTGGTTCCTTTTACCAGCTCAACCCCCACTGGCAATTCGTTAGTTCAAAAATGATTCAAATGGCTCTGAGCACTATGGGACTTAACATCTGAGGTCATCAGTGCCACCGAAACATAGAACTACTTTAACATAAATAACCTAAGAACAACACACACATCCATGCCCGAGGCAGGATTCGAACCTGTGATAGTAGCAGCTAATTGGTTCCAGACTGAAACGCCTAGAATGGCTAGACAAAAGCGGCCGGTGTGACACGTACATCCACAGCACTGAACGTAGTGGTAAAATGACGTGTCATCGGTATTCCTTCAATGAATATGTCAATATGCAGCTGGTTAAAATGTACTGGAGACCCGCACAACTTACAGTTCTTTATTTCATGTGTGAATACTTTCATAGCAGTCGACAGACAATTAAGGGAGAGCGGAAGTGTTGATGTGAACAAAGTTGACACTGGACGACAACTATACGAGCACACCGTTAAATTGGAAGACAACATTCTTGATGTGGCTGTTCCTTTTAAAAGCTCGGCGCCCACTGGCAATTCGTTGGTTCAAAAATGATTGAAAAGGCTCAGACAACTATGGGACTTATCATCTGAGGTCATCAGTACCAAAGAAATTTGAACTACTTAAACCTAACTATTCTAAGAACAGCACACACATCCATGCCCAAGACAGGATTGGTACCTGTGACCGTAGCAGCCGTGTGGATCCGGACTGAAGAGCCTAGAACGGGTAGACGACAGCGGCCGGTGTAACACGTACAACCACAGCAGTGAACGTAGTGGTAATATGACGTGTCATCGGTATTCCATCGATGAATGTGTCAGTATGCTGCTGGTTAAAATGTACTGGAGACCCGCACAACTTACAGTTATTTATTTCATGTGCGAATACTTTCATAGCGGTCGGCAGACAATTAAGGAAGAGCGGAAGTGTTGATGTGAACAAAGTTGACACTGGACGAACATCTACGTGCAGACCGTTAAATTTGAAGAAAACATTCTTGGTGTGGTTCTTCCTCTTACCAGCTTGACGCCCACTGGCAATTCGTTAGTTCAACAATCGTTCAAATGCCTCTGAGCACCATGGGACTTAACATCTGAGGTCATCAATCGCTAAACCTAACTAACCTAAGAACAGCACACACATCCATGCCCGAGGCAGGATTCGATCCTGTGACCGTAGCAGCCGTGTGGTTGCGGACTGAAGACCCTAGAACGGAAAGACGACAGCGGCCGGTGTGACACGCACATTCACAGCAGTGAACGTAGTGGTAATATGACGTGTCATCGGTATTCCGTCGATGAATATGTCAGTATGCTGCTGGTTAAAATGTACTGGAGATCCGCACAACTTACAGTTCTTTATTTCATGTGCGAATACTTTCATAGCGGTCGACAGACAACTAAGGAAGAGCGGAATTATTGATGTGAACAAAGTTGACACTGGACGACAACTCTACGAGCAGACCGTTAAATTAGAAGAGAACATTCTTGATGTGGTTGTTCCTTTTACCAACTCGACACCCAACGGCAATTCGTTGGTTCAAAAATGGTTCAAATGCCTCTGAGCACTATGGGACGTAACATCTGAGGTCATCAGTCCCTAAACCTAACTAACCTAAGAACAGCACACACATCCATGCCCGAGGCAGGATTCGAACCTGTGACCATAGCAACCGTGTGGTTCCGGACTGAAGAGCCTACAACGGCTACACGACAGCGGCCGTTGTGACATGTACATCCACAGCAGTGAACGTAGTGGTAATATGACGTGTCATCGGTATTCCTTCGATGAATATGTCAGTATGCTGCTGGTTAAAATGTACCGGAGACCCGCACAGCTTACAGTTCTTTATTTCATGTGCGAATACTATCATAGCGGTCGACAACAATTAAGGAAGAGCAGAATTGTTGATGTGAACAAAGTTGACACTGGACGAGAACTCTACGAGCAGACTGGTAAATTTGAAGAAAACATTCTTGATGTTGTTGTTCCTTTTACCAGCTCGACGCCCACTGGCAATTCGTTGGTTCGAAAATGATTCAAATGGCTCTGAGCACTATGGGATTTAAGATCTGAGGTCATCAGTCCCCTAGAACTTAGAACTGCTTAAACCTAACTAACCTATGAACAACACACACATCAATGCCCGAGGCAGGATTCGAACCTGTGACCGTGGCAGTCGTGTGGTTCGGGCTGAAGAGCCTAGAGCGGCTAGACGACAGCGGCCGGTGTGACATGTACATCCACAGCAGTAAACGTAGTGGTAATATGACGTCTCATCGGTATTTTTTCGATGAATATGTCAGTATGCTGCTGGTTAAAATGTACTGGAGACCCGCAGAATTTACAGTTCTTTATTTCATGTGCGAATACTCTCATAGCGGTCGACAGACAATTAAGGAAGAGCGGAAGTATTGATGTGAACAAAGTTGACACTGGACGACAACTCTACGAGCAGACCGTTAAATTTGAAGAAAACATTCTTGATGTGGTTGTTCCTTTTACCAGCTCGACGCCCACTGGCAATTCGTTGGTTCAAAAATGATTCAAATGGCTCTGAGCATTATGGAACTTAACATCTGAGGTCATCAGTCCCCTAGATCTTAGAACTACTTAAACCTAACTAACCTGAGATCAGCACACACATCCATGCCCGAGGCAGGCTTCGAACCTCTGACCGTAGCAGCCGTGTGGTTCCGGACTGAAGACCCTAGAACGGCTAGACGACAGCGGCCAGTGTGACACGTACATCCACAGCAGTGAACGTAGTGGTAATATGACGTGTCATCGATATTCCTTCGATGAATATGTCAGTATGCTGCTGGTTAAAATGTACTGGAGACCCACACAACTTACGGTTCTTTATTTCATGTGCGAATACTTTCATAGCAGTCGACACACAATTAGGGAAGAGCGGAATTGTTGATGTGAACAAAGTTGACACTGGACGACAACTCTACGAGCAGACCGTTAAATTAGAAGAGAACATTCTTGATGTGGTTGTTCCTTTTACCAACTCGACACCCAATGGCAATTCGTTGGTTCAAAAATGGTTCAAATGCCTCTGAGCACTATGGGACGTAACATCTGAGGTCATCAGTCCCTAAACCTAACTAACCTAAGAACAGCACACACATCCATGCCCGAGGCAGGATTCGAACCTATGACCATAGCAACCGTGTGGTTCCGGACTGAAGAGCCTACAACGGCTACACGACAGCGGCCGTTGTGACATGTACATCCACAGCAGTGAACGTAGTGGTAATATGACGTGTCATCGGTATTCCTTCGATGAATATGTCAGTATGCTGCTGGTTAAAATGTACTGGAGACCCGCACAATTTACAGTTCTCTATTTCATGGGCGAATACTTTCATAGCGGTCGACAACAATTAAGGAAGAGCAGAATTGTTGATGTGAACAAAGTTGACACTGGACGACAACTCTACGAGCAGACCGGTAAATTTGAAGAAAACATTCTTGATGTGGTTGTTCCTTTTACCAGCTCGACGCCCACTGGCAATTCGTTGGTTCAAAAATGATTGAAATGGCTCTGAGCACTGTGGGATTTAAGATCTGAGGTCATCAGTCCCCTAGAACTTAGAACTGCTTAAACCTAACTAACCTATGAACAACACACACATCAATGCCCGAGGCAGGATTCGAACCTGTGACCGTGGCAGCCGTGTGGTTCCGGACTGAAGAGCCTAGAACGGCTAGACGACAGCAGCCGGTGTGACACGTACATCCACAGCAGTGAACGTAGTGGTAATATGACGTGTGATCGGTATTCTTTCGATTAATATGTCAGTATGCTGCTGGTTAAAATGTACTGGAGACCCGCACAACATACAGTTCTCTATTTCATGTGCGAATACTTTCATATAGGTCGACAGACAACTATGGACGAGCGGAAGTGTTGTTGTGAACAAAGTTGACACTGGAAGAAAACTCTACGAGCAGACCGTTAAATTTGAAGAAAACATCTTGATGTGGTTGTCCCTTCTAACAGCTCGACGCCCACTGGCAATTCTTTGGTTCGAAAATGATTCAAATGGCCCTGAGCACTATGTGACTTAAGATCTGAGGTCATCAGTCCCCTAGAAATTAGAACTACTCAAACCTAACTAACCTAAGAAAAGCACACACATCCATGCCCGAGGCAGGATTCGAACCTGTGACCGTAGCAGCCGGGTGGTTCCGGACTGAAGAGCCTAGAATGGCGAGACGACAGCAGCCGGTGTGACACGTACATCCACAGCAGTGAACGTAGTGGTAATATGACGTGTGATCGGTATTCTTTCGATTAATATGTCAGTATGCTGCTGGTTAAAATGTACTAGAGACTTGCACAACTTACAGTTCATTATTTGATGAGCGAATACTTTCATATAGGTCGACAGACAACTATGGACGAGCGGAAGTGTTGATTTGAACGAAGTTGACACTGGACGACAACTCTACGAGCAGACCGTTAAATTTGAAGAAAACATTCTTGATGTGGTTGTTCCTTTTACCAGCTCGACACCCACTGGTAATTCGTTGGTTCAAAAATGGTTCAAATGCCTCTGAGCACTATGGGACGTAACATCTGAAGTCATCAGTCCCTAAACCTCACTAACCTAAGAACAGCACACACATCCATGCCCGAGGCAGGATTCGAACCTGTGACCGTAGCAGCCGTGTGGTTTTGGACTGGAGAGCCTAGAACGGCCAGACGACAGCGGCCGGTGTGACACGTACATCCACAGCAGTGAACGTAGTGGTAATATGATGTGTCATCGATATTCCTTCGATGAATATATCAGTATGCTGCTGGTTAAAATGTACTGGAGACCCGCACAACTTACTTTTCTTTATTTCATGTGTTAATACTCTCATAGAGGTCGACAGACAATTAAGGAAGAGCGGAAGTGTTGATGTGAACAAAGTTGACACTGGACGACAACTCTACGAGCAGACCGTTAAATTTGAAGATATCATTCTTGATGCAGTTGTTCCTTTTACCAGCTCGACGCCCACTGGCAATTCGTTGGTTCAAAATGATACAAACGTCTCTGAGCACCGTGTGACTTAACATCTGAGGTCATCAGTCCCCTAGAAATTAGTACTACTTAAACCTAACTAACCTAAGAACAGCACACACATCCATGCCCGAGGCAGGATTCGAACCTGTGATAGTAGCAGCTGTGTGGTTCCGGACTGAAACGCCTAGAATGGCTAGACGACCGCGGCCGGTGTGACACGTACATCCACAGGAGTGAACATAGTGGTAATATGACGTGTGATCGGTATTCTTTCGATGAATATGTCAGTATGCTACTGGTTAAAATGTACTGGAGACCCGCACAACTTGCAGTTCTTTATTTCATGTGTGAATACTTTCATATAGGTCGACAGACAATTAAGGAAGAGCGGAAGTGTTGATGTGAACAAAGTTGACACTGGACGACAACTCTACAAGCAGACCGTTAAATTTGAAGAAAACATTCTTGATGTGGTTGTTCCTTTTACCAGCTCGACGCCCACTGGCAATTCGTTGGTTCAAAAATGATTCAAATTGCTCTGAGCACCGTGTGACTTAACATCTGACGTCATAAGTCCCCTAGAAATTAGTATTACTTAAACCTAACCACCCTAAGAACAGCACACACATCCATGCCTGAGGCAGGATTTAAACCTGTGACCGTAGCAGCCATGTGGTTCCGGACTGAAGAGCCTAGAACGGCTAGACGACAGAGGCCGGTGTGACACGTACATCCACAGCAGTGAACGTAGTGGTAATATGCCGTGTCATCGGTATTCCTTCGATGAATATGTCAGTATGCTGCTGGTTAAAATGTACTGGAGACCCGCACAACTTAAAGTTATTTAGTTCATGTGCGAATACTCTCATAGTGGTCGACAGACAATTAAGGAAGAGCGGAATTGTTGATGTGAACAAAGTTGACACTGGACGACAACTCTACGAGCGGACCGTTAAATTTGAAGAAAACATTCATGATGTGGTTGTTCCTTTTACCAGCTCGACGCCCACTGGCAATTCGTTGGTTCAAAAATGATTCAAATGGCTCTGAGCACTGTGGGACTTAACATCAGAGGTCATCAGTGCCACCGAAACATAGAACTACTTAAACATAACTAACCTAAGAACAGCACACACATCCATGCCCTAGGTAGGAGTCGAACCTGCGATAGTAGTAGCTAAGTGGTTCCGGACCGAAACGCCTAGAAAGGCTAGACGACAGCGGCCGGTGTGACACGTACATCCACAGCAGTGAACGTTGTGGTAATATGACGTGTCATCGGTATTTTTTCGATGCATATGTCAGTATGCTGCTGGTTAAAATGTACTGGAGACCCACACAACTTACGGTTCTTTATTTCATGTGTGAATACTTTCATAGCAGTCGACAGACAATTAAGGAAGAGCGGAAGTGTTGATGTGAACAAAGTTGACACTGGACGACAACTCTACGAGCAGACCGTTAAATTTGAAGAAAACATTCTTGATGTAGTTGTTCCTTTTAAAAGCTCGGCTCCCACTGGCAATTAGTTGGTTCAAAAATGATTGAAAATGCTCAGAGCACTATGGGACTTAACATTTCAGGTCATCAGACCCCAAGAAATTTGATCTACTTAAACCTAACTAACCTAAGAACAGCACACACATCCGTGGCCGAGACAGGATTCGAACCTGTGACCGTAGCAGCCGTGTGGTTCCAGACTGAAGAGCCTAGAACGGCTGGACGACAGCGGCCAGTGTGACACGTACATCCACAGCAGTGAACGTAGTGGTAATATGACGTGTCATCGGTATTCCTTCGATGAATATGTCAGTATGCTGCTGGTTAAAATGTACTGGAGACACGCACAACTTACAGTTCTTTATTTCATGTGCGAATACTTTCATATAGGTCGACAGACAAGGAAGAGTGGAATTGTTGATGTGAACAAAGTTGACACTGGACGACAACTCTACGAGCAGACCGTTAAATTTGAAGAGAACATTCTTGATGTGGTTGTTCCTTCTATCAGCTCGACGCCCACTGGGAATTCGTTGGTTCAAAAATGGTTCAAATGCCTCTGAGCACTATGGGACTTAAGGTCTGAGGTCATCAGTCTCCTAGAACTTAGAACTACTTAAACCTAACTAACCTAAGAACAGCACACACATCCATGCCCTAGGCAGGATTCGAACCTGTGAAAGTAGCAGCTAAGTGGTTCCGGACTGAAACGCCTAGAATGGCTGGACGACAGTGGCCGGTGTGACACGTACATCCACAGCAGTGAACGTAGTGGTAATATGACGTGTCATCGGTATTCCTTCGATGAATATGTCAGTATGCTGCTGGTTAAAATGTACTGGAGACACGCACAACTTACAGTTCTTTATTTCACGTGCGAATACCTTCATAGCGGTCGACAGACAATTAAGGAAGAGCGGAAGTGTTGATGTGAACAAAGTTGACACTGGACGACAACTCTACGAGCAGACCGTTAAATTTGAAGAAAACATTCTTGATGTGGTTGTTCCTTTTAACAGCTCGGCGCCCACTGGCAATTCGTTGTTTCATAAATGATTGAAAAGGCTCAGAGCACTATGGGGCTTAACATCTGAGGTCATCAGTCCCCAAGAAATTTGAACTACTTAAACCTAACTAAGCTAAGAACAGCACACACATCCATGCCCAAGACAGGATTGGAACCTGTGACCGAAGCAGCCGTGTGATTCCAGACTGAAGAGTCTAGAACGGCTAGACGACAGAGGCCGGTGTGACACGTACATCCACAGCAGTGAACGTAGTGGTAATATGACGTGTGATCGGTATTCTTTCGATGAATATGTCAGTATGCTGCTGGTTAAAATGTACTGGAGACCCGCACAACTTACAGTTCTTTATTTCATGTGCGAATACTTTCATAGCGGTCGACAGACAATTAAGGAAGAGCGGAAGTGTTGATGTGAACAAAGTTGACACTGGACGACAACTCAACGAGCAGACCGTTAAATTTGAAGATAACGTTCTTGATGCGGTTGTTCCTTTTACCAGCTCGACGCCCACTGGCAATTCGTTGGTTCAAAAATGATTCAAATGTCTCTGAGCACTGTGTGACTTAACATCTGAGGTCATCAGTCCCCTAGAAATTAGTACTACCTAAACCTAACTAACCTAAGAACAGCACACACATCCAAGCTTGAGGCAGGATTCGAACCTGTGACCGTAGCAGCCGTGTGATTCCAGACTGAAGAGTCTAGAACGGCTAGACGACAGCGGCCGGTGTGACACGTACATCCACAGCAGTGAACATAGTGGTAATATGACGTGTCATCGGTATTCTTTCGATGAATATGTCAGTATGCTGCTGTTTAAAATGTACTGGAGACCCGCACAACTTACAGTTCTTTATTTCATGTGCGAATACTTTCATAGCGGTCGACAGACAATTAAGGAAGAGCGGAAGTGTTGATGTGAACAAAGTTGACACTGGACGACAACTCAACGAGCAGACCGTTAAATTTGAAGATAACGTTCTTGATGCGGTTGTTCCTTTTACCAGCTCGACGCCCACTGGCAATTCGTTGGTTCAAAAATGATTCAAATGTCTCTGAGCACTGTGTGACTTAACATCTGAGGTCATCAGTCCCCTAGAAATTAGTACTACCTAAACCTAACTAACCTAAGAACAGCACACACATCCAAGCTTGAGGCAGGATTCGAACCTGTGACCGTAGCAGCCGTGTGATTCCAGACTGAAGAGTCTAGAACGGCTAGACGACAGCGGCCGGTGTGACACGTACATCCACAGCAGTGAACATAGTGGTAATATGACGTGTCATCGGTATTCTTTCGATGAATATGTCAGTATGCTGCTGTTTAAAATGTACTGGAGACCCGCACAACTTACAGTTCTTTATTTCATGTGCGAATACTTTCATAGCGGTCGACAGACAATTAAGGAAGAGCGGAAGTGTTGATGTGAACAAAGTTGACACTGGACGACAACTCAACGAGCAGACCGTTAAATTTGAAGATAACGTTCTTGATGCGGTTGTTCCTTTTACCAGCTCGACGCCCACTGGCAATTCGTTGGTTCAAAAATGATTCAAATGTCTCTGAGCACTGTGTGACTTAACATCTGAGGTCATCAGTCCCCTAGAAATTAGTACTACCTAAACCTAACTAACCTAAGAACAGCACACACATCCAAGCTTGAGGCAGGATTCGAACCTGTGACCGTAGCAGCCGTGTGATTCCAGACTGAAGAGTCTAGAACGGCTAGACGACAGCGGCCGGTGTGACACGTACATCCACAGCAGTGAACATAGTGGTAATATGACGAGTCATCGGTATTCTTTCGATGAATATGTCAGTATGCTGCTGTTTAAAATGTACTGGAGACCCGCACAACTTACAGTTCTTTATTTCATGTGCGAATACTTTCATAGCGGTCGACAGACAATTAAGGAAGAGCGGAAGTGTTGATGTGAACAAAGTTGACACTGGACGACAACTCAACGAGCAGACCGTTAAATTTGAAGATAACGTTCTTGATGCGGTTGTTCCTTTTACCAGCTCGACGCCCACTGGCAATTCGTTGGTTCAAAAATGATTCAAATGTCTCTGAGCACTGTGTGACTTAACATCTGAGGTCATCAGTCCCCTAGAAATTAGTACTACCTAAACCTAACTAACCTAAGAACAGCACACACATCCAAGCTTGAGGCAGGATTCGAACCTGTGACCGTAGCAGCCGTGTGATTCCAGACTGAAGAGTCTAGAACGGCTAGACGACAGCGGCCGGTGTGACACGTACATCCACAGCAGTGAACATAGTGGTAATATGACGTGTCATCGGTATTCTTTCGATGAATATGTCAGTATGCTGCTGTTTAAAATGTACTGGAGACCCGCACAACTTACAGTTCTTTATTTCATGTGCGAATACTTTCATAGCGGTCGACAGACAATTAAGGAAGAGCGGAAGTGTTGATGTGAACAAAGTTGACACTGGACGACAACTCAACGAGCAGACCGTTAAATTTGAAGATAACGTTCTTGATGCGGTTGTTCCTTTTACCAGCTCGACGCCCACTGGCAATTCGTTGGTTCAAAAATGATTCAAATGTCTCTGAGCACTGTGTGACTTAACATCTGAGGTCATCAGTCCCCTAGAAATTAGTACTACCTAAACCTAACTAACCTAAGAACAGCACACACATCCAAGCTTGAGGCAGGATTCGAACCTGTGACCGTAGCAGCCGTGTGATTCCAGACTGAAGAGTCTAGAACGGCTAGACGACAGCGGCCGGTGTGACACGTACATCCACAGCAGTGAACATAGTGGTAATATGACGTGTCATCGGTATTCTTTCGATGAATATGTCAGTATGCTGCTGTTTAAAATGTACTGGAGACCCGCACAACTTACAGTTCTTTATTTCATGTGCGAATACTTTCATATAGGTCGACAGACAATTAAGGAAGAGCGGAAGTGTTGATGTGAACAAAGTTGACACTGGACGACAACTCAACGAGCAGACCGTTAAATTTGAAGAAAACATTCTTGATGTAATTGTTACTTTTACCAGCTCGACGCCCACTGGCAATTCGTTGGTTCAAAAATGATTCAAATGTCTCTGAGCACTATGGGACTTAACATCTGAGGTCATCAGTCCCCTAGAACTTAGAACTACTTAAACCTAACTAACCTAAGAACAGCACTCACATCCATGCCCGAGGCAGGATTCCAACCTCCGACCGTAGCAGCAGCGCGGTTCCGGACTGAAGCTCCCAGAACCGCCCGGCCACAGCGGCCGGGAAATTCGTTGGGAGTAAGCTGTTAAATTATAAATGAAAACTACACATGGTAAAATGTATTCGTTGGTCTCTAATTCCGTACCACTTACAAAAAGGGCAAGATCTGGTGACCGAGGAATATCCTTCTCGGATTCAGTATCCCCTGTGGTCCTTAATTCAACGCATCGAAATTCCAAATTTCAAAAGAAGAGTGTTGTGGGCGGACGAGACATGTCTCACCACAAAGGGCCATTCGGCTTTCGAGACAGCCACATTTTAAACGACGAAAATACGCATGGCGCATGTGTGAAGTCATATCAGCATACTTTTGGCGTGGGCATTTGGGCAGGTATCAAAGGCGACTGTTTATTGGGGTTCGTCCTACTTTTTCCCAGTTTGAACGGACGTGTGTATTTAACGTTCCGTTTAAGCGTCCATTCGCTGTATTTAGAAGACATTCCTCTGATGGTCCGTCCGGTAATCTGATACAACATAACGGCGCACCGTCGCACCTCGCTGTCGCGTACGGGAGAAAACGATGCGTTGTATCTGCAGAGGTGGAGTCGTCGAAGTGGTCCGATCCCCTGGAAAACCTGTGTACTCCATGACCCAGCGTTGCAATGTGTGCTTCTGGTTGGAGGACTCTCTTAACAGCTGTTATTTTTACTTTTCGCTCTTGGTTATTTTATTGTTCTATGAACTACTTGAGAAAATCTCCTATTTATTGCTTCATCTTTGTCATTATTTCTCCCTCTTTTCATTATATCTCTGGCTATTGACTAAAAAGGAGAGGTCCCCAGGCATGGGATCGATGTTTGGAAACCATTGGAACTTTGCGCGATACGCTTGTGCCTTAAACATAATAATACTGCCTAGATCGATGGCGCAGCGTAGTGGTAAAGCGCTCTTGATGACGTCTACAATGTTGTGGATTAATATCTCGTTGGGTGCTCTGGAATGTCTTATTTTTTAATTTTTAACGAAATTACTTTACACATCATGTTTATTCAATTACGTTGCTTAAATGTAATTTTTTATTTCTATTCTTTTGTCATGTCATGGTAATCACCATATGAACCGTCTCATCAGCTCTTATTATTACTTCCTATAGTTATGTTTTCAATTTCGATCGTTGTTCACGTGATTTTCATTATTTTTATGTATTAATGTAGATTTCATTTCGTTCGTTTTAACATCTTATGTTTTCGTCCATGTCACTGCATTACTTATTAGCAGAAAAGGATGTACGGCATCCTACACAATACGGTGGTTCACATTATCCTAAACAAAATCACATTCACATTCACGATTGCGCATATTACTCAGAGTAATTACATAATTTAATGAAAGAAGATATTTTACATGGAATACTTAGTCGATATTTACATATAAACACATAATAGTCGTAACTATTCTGTTCAATATATTCATTCAGATCATAACAAACACTTGACTGACAATGCAATTGACACTAACCATGGCATATAGTACATGAAAATAGTTATTTGCCACTACGTTATTGCAAGTTTTCGTTTCCAGTGTAGTAGTAGGTGCTCATTAATAGTTTTAATACTGATTCCTTAAACAAAAACCAGTATATTATGTCTTTTTCTCATTAGGGTTGAATTCCGGTTTTAATTATAATCCATTCTTTCGTTTACACCTACATCTGTGTTATTGTTTCCGTAGTACAACAATAACTTATGTTTTAAATGTTTATTTGACCATTGCCATCCACAACAACCACATATAAAATACATTTTTGACGTTCTTGCACAGTCAGTTCAAACAGATTAGCTCGTATTTTGGTTTTTAACAGATACATCGTGAATTTCAAATGTTTCAGAATAATAAAAATAATTTAAATGACTTGCACAAAGAGTCCCATAGGTAATACAATGTTGTTGTCGTTGTTGTTCTTGTTGTGGTCTTCAGTCCTGAGACTGGTTTGATGCAGCTCTCCATGCTACCCTATCTTGTGCAAGCTTATTCATCTCCCAGTACTTACTGCAACCTACATCCTTCTGAATCTGCTTAGTGTATTCATCTCTTGGTCTCCCTCTACGATTTTTACCCTCCACGCTGCCCTCCAATGCTAAATTTGTGATCCCTTGATGCCTCAGAACATGTCCTACCAACCGGTCCCTTCTTCTTCTCAAGCTGTGCCACAAACTCCTCTTCTCCCCAATTCTATTCAATACCTCCTCATTGGTTATGTGATCTACCCATCTAATCTTCAGCATTCTTCTGTAGCACCACATTTCGAAAGCTTCTATTCTCTTCTTGTCCAAACTATTTATCGTCCAAGTTTCACTTCCATACATGGCTACACTCCATACAAATACTTTCAGAAACGACTTCCTGACACTTAAATCAATACTCGATATGAACAAATTTCTCTCTTCAGAAACGCTTTCCTTTCCATTGCCAGTCTACATTTTATATCCTCTCTACTTCGGCCATCATCAGTTACTTTGCTCCCCAAATAGCAAAACTCCTTTACTACTTTAAGTGTCTCATTTCCTAATCTAATTCCCTCAGCATTACCCGACTTAATTAGACTACATTCCATTATCCTCGTTTTGCTTTAGTTGATGTTCATCTTATATCCTCCTTTCACGACACTGTTTATTCCGTTCAGTTGCTCTTTCAACACCTTTGCTGTCCATAACAGAATTGCAATATAATCGGCGAACCTCCATGGATTTTAATACCTACTCCGAACTTTTCTTTTGTTTCCTTTATTGCTTGCTCAGTATACAGATTGGATAACATCGGGGAGAGGCTACAACCCTGTCTCACTCCCTTCCCAACCACTGCTTCCCTTTCATGTCCCTCGACTCTTATAACTGCCATCTGGTTTCTGTACAAATTGTAAAGAGCCTTTCTCTCACTATATTTTACCCCTGCCACCTTTAGAATTTGAAAGAGAGTATTCCAGTCAGCATTGTCAAAAGCTTTCTCTAAGTCTACAAATGCTAGAAACGTAGGTTTGCCTTTCCTTAATCTTTCTTCTAAGGTAAGTCGTAGGGTCAGTATTGCCTCACGTGTTCCAACATTTCTACGGAATCCAAACTGATATTCCCCGAAGTCGGCTTCTGCCAGTTTTTCCATTCGTCTGTAAAGAATTCGTGTTAGTATTTTGCAGCTGTGACTTATTAAACTGGTAGTTCGGTAATTTTCACATCTGTCAACACCTGCTTTCTTTGAGATTGGAATTATTGTATTCTTCTTGAAGTCTGAGGGTATTTCGCCTGTCTCATACATCTTGTTCACCAGATGGTAGAGTTTTGTCAGGACTGGCTCTCCCAAGGCCGTCAGTAGTTCCAATGGAATGTTGTCTACTCCCGGGGCCTTGTTTCGACTTAGGTCTTTCAGTGCTCTGTCAAACTCTTCACGCAGTATCGTATCTCCCATTTCATCTTCCTCTACGTGCTCTTCCATTTCCACAATATTGTCCTCAAGTACATCGCCCTTGTATAGACCCTCTATATACTCCTTCCACCTTTCTGTTTTCCCTTCTTTGTTTAGAACTGGGTTTCCATCTGAGCCATTGATATTCATACAAGTGGTTCTCATTTCTCCCAAGGTATCTTTAACTTTCCTTTAGGCAGTATCTATCTTACCCCTAGTGAGGTAAGCCACTATATCCTTACATTTGTCCTCTAGCCATCCATGCTTAGCCATTTTGCACTTTCTGTCGATCTCATTTTTAGTTTTCCTGTCGGCAGTATCTATCTTACCCCTAGTGAGGTAAGCCTCTACATCATTACATTTGTCCTCTAGCCATACCTGCTTAGCCATTTTGCACTTCCTGTCGATCTCATATTTGAGACTTTTGTATTCCTTTTTGCCTGCTTCACTTACTGCATTTTTACATTTTCTCCTTTCATCAATTAAATTTAATATTTCCTCTGTTACCCAAGGATTGTTACTAGCCCTCATCTTTTTACCTACTTGATCCTCTGCTGCCTTCACTACTTCATCCCGCAAAGCTACCCATTCTTCTTCTACTGTATTTCTTTCCCCATTCCTTTCGATTGTTCCCTTATGCTCTCCCTGAAACTCTGTACAACCTCTGGTTTAGTCAGTTTATCCAGGTCCCCTCTCCTTAAATTCCCACCTTTTTGCAGTGTCTTCAGTTTTAATCTACAGTTCATAACCAATAGATTGTGGTCAGAGTCTACATCTGCCCCTGGAATTGTCTTTCAATTTAAAATCTGGTTCCTAAATATCTGTCTTACCATTATATAATCTATCTGATACCTTCTAGTATCTCCAGGATTCTTCCACGTATACAATGATAGGAAGAAAAAATGAAGACAAACGAAACGTTAATACCACGATTAACATGACATTACAAAGAACTAGAAATAAAAAAGTTACATTTAAAGCAATTAATTACGTAGAAATAATGATCAAAGTCATTTCGATAACGAATTACGACTAAAAGTTTGTGTTCGCATGACGAGATACCGACCCACAACCTTCTACGAGTCACAAGCGTCCCGTAACTACTACACTACACCACCACTCTGTCCAGTACTATCATTTTGAAGGCACTGGTGTATGACGCGGAATTCCGAAATTTTTGTATCGATTACTCATAAACAAGGGCCCACCAGAATGGCTGGTGGTTCGATCCTCGTTACCGTCAAATGATTCCCCCCCTCCCCCCACCCTTTTTTTGTTTGTTCTGTTTCAGTTTACCACTTTTGGCTGCATCGTCTCTGTCAGGCTGCTTGAATTTGCGGAAGCGACGACCTGATTCGCTAACTTCAATGCTACGTAACCCGTAAACGGTGCAACGCCTCGAATTGTTTTCTTAACTCTTATTTCTCAGCACAAGGAACCCTGCAACACCTTTGGAGCCTGAGCCCAGTGGTGAGGGATATTGACAGCTTGTTGACCGCCGCTCCCTTAATCCAAAGGTTGTGTTAGAATCGGTGCAGGTACCGAAGCTACATAATTCTTTTACGTGGGTTTTCGAAGCTCAAAATTTACAATATTAGAACTTAATCAAGCATACCAACAATTCCAGCTGGCTGAGTAATCTAAGCATCTCATAGCGCACTGCAACTGACCGGAATCTATTTGAGTGTAACTGTGTCCCGATTGGGTGAGCTAGGGGGGGGGGAATGACACCATGAATACTTCAGGGCTCTCCATAACTCCTTGAGAACACGAGGGGGTGGAGATCTCTTCTGAACAGCACGTTCAAAGGCATCCCAGATATGCTCAATAAAGTTCATGTCTGCGGAGTTTAGAGGCCAGTGGAAGTGTTTAAACTCAGAAGAGTGTTCCTGGAGCCACTCTGCAGCAATTCTGGACGTGTGGGGTGTCACATTAGCCTACTGGAATTGCACAAGTACATCGGAATGCACATTAGACATGAAAGGATGCAGGTGATCAGAGAGGATGCTTACGTACGTGTATCTGTCAGAGTCGTATCTAGACGTATCAGGGGTCCCATATTACTCCAACTGCACATGCCCCGCCGGCCGGAGTGGCCGTGCGGTTCTAGGCGCTGCAGTCTGGAACCGAGCGACCGCTACGGTCGCAGGTTCGAATCCTGCCTCGGGGATGGATGTGTGGGATGTCTTTAGGTTAGTTAGGTTTAATTAGATCTAAGTTCTAGGCGACTGATGACTTCAGAAGTTAAGTCGCATAGTGTTCAGTGCCATTTGAACCATTTTGCACACGCCCCGCACCATTACAGAGCCTCCACCGACTTGAACAGTCTCCTGCTGATATGCAGGATCCATGGATTCATGAGGTTGTCTCCATACCCGTACACGTCCATCCGCTCGGTACGATTTGAAACTAGACTCCTCCGACCAGACGTTATGCTTCCAGTCATCAACAGTCCAATGTCATTGTTGACGGGCCCAGACGGGGTGTAAAGCCATGTGTCGTACAATCATCAAGGGTACAAGCATGAGCCTTCGGTTTCGAAAGCCCATATCGATGATGTTTCGTTTAATGGTTCGCACGCAAACACTTGTTGACGGCCCAGCATTCAAATCTGCAGCAATTTGCGGAAGGGGTGCACTTCTGTCACGTTGAACGATTCTCTTCAGTCGTCGTTGGTTGCGTTCTTGTAGGATCTTTTTCCGGTCGCAGCGATGTAGGAGATTTGATGTTGTTCCAGATTCCTGATATTTACGGTACACTCGTGAAATAGTCGTACGGAAAAATCCCCAGTTCTTCACTATCTCTGAGATGCTGTGTCCCATCGTTCGTGCGCCGACTATAACACTACGTTTAAACTCATTCAAATCTTGATAACCTGCCATTGCAGCAGCAGTAACTGATCTAATAACTGCACCAGACCCTTGGTGTCTCATACAGGCGTTGCCAACCGCAGCGCCGTATTCTGCCTGTTTACATATCTCTTGTATTTGAATATGCATGCCTATACCAGTTTCTTTCGCTCTTCAGTGTATATTCTATAGTATTAAACAATGGAGGAAGAATGCAATATGCCGGTGATCCGAGAGTGCTGTAGCAACGTTCTTTTTTGGTAGTTGCTTAACTACTCCCTGTTTTCAAGCCTTAGGCAAAACTATTGTGATTAAAGAGTGGTTGGAGATGTCTGTTATAGTGGGCGGTAGTGGGTCAGTAATAAGCTTTAACAGTTGGACTGTGATGCTATCGTATCCAGTAGATGCTGATCAGATACGCTTGATGGCGGACTTGATGGTATTCCAACCAAGATGCTACAGATATTGTTTACCACCCTGATGTGAACAATGAGTCTCTGTTTCCTTTCTGGTTCAACTCTGGCTACAGGTAAAGTGAAGTACCGGTTTAGTTCTTCGACTGGCACTATAAAATAAATAAAATATTAATTATTGTATATGTATGATAGTGATTGGTTGTAATTAATATTTGCTTATCTGGAACGTGGACGTTTAATTATTTCGTATCGGACGCTTGACAATGGCTTTTTCGTAAATGCAATGTTATTCGTAGTTGACCGTGAAATGTGATTCAAATAATCGGACTTCGTATTTAAATCGTTTCCAAAGACTGCTGCGGTAGGTGCGGACTCAAAATCTAAATCTCAATATTAGAATAATTTGCCAGCCATGCCAATACGTCGTACAGAGGTGACTGTCTACTAAACATAAAAAAGTTTACACAGTTAGTTAAATCAGATATATTCAACGAATAAGCCTACAGTTAAATAATTCTACTTACTTTCATAAATATAAATTCTTTACAAAATCGAGTGCCTAGTAAGATTGCAACTCGCAGTGTTCTTATATAATTTCAAATATGGCGGTGTGCCAGTTAATAAAATATACGTGCTTCCCCGCACCAATTGTTCTGCAAGACCTCCCCCTTCTTAATCAAACATAAGTGTCCTATTTGTATTTTGTTTCATCAGCCACATAGCGCTGCAGTTCTGTGCCATAGGCTTTATTTATTTGTCAGAGATTAATTATTTAATTAAGATTTCGCGTTTCCGAGGAAACTCACGCACGGCATGCAAATGTGCCTTTATAGCACAATGAGGGGAATCAGCTGCAGATTTTACTTTGTTTCTACCAAGACACGCAGGCTTTTCCGTAGGGCACTTCCTTTAATCAACACTATCGATGTTATTAAATAATGATGTGCTCTGTAGCTGCTGGCGTTGCTGGTGTCTGTTGGTCACAAGATATGCTGACAACAATGCTATGTCGGATGAAGCGTCATGAGTCGTTGCCTAGCGTCACTTCTGTATTCTCTCGAGTACTTGAAGTATCGATATGAATACGTTATTTGTGTGACTGAGTAGAAGAAGTTTCAGGTTTGATTCGCGCGTTGTAGTGTTGGATTTTGTGTTTGAACTACAACTATCGAAATATTCTTAAGTTCTTTTGGAGCTTTAAAACAATTGAACGAAGTGAAACCACAGCTTCAGAGGTGAGATACATCGCTCAGAAAAAGGTAAGAGCCATTGACTTGACTGTTATCTGTTTATCTACAATATAACATTAGCTAGAGTTAGAATAGCGTATAAGCTTCTATTTGCTGTGTATTTAGTGTAGAAGTATTTGCAAACTGATGTGTGCGGTGAAGTGTGATGTGATTTCAGAAAATGGAGTTAGTAACAGTATACCGCATGAAAGAGCGCATTGTTTCATTTTCATACAGTTCCAATGTTTAGGTGCTTCACTTGTAGAGGCACACCTGTTTACTTACACGGAACTCCTTGAGTACGAGGTCGCAAGTTCACTTTTTAGTAAGGCTCTCATTTGATAGTTTTGTGTTATCAGTTACGACATGAAATATATTAGCTGCTAATGACTCACAATATGCATCAAGAGGGCGACAGAAACTGAGTATTCAGAGATATGGAATACATGGATTACGCTTCACAAAATGGACATCGTAGATGTTCAAGAAATGTTCAAAACAAACCAGTAGCTTGCACCATGAACGCCGAATGGAAAATGGCGAGCCACAATGATCACAAAGGTTCGCACCACCAAGATCGAAGCCGAACTCCTTAGGAGTTGCAAATCGCGCAGGACATCCAGATAGGTGTCCACTGTCAAGGAACGCATATAGAATCATATTGGTGTATCGAAGTGATGAGAACTGATGGAATGTGATGGCATGCAACTGAATGCGAAACAGTCTGTCATAGTGCTTATCACGAAACTAGCTAACCTTTAAGGCGTAGCTGCAGATAGTGCGATAATATGATTTATAGGCATGGAAAGAACAAACATCCAGAGGCTGAATTTGTCCAGTCGTTCCAGGTGGTATGAATTCCACTGACACACACTTTCGAGGAGGGACAATTTGTCTACGGGAGTGTGATTTTTATACACAGACCGAAAATCAAGAAGAAGCAAGTTAGTTAGACCAGCTATTAGCCAAAGCCAGCGCTCATACCATAGTTGTACGCCAGTTTTCCCATTCGTGCTTGCTGTGAAGTAAATATTTCCTAGTGCCCTTGTAAGTTTACGCACACAAGAAGGAATCGTAAGGACAAGAGCACCTCCAACTTCTCGCAGAACAATTTACCATCAAGATTAACAGTCGACATAATTGTATACGAATGTGTGAAGGAACTAATATTAGTTGATTGATACAACTCTCTTCGTACCTCTGATTTCAAGGTTTCCTTTCATATGCATTTCCTCTCGAAATTCGTATTGTTCGGAATCGAAAACAAATTCCTTACCGAACAATGGGACAAGTTCGTTTATCTCACGCACAAATCTTCGGACCGAGTCCGCAGTTTGCCGTGCATCGTTGAGCTTTGTTTGAAATTTCGTTATCTTACGTCTTCCAATTCTGTAGCACAGTTTGAAGAACTGCAACTATCCACTGCTTCCCTTGAAATCACCGTAATCTATGTCGCGTGCAATCTGATGGACATAACTTGGTAAGTCATTATCATGCTTACACTGAAAACTGTATGGAACAGCCTTGAAACGCGCAACACGGTTTTGTAACATGTGTACCTTGCCCTCCCTTGAATATCCACAGACTTCAGAGTTATTTGAAATTTGTACATAATTTTTTTTACTGTGCTGTGGATGATCTTCTATGTATGTAATTATGTCCTTTACTACGTTCCACTGGATACAGGATTTGTGGCTCACTGTCCGACAGGGAAGATGAACTACATGGCTCGAAATCTGTTTGAGTATCACTTTCACTGTTAAGTTCATATCGTCATCATTGTATTCCTATTGTACATTGCCAGTACAGTCGATCGTGTACGACACCACTCATATCACTGACTCATCTTGCAGAAACGCTAATATTTCATCTACCACTTCTTTCTCACTGTGCGGAATTGCTTGCGTTCCTTTTGACGAAATGTAATCTTCAGCAATTGTTGTTATCTATTTAATGCTTTGTTTATCGTTGCCATTGCTGAGCTTTGTACCAACACCACTAGCACTGTAGCACTGCTGTGAGTTATTCGTTGACTAAGCAGTTCAGCTACCCCCATTGCCTCGTGGCGCGCTCACCATTGAATATGTCCATTCCCACACCCTGTTGCGAGTAGCAGCCAATATTGTGATTGCATGAGGCGTCGAATGGCGTAAACATCATTGAGCTTTTGCGACCTCGCACTCAAGGGGTTCCTTGTTAGATTTTGATGTCACTAACTTTTCTCGCTTGCCCATTAGACACCTATCACAAATACGGTCATGTTCATAGCAGGATCGTGCTGCTGTAATTTTCTGCCATCTTCGACGAACAAGACAGTTGGAAACTGATGCCAACTGCTTAGGAAATGGAATTTAACATTTTGAGGCATATTTAGCTGTTAAATTAGTCGGGTATTAATTAGGTATTCGGGTGCTTTCGTCGTTTACTTACCAGTCGGTATCTTTCAGTCGGAAAATATGGTTATTACGTTGCACAAATACTTAATTTATGTAAAATTTTATTCCAGTGGTCATTTAATCATTATTACATGTATTGTTAAGCGGTGACGTGCTTTGTAGTTACTTGCGTTGCTGGTTAATGTTGGTTACAGGGCATGCTGACAACAATGCTAAGTCGGATGAAACGTTGTGAGTTTCAATTACTTTTGTACTTGAAGTATCGATACAAAGATTTTATTTGCGTAAAGGAGTACAAGAAGCTTCAGTTTTGATTCGAGCATTGCAGTGTTGGATTCTGTGTCTCGACTACAACTAACGATACATTCTATAGTTCCTGGGGGGCTTTAAAACCATTGAACAAAGCGAAACTCACAGATTCAGAAGCCAGTTAAATCGTCTCTGCAAGTGGTAAGAGCAACTGACTTAATTGTCACGTATATATTTACCATATTATATCAGCGGAGGCTGGAACAGTGTATAAGCTTTGATTTGTTGTGTTTACAAGAGTAGAAGTACTGGCAAATTAATGCTTGCAGTGCAGTGTGATGTGACTTCAGAAAATGTAGTTAGTAACAGTATGCCATGTGAAAGAGCACATTGTTTCATTTTCCACGTAGTGTCAAAGGTTAGCTACTTAACTTGTAGATGCACACCTGTTTACTTAGTTTTTGAGGATATTCATATGCTTTCATCGTGTATGACCAATTTCACTGCTTAGTGTCACAATGGCAACGGTGTCACTGCTTTTCTCGTTTGTCGATTAGATGCGCAAAGGGTCTATGATCATTGTAGTCTCGTGCTGCTGTAATTTTCTGACGAAGGAAAGAGTTTGGAAACTGGTACCAACTGCCTGGAGTCATGCTGAGTCCAACTGACACTGCACCGAAAGTGTTTTCTCGTCCTGTTGCTTGAGGAAACTGAATTCACATGTTACTGCATCCTTGGCTATTAACTCAATTGGGTGTTTTTTTTAGGTATTCCGCTGCTTTCATCATTTACATACGACTGGGTATCTTTAAGTAGCAAAATATGGTTATTCCGTCGTACTATTACGTAATTTCTGGAAAATTTGAATCCAGTGCTCATTTAATCATCACTGTCGGTGGTTTTAATCAGTGATGTGACACGTAGTTACTGGCGTTGCTGGTTAATGTTGTCACAGGGCATATAGACAACAAGGATATGTGAGACGAAGTGTCATGAGTCGTTACCTGTCAATTAGTTGTGTACGCTCTAGAGTACTTAAAGTGTCGATACGAATATGTTCTTTGTGAGATTGAGTAGAGCCAGCTTCAGTTTTGATTCAAGCATTGTAGTGTTGGATTTTATGTCTCAACTACAACCAACCAAACATTATAAAGTTCCTGGGGAGCTTTAAGCCGACTGAATGAAGCGAGACTCATAGCTTCAAAGGCGGTAAATCGTCCCAGCAAGTTAAGAGCCATTGACTTAACTGTCGTTTATTTACTGTATAACATCCATTGAAGTTAGAAGAACGTATAACCTATCATTTGCTGTGTATGTGGTGTAGAAGTACTGGCAAACTGATGCGTGCAGTGAATTGTGGTGTGATTTCAGAAAATGTAGTTAATAAAAGCGAAAGTATAAACCTGTCTTTGCAAGTGTTAAGTTGCTATCTAAGACACGTGTAAAACTTGTTTTAATATCGAAATATGTGGGCCTAAATTCGGAGCAGGGCAGCAGAACTATATAAAAATTTAATTTTGAACGGAAATATGTGGGACTCTCACCACACGACGAGAAATCTAGACTAACCGGTACATCAATTAACTCATCTGCATGAAACGGTCCATTTTCAATGAATTTACATATGCCACCTGACTGCAAAACAAAATGACTCAGATTACAATGTTGGCCCTGAATATTGCTAATCTTTATCTTTAGTCTTGCAAACAATCACTGTACCAGAGCTGTTATTGTAATTACACACCAATTGAACATAAAAATTAATGCGTCTGACTTTCTGATAAAACTGCTTGAAAATTCACAAAATAGCACTTTACTGAAATCTCCCACTGGTATTAACCCTCTCAACTGATATGATATTATTTTCACAGGTACACTATGACAATCACTTGCTTTATAGTGGACATGAACTTTGATGGTAATTAAATTTATTGGCCTACCTGTGTTCACGGAACGCTCGTCTGCTCTGCAGCTCGTTGCTATTAGGAATAATGATGTGACTGTCGAAAATCAAGTTTCATTTGACGCGCTTACGAGGTGCAACGCAAGAGGATATCTTATCAATTTTTATAAATGCTTCCCAGTACACAACTCGTGATGTGCAATGTACGTGTGCAAACAGAGTCATGAAAGTAAAAATGATAATGGAGAACTAGTCTTAACGACCGGTAAATGAGAACGAAGACTCCAAGTTTAACTATGGTTGATTAGGCCATGACAGCAGTACACCTAGACAAGTTAGCAAAATGTTTCTTTATAACTCTGCTGTGTACAATTCTCTTCCTTGACAGTTGTTTCAACTATACGACAAGGCCATGTGCTTCATTATAAAATTTCTACAGCAAACTTCAACCATACACAATTTTGTAACAGTAAGCAACTACATAGTTACAAATATATAAAAAATTGGGTTATATTGAAAGTTGTCTTTTATCATTCTTCCATTAATATAATCGTATTTGCTCAGTATCTTTCCTCAAAACATATTATTACAAAATTCTTTTCAAATAATACTGCCTCCACTACACAGCAGGCCAGCTTCCATGCTTTTTGAACCAAGCACACTGCCAAACTGGCCTTCATACTCTGTTGCTGCTATACCTGATTTACTCTCACTAACATCTCTGCTAGAGTCGGCACAGGTGAATACGTAATAGTGAGTAAAGCACATTTAGTGCCAGTAACTATATTTACACTTCCAGGTAAAATACATTGAACACAACAACCAAGGAACACTTAATTACATACGTAAAACTCAGAGCGTACAATAGCACCAGAGAGGTCTATTACATTCCACATGATACACTTTGCCGCCGTTTCACACGAAATATATTGTTCACACAATTCCAACACCCCCCCCCCCCCCCCCCTTGGAACATATATTTTGTGGCTTGCCTTCACAAAATAAACCAAATAGTCCCACAATCTTTTCAAACTGCTCTTTGTCCAACGGTTTTGTCAGACGGTCAGCCAACCTGTCTTTTGTGCGCAGGTATTCCACGGCGATGATCTGTCGCTCTATGTGGTCCCGAATAAGATGGTGCCTTATATCAATATGTTTTGTTCTAGCACTCGTGACATCATTTTTAGCCAAGTTAATGGCTCCTTTATTGTCACAGAAGATCGTTATGAGTTTCACTATTACATTCGGTTCTATTTTACATATTAATGTTCGTAGCCACAATGCTTCCCGTGCGGTGCAAGACAGCGCCATATCCACGGCCGCTACGGTACTCAATGCAACAGTTTTTTTTACTTTTGACAGAACCATGAAATGAGGCCTCCCATTAGTTTAAGGCAGCTGCCGGTAGTGGAGTGCCTATGTCCCAACTGACTCCCCCAGTCTGCATCGCTGTAGCCTTCTAGTTTTGCATTACCTTCTCTATGGTATCTTAATTCGTTGTTTGAAGTTCCTCTTAGGTATCGGAATATCCTTTTTACAGCTTTCCAGTGCTTTTCCATTGGGTCTCTGCAATATACGGCCACTGCATTAATAGCAAAAGCAATGTCGGGTCGTGACGTTTGAGATAAATTACTGCCTCTAAATAAGGAACATTCTTATCACATTCCACATCTGTCTCACTTATATTCAACTTCACTCCTACGTCCATTGGAGTAGTTATAGGTTTACAATCACTCATGTCAAAATTCTTTAAGGTTTTTTCTCTATATGATGATTGATTTATTCTCAATTCTTGTATCTCTTCATCCTTAGTAATCTGCATACCTAAATAAAGTTTAACTTCTCCCAAATCATGCACCTTAAACTTGGTTTGCAGTTGTTTCTTAAAAATTCTCATTTGACTTTCGTTTTCAGCCAGGATAAAGCAGTCGTCCAACCATATTGCCATTATTATCATCCCTTCTCTTTTACTTTTATAGTATACACGGTGGTCCATTGATCGTGACCGGGCCAAATATCTCACGAAATAAGCATCAAACTAAAAAACTACAAAGACGAAACTTGTCTACCTTGAAGGGGGAAACCAGATGACGTTATGGTTGGTCCGTTAGATGGCGCTGCCACAGGTCAAACGGATATCAACCGCGTTTCTTCTTAAAAAGGAACCTCCATTTTTTATTACATTGCGTGTAGTACGTAAAGAAATATGAATGTTTTAGTTGGATCATTTTTTCGCTTTGTGATAAATGGCGCTGTAATAGTCACAAACATATGGCTCACAATTTTAGACGAACAGTTGGTAACAGGTAGGTTTTTAAAATTAAAAGACAGAACGTAGGTACGTTTGAACTTTTTATTTCGGTTTTTCCAATGTGATACATGTACCTTTGTGAACTTATCATTTCTCAGAACGCATGCTGTTACAGCGTGATTACTTGTAAATACCACATTAATGCAATAAATGCTCAAAATGATGTTCGTCAACTTCAATGCATTTGGCAATACGTGTAACGACATTCCTCTCAACAGCGAGTAGCTCGCCTTCCGTAATGTTCACATATGCATTGACAATGCGCTGACGCATGTTGTCAGGCGTTGTCGGTGGATCACGATAGCAAATATCCTTCAACTTTCCCCACAGAAAGAAATCTGGGGACGTCAGATCCGGTGAATGTGGGGGCCATGGTATGGTGCTTCGACGACCAATCCACCTGTCATGAAATATACTATTCAATACCGCTTCAACCGCACGCGAGTTATGTGCCGGACATCCATCATGTTGGAAGTACATCGCCGTTCTGTCATGCAGTGTAACATCTTGTAGTAACATCTGTAGAACATTACTTAGGAAATCAGCATACATTGCACCATTTAGACTGCCATCGATAAAATGAGGGCCAATTATCCTCCCTCCCATAATGCCGCACCATGTATTAACCCGCCAGGGTCACTGAAGTTCCACTTGTCGCAGCCATCTTGGATTTACCGTTGCCCAATAGTGCATATTATGCCAGTTTGCGTTACCGCTGTTGGTGAATGACGCTTCGTCGCTAAATAGAACGCGTGCAAAAAATCTGTCATCGTCCCGTAACTTCTCTTGTGCCCGGTCGCAGAATTGTACACGACGTTCATAGTCGTCGCCATGCAATTCCTGGTGCATAGCAATATGGTACGGATGCAATGGATGTTGATGTAGCATTCTCAACACCGACGTTTTAGAGATTCACGATTCTCGCGCAATTTGTCTGTTACTGATGTGCGGATTAGCCGCGACAGCGGCTAAAACACCTACTTAGGCATCATCATTTGTTGCAGGTCGTGGTTGACGTTTCACATGTGGCTGAACACGTCCTGTTTCCTTAAATAACGTAACTATCCGGCGAACGGTCCGGACACTTGCATGATGTCGTCCAGGATACCGAGCAACATACATAGCACACACCTGTTGGGCATTTTGATCACAATTACCATACATCAACACGATATCGACCTTTTCCGCAATTGGTAAACGGTCTATTTTAACACGGGTAATGTATCACGAAGCAAATACCGTCCGCACTGGCGGAATGTTACGTGATACCACGTACTTGTACGTTTGTGACTATTACAGCGCCATCTATCACAAAGCGAACAAAGTGGTCCAACTAAAACATTCATATTTCTTTCCGTAATACACGAATATGTAATAAAAATGGGGGTTCCTATTTAAAAAAAACGCAGTTGATATCCGTTTGATCTATGGCAGCGCCGTCTAGCGGGCCAACCATAGCGACATCTTGTTTCCCCCTTCAAGCTAGACGAGTTTCCTTCTTTGTAGTTTTTTCGTTTGGTGCTTGTTTCGTGAGATATTTGGCCCGGTCACTATCAATGGACCACCCTGTATACTGGGATCTACCTTAGACTGCTGCACATTCATATTTATTAGAGTTTTATGTAGACATCGATTCCAGAAATGTCCAACGCCTTACACTGTTCTCTTCATTTTGTTCGTCCTCAAACTCATTTTTATGATAAATAGTCTCCATTTGACTTTGACTGTCCTCTTTCTGTTCTTCACTTTCTCTTTCGTCACATAAGGTTTTATTCTTAGAACTAGGTTCAGTTAACTTTGTAGTCTTGTCCTCTTCAGAGTCATTTCTATTTTCAAAGAATACTACATCTCTGCTTGTGACAATCCTTTTATTCAATGGATCCATTAATCGGTAGCCCTCTGAATTCTCACAATAGCCTACAAAAATATACTTTTCAGGTTTTGGGTCCCATTTTCCCCTTAGCTGTTTTGGAATCTGCGCCATTGCATCACACCCAAAAACCCTTATATTGCTTAGGCCAGGTTTCCTTCCTATCAACATCTCACAGGGGGTTTTATTCCTTAATGCTTTTGTATGTGACCTATTGTTCAAATATACGGCCGTTGATACCGCCTCTGCCCAATAATCTTTCGTAATCCAGCATCAGTTATCAGCAACCCCATTTTGAGATGGTCTGTACCTTATGCTAGTTTGATGCCTGAGTCCCAGTTTTGCCACAAGTGTCTTCAACTTCTGGTTAATATACTCTCTCCCGTTATCAGACCTGATGATCTTAATCTTCTTTCCCGTCCACATTTCGACCATATTACAATATTCTTCAAAAATATCACTCACTTGGTCTTTGGAACTAAGAAAATAAACATGAGTATATCGTGAATAATTACCAATAAACATAAGAAAATAATGGCTCCCACCTATGGATTCGTACTCCATCGGGCCACATACATCTGTATGGATTGACTGTAAGACATCTGTAGATTTACTTTTATTAGTCTTAAAGGATAATCTCGCTTGTTTTCCTTTTATGCGTATCTCACAAGGCCCTTGGTTACACTATAATTTTGTATTCCCTTCACCATATTCCCCATTAAAGACATACCCTTTCTATTTAGGTGTCCAAGTCTGCAGTGTCATAAAAAACCTTCCGCTGAGTATACTGAATGACTAATATTTCTATGTTTACTGTCAATGGTATCCAATTTAAAAATACCCCTTTCGTTACTTGCTGTCGTTATAACGTCACCATTTTCGTTGATAACTCTTGTTCCGTGCATGTCAAAAATGACTATATTTCCCTTCTTGACAGTTTCCCCTACAGACAGTAGGTTAGTCGCAACATTTTACATAATGAACATCATGTGCTGTAACCATATCGGGTTCACCATTTACACTTACATGTAGGTCTAGTTTCTCGGCCAAATGACTCTGAAGCTTGCTGCCATCTACAGTAGATATTTCCATATAAATCTTATCTTTAACATCATAAAAAAGAGATTTGTCATTAACAATATGCACAGATGCACCTGAGTCTAAAATCCATTCCAGCTGACGATTACCCACATCTCCAAAAGAATAAAAAACATGAAGGTGCCTTACCTTTATTATTGGTCCCCCTCTCTGGGCTAGCAGCATCATACCTCTTTTGGTGCGTGTCTGACCTTGGGTCTACGTTTTCTCTGCACTGAGATGCAATATGCCCCTTCTTCTGACATCTATAGCACCTCACTGGTTTCTTCCTTTTGTACTCACTATTGACGAGCCGAATGTACATCTGTTGTTCACAGTTGATTGAAAAAAATGGTTCAAATGGCTCTGAGCACTATGGGACTTAACATCTGTGGTCATCAGTCCCCTAGAACTTAGAACTACTTTAACCTAACTAACGTAATGACATCACACACATCCATGCACGAGGCAGGATTCGAACCTGCGACCGCAGCGGTCACGCGGTTCCAGACTGAAGCGCCTAGAACCGCACGGCCATACCGGCCGGCACAGTTGATTGTTCACACTGTCACCTTAGTTACTGCGGTCACATTGTTTTTACGTGGAATAAAATCAATCTATGAAATTTTGGACTGACGGTGTATGGCACCCCCAAAAAGAAAGCACTATGAAAAGATAAAGTGTAGTGAAAAGAAGATTAGCGACTTGGTTGATGTTAATGCTGGCCAAGAGACAATGAGGCACAAGCTAAGAAAGTATTCTGTCTAGGCAGCTTGATTACTGAAGATACTGAAGATATTCTAAGTAGGGAAGATATATGAGATAGATTGGTGAAGATAACGAAACTTTTTCCAACAAAAAAAATATACTAGCATCACATGCTGACATTGAACTGGGGAACACATTCATGAAAAAGCACGTTATGAGCATTATATTATACAATGATTTGACGAAAGTCATGGTATAGCGATAGGTACATATACAGATGGCAGTAGTATCGAGTACACAAGGTATAAAAGGTCGGAGCAGTGGCGGACCCGTCATTTGTATTCAGGCAATTCATGTGAAAAGGTTTCCGACGTGATTATGGCCGCACCACGGTAAGATTTTTAACGAGGAATGATATTTGGAGCTAGACACAAGAGACCTTCCATTCCCGAAATCATTATGGAGTTGAGTACACCGAGATCCACTACGTTACATGTGTACGCTGAGTACCAAATTTCAGGCATTACCTCTTACCACGGCACTGACAACGCAGTGGCCAACGGCATTAGCGTAACAACCCAGGGCAGCGGGGTCTGCATAGAGTTGTCATTGCTAATAGATGAGCAACATTGCCTGAAATAACCGCAGAAATCAATGTGGGACGTAGCACGAAAGTATCCGTTGGGACAGTGTGGCGAAATTTGACAGTAATGGGCTATGGCGGCAGACGACCGACACGAGTGCCTTTGCTAAGACAACGACTTCGCCTGCAGAGCCTCTCCTGGTCTCGTGACCGCATCTGTTGAACCCTAGACGACTGAAAAACAGTAGCCTCGTCAGATGAGTCCAGATTGCAGTTGGTAAGAGCTGATGGTAGGATCCGAGTGTGGCGCAGACCCCACGAAGCCGTGGACCCAAGTAGTTAACAAGGCACTGTTCAAGTTGGTGGTGGCTCCCTAATGGTGTGGGCTGCCTTTACAAGGAATGGACTGGATCCTCTGGTCAAACTGAACGAATCATTGACTGGATACGGTTATGTTCGGCTACTTGGAGACCCTTCCGTATGTATCTGTGGACTTCATGTTCACAAACATAGACGGAATTTTTATGGATGGCAATGAACCATGTCACCGGCCACAATTGTTCACGATTGGTTTGGAGAACATTCTGGACAGTTCGAGCACCCAATTCACCCGACATTAATCTCGTCGAACATTTATGGAACAATCCAGAGGTCAGTTCTTGCACTGGATTTCGCAATTATGGACGGTTATACACGCAGCATGGCTCAATATTTCTGCAGAGGACTTCCAGCGACTTGTTGAGTCCATGTCCCGTTGAGCTGCTGCGCTACGCTGGGCAAAAGGAGGTGCAACGCGATGTTATGAGGTATCGAAAGGCTTTTGTCAGCTCATTGTACAGAAAGGAAACGTGGAAATCGCAGAAACTAAAGGATTCGATATGTGGTTTTATGAAGAATATTAATGGTTAAATGGACAAATGATGTAGGTAATGAGAACATCAAAGGAGTAGAACAAACATGTATTAGAAAATAATAGGTAAAAAGTCTGAAGAAAATCCTTAACGGAAGGAGATAGGGGGGAACACGTGCAGTTTGGAATATTGAGAAAGAGTTATAGAGGTCATTGGATGTGGTAAGTGTAAACAGAGGAAAAGTGGGTACACCACTTGAAAAATTGGTGATGAAAAAAATAGGGACTTACCAGTATCAGCTATCGTCGTGGTGTGTACTGTCGTCATTCGCCGTTCATTACGACTAACTGAGCATGGCAAATCACTCATCTACATCTACATCTATACTCCGCAATCCACCATACGGTGCGTGGCGGAGGGTATCTCGTACCACAACTAGCATCTTCTCTCCCTGTTCCACTCCCAAACAGAACGAGGGAAAATGACTGCCTATATGCCTCTGTACAAGCCCTAATCTCTCTTATCTTATCTTTGTGGTCTTTCCGCGAAATATAAGTTCGCGGCAGTAAAACTGTACTGCAGTCAGCCTCAGATGCTGGTTCTATAAATTTCCCCAGTAGCGATTCACGAAAAGAACGCCTCCTTTCCTCTAGAGACTCCCACTCGAGTTCCTGAAGCATTTCCGTAACACTCGCGTGATGATCAAAGCTACCAATAACAAATCTAGCAGCACGCCTCTGAGTCATGTGCCGCACGCGATGGTCTTTCCTCTCGGTAGTGCCACGTGGTCGTCTGGAGCCCGGTCCTCTAGCGTCAGCGCATTCTCTTGACCACCGTTGCCAGTAATCATGTACAGTGGCTAAATTCGTGCCAAATCTTTCTGCAGATCGCAGAAGGAGCCAAGTTACACGATCTCGTTCAAAATCAATGAGGTGTTGATAATGGCGTCTTTGTCGTCTTAAGGCGCTCTTATTCACCATCAGCTCACCACGTCCATTCTCAAAGGAAACTTAGGGCTTACGGCCATTACAGCGTGTATTTAAAGCAAACTTGATTTGTATCGTCACTAGCGCCATTCTTATACGACCGGCGCGAAATCTGAATACATCATCTTTCAGATGTAGAAACGTGTCTACCAAATATACAATTACTTCTGAGATTTTTTTCATCAGTGTAATTGCAAGGACAGCTCGTATTGTACAATCACGAAACAGTGGAGCGAGTGATAAGCGAGTTGTTGTGGAAATTGCTAAAATAAAAGCAAAGGCGTTTTTAGTTGCCGCGAGATCTTTTGAAGACGTCTTCGGAACTTTCTCCACCGAGTACCAAATCATTTGTTGACCACCACCTAGATACAGAGAAACGACCATCGGAAAAACATAGGAATAATCAGAGCTGTGACGGAAAAATGTAGGTGTTCGTTTTTCACCACATGCTACTCGTGACTGAAACGGTAGAGAAATAGTGCGAAAATTGTTCTGTTGACTCTTAGCCAACCATGTAAGTATTAATCGCAGAGTAATCATGTAACTGTAGATGTGGATCACTCAGGAGGTCGTAATAATAATTATTTTCGAAAGAACATTTTTCCAGGTGGAAACTTAAATGTGCAGGTCTCTCTTACGAGTAAATGCTAACAGCGAACAGTGCCTACGTCCAGACTACATACACTACTGGCCATTAAAATTGCTACACCACGAAGATCACTTTCTGAATGTAGCAGCAAAAATAGGATAAAGGGTTCAGTTGAAGAAGCAAAAAAATATATTAGGAATGTCATTCCCCAGAACTTTAGGCCTTTAGAAATACACTACTAGCCATTAAAATTGCTATATCACGAAGGTGACGTGCTACAGACGCGAAATTTAACCGACAGAAAGAAGATGCTGTGATATGCAAACGATTAGCTTTTCAGAGCATTCACACAAGTTTGGCGCCGGTGGCGACAACTACAACGTGCTGACATGAAGAAAGTTTCCAACTGATTTCCTATACACAAACAGCAGTTGACCGGCGTTGCCTGGTGAAACGTTGTTGTGATGCCTTGTGTAAGGAGGAGAAATGCGTACCATCACGTTTCCGACTTTGATCGCGGCACATTGCTGCTCGCGTTGGAATCGGTTGGTTCAAGGGTAATACGGAACGCCGTGCTGGATGCCTACGGTCTCGTATCACTAGCAGTCGAAATGACAGGCATCTTATCCGCATGGCTGTAACGGATCGTGCAGCCACGTCTCGATCCCTGAGTCAACAGATGGGGACGTTTGCAAGACAGCAACCACCTGCACGAACAGTACGACGACGTTTGCAGCAGCATGGACTATCAGCTGGGAGACCATGGCTGCGGTTACCCTTGACGCTGCATCACAGACAGGAGCGCCTGCGATGGTGTACTCAACGACGAACCTGGGTGCACAAATGGCAAAATGTCATTCTTTTTAGATGAATGCAGGTTCTGTTTGCAGCATCATGATGGTCGCATCCGTGTTTGGCGACATCGCGGTGAACGCACATTGGAAGTATGTATTTGTCATCGCCATACTGGCGTATCACCCGGCGTGATGGTATGCGGTGCCATTGGTTACACGTCTCGGTCACCTCTTGTTCGCACTGTCGGCACTTTGAACAGTGGACGTTACGTTTCAGACGTGTTACGAATCGTAGCTCTACCCTTCGTTAGATCCCTGAGAAACCCTACATTTCAGCAGGATAATGCACGACCGCATGTTGCAGGTCCTGTACGGGCCTTTCTGGATACAGAAAATGTTCGACTGCTGCGCTGGCCAGCACATTCTGCAGATCTCTCACCAATTGATAACGTGTGGTCAAGGGTGGCCGAGCACCTGGCTCGTCACAATACGCCAGTCACTACTCTTGATGAACTGTGGTATCGTGTTGAAGCTGCATGGGCAGCTGTACCTGTACACGCCATTCAAGCTCTGTTTGACTCAATGCGCGGCGTATCAAGGCCGTTATTACGGCCAGAGGTGGTTGTTCTGGCTACTGATTTCTCAGGATCTATGCAGCCAAATTGCGTGAAAATGCAATCACATGTCAGTTGTAGTATAATAAATTTGTCCAATGAATACCCGTTTATCATCTGCATTTCTTCTTTGTGTAGCAATTTTAATGGCCAGTAGTGTACAACCGGAAGCGGCTGAGGTCTACTCTGTTACGTCCGTCGTGCAGACTCGCACAGCGGGTAGCGTTCGGTGGGTAATGGATGTCCGGTGCCCGCGCCCAGGCAGCCGCCTCGTGTAGCACGGGCCGGTGGCAGCCGCTGACACGGCGGCGGCGGCCGTACATCGCAGATAAGGCGGCAGGCGGCTACTGCGGCCGGCGCTTCTGGGCTCTCGTTAATATTCACGCTCGCCCCCGGGGCTGGGCTGCGGGGGAGCGGCAAGCGAGATGGGGCGATTAGGAGACACATTCTTCCGATGCGTCAGGAGCCAGGAATACTTGTCGTTCAGAGACGCAATGGCACCGTTATCCGTCAGAAGAGAGCTGCCTGTCTTATGTACATGTAAAATATTTCAACCATTTAGCACTATGTTTTTCGTATTCACCCGCAAAAGATTGGCGGATACATGTTTTCCACGTGCAGAAACTTCGTTTAAGAAAATTTTAGCTTCTGCGGGGTAACGACTATCGTTTCATCTTCCGCGCCTAGAAGTGTTTCCCCTTGTGACCTCATGTGAGATACCTCGCACTTATTTCGCAAAGCTGTTTACTGCAATTTATTCACCAGGTAGAGGTACTGATAGCATAAAGATCATTTATCACTTCATCAATAATCATTCGTATACCTGATGAAACATTTTCGTTCTCGTTGTTGATATCACCTGTCACCGCAGACCGACTTCTGCCTCCTTTTCTTTTATTATGATACTTGGCCTTTACTTTTTACACTAAATTTACTTAATAATATTACGAATTCCACACATTACAAAAACGAATGTACTCATATATGTATGTGTGCATCCGCATCTCCTCCTAAACCACTGGACCGACTTCAACCAAACTAGTTACACATGTCACTTACTGCCTACAAAGAATCGCTGTGGGGTTAAGAATGACCTACCTATCAAAAGGGCGTGGTATGGATAAAAAACATGTGTAGCTCGCCGCGCGGGATTAGCCGCGCGGGATTAGCCGCGCGGGTTAAGGCGCTGCAGTCATGGACTGTGCGGCTGGTCCCGGCGGAGGTTCGAGCCCTCCCTCGGGCGTGTGTGTGTGTGTGTGTGTGTGTGTGTGTTTGTCCTGAGAATAATTTAGGTTAAGTAGTGTGTAAGCTTAGGGACTGATGACCTTAGCAGTTAAGTCCCATAAGATTTCACACACATGTGTAGCTCACTACGTGCGAATTCCCAGACTCTGTTCATCCATTACTTGAGAATGAGAGTACTTAGTGACTTGCAACAAACTTTACACAAAATTTCAAACATCTAAGAAACTTTTCTCGCAGACAACCCCCATAAAATGATGAAAGGCAAAATATGTTGCGTAGTATATTTTCGCTGTTCTTGCAATACAAACCACACACTTTGCAGCCAGTATTCACAAATATCACTGAATTAAATGTAAAATTATGTTGTTGTTCGACACTTACGCCAAGAGTTAGGCAATGACGTTTAAATTTCTTACTTCTCTGCTACTAACTCCATCCGCAACACATTTTTTAACAGTATCCACACATGCTGGTCAATGTGCCCTCAAAATGACATCACTGCACGGCACGTAGTTCAGGAGATAAGACGTTATAAACACTGAGATGCATCATAAAATGGCCGGCCGATGTGGCCATGCGGTTCTAGGCGCTTCAGTCTGGAACCGCGTGACCGCTACGGTCGCAGGTTCGAATCTTGCCTCGGGCATGAATGTGTGTGATATCCTTAGGTTAGTTAGGTTTAAGTAGTTCTAAGTTCTAGGGGACTGATGATCACAGATGTTAACTCCCATAGTGCTCAGAGCCATTTGAACCATTTTTTTTGTCATAAAATGCATCGTGACCTTTTAATTTTGTACGCCTGTGTACTAACTTTATTTGCAACAAAATTCGCAGACAGTATCCACGTACTGAATGTGCCTACAAAATGACATCAATGTATGACACATAGCTCTGTAGATATAACGTCATAAACAATGAAATGCGCGAAAAACTGCCCCATCAGACATGACGTTTTGATTTATTACTTCTTTGCTACCAACTCTATTCGTAACCATTTTTTCAGACAGTTTCCAAATATACCACCGAATGTACCTGCAATATTCCATTACGACACTTTTTTCAGGAGATATGACATCATAAACATTGAGATGCGTAGGGACGAAACTGCGGGGGGAAATTCACTGTTTATACAGGTGAAATAATTGTATAAATATGTGTGCCATACGTTAAATATATGTGACATGTGCGTACTTTGGCAAAATCGCAGGAAAAAAGCTCGTCCTAAATCGCTGGATCGATTGAAACCAAACTTGGTACACACACTAGTTACTATCTGTAAAGAAATAGCCAGCCGATGTGGCCGAGAGGTTCTAGGCGCTTCAGTCTGGAACCGCGCGACCGCTACGGTCGCAGTTTCGAATCCTGCCTCGGGCATGGATGTGTGTGATGTCATTAGGTTGGTTAGTTTTAAGTAGCTCTAAGTTCTAGGGGACTGATGACCTCAGATGTTAAGTCCCATAGTGCTCAGAGCCATTTGAACCATTTGGAAAGAAATACTATGGGGGTAAGAACCACCAGCCTGCATTTGACGGACGTCACCAAGAGAGAAGGTGGGGAGGAGGCGATGGACAAAGAGTGGGAAAGACGAGATGGGCAGATATAGGGGGAGGAGGAGGCGGACAGAAAGAGATGGAGGAATAAATGGACAGATAGAGGGAAGAGGTTGAGATGTTGAGAGGTGGCTAGACTGAGGGGGGATGAGGAGACAGGGAGAAGAGGAAGAGGAAATGGACGGCAAGGGAGGCGAGGAGGAGTTTGATTGAGGATGGGTGAGGAGATAAACTTAGAGAGCAGAAGAAGAGATGGGCTTAGAGGTGAGAAGAAGGTGATGAATACAGAGAGTGGAGTAGCAGATGGTCAGAGAGGGGATGGTGTGTGAGGAGGAGCTGATTGATAGAGCGGGGTGCAGTAGGAGCAGATGGACAAGGAGAAGGGCAGGAGGAGATGAGCAGACAGAGAGTGGGGAGAGGAGGAGATGGGCTTAGAGGCGGGAAGAAGGTGATGAATACAGAGGGGGGTAGCAGATGGTCAGAGAGGGGGTGGTGTGAGGAGGAGCTGATTGATAGAGCAGGGGGTGGTAGGAGCAGATGGACAGGGAGAAGGGCAGGAGGAGATGAGCAGACAGAGAGTGGGGAGAGGAGGAGATGGGCTTAGAGGCGGGAAGAAGGTGATGAATACAGAGATGGGAGTAGCAGATGGTCAGAGAGGGGGTGGTGTGAGGAGGAGCTGATTGATAGAGTGGGGGGCGGTAGGAGCAGATGGACAGGGAGAAGGGCAGGAGGAGATGAGCAGACAGAGAGTGGGGAGAGGAGGAGATGGACAGAGAGGGAAGGAGGAGATGGACTAACAGACGACTGGAATAAATACATACCCGGGCAAAGCTGAGTACTCAGTTAGTTGTTTATTATAATTATTATGCATATAGTTAATATTAGCAACTTCCCTTACCGGGAGGCACGTATATGCTATTTACTTAAATTATATTTCATTTGTATAATTTCTGTTAAGATAATGCCTTGCCACGTGGGGTATTTCCAGTGTCCTATATGGCAGCCAGATGTACACTCGGTTGATCTCTATTCAGAAAAGTGAAAAAAAAGTGATACCTTATTATGCGTTGTATTAATGCCCTGCATCGGTTCTAGGCGCTCCAGTCCGGAGCCGCGCTGTTGCTACGGTCGCAGGTTCGAATCCTGCCTCGGGCATGGGTGTATATGATGTCCTTAGGTTTGTTAGGTTTAAGTAGTTCTAAGTTCTGGGGGTCTGATGACCACAGCAGTTGAGTCCCATAGTGCTCAGAGCCATTTGAGCCATTTTGAATGCCCTGCATGCGTCTATACCATGTAGTATTTTTCTTTAAAAGAGCACACTGATCGCTTTGGATTGCTGCAGGTGTTATAGAAATGGTACCCAGGCGGTCATGAGACACTACACCGTTGACGTAAGGCATAGTAGTGATGTACGTATATGTCGCAGTCGGTTGCATGGAATAAGAGAGCAATAGCACGAGTCGAGCTGAACAAGTGACGGAATAGAGAAAAGGAGCTATAGATTTTGCACGTACCCACGACCTCAGAGTGAATTAATTTGCCGATTTGCGCTTGTGTATCAGTGTGAAGTGTCCAAAGTGTCTACAAGGAATTATTGTACTACTTGAGGCCATATCACACGGCTTAGTGATAAAATTATCCTAACCGACAGGGACCTGAGAAGAGCGTTACGCCTTCCCAATGACACTCGGATTCAAACACGTGAACTGCTACTGTCAATGCATGCAGGGCCATTTCAACCAGTTTCTGAACGAACACTGCGAAGGGAACTACGTGCCACAGACGCCTGGAGCCAAAGTCCTCACAAAAGTTATTGTTCACAGTGGAATGTGAAGCTGTACGTCGTCAATGGACCAAACACAGGAAATGGACAGTAGCTAACTCGAGGCATGTAGTCTGATGACTGAAGAGTCACGATTTTGCCTCTTCACAAATGATACAATGTGCTGAATGCACCGCTGGCCCAGTGAGGTATCTAGTCCGCAAAGTGTGGACAGTGTAGTTCAGGCCATAGGGGATTCTGTGATATTCTGGGAATGTTTTCTGTGTCGTCACTTGAGCCCACTCATTCACGTTACCATTATCATGGACGAGGATGTTTATTTTAAAATTCTTGGTGAACAAGCGTCTTTCCTTCTACATCTTCATCATGATCACCCTGCGGACGACTCCCATCCTTCAAGGCGGTAACAGCCGTGCTCACGGGGCAGCACGCGTACCTTTCTGGTTACACTATGCAGCTGGACTGGCCCACTAAATCGCTCAAAATCAATGCAATATAAAATATCTGGGATTGCCTGGAAGAGTGAGTGAAACCTATCAATCAACATCCCGACTGTTTGGTCTCTCTACGGGATCAAATCAGCAATGAGTGCGTTTAACTGGATATGGCAAACATGAAGAAACTTGTGGATTGCTTTCCTCGCCGAAGGGAACCGTTTTCAAAACTAGAGGAGGTGTTAAACGGTATTAGCGGTATGTCTCCTCAGGTTACCATCTTCTTTGGCCGGTATATTCGTATACGTACACAAAAACGCTTCTGTAGAATATTAGTTTTGGCAATAAGCATAAAAATGAAATAATTATGAAATAGCTGCAGCTGAGTCTACACTTACCAGTACGCGAAGCTAACGAAGTAATCTGACAACTAACAACGTAAAGAAATGTAATACCGGGTGTCCCAGAAGCCTTTAACTGATTACAAACATTCATAAGGCATAAAATATGACACGTAGACAAACACTTTTTATCTTGAATTGCATGTGACATTCAGACTTTTGTGTTTGATTGTTTCAGGCACCAGTGACGTAACAACAGCACAATCGGACACTATTCGCAAACACGTACTCAAACCAGGAGAAAGCCCAGTGTGGATTCTAGTATCACGAGACACTCACCAAAAGCAGTCCAGAGGAAATACCAGACAGCAGAACATAGACAGCCACCAGATGTTAAGGGGCTTTCTGGTCTAGAGGTCTGACTTTTACCTCATTTTCAACACATTTTTGAGGTAAAATCAAAAGATAAGTCAAACAATGCTTATACCCTTTATTCTTCTCTTTTACCTGAATGAAAAAAATTTTTGTCCAAAAATATGAAGGGGTTATTGAACAAAATGGCGCCGAAGAAATAATGCACGTCGTGCACCGGTAGGCGGGTGGACCTGTTTCAGGTAAGTGGATGCTCTGAAACAGCCCAGACCAGAAAATTATTACAATATCTTAATGTAGCTATGGTCAGAACCTCTGAAAAGTGGAAAAAATATAATTTTTTCACAGAATGACAGTTATTTGAAAAAAGTAAGGAAAATCGATTTTGTTTGGGCATTCAAACGTACACAAAAACCGATATTTTGAAAATTATTTAACTTTTAAAGGGTCTGATCATAGCCAATTCAGTTTTCTACAGAAGTAGCTAAGCGGCATTAAAATCGCCCGAGTAGTTTTTCGACAGTCAAAATACCCAGCAAAAAGGAGGAGAATGTGACTTTGAGGACATCGCGTTTAAAGTTTGGAAAGGCTTTTCGGCCGCGCGGGTTTAGCCGAGCGGACTAGGCGCTGCAGTCATGGACTGTGCGGCTGGTTCCGGCGGAGGTTCGAGTCCTCCCTTGGGCATGGGTTTGTGTGTTTGTCCTTAGGATAATTTAGGTTAAGTAGTGTGTAAGCTTAGGGACTGATGACCTTAGCAGTTAAGTCCCATAAGATTTCACACAAATTTGATTTTTGAAAAGCTTTTCGTTGGTTTTTTGGGACTTATCATCAGTCTGCGATGCTGAGAGCATACATTACACCTTCCTCGATCTCGTAAATGTCGTTTGCTTGCACCGCTTCCCCCCGGGCAGCAGATCTGGCTTCTTTACTGGTCGTAGACGCGCGGTGCTCAGAGCGTACGAGGCCCGCGTTGCGCCTTCTGCAAAATTCGAACGCCGTGTTGCAAGATGAATGCTCATGACATTCATTGTCTGTGCGAGTCCATTGAAGCCGTCGTTGGAGATAACTGTAGCCAAATTGTTTGCAGTTTCGACAACGTCTTTACCGAAATATATGTGTTTCGGGGAAAGCGCCTAAATCAGCGATTTATAGTTAGAGTTTTGAGTGTTTGCGCCGATACGTCTTTCCCGTAAATTGTCATTCGATAGGCCTTCGTATACAGATCCGATTGCCTCCAAGAGCCGTCCGCAGGCGCTCGACGCCGCGGGGTTGCCGCTCCGATGATCGTGTATTTCGACTATAGGGAGTAGTTTGTGGGCAAAACGTTTTAGCCTAGATATTCTCCATAATATAAGGTGTCGAAATATGTAATAAAAAAATCGAATTTTTGAAACTTCAAGACCAGAAAACCCCCTTAAAAGAACCAAGACGTGGTATGCGAAATTTCAAGTAACATGAAGCGTCTGTGATCTCCCTAGAACAAGCAGGCATGTACCTACAGTAGTGCGTAGACAATTCAGACAGTGAGAGGCGCTTCCATAAGTCCCAAAGAAGTCAGTCCGCAGAGCCGCATGTGAGCTGCAGATTCCGAAGAAATCAGTGCATCGCATTGTACATATACATGTGCTTTTCCGTGCCTACGAAGTCTAGATCGCGCAGTTCTTTCAACCAACGGGTTACAGCGCTCGTTGTGATTTTGGCGTTGCCATGCTGGCAGAGAATGAGGAAGATGACGACTGTATGAAACGTATTCCTTTCTCAGATGAGGCCACGTTTCATTTGAACAGTGTTGTGAACCGACGCAGATCCGGGATATGGGGTTTCAAGAGTCAACACCCTGTGTATGAGATCGTCAGTGGAAGCCATAAGCTGAACGTATGGTGCGATCTTATACACAGCAAAATCATTGTACCTTTTTTCTTCAGTGAAACGCGAATCAAAGCCAGTATCTATACTGATATGTTGCAGTTATTTGTTGTGCCACAGATTCAGGACATTCCGGACTTAATTTTGAAACAAAATGGTACGCCACCTCATTGGGGGCTAGATGTTCGCGCCTATTTGGAAACGACATTTCCGGGAAGATGGATCGGGTGTGGTGGTTCCATCAATAGGCCTCCTCGGTCATCGGACATGACACCAATGGATTTGTTCCTTTGGTTCATGTCAACGATCAAGTTTACCAAACGCTAGTGAACGACATCGCAGCATTACGGTTTGTAGGTAATGATGTCTTCATAGCCATCCCTCATGAAATGTTGACCAACTCATGTGTGGAATTGGAATATCACCTACATATCTTTCGTCGTTCGGGCGACGAAAGGAACACACGTCAAAGTTTATTAACTGTGTGTGTGTGTTTGTGTGTGTGTACGTGCATAAAGACTTGTATATGTTACCTGCACTTCAAGATAAAATATATGTGTCTATGTGTCGTATTGTCTGCCTTATGCATGTCTGTAAACAAGGATAAACTTCTAGAATACCATGTACAAAATACTGACATAGTAACTATGTACCGTAAGTAGGCAGTGTGGTGTCGGTAAAGTGTAATATATTGATTCACAAGTAAGGGTCACACTCGGTATTATTGCGTCAGAAAAATCTCAGTTTTAGGTACTACCAGCCTGCTGTCCCAAAAGATTTTTTAAGGAGACATGAATCGCTTGACATATTATTGATGATAACATGTCAACGTATGTTGTTTTATTATACATAGTTAGGAGAATGGAATGAAGTAATTTTTTTTGGGAATCAAATATTCATTCATAAGATGAATGGTTCTATCTCTCTGCTTTGATATTATTGTTTTGATGACAAGTTGTAAATGTGACCATTTTTGTATAGGAAATTACAAATAGTATTTGAGCAACTCATCTACTGTGTTGCATAAAGAAGTGGTTAGTAAGTGTTAGTGTGTTAGCAGATAACCAGAATGAGATCGGCTATAGGAAAATGAGCACATTTCCTAATCCGCAAGGCTTGCCGAGAAAAACAGAAAAGTGCTTCAGCAGGATTCGACGCCCGCGGCACTTTCGATGCCTTGCTGGCTTTCAGGACTGGAAAAGCGACCTCGTTGATCGCGGAGGATGACTAACTCCACACTTCCTGTACGATAACTGCGGTAAAGCTCAAACTCACACCCAGGGGGCCCACTACTTGTCACCTCAACCCACGAGCGTTGACGGCTGATTCCTGATTTCGTGATCTCCAAAACGCTCTGCGAAATTATTTAACAGTCAGGAGCAGAATGTAGGCATTCTCATTAGCCATTCGCTGCTCTCGTTAACAGAACTTCAGTAAATTGCTGCTTCGTGAAAGGACTTTTAGGAATTTCTCTGCCGCGGAGGTTGAAAACACCGGTCGTAGTGTAAACCAGGCATATAAGGTCTGCCCACAACACACTTAGCAGGATTACGGAAGGACCAGACCGTCAGCTCTAGGTCGAAGAAACTCATCTTCTCCATGAACCCGACCTGTCGGCAAAGGAACAGCAAACAGGATGGTCAGAGAATTAGATGTTACTATGTGGTCGCAGTAATTAATCTAATCTTTTCTGTTACGGTACTGAGTAAAATGCTTTTCAGAAGCCAAGGAATACTAAATACAGCTGGTAGGCTTCATCCATGGCTTTCAGAATGGCATTTAAGAAAAACATGAGCTGGGTTGCACATTGAACAATATCCAGTCGCGTCATGATATGACATCAATGTGACAGAAAAAATGAAATGGAATGATTATACAGGATCAGTCATAGGTAAGGAAGTGGCAGATTCCGGTTCATTCGCAGGGTACTGGGAAAATGAAGTCAGTCAACAAAGGAGACTGGTTGCAAATCAGTTGTACTTCATATCTTAGAAGATTTCTCAGGAACATAGGACTCAATTAAGATAGGACTGACAGGGAATATTGAACGTACGCGAAGGAATGTGGCACAAATGGTGACAGGTTTGTTTGATTCATGGCTGACTTCCACGGAAATGCTGAAAACTTGAATTGTCAGACCCTCCAAGAAAGATTCTAATCATCCTGCGAAATCCTAGTTACAAAGTTTCAAGAAAACTTGAAGAACCGGAATATATTTTTCAGCTCCCTACGTACCACTTGTATTGGGGCTTAGGAGACAAGACCAGACAAATTACAACATGGACAGAGGCTCTCCATACGCAAATGAAACGGGAAGAAACTCTAACACGAAATATATTTGCAGTTGCGAATATCACACACCCAAAGCTGTATAATGGAATTATGACAACTTGTAACGGACCGGGACTCGAAACCGATTTTGTAACTTTACGCGAGCGGTCGCCTTAATCGCTTTTTCCTTTTTCCCGTTTTTTATTTCTTTTTTTTCTATTTTTTTCCTCTTAACTCCGTGACGACTGCTCCAAAGAACGATGAAAATACCACCATCGAGCCTGTTGGATATAGGCAGGTAAGACAAGCAGAAACCATTATTCACAAAAATATAGTATGTCTCTACAACATTATAATACGGCTATCCCAGCACGAGTCACTGTTAGACTTCTATGTGCCATCGTCCGCGTGTCATACCTGTAGTTGTACATCCCAGTGATGTTATTCCCGTACAGGGGCGACATTTTATTTGTAGGTCGCAGGACCGGCAAAATGAAATGAAATGAGCGTATGGCATCGTTGGCCTCAAACCTTCAGTACTAAGAATACCATATTGACAAAAAACCGCTTTAATACAGAAATAAACAAGAAATTCATGAAGAAATTTATTTGGAGCAGCATTTTAAGCTATAGCTGAGAAGGGTGGACTCTATAGAAACAAGAAAAGGAAAAAAATCGAACAATAGAGATGTGGATATGGCAAAGAGCCACAATATCATGAACTGAAAGAAATTGCAATGAACATATATTGAAATAAATTAAAGATAAAGAACATTGACTTGACACAGAGAAAAAATTTAAGAGTTGTTGTTTTACGAGTGGCATATCCCGCACGTGCTCGACTGGAGACAAGTCCGAAGGTCGTGCTGGCCAGGGAAGTTGCTGCTCGTCTTGCAGATCACGTTGAGTTTCAAGGGCAGTGTGTGTACGAGCATTATCCTGTTGGAAAAACACATCACGTTACTGTTGCACGAAGGGCACAAGAAAATTGGGTGTAACAACATTCTGCAAGTACCGAGCGCTGGTTAGCGTCCCCTCCAGAAACACCAAAGGTGAATGAAGGTTGTAGCTTATCGCACCCCACACGGTAAGGCCTGGGATAGGGCCAGTGTGTGCTGGACGAAAGTACTGTACGAGACAACGCTCACCATGCCTATGCCGTACGCTCAAACGACCTTCACTTGCGCACAGGTGGAATCTGCGTTCACTGTTGAAGACCACGACACGCCGTTCCATTTTCCAAATGATTCTCTGGCGGCACCAGTCGATACTGTGGCTCGAGTGGAAGGCTGGCAACAGATTTGTGTGCCTATAACCCCACTGCTAATAACCGGTTCGCCACAGTTCTTGGTGATAACGTTTGGGCTCACAATCCCTACGATACAACGATCCTGGCGGGCGTGTATGCTGCGTGGACACCCAGAGCTCATCCACGGGAGTGAGAATGTTCTTATGTGGTAATTCTCAGAACGGATCATTCCACTATTCGGAGGGCCACAATTTGACCACTCTGAAACTTACCCAGCTGCAGAAAGCACGCCTGCGTGCTCGTGGCATGGATGCCCGCTCGCTTCACCATACTGAGCCTTCTGTCTGTGAGCATTCGCTATTGAACAGAAGACGCAGATGGCGTTCTGTGCGGTATGCCCCTACGCTGTGTGTTGGCAGACAACGTTGAAACCATTATCAATACATCTACTGCCGCGCGGGATTAACCGAGCGGTCTTAGGGGCTGCAGTCATGGACTGTGCCGCTGGTCCCGGCGGAGGTTCGAGTCCTCCCTCGGGCATGGGCGTGTGTGTTTGTCCTTAGGATAATTTACGTTAAGTAGTGTGTAAGCTTAGGGACTGATGACCTTAGCAGTTAAGTCCCATAAGATTTCACACATACACACACACACACACACACACAGTACATCTACTGTCTCCTAGGTGGTGTAGGCCGTTATCGGATCAAAATCGACGTCATATTTCCAGATGTACCTAGTTTTTCCGGCAATATGTTTAGATATTACAGACTCATACAACATAAAAAAGAAAAATTCTGGAAAAATCAAGAGAGAGGCCGCGAATATCCGTATTATAAAGTGTTGTCAGTGGAGCGAACTGCAGCGACTACAATCAAATGGTAAAGATGGCCAAAGATAAAGAAGCATGGCTACATCAACAAGAGGTTGCCTTCAGTGCTGTTGATGAACTGGCTATCGGATATTAAATGGCCATCTCGTTTTAGGCATTTCGCTTATTCTTTTTACTGCATAGTTATAGCTTTCCTACACACGCCTAAGGTTGTCGAATTATTTTGTTTTCGTCATGGCATTTCAGACAGGAACTCTTTGCAAAAGCACACGATGTTTCACTGTCGTATTAACCCAAGTAAGTGGCTTTGTTAAAGAACAAGTTTTGGCTCTCAGCATTGGTTGCCCCATTTTCGACTTCCTGCATGGGCTGTGGCACAGATCAAACAGTCCATTAGCGGAGCTGCTTACGCAGAGTCAATATTTTGCTGACATAATCGGTTACAGGCGACTACACAAGACCTCGAATACAGAAGTTGTTAAATAAGCTTTTGCATCCATCAGACTCACTTTGTTTTCGTTAGCATTTTCTAATACTGCACTCCCTTTTATGATTTCGGATCACAGACTAATGGTTATTTACACACGACGAGCTTACTACCAGAAGGACATACTTGAATTTTAAGTGTCAGCGACGTCGATGTAATGTGGAAGCAATTTTCAAGAACTTTCGTATACGGAAAAGGAAGAACTCAGATTACTTCGTTCATCGTGTGAGACTACTTCAGTTCCGCTTGCAGCTGTTCAATATTATAGTTTATTACGTAAATGTATCTGATATTAACAGTACACTTACTGTCAAAAATTTGTTAAGCGCGTGTAATTCGTCTTAATATCATTTTGACAATATGCGAGATGAATACTTTTCCTTCAAGTTGCAGGAAAGCGTCTAGGAAAACACTGATTATGTGAGGATACGTAAGGACAGGTAAATCTGGGAGAAGAAGATACACATTTCAAATAGAGAACAAGAATAGAGTATTTATTAGAGCAGATTTATAAATAATCTGGAATATAAAAGGCTGATTCTGAACATCTGAATTAACCGTCCAGTAGTCACTCATCGTTTACTGATTTATTAACTTTCGTTTTTTATTTATTTGCTTTTTTTGCAATATTCGTATTACAAAGTGTTGTCAGTGGAGCGAACTGCAGTAGCTGCAACCAGATGCTAAAGACGACGAAAGATAAAGTTTTATAGGTTCAGAATAAGTTTCACATACGAAAGATATGCAATATCTATTCAATTTCCTACATTACTCTTTGTTCTTGGCTCACTGTTCGTTATGTTGCATGTTTTCGGCTTAGTTGGTAGGATATTTGCCTGAGACCATAAGCAACAAGGATAAAATGTGTCAGCAAAGGAAGCGGTTTTCATAATACCCCAACGTCATGCCTCCCTCTCAAAGAATTTGGCTTGGAACATTGCAAGATGATATTTTTTGTCAGCTATAAATAAAGCTGCTTGGTTGCCTGTAACCAAGAGTACTTCTAGAGAAATCATAAAAATGAAATCAAATACTTATAAACACAAAGAGAAACTCGCACAGGCAACACTGCGCGTTCGCTAGGAAGAAATGTGAAAACCAGCACTTGCACTTGTAAGAAAAAATTTGCGTCTAAATGGGAAAACTCGGTGCTTGTGATTCGACAAATCGGTGTACAAGTCTTTCTTAAATTTAATAATGAACCGACATGCTTTCTTTATCTTAATAGTTGTTCTTCTTCCCTCAACGCACGGACGTAACTATTTTATTCAATACGTAATATGAGAAATATCTACTGAGACAAAATGATAAAGGTAAAAATTCCAGAAATTATAATTTCATTCGCTCCAAACTACTGACATAAATGATTGTAATAATAGCTAATTGTTTCCTTTTTGTCGGTTTTGCAAAGTTTAAATTGTATTAATGTATTTACGCCTACGAGTACTGAATGAGAAAAAATGGCTTTTAGCACTATGGGACTTAACATCGGAGGTCATCAGTCCCCTAGAACTTAGAACTACTTAAACCTAACTAACCTAAGGACATCACACACATCCATGCCCGAGGCAGGATTCGAACCTGCGACCATAGCAGTCGCGCAGTTCCGGACTGAAGCGCCTAGAACCGCTCGGGCCCGCGGCCGGCCTGAATGAGAAAGTATGAGTTGATAACCTAATATGAACATAAAATACAAAACAACCTTTTACATCTTATGTCATGTTTATCACACAATGAATAATGTATTAATCATGTATTTAGTGTCTCTCAAATAAAACGTTCGAATCTGAAAATGTGCTATAGCGATTGAGTCGGTTTTAGCCAGTTAAAATCCTCCTGAATCTTCATGATCAGTATCTGAATAGTAAGAAGGAAATCAAACAACGTACATACAGTTCGTGAACAAAGGTAGCTAGGCAATGATCTAGATTAATTTCTGGAACCCTCTGCAGCCATCTATATTTCATTTTAAATCACTTCACCCCCTTTCCCGATAGAGAGGCGTGTGGCAGTAGCCAAAGTTCCGTTCTTTAGCTGTCGATATCTTTAAAAGAACGATAGAAAAATTTATAAAGATAGAGTACGGCTGATTACACTGTCTAATCAAAAGTATCCGGACATACGTAATGTGGGATTGGCCAGAAGATGCCACGAAAGACGCACCCTCCAGTATAAAAGGCGGGGAGTAGTGTGTGTTGTCAGTAGAGAAGCGGTAACAGTAGAGTGGGTCGATCAGAAGAGCTCGGTGACGTCGAACGGGGACTAGTCATTGGCTGCCACTCACAAATGCATCAGGGACGTCTCAGCCCTCTAAAACTACTCAAGTTCTCTGTGGAGTAGAATCGCGAAGGACCTAACACAGCTAAACCAAGACCCGGTAGACCCCATGCACTGACCAGAAGTCTAGCTAGCACAATGAGTGTGTTTGCGGTGTTAAAGCGAATGAGGTAGAGCGGTTGAGTAGCTCCTCATAATCCACATATTTCTGTAGTCAACGGTAAGTCACGCTTGGGAAGGGGTAACGAACGACACCACTGGACGGTGGACGGCTGTAAACGAGTGATGTCGAGTGATGAACAGCGTTTACGCAATAGCAATCCTAGTGAAGGTTTTGGAGTTGCGTGGAAAATGTTAACCGCCATCATGTGTAGTGCCATCAGTGAACTATGGAGGTGGTGGTGCTACGGTATGGGAGTGCTTTTAGTGGGTATTGTGTATTCCCGTTATTGCGCTTAAGAAAACAATCCTGTTAACAGCAATGTTTACTGCGTGTAGTAGAGGAACAGTTCGGAGACAATGATTGTTCGTATCCACATGACAATACACCCTGTCACAAAGCAGCGTCTCTGAAGCAATGGTTTGTGGACGATAACATTCTGAACCTCTGGAATGAGTTACAGCGTCGATCACTACAGATCACAGGGTCCTTCTCTGGTTTACGTTCTTGAGGGATAATGGGCTGCATTTGGACACCTCATTGGAAGTGTCCCTAGGAGAGTTCAAGCATCATAAAGACAAAGTAAGGACGTACCTTATACTTATGTCTACGAACAGGTATCCAGATACTTTTGACTACATAGAGTATGTTTGTGAAAAGCTGGTGATGAAAAAATGATATACACTCAAAATCATTGTACGAATGATACGGTATGGGCTCCTGGTAACAGTGAGTATGGAATGGGGGCATGGGAAGTATTGGTGAAGATGTTGGGTGAAGAAAGATGAGAGATGTGTTTGTGAGAAGGAACTGGTAGTTGAGACTAGTGTTGAGGCAGGAGTGTGACACCAACTGGATAAGGAAAGGGTGGGTTGGAACCTCAATTTGAGATGAGACTGGTAGGGTGGATTATAGTTGGAAGCAGGGCTACATCTCAGGAATGAGTTCACCATCTGAGAGGGGAAGACAACTGAAATTTCGTTGAGAAAGAATGTGGAGTGCATCGAGATGGAGGGAAAGCAGGGACCTGTTCAGTGAGGTGCGGCAGCAGGCCGGTGTTGCCATGGATGGGGAGACTGTAGGGTGTCAGCACTCGAGTTTATTGGAGATATAGGAGATGCTTGTTGGAACAGATGGGGAAATTTGATTAACTGGTGTAGCTGACGGATAGGGGAATGTAGATGAATATGGAAGGTTAGGTAGAGTGCATAGCGATCTATGATTTGAAGGAAGTTGTGAAATTTTGGAGAGGAAGAGGTCTACACAAGACTTTCATAGGTAAGGATGAGTCAGATGAGAATCCTGTACATATGGAGAATTATAGGGGCATTTAGTCCCCCTGTTTGGTCAGTCTGCAGTCGTCCAACAGAATGTGGTGTTAAGACGATAGTGCTCGTTGGCGCTTTTGAGAGGAGAATAGCAGTAACTCTTTATTGCGGTTCGATGCAGAGGTAATTAGAGAGGAATGCTGTAATGCTATCACTTGGCCACGAATAACATTATTGGCAGAGTACCGCTTGAGGTCTGCTCAACCGTGGTAATTTTAACTACATACAGACATGATTTTCCTTCACGATTCGAACCTGTTCATCTCCGAATAATTACTACAGCTTACATCCTTCTGAATCTGCTACTGTATTCATCTCTTAGTCTCACCCCCACACTTCCCTACAATATTAAATTGATGATCCCTTGATGTCTCAAAATGAGCCCCATCAACGGATCGTTTTTTTCTAGTCAAATTACACCACAAATTTCTTTTCTCCCCAATTCTATTCATTACCCCTTCATTAGTTACGTGATCTACCCATGTAATCTTTATCATTCTTTCAAAAACTTCTATTCTCTTCTTGTCTAAACTGTTTATGATCCATGTTTCATTTCCAAATATGGCTACACTCAGTAAAAATACTTTCAGATAAGACTTTCTTACACTTAAATCTATATTCGATGTTAACAAATTTTCTTCAGAAACGCTTTTCTTGCGTTGCCAATCACATTTTAAATCCTCTCTACTACGACCATAATCAGTTATTCTGCTGCCCGCCGGCCGCTGTGGCCGAGCGGTTCTAGGCGCTTCAGTCCGGAATGGCGCTGCTGCTACGACCGCAGGTTCAAATCTTGCCTCGGGCATGGATTTGTGTGTGTCCTTAGGTTAGTTAGGTTTAAGTAGTTCTAAGTTCTAGGAGACTGATGACCTCAGATATTAAGTCCCATAGTGCTTAGAGCCATTTGAACCATTTGAAAGAAATACGCATTGAGGCGAACGTAAATGACACTTTTACTCAAAGACAATAATTACAGTCACAGCGATTCATGATAGTTACCTGGACATTACAGGAGGACGGGCATGGTTCTCATAACGGAGTGTGATCACCCCGGACGGAAATGCAGGCATTGAAGCGTGCTCGCATGATGGCCATAATGTTGGTATGGTTCAAATGGCTCTAATCACTAAGGGACTTAAGATCTGAGGTCATCAGTCCCCTAGGCTTAGAACTACTTAAACCTAACTAACCCAAGGACATCACACACATCCATGCCCGAGGAAGGATTCGAACCTGCGGCCGTAGCAGCTGCGCGGGACCGGACTGAAGCGCCTAGAACCGCACGGACACAGCGGCCGGCAATGTTGGTATGGATTTCCTGAAATAGGGCGTTCCATTCGTCCATCAGTACAGTTGACAACTGCTGCATGGCCGTTGCTGAACGTGGACGTTTTGCGGTACGTCTCTCCAATGCATCCAACACGTGCTTGACGTGATTTAAATCGGCGGAAAGGGCCAGTACATTTGCCGAATATCCATTCGTTCCAAGTCCTGCTCAACCTGCGCAATTCGAAGTGAACGCGCATTGTCATACATAAAAACTAAATCATAGACAAATGCACCCCTGAAAAGACGCACACCGGGAAGAAGTGCACTGCCACAATAACGTTGTCTGATGTTGTTGTTGTTGTGGTCTTCAGTCCTGAGACTGGTTTGATGCAGCTCTCCATGCTACTCTATCCTGTGCAAGTTTCTTCATCTCCCAGTACCTACTGCAGCCTACATCCTTCTGAATCTGCTTAGTGTATTCATCTCTTGGTCTCCGTCTACGATTTTACCCTCCACGCTGCCCTCCAGTACCAAATTGGTGATCCCTTGATGCCTCAGAACATGTCCTACCAACCGATCCCTTCTTCTAGTCAAGTTGTGCCAAAAACTCCTCTTCTCCCCAATTCTGTTCAATTCCTCCTCATTAGTAATGTGATCTACCCATTTAATCTTCAGCATTCTTCTGTAGCACCACATTTCGAAAGCTTCTATTCTCTTCTTGTCCAAACTATTTATCGTCCAAGTTTCACTTCCATACATGGCTACACTCCATACAAATACTTTCAGAAACGACTTCCTGACACTTAAATCTATACTCGATATGAACAAATTTCTCTTCTTCAGAAACGCTTTCCTTGCCATTGCCAGTCTACATTTTATATCCTCTCTACTTCGACCATCATCAGTTACTTTGCTCCCCAAATAGCAAAACTCCTTTACTACTTCAAGTGTCTCATTTCCTAACCTAATTCCCTCAGCATTACCCGACTTAATTCGACTACATTCCATTATCCTCGTTTTGCTTTAGTTGATGTTCATCTTATACCCTCCTTTCAAGATACTGTCCATTCCGTTCAACTGCTCTTCCAAGTCCTTTGTTGTCTCTGACAGAATTACAATGTCATCGGCAAACCTCAAAGTTTTTATTTATTCTCCATGGATTTTAATACCTACTCCGAACTTTTCTTTTGTTTCCTTTACTGCTTGCTCAATATACAGATTGAATAGCATCGGGGAGAGGCTACAACCCTGTCTCACTCCCTTCCGAACCACTGCTTCTCTTTCATGCCCCTCGACTCTTATAACTGCCATCTGGTTTCTGTACAAATTGTAAATAGCCTTTCGCTCCCTGTATTTTACCCCTGCCACTTTCAGAAGTTGAAAGAGAGTATTCCAGTCAACATTATCAAACGCTTTCTCTAAGTCTACAAATGCTAGAAATGTAGGTTTGCCTTTCCTTAATCTAGCTTCTAAGATAAGTCGTAGGGTCAGTATTGCCTCACGTGTTCCAACATTTCTACGGAATCCAAACTGATCTTACCCAAGGCCAGCTTCTACCAGTTTTTTTATTCGTCTGTAAAGAATTCGTGTTAGTATTTTGCAGCTGTGACTTATTAAACTGATAGTTCGGTAATTTTCACATCTGTCAACACCTGCTTTCTTTGGGATTGGAATTAATACGTTCTTCTTGAAGTCTGAGGGTATTTCGCCTGTCTCATACATCTTACTCACCAGATGGTAGAGTTTTGTTAGGCCTGGCTCCCCCAAGGCTGTCAGTAGTTCTAATGGAATGTTGTCTACTCCCGGGGCCTTGTTTCGACTTAGGTCTTTCAGTGCTCTGTCAAACTCTTCACGCACTCCTATTTTCCTATTCATTATTAAAGCTACTCCTGCATTACCCCTATTTGATTTTGTATTTATGATCCTGTATTCGCCTGACGCCATCACCATTTAATCATACGGTAAAGCTGCATACCCTCGGGAAAAATTACGGCTGTAGTTTCCCCTTGCTTTCAGGCGTTCGCAGTACCAAAACAGCAAGGCCGTTTTGGTTAGTGTTACAGGGCCAGATCAGTCAATCATCCAGACTGTTGCCCCTACAACTACTGAAAAGGCTGCTGCCCCTCTTCAGGAACCACACGTTTGTCTGCCCTCTCAACAGATACCCCTCCGTTGTGGTTGCACCTACGGTATGGCTATCTGTATCGTTGAGGCACGCAAGCCTCCCCGCCAACGGCAAGGTCCATGGTTCATGGGGGGGGGGGGGGCGTTGTCTGATGAGGATACTGTTTTCAAAGGTCTGGAGGACATTACGCCCATTCAGCATTATACTTTCCCACACTACAATCCCTGGACCCTCGAAACGAACACGTCCGACAGTGCTAGGCGTACAATCATGTATCGAGACGTAGGAACACGTGATTTACACAGAAACATTGTCGAAAGTGGTCGTTTTGGTGGTCCAGATGTTATGTTGTGGGGAGCCATAAAGTAATATGGGCGTACTGACCTCCAAATGTTTGAACACAGTACACGCACTGATCCACACTGTTGTGGAACTATACTCCTTCCACACATTCGTCCTTTCACCAGTGCATTCGGCCCTGACTTCTTTTTTATGGATGGCAATGCGCGACCGCAACGAACAGTGCCAGTGGTGGAGCTCTTGGAACGAGAGGATATTCGACGAATGGACTTGCCTAGGCATTCTCCCCACTTCACTCCCATCTAGCAAGTGTTGGATGAATTGGGGAGGTGTACAGCTGCACATCCATATGCACCAACGGTGCCGATGGACGAATTGAACGCCCAGTACACAAGGCTCCATACCAACCTTATGACCAGCATGGGAGCACGTTGCAGATCGTGCATTGCCGCCCGGGGCCATCACACTCCCTAATGAGAACCATGTGCCTCCGTTTGTAATGACTAAGAGCCATCACAGATTACGGTGTCCTTTCTGTTCATCACATTGCACAATTCTTCGAGCTACCTTCTGTACTCTAATGTAGCAGTCCTTTCTATATACGGTCCATGTTTCATCGATCGAAGATACGTGGCGGCGACTCATAAAGCGAAAGTTACTTTTGTTCTTAAGCTTTGCAAACCAGTGTATTACCTGCAGTCGCTTGTTCTCCCAGTGCATCCCGCTTATGGTCTGGACTTTACCAACTAATATATCCTTCGGTTTGTATTCAAATGTTCCGAGAAACGTCCTACAGACATGAGGGTCAACTGAGTCTGTTTGCGACGGATATATGGGCGAGATATGCCGCCTTGCGCTCAGTTTGGGCGGCGGTTGAGCGGTCGCATACCAGTACGAATCCCCAAACTTTCGGGGATTCCTGCAATCCATAACACTACGAGTCGCTGCCGTCGTCACGTAGAAAATGCTTTGCTACTAGGTACGTACCTCTAATTACTCACGAGCCTGGAAACAAGCTTAAATGCATGACACTGAAGCGGTGCGTCAGGACACGGTCATACCAATGACCTTCATTGGTATCTTCGGAAAGAAAAACTGCAATTAATTGCGGTGACGCAGTAGCTAAGGAGGAGGTGTGATGTTCAAATTTCCGTATTGCTGTACAGAATTTGGTTTTCCGTGGCTTCGCTAAAGTTCAGCAGACGAATGCCGGGTTGGTTCGTTCTACAGATGTGCTGTTACAAAAATGGCTCTGAGCACTATGCGACTTAACTTCTGAGGTCATCAGTCGCCTAGAACTTAGAACTACTTAAACCCAACCAACCTAAGGACACCACACACATCCATGCCCGAGGCAGGACTCGAACCTGCGACCGTAGCGGTCGCTCGGTTCCAGACTGTAGCGCCTAGAACCGCACTGCCACTCCGGCCGGCGTGCTGTTACATATCATCCCAGAAGAGTGATGTGTAACCATATGGCTGCCTTGCCGAGGGATGATACTCGCGAAGTATAAAGCGACATCATGATTTTATACGCTGCTGAATAAAACCAGGAAAGAGGCAGTACTTAAATTGTATGATAATATGACTGAACCTTTATTATCCTATGGATCCAAATGATGGACTTCAACTAATAAACAACCACAGAGAGGTGAAGCAGCAGTAATGAGACTTCTAAGACCTTTGGCACGAGGCAAACTAGAAGATCACAAGAAGAATAGTGAGATAAGAGAGAAACTTCCTATTCAAGGAATAGCAGAAAAGATCAAACAGTACAAAAAGGAATAACATTGAGACATGAAATCTCATGGGAGCCGGCTGACAGTGGCTATATCATAATGTAGTACTGTATTGGATCTGATTAGATCGTTTCAAAAAAGTCAAAACCCGGTGAAAAATGACATTATTACTCAAACTGCCTTCTTGGCAAGTTTTGGATTCATTTCCATCATCATATATCCAGGTGTACAGATGGGCACAGGATACGAGTTTTACTAGATGCGTGTGTAATGCAACTTGTATGTGTAACATAAGCTGTCAGCTTGTGTTACATATACCCGAGTAATCGCTCGTATCCTGTGAATCTCTGTGCACTTGGATATCTGATGAAGGACATAAATCCGAAAAGCGTCAAATGAGCTATCTGACTAATAAAATGAATTTTCACCAGCTGTTGACTTTTTTTGAAGCGAGGTTTTCCGTTCCAGTACAGTAATACATTATAACAAAAAGGCGTGTCATGATTATCTTCTACGTATGGATCGAAGACGGATACCGAAAAATGTTTCAAATGGCTCTGGGCACTATGGGACTTAACATCTGAGGTCATCAGTCCCCTAGAATATAGAACTACTTAAACCTAACTAACCTAAGGGCGTCACACACATCTATGCCCGAGGCAGGATTCGAACCTGCGACCGTAACAGTCACGCGGTTCCGGACTGAGGCGCCCAGAACGGCTCGGCCACCGCGGCCGCGACCGAGTAAAACCTATGTCTACAGACCCAATGTTTGGACAAGAATAGGATGACCATTAAGAAGATGATGCGACCAGCTGTAAATTGCTTGATTTTAGAACAGGTAAACATGCCTAAACCGAAATGTACATGATGATAATTTCATATTCAGAAGAGCGCAACTGGTGGGCAAATTTGTTATGTATTTAGCATATAGCGAGTGATATCGAAATGAAGAGGTGGACCGTCAGTCGCATTAACTTCGCATAGGAGCGTTTGTGTACGCTCTATGGATCGTCGCACCGGGCCGGAGTAGCTCACCAGTAAGAAGAACAGTCGGCAATATTAAAAGCGTCTGATGAAAAGAAAAGAACATCTTCAGATGTATACATTCTCTGGTCATACTGAGGACCCTGAAGCTGACGTTTCTGTTCTTCTGTGAAATCTATATGTGATGTTCCCGCCTTAATAAAGTCTTGTGTAAAAGAATTTACTTCTTGTTCTCAAGCAATATATAGAGAATATCTCGGAAGCAACTATTCTGAGAGATTTGTACAGTCACGATCAATAACTTCATCGAACCAACTATTGTTCAGTACCTATAGATCAGTTACAAATCAGAGTACGAGAAGTCAACATTCTCAACATCGGGAACATCGCACCGGCTCACCAGAGGTTTACTTCCGCGTTCTTCACAAGTCAACCAGCGCTTCCTCTTGAGAGACATCTGACAGTGAAACACTGTGTAACTCTTATCCCATTTGTACTGAGTCTGCGATTGACGTTAGTTCCACAGAAGGTTTCCGAAATAGTTTTAAAATGTCTTCACAAGTGACAGAAATGCGTAGTTTTGCGACACATGTGTTCCTACTGTTCGTGCAAAATATTTACACCGAAGATAAAACGGAGGCAATGAAAAAGAAGCTTACGAATTACTGTGCTTCGTTTGGAGCCATAATGGGCCGAGATCGATACACTGTTACTTATTTGTGGACTGTGTAATTAATAAAAGTGTCGTGTTGTTTTAAAACAGACGTCACACGGTCATTTATTTCGAGAATAACTGGTAATGTAATTTCCAGAGGGACCACAACAAAGAAGATAAAGCTGTTTCGGGAGTCGGTGTCCCGCCGAGAAGCGGCCCGCAGGGAGAGGTGGAAACAACACTAATTCGAGTAATTAGAGGCGGTTCCGAAGCGTGCGGCTAATTTAAGCGGCGGGCCGCGGCCGGCGACGCCCACGGAGCCTAACGGCTTTCCGGGAAGTCCGCCCACCGGCGGTGCGGCGCAGTGCGACTTCGAACCGCGGAGGGAACGGGTTTCCCAGTCGGCGCTGCTTTACTGCCGCATTCGCTGCTTTATCGGTCTCTTAACGCCTCCTTAATAGTGTTACAAGTCAGGCAGAGGTTCTATAGCTGCGAACTCTGCCTGAGTCGATCAAGCCTCTCTTATTTATTGTATAACCGCGCCACACTGCCGAAACCGGCTTTCGCGCATGAGCAGTTTCGACTCGATGTTGCTTAATTTGAGAATAAGATTGAAAATCGTAAAAGTCCAGCGGAAGATTATTATGTCTAAAATGACATCGTAGGTTCGGTACTGCAATAAATATCACACAGTTCGCGACAGTAAAATCAGATTAGGACGACTACCCCGAAAACGCTGGAACACCGAAACTATGCCCCTTAAATACCAACACCTTTTTACACAGACGAATATTCACAAGGGAGTCATTAAATAATGGTCAATGTAATTTTCTTAACTGTTGACAACAGACACAAAGCCTTTCGTATTGGTTTATTAAATATAACTGTACCGGTACTGAGCTTTAATTTCAAGATTTGTCTCGGCGAGACAAATGGCTCTGAGCACTATGGGACTTAACATCTGTAGTCATCAGTCCCATAGAACTTAGAACTACTTAAACCTAACCAACCTAAGGATATCACACACATCCATGCCCGAGGCAGGATTCGAACCTGCGACCGCAGCGGTCACGCTGTTCCAGACTGAAGCGCCTAGAACCGCACGGCCACAACGGCCGGCCTCGGCGAGACAAATACAATAAGGTAACAACCATGTGGAACAAAAAAGTGAAGCACCCAGAAGGGGACGAGTAAAATAAAGGAAACTTTACGGATTGAGAGGGCATGTGATGTGATTTCCGTGATTACAAAATCGATTCAAATTTACAAAGAACTCGGCAGTATGACGTTCACTTCCTCTGGCCTGGATGCATGCACTGATTCGGTTCTCATAGATTAGATTAGATTAGATTTACTTTCATTCCAATTGATGCGTAGTGAGGAGGTCTTCCAGGATGTAGAACATGTCAGAAATACAGCAATACATGACAAATACTTACAACTCAAACAAATAAGCTAATGTACCATTCCACAGGTCCCAAGTGGCATGGTTGTCATTTTTTAATGAACGTTATATGAAAGAATCATTTGCATTGAATTTAGAATAAAAAAGTTTTTTATTTATTTATAAGGTAATAAACGTGTAATACAACTACTAAATACTTATTTACAATGAACACATTACTGCATTAAAATTGTGCAGATGTTATGTTGTACTTATATATATACACACACAAAACAGTTGGTTCTACTGAGAAATTCATCAATGGAGTAGAAGCAGTTGGCCACCAATAAATTCTTTAGGCTTCTCTTAAACTGAATTTCATTGGTTGTTAAGCTTTTTATGGCTGCTGGCAAGTTATTGAAAATGTGTGTTCCTGAATAATGCTCACCTTTTTGTACAAGTCTAAGTGACTTTAAATCCATGTGAAGATTTTCTTATTTCTAGTACTGATTCCATGAATTGACCTGTTGGTTGGAAAAAGTGATATATTTTTAATGACAAATTCCATTAAGGAATAAATATATTGGGAAGTAGTAGTTAGTATCCCTAGTTCCCTAAACAGGCTTCTGCAAGATGTTCTTGAGTTCACACCGTATATAACTCTTATTGCACGTTTTTGTGTCCGGAAAACTTTAGCTTGGCTTGATGAACTGCCCCAAAAAATAATCCCATACGACATTATGGAAGGAAATTAAGCATAGTATGCCAGCTTTTGCATTTTTATATCCCCTATGTCTGACACAATTCGCATTGCAAATGGAGATTTGTTAAGACGCTTCAGCAGTTCTGTGGTGTGCTCCTCCCAGTTGAATTTATTATCAAGCTGTAATCCCAAGAATTTAACACTGTCCACTTCTTCTATCTGCTTGTCATCGTATGTTAGGCATATACTCGTGGGACACCCCTTACAAGTTCTGAACTGCATGTAGTGTGTTTTTTCAAAGTTTAGTGACAAAGAATTAGCTAGGAACCAGTGATTAATGCCCAAAAATATTTTATTAGCTGACCTTTCTAAGACTACACTTGATTTGCTATTTATTGCAATGTTTGTATCATCGGCAAACAAAACGAACTTGGCTTCTGGTACTGTTACTGATGAACGGTCATTGATATGTACAAGAAAAAGTAAGGGCCCTAAAATGGAACCTTGTGGGACCCCACATGTAATTAGTTCCCAATTGGATGATGCCTGATAGCTTGATACATGTCTCTTTCTTAATAACACCCTTTGTTTCCTGCCAGAGATATAAGATTTGAACCATTTTGCAGCATTTCCTGTTACACTATAATATTCTAATTTACTTAAAAGGATATTGTGGTTTACACAGTCAAATGCCTTTGACAGATCACAAAATATACCAGTTGCCTTCAATTTTTTGTCTGATGAATTAAGTGCATTTTCACTGTAAGTGTAGATAGCCTTTAGAAATCCGAACTGTGACTTTGGCAGTATGTTATTTGAGATAAGATGGTTATAAAGACGATTGTACATTACTTTTTCTAAAATTTTTGAGAATGCTGCCTTCTTCGACAGTGGCTTAACTTCAGCATATTTCAACCATTCAGGAAAAATTCCACTGATAAATGACTGGTTACACAGATAGCGTAATATGTTACTTAACTCCGAATCACATTATTTAATTAACTTTGTTGATGTTTCATCATACCCACTATATGTTTTTGATTTTAATGATTTTATGATGGATATTATTTCTGCTGGGGTAGTGAGGGTCAAATTCATATTATGGAAGTTACTCGAAATGTCTCGTCTGAGGTATTTCATAGCAACATCTACAGAACCTGACAACCCCATCTTGGCAGAAACAGTTATAAAATGTTTGTTAAAAAGTTCTGCAACACTATACACGTCTGTCACCAATGTATCATTTACTCTTAATGCTATTTGTCCCTCTTCATGTCTGGTTCTACCGGTGTCCTCCTTCACTATATCCCATATAGTCTTTATTTTGTTATCTGATATGACTATCTTTTCCTTGTAATATATTTGCTTTGATGTCCGTATTACAGTCTTTAATATTTTGCAGTATTTCTTGTAATGTGCTATAGCATCGACATCGGAACTGTTTCGGATTGACAAATACGGTTTTCTTTTTGTTTTACAAGATACCCCTATTCCTTGAGTAATCCATGGCTTCTTTGTAGACCTTGTTCTAACCTTGGTAAGTTTTGGGGGAAAACAGTCTTCGAATAAGGTAAGCACTTTATTAGCAAAAAAGTTATATTTTCATTCATGCCATGAGCACTGTAAACATCAGTCCGGTGAATGTCTCTGAGGAGTGTCCTAAAATAATCAATTTTTGGCTTATTGATTACCCTCTTGAGCTCAGATTTAACAGATTTTATGTCCTGTTCAGTATTAACATTTAACAGAAGGAACTGCATGTTATGGCCTGAGAGGCCATGGACTATTGGTTTTGTAATATAATTTTGTTCATTGGACTTTTCTATAAAGATATTATGAATGGCTGTTTGTGAGCAATTGACTACCCTAGTGGGGAACTTTACAGTGCGAATAAAGTTGAATGATAGTGTTACTAACTCAAATAAGTTCTTTTTGGGAGAGTCTTTAAGGATATCTACGTTGAAATCACCAGCGACCACTATTCCTTTGTTTTTGGTTGTTAAATGGGCCAGTACAGCCTCAATATGCGTTAGGTACTGGAATCACTCAATAGAGGAAAGTCCACTGGACCTGACGGGATACCAATTCGATTCTACGCAGAGTACGCGAAAGAACTTCCCCCGTTCTAACAGCCGTGTACCGCAAGTCTCTAGAGGAACGGAGGGTTCCAAATGATTGGAAAAGAGCACAGATAGTCCCAGTCTTCAAGAAGGGTTGTCGAGCAGATGCGCAAAACTATAGACCTATATCTCTGACGTCGATCTGTTGTAGAATTTTAGAACATGTTTTTTGCTCGAGTATCATGTCGTTTTTGGAAACCCAGAATCTACTATGTAGGAATCAACATGGATTCCGGAAACAGCGATCGTGTGAGACCCAACTCACTTTATTTGTTCATGAGACCCAGAAAATATTAGATACAGGCTCCCAGGTAGATGCTATTTTTCTTGACTTCCGGAAGGCGTTCGATACAGTTCCGCACTGTCGCCTGATAAACAAAGTAAGAGCCTACGGAATATCAGACCAGCTGTGTGGCTGGATTGAAGAGTTTTTAGCAAACAGAACACAGCATGTTGTTTTCAATGGAGAGACGTCTACAGACGTTAAAGTAACCTCTGGCGTGCCACTGCGTCTTTCCGAAACAATGGGAAAATAGGACCTCTCCCCAAGTTGCCTACTTTAATGAAATAAAAAGAAAATATTTATATATTTATTTATTATGTAAAAATGAAAATGAATGGAAATGGATTTGAAAATGGGGAAGAAATGTTGCTTTAAATACTTTTGTTATTTGCTCTTTCAGTATGAACTTTGTTGTAGAACCTCTTATTTACGTGTGGTAATAAAAATTCATTTAGACAGAATTAAGCACATTTAAAATTACGTGAACCTTAGCAACCCTCTCATGCTGATAAATTCATACTAACTGATTAAGAACATTTAGTTGAAAATTATATAAATTAAATTTTTTACGTATTTCGGCCTTGGCACACATTTTCTAAATGCAGTGGTTTTTTAAATATTTACTGAATTCTTTCCCGACGTTAGCTATGGAACACAAGACTGTCTCTGTTAGCAGAAAATGGTTAAATATTGCCAAGACGACCTGAACGTTTAATTATCATTGACAAAACACACTTCACTATACGTTTAAGTTATTTGCTTTAGAAATTGAAAGAACCAACAGATTAACAACTTCAACGTTAATTATCCGCCTATGAATGCACAAATGTAAAACCAGTTATAAATTCCGTCAGCCTCAGGATCGCTGTAAAAGAAAAATATTTCGTAATTCACTGCTAATTTTATCTGCTTCCGATTTACGGGTTTGGTTAATTTTTTAGCGGAACGATTTTTTAAATGTGCCGCCGCTGCAAATAATTCGGTCGCGGCACAGACCAGCAACACCAACGATAATCGCTAAAAATGCTGAAAATTCTTTAAAGGAATATTATAGATGACATGGGCAAGCTAATTTACATTAGTAATACACAATTTTGATAAATTATAATGTATTTAGACCACAACAATAATTGAACTTACATTAGTTTGTAATTTCTCCTCTAATGGCAGCTTAAGATAGATACAGACAAAAGAAGTCTACTCATTCGTAAAATGCTACGTCACAGGTTCCTCTCTCTCTCAGCTCTCGAGGAAGACGACAAAGAATGCACACCATGCAGTGCTATTTACATTATTGCTGACCATTAACATCTCGTTGTAATCCTACAACATTATTCTCCTCTGTGGCTATATTTTACATGTTTTTTATATCGCAGATATTAACATATTTCGTAATTACATTATGAGTATTGAAATATTACAATCATAAATACATCGAGAATATTATTACAGAAAATATTACAATAATAACGAATGTCCTTTATACAAAATTAAATAATATTTTATTTGTTAAACAATTACAGTACATACGAATTGCTTCATAGGCGTACATAGTACAATTAAATGTCATTTCATTTTATTAATAGTGTGTGTGCTGCCAGGGAACGTTACACTACAGACTCACCGACGTCTGTCGTCTCGGGGAGAGCAGAAGCGCGAGTCATCGGTAGGGAAACGTGACGTCATTCATCATCATCAAACAATGAAACAATGCTTCTCAGTCACGGCACCTACCGAGCGAGGTGGCGCAGTGGTTAGCACACTGGACTCGCATTCGGGAGGACGACGGTTCAATCCCGTCTCCGGCCATCCTGATTTAGGTTTTCCGTGATTTCCCTAAATCGTTTCAGGCAAATGCCGGGATGGTTCCTTTGAAAGGGCACGGCCGATATCCTTCCCAATCCTTCCCTAACCCGAGCTTGCGCTCCGTCTCTAATGACCTCGTTGTCGACGGGACGTTAAACACTAACCACCACCACCACCATCACGGCACCACTCCAGACGCAGCCGTATGTATCGTAGTGTTGACGGCAGTGTACACACCGGACAGTAATTCCCTATACAGCTGCTGATAGTCTCTGAAGAATACTGCAGGGTGATACAGACTGTTGCAGGGAGTCCAGTACGTGTTTTCGGATGGCAGGCACAGATGTGAGGGCGGCCCTCCTCCCTACGGAAGGTCAGACTTGGTCTTTGGAAGCTTGCCGACGCGTGTACGTGCCCTCACGTCCCTATGCAGATTCAATATCGAGTTACTGTCACGTGGGAATGCACTACAAATCGGAATATTGCTCGATTGGACCAGTCGCCTAAATGGAGACCAACAATGAGGACCCTTTTAAACACCGCCAGCTGCTGATGACGCTGTTCCACACGAGTACGCGGCACCTGCGTGTCCTTCATAGTGATGACCCAACACCTGATGCTCTTCACGCCCATCTTATACCCTAACCAGGCATGGTAACATTAATAAACGGGGACAACACTAACGCACATTAGTAGTCGTTCTATCGGTCATAGAGAATTGCATCTCTAATGATTTGCATAACCGTCGACGGTGCGTTCGTATACGAAGTCACAATGACCTCCAACCGTGCCTTCTGGGTGCTTCACTTCGCCACGCATTGTATATTTCGGCATTTGTTTTTGGTCATCAACATGAAATGTGTATCCATTTTGCGCAAACCTTTCTAGTATTTAATTATTGTGAAATGCGCGGTAATTTCCCTTCTGGTAAACCAATGGCGACAATTATTTCATGCACACAGGATGTCCCAGGAGGAACGTCAGTATCCAAGAATGTAACAGGAACGATCATTCGAAAGAAAAAAGTCCTGTAAAATGAGTTCTAAAATCGATGCCTTGAGAAGTTTGAGCACGTCTTCATCTGCGATACTGTGAAACCAATCTCCTTCTTTCCATATTTTGGCATGAGGTACTATGGACCAAACCGAGACAAAATAGTTCTAAAGTGCTTACCTTAAGAGCTATGAGCACCTTTTCAATAGAAGACATGTATTTCACAGCAAGGAACGTATTCACGTTAGAATTCATGCTTACTGGGCGTCTTTTCCTTGTTTTGGTCTAAATTACCCCCTCTGGAAATATGGAAAGCAAAGAGTTTTCAGCAGCACAGATTTGCTTCACAGTACCGAAGATGTAGTCTCATAGCTCTTTAGGGATCCATTTTAGAGCCTACGTTTACACGACCTTTTTGCTTTGAATGATCGTTCGTGTTACATGCCTGAATGTCGAACATTCCTCCTGGAACACCATGTATTAATCCCCGGTTATTCAGTATATTTTTTTGAACTTGCTATCTGTGGCTGCAGTGTGATAAATAATCGGTGTAGCTATTCTTCTTTTCAACGTGATCTTATTTCTCCAAATTACGAGGACATTCAATAAGTAATGCAACATTTTTTTCTAAAAGCAAGTTGGTTTTTTTAGGATTCCAGTACACCGTATTACTCCCACTCTTTTGGCTACAAAACCCTGTTTTTCAACATAATCTCCTTTCAATGTGTCTGTCTTACGCCACCTTACTGGGAGAGCCTGTATGCCTGCACGGCACCACTCTGGTTGTCGACGTCGCACCCAACGTCTTGCTGCATCTGTAACCTCCCCATCATCCACTTACTGCTTCCTGCAGAATGTATACTTTGTTGGGCCAAAAAGATGGATGTCACAAGGCGTGATATCCGGGCTATTGGGTGGATGAGGAAGAACAGTCCAGTGAAGCTCTGTGAGCAACTTCCTGGTGCGCAGACTTCCCTGAGGCCTTGCGTTGTCATGGAGAAGGAGAAGTTCGTATGCATTTTCGTGGCGATTAACACCCTGAAATCGTTTCAATTTCCAGAGGACAGTACAATACTCTTCATAGTTTATTGTTGCACCACGAGAGAGGGCATGGAACACAATAACCCATTCAAAGTCCCAGAAGACTGTCGCCATGACTTTAGCGGCTGAGAGTTTGCCTTTGAACTATTTCTTCGCAGGAGATGGCTGGCTCTGAGCACTATGGGACTCAACTGCTAAGGTCATTAGTCCCCTAGAACTTAGAACTAGTTAAACCTAAATAACCTAAGGACATCACAAACATCCATGCCCGAGGCAGGATTCGAACCTGCGACCGTAGCGGTCTTGCGGTTCCAGACTGCTGCGCCTTTAACCGCACGGCCACTTCGGCCGGCTCGCAGGAGAGGTGGTGTTGTTCGGTTCCATGGATGCCATTTTGTTTTCAGTTCGAAGTGACGAATCCATATTTCATCGCCTGCGACAATGTTCGACAAAAAATTGTCACGATGAACCATGTAGCGTGCAAGCAGTTCTTCACAGATGGTCCTTCGTTACTCTTTGTAGTCTTCTGCTAGGCGATGAGGAACCGAGCGGGCACACACCTTTGAGTACCCCAGTTGGTAGACGAGCGTGTCAGTACTACCAACAGAGACGTCCAGCTGTACAGCGAGGTGTTTAATTGTGATGGTCCATCACCTCGAACGAGAGTGGCCGTACGTTGCAACCCACACGAGTGAGGTCGGGTACGATTACGCGACCTTGGATATTCCGCAAGCGCCTATGAATATTTGCGATGCTCTGGTTTTTGCGCGACAACTCCCTGCTTCGAACTCACCTCCATTACAGACGCCATTTTGAAGGCTGCGTATAGCAGCACCACATGTCGGAACTTCGTGAAACTAAAGCACGAATAATATACGATGTTCCACAAAGTCTGTATTTTGTCAACCGAGAGTGGCCGAGGAAAAAAAAGTGTTGCATTGCTTATCGAACGCCAATTGTCTTTTTTGGGATGGTGATTTCAGTTAACCTGAAATATATCCGACTGTAGGTCAATTAGATTGCATAAAAGAACAATTCGCAAGAGTTTGAAAACTGTTACTAATGTTCTGTCGAAACTATTCGTTTAAGCCTCACAACAAATTCTTATCTTGACTCTGCTCTGGCTGCACTGCAGATGATGATCTGAAATAAATCACTGTACACCATTCTACTTTCTTATTCTTCTGTCTTTTAAGTTGACGTATTAACAAATTAGTTTTTGAATCTCTTATCAATATTATTAATTATTATTCATACAAATTTCAACGAGACAACGCAAATTTTACCGATCGAGTTTTTTTGAAGAGTGGGTGTACGTTTTGTGAAATATTTATTAGTGACAAAAGGAAGTACTTTGAAATTCTTTTAACGACACAAAAGTGAACTCCAAATAATATGAACAATCAGCATTCTCGCTCCGCGCATTGTCATACTCGATAATGTCTGCTTCTACAAAATATTTCTATTACAATTTTTTTTCTTGAATTCTTAATAAAAAATTATTTAACTACTCTAAATGTAAGAGAGATAATTAGAATACTGAACACATGGTTCTTAGCTCTCCCTAACTGCCAACACGTAGATGTTATTGGACACAATGAAGGAGCTTCAATACGGTTTTATTGCAGCACTTCCTATTGGTTCTGGTGCAGTTTTTGAATCTTCGTTATCCGTTTTTTTCTTTTATTTTGTTTTTGCTCAAAGCGTGCAGACCCGTAAAACCTGTTGACACTTGGCTGTACTTCTTTGCGAAAAGCGTGCAGAGCCGTATGGCCTGTTGACACTTGACTGTACTGATGCAGGGGGCAAAGTGATTCCACGTTTTCGTGTTCTAGCCAAATACTTCGATTCTAAACAAAGTTTTCTTACAAAACTTCCGTTTGCCATCTCGTCTGTCACATCCGGAAAAGAGCGTGATGATGTTAAAATGGGTGTGACTTATAACACGAGCGTTGAGAATTCATTCTGATTGGAATAATCTATTTAATTTTTTTATTCGGCTTTGTATGGGTACGTGCACATTCCGTCCGAACAGGCCTCGGTAGGTCCAACTGTACTCCTCATCCGACTGGCGTCCTCGGATGCAGATATGGAGGGGCTTAGGAACAGTATACCGTTCTCTTGGCCGTTCTCAGTTTTCGTGACCTGGTGCCGCTAGTGCTCTGTCGCGCAACTGCTCAACTGGCGTCGCGAGGTTGAGTGCACCGCGGTAGGTCACGTGGTGGCCCAGATGGTCACCCATTCAAGTGTGAACCACACATGACGGTGCTTAATCCGTGATCTGTCAGGAACCGATGTACCAGTCGCGGCACAGCCGTTGACCTAAATGGACACCCTATTTCTTTATACGCATTGGTGTTTTAACATTTTGCAGGTATCTGCTTTATCTGCGAAGATAGAAGCACTAACCTGTGAAGACTTTGGAACATACCCGTTTCCTTCTGTATATGTTCTTCTGTATATGTTCTTCTCGGTAGCTGCGCTGGCTACAAAACTGACTGAAAGACGTTAGTTTTGCTAAAAGTCTATATCAATAGTGTGGTCGATACCAGAGGAGATTTAACACACTAGGCCGCAGCTCGTGGTCTCACGGTAGCGTTCTCGCTTCCGGAGCACAGGATCCCGAGTTCGATTCCCGGCAGAGTCAGGCATTTTCATCTGCCTCGAGTTGACTGGGTGTTGTTGTGTCGTCTTTATCATCATCATTCATCCCCATTACGGTCGGAGGAAGCAATGGCATACCAACTCCGCTAGGACTTTGACTAGTACGGCGGTGCGAGTCTCCCACGCTCTGTCAAGGTGTATGGGACGTCATCATCAATTTACCCTCTTGGTGTAAAATATTCACTGATATGCCCAGTTTCGGGTCTCACATATAGTCGGAATTAAAAGAAAACAAATTTTTGCCTACTACACTAGTTCATAGATTGTTAAATTCTCCCGGTGCAGTAATCACACAACACTACCCAGTGGTTCAAAGCGATTCAAATGTGGCAAAAATTTAACGTAGCAGTTCACCATATGACTGTCCTCGTACACATTTGAGGAACTCGAAACCATTACTATAGCGCACAGAAATAATCAGTAGGTTCGTCACCACTGCCCAGCTAACCAGTCATGTTCATAGGATGACAATAATCAGTTTTCCTCAAATAAGTTCTCGCTTGGAATTAATTAGTTATTACTGTCACAGAAGTCATGAATGAAACCCACGAGTGAAGAACACGAACTGGACGCAGTATAAGCGAATATTGTAGAATGTTAGTTATAGGACCACGCTACATTGGTCACGGCAAGAGACATAGCTGTTACTCCATTTACTCTCAGCTGCAGACTGCCTGACCTCTGATGAGCTAGGTCTATATACGTATAGTTTCGCCTACGAAAAATACGTTTTACACTACTCATTACTGACGAAGCTTTCTTAAATAAAATATTTTACGACTCTTAAAATATCGTCCTTTCTAATTAATCAGTTAATAAATGCTGCATGTCAAGTGGAACATAAAAAATATATGAACGCACTTATAATGCCAATGTTCTGGATCTAACAATAATTTTGCCATAATTTGTAACTGACATAAGCAATGGTCTAAAGCTTTAATTTTAATTAATTCAGAGGATAATTAGTTTAAGACACTTTCATTCAGAGGACAATTAGTTTAACACATTTTAAATACCTTATGGAAAAGTCGTTGATATGTATTATAAAATGATAGGTGTTAATATGCCGAAATATGTTTCCTTGCCCACACTAAATATGTAAGATCGTAATGTATGAACATTTGAAATTAATAATATTTCATAAACAACGAAGTTTCAGAGTTAACTAATTACATCACTGCAATTATATTATCAAGTAGTATGTCATGAGCAGTGAAATTCAATGGGACTAAATTTGTTTATGAATCTGAAATTTATTATTAAATTTATAAAATCTTGGGAAGCAGAAAAAAATAGCAGATGAAATTGGATATCCAACTTGCTTCGTCTCAACTTGTCGATACAATTTTTGTATGTAATTTAGAGTAATGCAGCTGTTAATTAATGTATTGCTTAGAACAAACAGCAATGTTATATTAGTGCCGCATCGCAACTTATATTCCTCTCTGGGTACAGATAAATTATTTTCAAATAACGAAAACTGTTTTCTTTAAGATTCGTTATCACAAAAATAGTTTCAAGATAATTAAGTACCGTACTTTTCACTGATATGTAACTTAAAGCTCCTTTCCTTTCAGAAACAGCAGATAATCTGTCGAAAGCTCATTCCACTGTAGTATTTCAAGACCGGAGATCAACGTACTGCTTCTTCGTTTGACTTTGGAACAGCAATGATTTTAAATATATTTCCAGTAGACAAATTGCAAAATAATTTTCAGTTGAGCATTACCAAAAATAGTCACCACACGAACACATCTTTATCTTTAAACAGATGTGCTGTACATCGCGGTACACATTTTACTGCCAATTAATGAAACTTTAAATTACTCAAAGCATTTTTGAAAGCAGCCGTGGTTAAATAGGACCTGAATGCCGCATCAACATTAACATTAAAATTTTATAAACTGAATTTTTATTATAATTGCAAATAGTTGTCACAGAGGATACTGTGCAGCCTCGGGCATCATCATGAGGTAGACGGCCACCGATGAGGATTTTATCCATGACACGGTACTCCCATGTAGCACGAAGATCTCTCATCCGATCTCTGCGGGGCTCGTGCAACAAAGAAAACACAAAACAAACAATTTATAGTTGTTGTACATTAAACTGTTCCGACTGTGTAAAAACCATTAACGCATATATAACATATTACACAGCGTACTTTACACATGTCGTGAAGATGGAGAAATTTCTTAGTGATACTGCCAGATTCTGTACCACTCCATAGTCCACCTACTAGCCTCACAATATATGGTCTCAGAAACCCGATTATAAACTACGTCACTTAACGTTAATAAACTGTGAGCATAGTGATAAAATTTAGAAGTGCGTTTTTCTTTATATATGAAGAGCACTGATGTTTTATAAACTCAATAGCTTTCAATAGTGACATGTATCTTTTGTTCTCTTTACCCTACAGAAAGTAATAGCTAATAGGCAGTACACTGTTTCACAGTTTAATACTGCCAGATTTAATATTTTGCCGTTAAGTTCTCACACGTATTGGCTATACTGTTGAAAGACTGAACCACGTGGATAGATTAGCCCAGCTACTCTCGCAACACGAACACAAGCTGATTGACATGAACTCTCTCTGTAATACCAGGTATATGGAGAGACAAAGATTGTCGCTACTGTAACAGCGAAAAGAAGTATAACAGCTAAATCTTTAGCATTTAAGTCTTTTGGATATTGAATCCTTGTACTTCGTGTACGACTTATCGCCATATTGTGAAAAGTTTGGAATGATGTGCGAGTGGAACGTCTGTTGTCCAAACTGCACATTTATCGATGTTGCATCACTAAAACTTGGCTATGACTAATGCAGCGCTCATTACTGAAGCAGGACTACATGATTTGTGCTATTCGAAGTGACGTGCCTAGCGGAATGTTTCAGGAAAGATGCGCTTTCTATTTCTCGACTTAGCACCAATAATTCAGGGCAATTAGAGCAGCAAAACGGTCGTCGCTAGGCCGTCTCAGTGTAGGTCTCAGTGAGTCCAAGCGACAAGCATCTGTAACATCGCCCTCAGAGCATAGGAAGAAACTGACTTAGCGATTAGTCGAAATTTTGTACACATAATAAAATCGCTAACTTAGTCAGAAACCCCCAAACAGTCCATCAACGGTCTATCCCGTTACAACCTAATAAATGACATCGCTTTACTCTGCTTGGATAATTCGTTAGCGTGGACCCAAAAGTTCCATTGCTTCGGATGCAGTTTGATAATATTTTACTTAAATGATTAACTTGTAGACCTCTTTTATTAGAAACAAATTCTGATAAACATACAAACTTCTATGGCGCTATATACTATTTTTTCTGCAGGTATCACATGAATTTTCCTTTTCTATACTCATCCATTATTATTTGATCCACTATAATATTGGTTGAGCTCCATGGATATGGATTAAATTAGTTTAAGGATACAGGTATTTTTCCACAGAAAAATCGAATTTTTTATGACTTTATTAAATTTTATAGTCTTTCCTGATTACATTGATATGTACATTATAGGTTTCAAATGAAAAATGACCTATATATACCAAATTTTAAAGTTACGGTCATATATGCCGCCACGCCTCCTTTGTTTCTGTTACAGAAACCAGTATAATTTCGAAAAGAACTGAACTTCCTGTTTCCAGCGGTTATACGTATGATACATTGTATATATTGGTAACAGTGCAGGTTTCTAGTGCCTGTAAGTGATTATCTTTGCTAGTATTTACTTTTGTTTCACTGAAGCAATTTTTTTACGTGTTGCAGAATGTTTGTTGCCCAAGTGCTACATATATTTGTGGAAGTACACATCCTTTAGTGCGCAATAAATACGAACTATGACACTCATCAAGAAATTCAATAAAAGGAAATTCCGTGGAAACCAGTTAACAAACAAGGCAAGCCACACTGTTGAAAGTAACCTATGTATCAGTTTTTCAGGGAAGAAACTCCCAAATTGCACGCCTCCTTGTGATTCAAATTTTCATGTTAACAATGACGCTGTTTGTAGTAGATTTGTTATTGTTGATGTGGGCATCTTATCTTCTTTGATAAAGGAAGTGGCGAAATGTAAGCAATGTGATGGTGTGGGCTGTCTCGAAATAACTGAATAACAAAGCAGCAGGAATGCTTTAGCGTCAAAATTAGTTGTTCTTTGTAGATCCTGCAATAAATCTACCTCGAAAATGACTTCGGACTTTGAGCATAATTCATATGATCTGAATTTGAAGTTAGTGTATTCAATGCATTCAACAGGAAAAGGAAAAAAGGCTGCTCCTCCTCCCAGTAGGTTCAACAGGTACATAAAAATACTTTTACGTGCCTTGCCGTGTCTAAAGCATCTATGAAACGTGAAGTAGAAGAAACTGTAAATATTAGTGGAACGAGGGACATTGCTGTTGCACTTGATGGGACATAGCATGGTCGAGGACATCGTTCTTTGAATGGTGTTGTAAGTGCTACTTCTCTGGAGAATGGAAAACTTGTTGATGTTGAGTGCTTATCTAAGTACTGCCACACCTGCCATGGTAATGCTGAAGGACATATTGAACATCAGTGTTCTAAGAATCATAATGGTTACAGTGGAGGTATGGAGTGTAGTAGAGTTCTAAAAATATTTCAGAGATCGATGCCTGTTTATAAAGTTAGACATACGAAGTACTTTGGCGATGGGAACACTAAAAATTTCAATAAAATTAATGACTGCAATGTTTATGGTAATACCTTGGTAACAAAACTGGAGTGTTGTGAACATGTGTAAAAGAGGGTGGGTGCTAGTTTGAGGAAGCTACGAAGAGAAATGAAAGGAAAGTTGCTATCTGATGGAAAATCTGTCTGGGCGAGGCATACTGACAGAAACTGAAATAGACCTATTTCAAAGTTATTATGGACTGACTATTAGACGAACTGCACCTCTGAATGCTGTTACAGCAATGAGAAAAGCTGTATGGGCCACCTACTTTCATAGGTTGTCCACCGAAGACCACTCTGTTCACGAAATTTGCCCTAAAGGAGCAGACTCTTGGTGTGGTAACCAAAAAGCAAAAAGAAAGTGGTCAAATATACCATCATAAGCGTTCTCTTCCTGAGTGTGTTATGAATGAAATAAAACCAATTTTTAAAGACCTGAGTGATCCTGTTTTGCTTAGCAAATGTCTTCATGGGGGCACTCAAACGAAAGTTTCAACCATTCCATATGGGAAAGATTATCCAAGAATGTTTTTGTAGGACTAAATACATTAAAGGTTGGTGTAGTAGATGCAGTGATATCTTTCAATGATGGAGTGATAGGTAGGTTGGAAGTCCTGAGAAATTTAGACATAAAATCTGGCTCTAATATGGAAGATCAATTGCTTGCGTGTGACAGACAACGGACGCATGAAGCTGAAAGATTCGCTCTTCAAGTTACCAAAGAAGCAAGAAGTGCTAAAAGAAATGCCAAGAGGAAGCTTGAAGATGAAGAAATTCTACAGGATGAAGACTATGTTTTAGGAATGTTCTGAGGCACAGTTTAATTGGACTCATATCTTCGTTCACAATTTCCGGCAAGTTGTAGGTTTCAGAATTCAGGTACAAATATTTCCTAAAGTTTATGAAGCATTGATCTACTTACGTAGTAGACCTAAGCTTTATTGCAAAATCATCTAAATTACATTACTTTTATTAGGAATTACTTTTATTAGGAAAAAATTATAAAAATTAAAATGTGAGAGGTGATATTTTTTATCCTTGTAATATACATAATGTTGTTGTTGTTGTGGTCTTCAGTCCTGAGACTGGTTTGATGCAGCTTTCCATGCTATTCTATCCTGTGCAAGATTCTTCATCTCCCGGTACCTACTGCAGCTTACATCCCTCTGAATCTGCATAGTGTATTCATCTCTTGGTCTCCCTCTACGATTTTTACCCTCCACGCTGCCCTCCAATACTAAATTGGTGATCCCTCGATGTCGCAGAACATATCCTACGAACCGATCCCTTCTTCTAGTCAAGTTGTGCCACAAGCACCTCTTCTCCCCAATTCTATTCAATACCTCCTCATTAGTTATGCGGTCTACCTATCTAATCTTCAGCATTCTTCTGTAGCAGCACACTTCGAAAGCTTCTATTCTCTTCTTGTCCAAACTATTTATCGTCCACGTTTCACTTCCATACATGGCTACACTCCATACAAATACTTTCAGGAACGACTTCCTGACATTTAAATCTATACTCGATGTTAACAAATTTTTCTTCTTCAGAAACGCTTTCCTTGCCATTGCCAGTCTACATTTTATATCCTCTCTGCTTCGACCATCATCAATTATTTTGCTCCCCAAATAGCAAAACTCCTTTACTACTTTAATTGTCTCATTTCCTAATCTAATTCCCTCAGCATCACCCGACTTAATTCGACTACACTCCATTATACTTGTTTTGCTTTTGTTGATGTTCATCTTATACCCTCCTTTCAAGACACTTTCCATTACGTTCAGCTGCTCTTCCAAGTCCTTTGCTGTCTCTGACAGAAATACAGTGTCGTCGGCGAACCTCACAGTTTTTATTTCTTCTCCATGGATTATAATACCTACTCCGAACTTTTCTTTTGTTTCGTTTATTGCTTGCTCAATAGACAGATTGAATAACATCGGGGATAGGCTACAACCCTGTCTCACTCCCTTCCCAACCACTGCTTCCCTTTCATGCCCCTCGACTCTTATAACTGCCATCTGGTTTCTGTACAAATTGTAAATAGCCTTTCGTTCCCTGTATTTTACCCCTGCCATCTTCAGAATTTGAAAGACAGTATTCCAATCAACATTGTCAAAAGCTTTCCCTAAGTCTACAAATGCTAGAAACGTAGGTTTGCCTTTCCTTGATCTTTCTTCTAAAGTAAATCGTAGGGTCAGTATTGCCTCACGTGTTCCAACATTTCTACGGAATCCAAACTGATCTTCCCCGAGGTCGGCTTCTATCAGTTTTTCCATTCGTCTGTAAAGAGTTCGCCTTAGTATTTTGCAGCTGTGACTTATTAAACTGATAGTTCGGTAATTTTCACATCTGTCAACACCTGCTTTCTTTGGGATTGGAATTATTATATTCTTCTTGAAGTCTGAGGGTATTTCGCCTGTCTCATACATCTTGCTCACCAGATGGTATAGAGTTTTGTCAGGACTGGCTCTCCCAAGGCTGTCAGTAGTTCTAATGGAATGTTGTCTACTCCGGGGGCCTTGTGTCGACTTAGGTCTTTCAGTGATCTGTCAAACTCTTTACGCAGTATCATATCTCCCCTTTCGTCTTCATCTACATCCTCTTCCATTTCCATAATATTGTCCTCAAGTACATCGCCCTTGTATAGACCCTCTATATACTCCTTCCACCTCTCTGCTTTCCCTTCTTTGTTTAGAACTGGGTTTCCATCAAAGCTCTTGATATTCATGCAAGTGGTTATCCTTTCTACAAAGGTTTCTTTAATTTTCCTGTAAGCAGTATCTATCCTACCCCTAGTGAGATAAGGCTCTACATCCTTACATTTGTCCTCTAGCCATCCCTGCTTAGCCATTTTGCACTTCCTGTCGATATCATTTTTGAGACGTTTGTATTCCTTTTTGCCTGCTTCATTGACTGCATTTTTATGTTATCTATTTCATCAATTAAATTCAATATTTCTCTGTTACCCAAGGGTTTCTACTAGCCCTCGTCTTTTCACCTATTTGATCCTCTGCTGCCTTCACTATTTCATCCCTCAAAGCTACCCATTCTTCTACTACTGTATTTCTTTCCCCCATTCCTGTCAATTGTTCCCTTATGCTCTCCCTGAAACTCTGTATAACGTCTGGTTTAGTCAGTTTATCCAGGTCCCATCTCCTTAAATTCCCACCTTTTTGCAGTTTCTTCAGTTTTAATCTACAGTTCATAACCAATAGATTGTGGTCAGAGTCCACATCTGCCCCTGGAAATGTCTTACAATTTAAAACCTGGTCCCTAAATCTCTGTCTTGTTGTTGTTGTTGTGGTCTTCAGTCCTGAGACTGGTTTGATGCAGCTCTCCATGCCACTCTATCCTGTCCAAGCTTTTTCATCTCCCAGTACCTACTGCAACCTACATCCTTCTGAATCTGCTTAGTGTATTCATCTCTTGGTCTCCCTCTACGATTTTTACCCTCCACGTTGCCCTCCAATACTAAATTGGTGATCCCTTGATGCCTCAGAACATGTCCTACCAACCGATCCCTTCTTCTGGTCAAGTTGTGCCACAAACTTCCCTTCTCCCCAATCCTATTCAATACTTCCTCATTAGTTATGTGATCTACCCATCTAATCTTCAGCATTCTTCTGTAGCACCACATTTCGAAAGCTTCTATTCTCTTCTTGTCCAAACTATTTATCGTCCATGTTTCACTTCCATACATGGCTACACTCCATACGAATACTTTCAGAAATGACTTCCTGACACTTAAATCAATACTGGATGTTAACAAATTTCTCTTGTTCAGAAACGCTTTCCTTACCATTGCCAGCCTACATTTTATATCCTCTCTACTTCGACCATCATCAGTTATTTTGCTCCCTAAATAGCAAAACTCCTTTACTACTTTAAGTGACTCATTTCCTAATCTAATTCCCTCAGCATCACCCGACTTAATTAGACTACATTCCATTATCCTTGTTTTGCTTTTGTTGATGTTCATCTTATATCCTCCTTTCAAGACACTGTCCATTCCATTCAACTGCTCTTCCAAGTCCTTTGCTGTCTCTGACAGAATTACAATGTCACCGGCGAACCTCAAAGTTTTTATTTCTTCTCCATGAATTTTAATACCTACCCCGAATTTTTCTTTTGTTTCCTTTACGGCTTGCTCAATATACAGATTGAACAACATCGGGGAGAGGCTACAACCCTGTCTTACTTCCTTCCCAACCACTGCTTCCCTTTCATGTCCCTCGACTCTTATAACTGCCATCTGGTTTCTGTACAAATTGTAAATAGCCTTTCGCTCTCTGTATTTTACCCCTGCCACCTTCAGAATTTGAAAGAGAGTATTCCAGTCAACATTGTCAAAAGCTTTCTCTAAGTCTACAAATGCTAGAAACGTAGGTTTGCCTTTCCTTAATCTTTCTTCTAAGATAAGTCGTAAGGTCAGTATTGCCTCACGTGTTCCAGTGTTTCTACGGAATCCAAACTGATCTTCCCCGAGGTTGGCTTCTACTAGTTTTTGCATTCGTCTGTAAAGAATTCGTGTTAGTATTTTGCAGCTGTGACTTATTAAGCTGATAGTTCGGTAATTTTCACATCTGTCAACACCTGCTTTCTTTGGGATTGGAATTATTATATTCTTCTTGAAGTCTGAGGGTATTTCGCCTGTTTCATACATCTTGCTCACCAGATGGTAGAGTTTTGTCAGGACTGGCTCTCCCACGGCCGTCAGTAGTTCCAATGGAATATTGTCTACTCCGGGGGCCTTGTTTCGACTCAGGTCTTTCAGTGCTCTGTCAAACTCTTCACGCAGTATCGTATCTCCCATTTCATCTTCATCTACATCCTCTTCCATTTCCATAATATTGTCCTCAAGTACATCGCCCTTGTATAGACCCTCTATATGCTCCTTCCACCTTTGTGCTTTCCCTTCTTTGCTTAGAACTGGGTTTCCATCTGAGCTCTTGATATTCATACCAGTCGTTCTCTTATCTACAAAGGTCTCTTTAATTTTCCTGTAGGCGGTATCTACCTTACCCCTAGTGAGATAGGCCTCTACATCCTTACATTTGTCCTCTAGCCATCCCTGCTTAGCCATTTTGCACTTCCTGTCGATCTCATTTTTGAGACGTTTGTATTCCTTTTTGCCTATTTCACTTACTGCATTTTTATATTTTCTCCTTTCATCAATTAAATTCAATATTTCTTCTGTTACCCAAGGATTTCTACTAGCCCTCGTCTTTTTACCTACTTGATCCTCTGCTGCCTTCACTACTTCATCCCGCAAAGCTACCCATTCTTCTTCTACTGTATTTCTTTCCCCATTCCTTTCGATTGTTCCCTTATGCTCTTCCTGAATCTCTGTACAACCTCTGGTTCTTTCAGTTTATCCAGGTCCCATCTCCTTAAATTCCCACCTTTTTGCAGTTTCTTCAGTTTTAATCTACAGGTCATAACCAATAGATTGTGGTCAGAGTCCACATCTGCCCCTGGAAATGTCTCACAATTTAAAACCTGGTTCCTAAATCTCTGTCTTACCATTATATAATCTATCTGATACCTTTTAGTATCTCCAGGGTTCTTCCATGTATACCACCTTCTTTCATGATTCTCAAACCAAGTGTTAGTTATGATTATGTTGTGCTCTGTGCAAAATTCTACCAGGCGGCTTCCTCTTTCATTTCTGTCCCCCAATCCATATTCACCTACTATGTTTCCTTCTCTCCCTTTTCCTACGCTCGAATTCCAGTCACCCATGACTATTAAATTTTCGTCTCCCTTCACAATCTGAATAATTTCTTTTATTTCATCATACATTTCTTCAATTTCTTCGTCATCTGCAGAGCTAGTTGGCATATAAACTTGTACTACTGTAGTAGGTGTGGGCTTCGTATCTATCTTGGCCACAATAATGCGTTCACTATGCAGTTTGTAGTAGCTTACCCGCATTCCTATTTTCCTATTCATTATTAAACCTACTCCTGCATTACCCCTATTTGATTTTGTGTTTATAACCCTGTAGTCACCTGACCAGAAGTCTTGTTCCTCCTGCCACCGAACTTCACTAATTCCCACTATATCTAACTTCAACCTATCCATTTCCCTTTTTAAATTTTCTAACCTACCTGCCCGATTAAGGGAGCTGACATTCCACGCTCCGATCCGTAGAACGCCAGTTTTCTTTCTCCTGATAACGACATCCTCTTGAGTAGTCCCCGCCCGGCGATCCGAATGGGGGACTATTTTACCTCCGGAATATTTTACCCAAGAGGACGCCATCATCATGTAATCATACAGTAAAGCTGCATGCCCTCGGGAAAAATTACGGCTGTAGTTTCCCCTTGCTTTCAGCCGTTCGCAGTACCAGCACAGCAAGGCCGTTTTGGTTATTGTTACCAGGCCAGATCAGTCAATCATTCAGACTGTTGCCCTTGCAACTACTGAAAAGGCTGCTGCCCCTCTTCAGGAACCACACGTTTGTCTGGCCTCTCAACAGATACCCCTCCGTTGTGGTTGCACCTACGGTACGGCTATCTGTATCGCTGAGGCACGCAAGCCTCCCCACCAACGGCAAGGTCCATGGTTCATTACGCTGCGAAAAGTTAAAAATGCTCTTCACATTACCGGTTTCAACAACTGAGTGTCATCTTCAGATGTCAATAACCAGCCACCAGCTTTGCCAAGACATAAAACAAATTCCAGTTAAGCATTCTGAACATATTAAAACGTGACGATATGATGTACCATGATGCGCCAAAGAAATTAATATAGCCATGCGTATTCAAATACGGGGAGATGTAAACAGGCAGAATACGGCGCTGGGGTTGGCAAAACCTATATAAGACAACAAGTGTCTGCCGCAGTTTTCAGATCGGTTACCGCTGCTACAATAGCACGTTATCAATATTTAAGTGAGTTTGAACGTGGTGTTATAGCCGGCGCACGAGCGATGGAACACAGCGTCTCCGAGGTAGCGATGAAGAACAGATTTTCCCTTGCGAACAGTTCACGAGTGTACCGTGAATTTCAGGAATCCGGTGAAACGTCAGATCTCCGACATCGCTGCCACCGGAAAAAGATCTTGCAAGAACGTGAGCAACGACGAATGAAGACAGAAGTGAAACCTTTCCGCAGATTGCTGCAGATTTCAGTGCTGGATTATCAACAAATGTCAGCGTGTGAACCATTCAACGAAACATCCTCGATACGGGCTTTCGAAGCCGAAGGTACACTCGTGTGCCCTTGATGACTGCACGACACAAAGCCTTACGTCTCGGCCGCGCTGGGTAGCCGTGCAGTCAAGGGCGCGTGCCACGGTTCGCGGGGCTCCCCCCGTCGGAGGTTCGAGTCCTCCCTTGGGCATGGATGTGTGTTTGTCCTTAGCGTAAGTTAGTTTAAGTTAGATTAAGTAGTGTGTAAGCCTGGGGACCGATGACCTCAGTAGTTTGGTCCCACAGAACTTACCACAAATTTCCATTTCCATACGTCTCGTCTGGGCCCGTCAACACCGACATTGGCATGTTGATGACTGGAAACAGGTTGCCTGGTCGGACGAGTCACGTTTCAAATTGTATGGAACGGATGGACGAGTACGGATAAGGAGACAGCCTTATGAAACCATGGACTATTCCTGTCAGCAGGGGACTGTTCAAGCTGGTGGAGGCTCTGTAATGGTGTGGGGCGTGTGCAATTGGAGTGATACGTCTAGGTATGACTCTGACAAGTGACACGTACGTAAGCATCCTGTCTGACCACCTGCATCCATTCACGTCCATTGTGCACATTCTGACAGACTTGGGCAATTCTAGCAGGACAATGCGACACCCCAAACGTCCAGAATTGCTACAGAGTAGCTCCAGGAACACTCTTCTGAGTTTGAACACTTCTGCTGGGCACCAAACTCCCCAATCTCTGTCTTACCATTATATAATCTATCTGATACCTTTTAGTATCTCCAGGGTTCTTCCATGTATACAACCTTCTTTCATGATTCTTGAACCATGTGTTAGCTATGATTAAGTTATGCTCTGCGTAAAATTCTACCAGACGGCTTCCTCTTTCATTTCTTAGCCCCAATCCATATTCATCTACTATGTTTATTTCTCTCCATTTTCCTACTCTTGAATTCCAGTCACCCATGACTATTAAATTTTCGTCTCCCTTCACTACCTGAATAATTTCTTTTATCTCATCATACATTTCATCAATTTCTTCATCATCTGCAGAGCTAGTTGGCATATAAACTTATACTACTGTAATAGGCGTGGGCTTTGTGTCTATCTTGGCCACAATAATGCGTTCACTATACAGTTTGTAGTAGCTTACCCGCACTCCTATTTTTTTATTCGTTATTAAACCTACACCTGCATTACCACTATTTGCTTTTGTACTTATAACCCCGTATTCACCTGACCAAAAGTCTTGTTCCTCCTGCCACCGAACTTCACTAAATCCCACTATATCTAACTTTAACTATCCATTTCCCTTTTTAAATTTTCTAACCTACCTGCCGGATTAAGGGATCTGACATTCCACGCTCCGATCCGTAGAATGCCAGTTTTCTTTCTCCTGATAACGACGTCCTCTTGAGTAGTCCCCGCCCGGAGATCCGAATGGGGGACTATTTTACCTCCGAAAAATTTTACCCAAGAGAACGCCATCATCATTTAATCATACAGTAAAGCTGCATGCCCTCGGGAAAAATTATGGCTGTAGTTTCCCCTTGCTTTCAACCGTTCGCAGTACCAGAACAGCAAGGTCATTTTGGTTAGTGTTACAAGGCCAGATCAGTCAATCATCCAGACTGTTGCCCCTGCAACTACTGAAAAGGCTGCTGCCCCTCTTCAGGAACCACACGTTTGTCTGGCTTCTCAACAGATACCCCTCCGTTGTGGCTGCACCTACGGTACGGCTATCTGTATCGTTGAGGCACGCAAGCCTCCCCAGCAATGGCAAGGTCCGTGGTTCATGGGGGGGGGGGGGGGGAGGGGGAATATACATAATGGGTGAAATTAAATAGGTCTGGTACCTGATCCATCATGTCATGCATATCTTGTAAAAATTTGGTCTTCTTCAAATGTGTGACATTGGATTAAATGGTACCTCAATATAAGAAAGCATTTGGAAAAAAAAATTTGCATCAAATTTATTTGTAATTTTTTTAATAACCCTAAGTAGGTTCCAAAATATTCAAAATTCTTCTAATTTAATTGATGACTAACTGAAAACCTCACCTGCCGACAGGTGTTGTTGATAGACCTCGATATGGACAGCTGAAAATCTGTGCCCCGACGGGGATTCGAACTCGGGATCTCCTGCCTACATGGCAGACGCTCTACCCATCTGAGCCACGGAGGACATAGACGAATAGTGCGACTGCAGGGACTTATCCCTTGCACGCTTCCCGTGAGACACTCATTCCCAACTGTCCACATTTGTACAAATGTATTGTACCTTGTAGACATTTGCCCATCCACTCATTACTCGCGCACGCTTTGGCGACTCCGATTACGGGAATCACCAAAGCGTGCGCGAGTAATGAGTGGGTGGGCAAATGTCTACAAGGTACAATACATATGTAGAAATGTGGACTGTTGGGAATGTGTCTCACGGGAAGCGGGCAAGGGATAAGTCCCTGGAGTCGCGCTGTTCATGTATGTCCTCGGTGGCTCAGATGGATAGAGTGTCTGCCATGTAAGCAGGAGACCCCGGGTTCGAATCCCGGTCGGGGCACACCTTTTCAGCTGTCCATATCGAGGTATATCAACAACACCTGTCGGCAGCTGAGGTTTTCAGTTAGTCATCGTTTATTCCAGGGAAAACCTGCACGGTCATCAACAGTAACTGTTCTTTCGAGAACAAGTTACTGTCTTCGTATATATACTTCTAATTTGTTTAGAAAGTGTGCTGCATTACTTGATAACAACAAAAAATCTGTAAAACATATACATTATAAGCAGTGCCTGAAAAAATAGGTGTTTTTTTACATAATATTGAACAGGGAAATTACCCTGTATCCTAAGAGTAATTAATTAATTATTATAACCGTTAGTTTCCTTGGATAGAAGCTATGCATATCACATGCATCTTTTCAACTTCCATGTCATCTGTTTCAAGATATTTCTGTATTTATATACATACTCGTGAAAGATCGGACTTCTGTCTTCAGGCGACGGCTGTCATTGGCTGGATGATGTTGTTAGTACTATCCATTTAATGACACTTCATAATACCATCCATATCTGAATGCTTGAGCGTGCTGATAAACATTTTACCATCCGTTTCCATCGGTTTTATAGTTAACCCAGATATTTAGTTTTCTCACTTATCACCTCCCTTGACTACAGTCATCTGTCGTAGTACTCCAGTTTAAGGACCCTACTTTTTACCATTGTGCCGGCCGCGGTGGCCGAACGGTTCTAGGCGCCTCAGTCAGGAACCGCGCGACTGCTACGGTCGTAGGTTCGAATCCTACCTCGGGCATGGATGTGTGTGTGATGTCCTTAGGTTAGTTAGGTTTTAGTAGTTCTAAGTTCTAGGGGACTGATAACCTCAGATATTAAGTCCCATAGTGCTCAAAGCCATTTGAACCTTTTTTTTTACCATTGTGTGACTAGACTTTTAAGATTGTTTATACTAGTACTGCTTGCTAGGTTGCATTTAAGAGCTATGAATTTCTATCACGCTTCGGGATAGCAGCTGTCGGACGTCGATATCTTGCCACGATTTTTCGGCTGACAACGAGGCAGTCATTTTTACGCTTGATGTTGCTGGTACACATAGCAGAATTTATACAAAAAGATGTCAGGATGGCACATAGGTATAGTTCTTGACTGTTCTGACCGTCCTCTGTCGAGTTGAGCGCCCTTTGTTGAAGCTAAAATTCAGTGTAAAAACCCACAAATTTGATTTTAACCTCACGGACTCGCAACTAGACAGAAGGCGTGCATACAGTAACAGTGCCACATACGCGCCGACGCGTATTAGTTGGAGCAGTATTCAGCAGAGGGCACTAAACTCTACACACTCGACACAAGAAAGTTCAGAAAACCTTTGCGTATGCGACATCGTGACAACTTTTAGTATAAACTTAGCAACGGGCACCAGCAGTCTCCAGTCGAAAATTCAGTTGAAGATGACTGTCTGACTGTCGACCTAAATATCATATCAAGTTATCGACTCACCCGGCAACAGTTCAGAAACCTTATGGAATATTCATTATGTTAGAAAATCTTCAAATCTCACGGTTTCATCTTTAGCTCTATTGTTATATCAGCAGCTGTGTCTCACTCTTTGTTTAGTTGTAGTCCGCAACGTCCATCTAAATTGTAACACTTGACTTAAAGTAACCATCTCTTTATAACGGCTTTCTTACTTGTCGACCGTATCAGTCCGACTTCATTTTAAAAATTCTAGTGTGTTCACTTCTTGTTTATTAACTATTTATATCCTTCACTTTGACACTCTGTCCGGGTAAGCACACTTAACGAAGTTACTTTGTAGCGAAACGCTAATACCTCATACCCTCTAGCTTCCTTTTCATGAAACCTCTGATCCACATGTACGTGTACAGTCCCCGTTATCTTTTTTCTCTTTGAATTTATATAATCACTCATTGTTCTGTGTTTATTTTACATAAACTGGTTCATAATGTCTTTCACCTTTACATATCCGTAGCCTCACCCCGACATGGCTCTTAATTGCTCTATTATTTTACATTTTTCCTTTTATGTGCACAATCATTATATATACATTGCAATGCTGAATGTAAGTGATGGCAGACGAAAATATAAAAATGCGAATATGGTACAAGCAAAAGGGAACACAGATGTCTAAAATGTCAGACTGACAGAATGCAAAGTGGCAAAGCAACAACGGTTAAACGAGGAATGCAAGGCTGTAGAACCATGCTTGACTATGGGAAAAACAAAGGCAACGAATAGGAAAATTAAAGAGACCATTTGAGAAAATAGAAGCACATGTATGAATATTAATAGCTCAGGTGACAAAGTAAGCTGAAACGTGGAAGGGATACATTGAGAATTTGCATGAGGGCCGAAAGAAACGGGGGAGTAAATGTAGATGAAGTGGGAGATACGAGACTGAGGGAAGAATTTGACAGAGCTCTGAAAATCCGAAGTCGAAAGAAAGCCCCAGGAGTAGGCGACATTCTCTCAGAATTATTCAGATTCTTGGGGAAACAGAGGCGGTAAAACTATTCCACCTGGTGTGCAAGACATATGAGACAGGCGAAATATCCTCGAGCTTCAAATTTAATTATTCGTGTTTCAAAGAAGACAGGTCCTGACAGGTGTGAGTATTGCAGAGTTCTCAGTTTAATAAGTCATTTTTGCGCATTGCTGAAACGAATTATTTGCAGAAGAATGGAGAAACTGGCGGAGCCTACCCTCGGGGTAGACTGGTTTGCTTTCTGGAAAAGTATGGGAACATGTGAGGTCATGGCTATGTTACAAGATAGACTGAAAAAGGACAAACGTATGTTTATAACATTTGCAGATTTAGAGAAAGCTTTTGTCAGCAATAATTGGAATACACTCTATGGAATTATCAAGACAGCTTGAGTAAAAATCAGACTGCAGTTATAAAGCTTGTAGGTCATGGAAGGGAAGCAGTGGTTGCCCCTCGAAGATCGTGCTGTCACTACACATAATGGAGAGAGTAACCTGAAGGGAAATGTTGTTTAAGTTGCAGAGTACAACTGAAAGGGTACAGTACCGCCCGACATTGAAAATAGGTACAACATACTTCATTATTCTTGTCTGAACAACATATTTTTTTCTAATAATAACTCAATTTCAATTAATACAGCGAAGCCGGATACCAGTGTGGGAAAGAATGACAATCTATTTATTTAATTGATCACATGTGCAGTCCCACATAATAAATCCCTACATCCAGTTTGGTGAGATCTGTGAAATGTATGAATGTATGGTCGTCTGCTAACCACAGATAGTGAATGTGAATATATGATCATCTTTGAGACGATCCTTTGGCCACCTTTGGTGGGACCAAAGAGATGAAATTTACCTGAGCTTTGAGCAGCTGAAATGTGGCTGACCAATACGGTAGCAAGGTGCTCCCCCACTTCGACAGAGGTGCGAGAGGACCTGAAGAACGGCCATGTTTCAGCACTCTGCTGCTGGATCTTGTGCTGTTAAGACCTGTCTTGGGTGTGCTCCGTAAAGACAAAAGAGTGGAGACATGGTATGCATGTGAAATATTTAAGAGTAGTTTGAAATAATAATTTCTCTATTTCAGGAACTTTTGTGGGGATAATTAAATGTCAGGCAGGTAATATTAATGGGATCGTAGTAATCTTCAGAAGTGACCAACGGTCACAATGAAACCACGTGTAGCAATAAGTTGAAATACTTCCGTGTGCTTAAGTTAAGCTGAATTACTAGCGTGTGTACAATAAGTTGAAATATTTAAGAAATAGCGTGTGTACCATAAGTTGAAATATTTAAGAAATGGCGTGTGCAGGACTTGAAATTAGAGACGAGTACTTCCACGCGGTGAGTACTGTGTGAGTCTCAATCTGTGTATGATGGTTCAAATGGCTCTGAGCACTATGGGACTCAACTGCTGAGGTCATTAGTCCCCTAGAACTTAGAACTAGTTAAACCCAACTAACCTAAGGACATCACAAACATCCATGCCCGAGGCAGGATTCGAACCTGCGACCGTAGCGGTCTTGCGGTTCCAGACTGCAACGCCTTTAATCTGTGTATGAGACAAAGGATAAAGAGAAGTACTCGTCCATGGTATCAGTTGAGGACTCGCGTGTGTGATGAATATGTTCTTAATATTACTTTGCGTGATATGTTTCCATGTGATGCTGGATTCAAACTATAATACTCTGAGAGAGAAGCAAGGTGAGTCAGCCGTCTATCCAGCAACGCCACTTGGCTTGCATTGCACAGGAAGACGTGCGTATATCTCCAGAGTTCATAGTAGGAAAGTAGAATCACGAAGTGGGACAGTGTCGTGTGTAACTGGGATAATTATTAATTGAAGTGGGAAAGCTGAAAGTGATAATGTTGTGACTATTCCCTGTGTTGTATTTCATGTTGTAGTGTGGAGTATGTGATGTAATTTGAGTATGTGTGGCTTGCATGGGAGAGTAGCAAGGTAGTTTCAGAGGTAGTGGGTTATGCGTGTTCCTTTTGTACCGCTCGGTCTGAAGGAAAGTTTCGAGATGATGATTGTGAGAGTCGAAGTGTGAGATATAATAAAAGATCCACCATCCAATCCAGAAAGTGCACTGTAGCGTTAAATAATTACGAGACCATAAGATACAGAATCACCAATGTAAAGCCATGCCCACTGGGCGGAATTTCTCATGTGTTATTGTTGTAGGTTATAGAATATGTGTGTTTCCGTTATAGAATTTATCGGAATAAATAAGATAGTGAAAAAAAAAGGATTGGTGGACTTTTCCTTCGAATTGTATGTTGTCATGATGTCCCGAATTTATAATGTGTGCGCCATGCATATTCAGTGCGGTGGCCACGTGTTGATAAAAGCCGTTAAATAAAAGACAAAAAAAATGTGGTATTGCCAGTGCGTAGTGAACAGTCAGAGTTCTGTAAATTACTGATAGATGTGCGTTTCCGTTGCGTATTGTTCATACAGGAGGTTGATTAGTGACTTAATTGTGAGTACGAGAGTTCATGTTACTCGATAAATAAGAATGAATCCACTCGCTTGGCAGACCACTCATCTTGCAGGCCTGACTGCTTGATGCCACAGTATGAGCAAGGAACATGTGTGCCTCTCACAATAATGAAAAACCACGTAGGTTAGTCTTTCCGCATCTAATGATATTGTACACTCCAGAGCGAACGAGAGGGATGTTGTTATTGTGGGCTTCAGTTCTAGTATTTGTTTGATGCAGCTCTCCGCGCTACTCTAGCCCGTGCAAACCACTGCAGCTCTGCTTAGCTACCGCAACCTGTGTCCATTTCAGCCTTTTTACTGTATTCACACCTTGATCTCCCGCTACAGGTTTTACCTCCTGCACTTTCTTCCACCAGCAAATTGACAGATGATGTCTCAAATTTTATTTTATCAACCGTTCCTTTTCATAATTTTCTTTTCTCACTAGTTCGATTTAGTACCGCTTCATTAACTACTCGAGCTACCCACCTTAATCTTTAGTATTCTTCTGTGGTACTACACTGCAAAAGCTTCTATTCCCTTTTTGTCCGAACCGCTTATTGCACAAATTTTACTTCTGTACAAGGCTATACTCCACACAAATATCATTAGGCAAGACTTCCTAATGTTTAATTTAAATTCTATGCTAACAAATACCTCTCTTTCACACATCATTTTCGTGCTGCAGCCAGTCTACATTTTATATCCTCACTACTTCGGCCACTATCAGTTACTTTGCTGCCCAACACTAAAACTCATGTACTACTTTTAGTGTCTCATATCCTAATGTAAAATCTTCAGCAACACCTGATTTAATTTGACTACATTCCAACCACTTGTTTTACTTTTGTTGGTGTTCGTCAGCAGTGTCGAGGATGTAAGGTAGCAAAATGTGATGTATCGCTCCTTTAAAATAGTATTTTTTTCTCACGGTGCCTTGCCTCGTTTTCTTTTCCCTTTGTGACCATGCTGCTTGTAATAAGTATTGTTGTGAGATTGTAACCTCCCCACAAAAATTAAATAAATATTATGGATAATGATTCTGATTTAGTGTAACCTCCCCACAAAATTCTTTCTCATTTGTAACCGCCCTACAAAATTCTTTCTGATTTAATCTAAGCTTAAAATTCATTCACATTTAGCGTAACCTCACAACAGAAAAATTCCTAAATCTCTCAACAGTAAAAAATTATAATTATGTCGTTCACATTCAGTGTAACGTCCCAATAAAAAAAAAATTCAGTAACCTGGTAATAAAACAATGTAACTAACCTCTCAATTAAATTATCGCTCACTTATGACTTTTCAATAATTCACTGTGAATTTAACTTGGTAAATTTTGGACGACAGCAGTGCTGCGTCATGGCTCTGAAAGATCGTTCTGAATAAAAAAAGGAAAACTTCTTACCTCAATGAAGTCGCCGGATATATCTGCTCTCACAATAAATTTTTCCAGCACAGCTCTGCGCAATGCTGGCCGACCTATCTGTCATTTATGAAGGGGAGCAACTGATTTTTTTATTGGAATAATCGGGATGATCATGGATGGGAGAAATTAGTAAATTCTTTAAATTGAAATGAATGGATGTTAAAAGTTACTTTTTATGAGGAAGATTATTATTACGAGAGTTTTAAAACATTTACATGCGACTTGAGATAACATTACTACATATGCGCGAGGCTGCTTTTTACCTTATACAATAATACTCAGGCTCCGGCTCGCTGCACCGCGACCGGGCCAGCCAACACGATACACCAGACCAGACCAGAGCAGATTCCAGACTAGCAACAACTTACTGCTACAGCTACACAGTTCCTACTGCAGTCAACACTGCTCTCTGGTCAGAGACCTTGCATATCGCAGGCAGCGCAAGAGCAATACATCGAAATTACATCTGCTCAGACCTCTTACATAACCCTCCACTGGGGGGGCAAAAATTTGGCAGCGATGGTGAGTCAATTGGACTTGCCATGAGCAACAAATTTTTCTAAAATCTACTTAATTAACTAAGTTTGCAGTCACAGAGTATATACATATATATAATATATATATAAGTGCAGAACATGAAATGAAGTAGAGTGCACATGCACTGAGTAGAGAACATATCAAGCAATGACAAAATGTATGCGCAATGAGTACAAAACACATTAACAAATCTCATAAAGTGCACACGCACTGTATATATTTTTTTACCATTTTACAAGAACTAATATACGCAATGAGTACAAAACATATTAATAAATGACATAAAGTGCACACGCACTGTATATATATATATATATATATATATATATATATATATATATATATATATATATATATATATATATACACTCCTGGCAATTGAAATAAGAACACCGTGAATTCATTGTCCCAGGAAGGGGAAACTTTATTGACACATTCCTGGGGTCAGATACATCACATGATCACACTGAAAGAACCACAGGCACATAGACACAGGCAACAGAGCATGCACAATGTCGGCACTAGTACAGTGTATATCCACCTTTCGCAGCAATGCAGGCTGCTATTCTCCCATGGAGACGATCGTAGAGATGCTGGATGTAGTCCTGTGGAACGGCTTGCCATGGCATTTCCACCTGGCGCCTCAGTTGGACCAGCGTTCGTGCTGGACGTGCAGACCGCGTGAGACGACGCTTCATCCAGTCCCAAACATGCTCAATGGGGGACAGATCCGGAGACCTTGCTGGCCAGGGTAGTTGACTTACACCTTCTAGAGCACGTTGGGTGGCACGGGATACATGCGGACGTGCATTGTCCTGTTGGAACAGCAAGTTCCCTTGCCGGTCTAGGAATGGTAGAACGATGGGTTCGATGACGGTTTGGATGTACCGTGCACTATTCAGTGTCCCTTCGATGACCACCAGTGGTGTACGGCCAGTGTAGGAGATCGCTCCCCACACCATGATGCCGGGTGTTGGCCCTGTGTGCCTCGGTCGTATGCAGTCCTGATTGTGGCGCTCACCTGCACGGCGCCAAACACGCATACGACCATCATTGGCACCAAGGCAGAAGCGACTCTCATCGCTGAAGACGACACGTCTCCATTCGTCCCTCCATTCACGCCTGTCGCGACACCACTGGAGGCGGGCTGCACGATGTTGGGGCGTGAGCGGAAGACGGCCTAACGGTGTGCGGGACCATAGCGCAGCTTCATGGAGACGGTTGCGAATGGTCCTCGCCGATACCCCAGGAGCAACAGTGTCCCTAATTTGCTGGGAAGTGGCGGTGCGGTCCCCTACGGCACTGCGTAGGATCCTACGGTCTTGGCGTGCATCCGTGCGTCGCTGCGGTCCGGTCCCAGGTCGACGGGCACGTGCACCTTCCGCCGACCACTGGCGACAACATCGATGTACTGTGGAGACCTCACGCCCCACGTGTTGAGCAATTCGGCGGTACGTCCACCCGGCCTCCCGCATGCCCACTATACGCCCTCACTCAAAGTCCGTCAACTGCACATACGGTTCACGTCCACACTGTCGCGGCATGCTACCAGTGTTAAAGACTGCGATGGAGCTCCGTATGCCACGGCAAACTGGCTGACACTGACGGCAGCGGTGCACAAATGCTGCGCAGCTAGCGCCATTCGATGGCCAACACCGCGGTTCCTGGTGTGTCCGCTGTGCCGTGCGTGTGATCATTGCTTGTACAGCCCTCTCGCAGTGTAGATCGGAGAAATGTTTCTTGTTCATAACATATGTGTTCATATAGCAGATCGAAACTGTGGTCCACTGTCGGAAATTACTTTCAATACATGCCCTACACGAAATAGAAAATGTTTTACAAATGCTTTCGAAACAGATTTAGCAGTAGCTTTGCGTAACGGACTGAAGGTAACAAATTTTGAAGTGAGTTCAACAGCTACAAAGATGTAGCAAAAACCTCTATTAGATCTGGGAATCGGACCAAAAATGTCTACAGCGGCCATGTGTTTTAGTTTAACAGGTACAATGGGATGTAACGGAGGAACATGTGAAGTCGTGTCTGACTTAGCTTTCTGGCAGATTTTACATGATGCTAAAACTCGTCGAATACGTTTCTCCATATTGGCAAAATAACGGTTCTGTCTCAGTATAAGAAAACATTTTCTGGCTCCATAATGTGCGTAAATTAAATGAGTATACCAAATTAATTTGTTAACAAGCTCATCAGGAATACATAGTAACCAATTGTTGCTGTCAGGGTGAGAGCGGCGAAACAGAATTTATTGCGTACAGTGTAATGGTTTCTGAAGGTAACATTATTCCTATCTTGCCAAAGGTGTTTAATTTCTTTCCATACGTTGTCTTTACTTTGCTCTTGTGCTATATCTCCTAATGACGCCGAAATGAAATTTTCAAATGCAACTTGTTGAATTATACATGACGCTAAAATTTGCTTGGCAGAAGTTGGTTGCGATGTCTTGCTGATTGTTGCCGAGAGAACGGGATAGTGCGTCTGCTACAATATTTTATGTACCGGGAATGTGAACAATTGTAAAATTAAATTCCTGTAAATAAAGTTTCCATCTGCTTAACCTGTCGTGTGTAAATTTTGCGGAAAGTAAAAACTGTATAGCTCTATGATCTGTGTAAACGGTAGTGTGTCTTCCATAAAGAAAATGCCTAAATCTCGTAAATGCCCATACAGTACATAATGTTTCGAGTTCTGTAACAGAATAATTGCGTTCTGCAGGTGACAGAATGCGACTCGCAAAGGCGATTTTTTTTAGTTACTGCAGTACCGTCGTCTTCAATTTCCTGAAAAATGTGTACGCCTAAAGCGGTGTTAGAATTGTCGGTGGCAATCGAAAAAATTTCTCTTAAGATTTGGGTGTGATAAAAGTGGTGCGTTCAACAAAGCTTGTTTTAAATTAAGAAATTCAGATTGTGCTTGGCTATCCCAGGACCAAATAGCGTTTTTACCCCAATTGGTATAATCTAGGGGTGTCTAAAGGAGAGTAATGAATAAATTTACGGAAAAAGTTAATTAATCCCAGAAAGCTTAGTTGTTTCTTCGTCGTTGGAACAGTAATGTAACGTAAAGCTTGGAGTTTTTCCGGGTCAGGCGCAGTGCCTTCAGCTGAAATTACATGTCCAAGAAATTTTATAGAAGTTTTGCCAAAGTGCGATTTGCTAAGATTAACTGTGAGTCCTTGTGCACGAAAGGTTTGTAACAGTTGTTCAAGAATCAAATTATGTTCAGACCAGTTAGCTTCTGCAATAAGAATGTCGTCTACATACGTTGTGATTCTGTCTTTTAATTCTGTCGAAAGTATAGTATTCAAACCGCGAATAAATGCTGCTGAAGAAATAGTTAAACCGAACGGTAATTTACAAAATTGATAACAGTCACCAAAACAGAGAAAAGCCGTGTACTTTCTGCAGTTCGGATGGAGCTGAATTTGCCAAAATCCCGATTTAAAATCTAATGTGGAATAAATAGCAGTACCATGAAATTTCTGTAGAAGTTCTTCTAGTGTTTGAGGGCGATCTGTTTCATTAATAATAATGTCATTGATGTGACGCGAATCAAGTACGAGGCGAAGTGAACCATCCTTTTTCTTAACAATATGGAGCGGGTTTATGTATGGACTAACTGCCGGTTCAATAATTCCTTAGTCAAGCATAGCTTGCAATTCTTTCTTAACTTGTTCTGTGTGAATATGAGGAATGGGACAATGTTTGGCTTTAAATGTGTCGTGCTGTTTAACTTGAAATTCATACATAAAACCGGACATAGTACCAGGGACGTTGTCAAAAACTGGAGCTTGCGTGCGTTCGTCGTCTGTATTTGCACTGCTCTGTTTAACTTTATCAGAAATCATCTGCATAACGTCATAGTCGGCTTCGTCTGGCGTATTGTAGTTGTGTACGTACGTATCGGTGAACAATGTGGAATGACAGTCTATGTTACGCGATGTCGAAATGACCTCTGTTCGATTAATTGTTTGTTCTTCTGCAGATAAAGAGTGCTGAAATTCTAATGCCAGTTGTACATTTTCATCCTTTAACATTAAATAGGAATTTTGAAAGTCAATAATTGCGTCGTGTTGTAACAGAAAATTCGTACCTAAAATAACGTCTGTTGTCAATAACGGAACAATCCAAAAATTTGAGTGAAACGTATGACCTGCAATACAAAATGATAAGTGTGTCTGTCATCTTACGTCTACTCCTTTACCAGATACTGCTCCATTTACTTTCGTTTTGCCTAATGGTAATGTAGGATAGGTATTCTCTTTGTTACATTCGTTGAGAGTTTCCTCATTTCTAACTGACATAGGTGATCCAGAATCGATTACTGCTGAAAATTTGGATGATCCAATCTTTACTTCAATGACAGGGTGCGAAACGGTTTTTCGAATAACTGGTTTTTCTTGCAAAAGGGTGTCTCGGATGTCGTCAAAAGTAATAACATTTTCGTGACCAAGGTTCTGTGTGTCAAAAGTATTGCTTGCGTTGCTGGAAGATGCAACCTGTACTGTATCTAGTCAAATTCTTTCTGACGTGCTATTATTTACGGGAGGATGCTGTGGCATTTCGATTATTTGTACTGTTCTGTTATTTCGCCCTGACGCATTAGGTTCGGGATGATACCGACTGTCTGGTTCATTCATGATAATCTGTTGTTGCGGATGATTCTGCTGCTGGTAAGACCGACTGTTATTAAACGTACGCTGAAAATTGTGCTCATTACTTTTACGTCTGTCATGATAGTCATTTCTAAACGGCGCGTTGCGATACGAGTTGAAATTGTGTGTTTTCTGTACGTACTGATTTCCTTGTTGCTGTGCGTTACTTTTGGCGGAGCCGACGCTATACATGTAGGCGGCGAAACATTAAAGCTTGGTTGACCTTGCACATTACATTGTTGGTTAGGTATGCTAACCGGTTGGTTTTGTTGCTGTTATTGGGAAAAACCTCTATTGTTACCAAAATGTGGTTCCTGTTTCTGATAATTTTGACGATACTGATAATTAAAATTTTGTCTGTTATTAAAATTCTGGTGGTTGTCATTTCTGGAGCGTCTATTACCTTTGCTATTGAAATAGCGTGGCTGATCGTAATTACTGTATGTTGGTTGGCCTTGGTTACGATGTGAAAAATATTTGTTTATGAAGGAATAATCTGATTGCTGAACTTCCAAAAGCTGTAACAGATCTCTAAATGCCGAAATATTTTCTTTCTGCTGACCCGTTAAATGTGATACTCTTAACGATCGTGGTAATTTAGAAATACATATTTGGATAAGCGCAGATTCACTGTATGGCTCACTTAAGTACTGGTTTTGTTGGACCATGTGTTCAAAAAATTGTGTGACAGTGGAAAAATTTGAGTTCTCACAATTCGGTAAACTAATTAATTGATCCTTGATTCCGCGCTGTGTCGTCTTCGACCAATACGCTGACAGAAAAGCATTCTGAAATTCTTCTACCGAATAGCATCGTCTCGCGATCGGTCTCATACGAGTTGCCGGTTCGCCTTCCAAAAAACTGCAAATAAATTCAAGTTTGTGTGTTACGGGCCAAGTTGGTGGAAAAGCAAAGCTAAATTGTTGTATCCAATCCAAATGGTGAATCTGTGTTCTGTCATTTTTAAATACTTTAAATTTTCTCACGGATAGAAAGTGCTTGTAATCAAAATCATCGTCTCTGTATGTCTGAACAGGTTCAGGATTGTATGCTAATCTGTTTGTCTGTGACTATTCGGAATCTAAGTCATGTACTCTCTGTAAATTACATAAATTGTACAGGCTGTGTGAGTGTGAGAAATGTTCGGGATGTGGCGTATGCTGTGCCGTGTTAGAGGCTGAAACATTTTTCATTTCTGTCACTTCTTGCTGTAAAGTTGACAATTTTCTACGTAATGTATTATTAGACGAACCTATCTCACTGATCGTATGCTGTTAATTTTGGAATTCGGGAGTTTGATTAAACGAAACTGGTGAAGTATCGTCTGATTTGGAGTCATTATTACTTTCGATAACGTCAATACGACTGGCCAATTCATCATATTTTTCAGTCAGTACTTTTACGTGATCGTCGTTTTTAGTGTCACAAGCATTAATTTGTTTTTGTATTTTACGTGTGGTTTTGTTTAATTTCTTAACGCCTGCTTTGATGGCATCGAGATCCTGTATTAGTTCCAACTTTTCAAGTCTGTTGGTCATTGTCTGAAACTCTAATGTGTGCGTGCCTGTTTTTGTTTTAATATCGGAGATTTCATCATGCAATTCGGTGTTCAACTGTTTGATTTCGTCCGATACTGTAGCAATATTCTTGTCTACGTATGATTTTGCTTTCGTAAATAATTTACGCTTATCTTCCTGTCTCTGTGGAATAATTGTTTCCATGACTTGTTGCTTTACTTTATTCTGTTCCTGTATAAATTTAATTTAACGCGTTTCACTGTTTTGTAGGTGGTGATTAAAACGTTCGTCAATTTGGCTGTTCTGTTTGTCAAATTTCGCGTCTACTTTCGCATCCAGTGTGCGTGAAAGTTCTGCTGACATTAATTGAAACTCGTCGCGTAACTGTGTTGCGTTTTCAGGGCATTGTTTAGCGACTGCACTAATTTCATCTCAAAGTAATTTAGTTGTGGCTGCATGTGTATTACTTAATTCTTGTGCCACAGATCTAATTTCTTCACTACTATTCGTAGCACAAGCCTTAATTTCCTCACGTAATTGTTCTTTAGTATCATGACATTGCACGGCAACGGCTGTAATCTGTTCACTAAGTTGTTTGAAATTGTTATCTTGTTTTTCATTAAGTTGTTTGAAACTGTCGTCTTGTTCTTTCTTGAATTGTAGTAATAATGCTACAACTTGATCCATGCCAAAATTACCTACTCTATTCTCTGTGCTGTTTGATGGCGTACCTGCAATTGTCATGTTTTGTGTAACCATTTGGTCATTCTCTGATTCTTGAAAAGGTTCGCCAATTGGATGTGCACTGTGGGTCACTACCTCGGAATCAAATAAATCTGACGTATTTTGACTACATTGTTCATCTTCATGAGAAAAATTTATCTGTTCACAATTCAAATTTTGCAAACGGGGTGTGTCAAACTGGGCAGCGTTCATTGTATCGGAACGTGCCGCGTTATCAATTGTTACATTTACTGTGGACATAATTGAATTTGTTTGTTCATCATTAGGATCAAAATCATTACTAGTGATCGGTAGGCACTGATTATCTGTAATTAGACAATTATCACTATTACACTGTGTGTCGCAATTATTATCGATCAAATTATTCGAGTCGGCTATTTCACTCATTGCACATCGCGATGTACTGTTAACAGTTTTTCGCGGCATTTTCACAAATCAAAATTAAGCACAAAATGAAACAAATTCAAAGAAAAATGGAACAAATACAATTACAACAAAGAGCAATAAATTGCCGATGATCTGTGAAAGAAAGAGTGACAAATTAGTAAATGCTTTGCGCCAGATGCAAAATACATTTAAGTAAATAAGACTAGATATATGACTACTTCTCAGAGATTCACAAAGAAATGCGATCCTGGCCGGTTGTCGCCAAGTGTAACCTCCGTTGTGACACGAAGATAATTATTTTTTTCTAGATGCCCAGTAAGAGGTTGTGGAAGACTGACAGAGGGCAGTGTGGCATTACAAAATATGAAGACGCTTATAAAGAAGTGAAAACGGGAGTTCTATAGGCAGAGCCGCGGAAATGCACGAAGTTAATCGCATGTCTTTGCTACGATACATTCGTAAACGCGATGGAGTCACTGCAGGCCAGAATGAAGATAGCGTCAGCATGGGATATGTCGCACATAATAAAGTGTTCTCTGAGGAGCAGGAACAGCAGCTGGCACTTTATATAACACAATGCGCGGAAATATATTTTGGCCTTTCTCCGAAAGAGGTGCGGAAGCTAGCTTTCGAACTTAGTACTAAATACAATCTGAAGCGACCTGCTACTTGGCTCGAGAATGAGATGGCTGGCGAGGAATGGTTTCGTTTATTCATGAATAGAAATCCTTCACTTTCTGCTCGCGTAGCTCAAGCAACTAGCCTTTCAAGAGTAACAAGATTTAATAAAACAAATGTAAAAGCTTTTTATGACAATTTGCAAACTGTTATGGACAGACAGAAATATGAACCACAGGATATATACAATGTTGACGAAACAGGCGTCACTACTGTCCAAAAACCTGACAAGGTAGTAGCAAGACGTGGGGTACGTCAAGTGGGAGCTCTTACTTCAGCTGAGCGAGGCACATTGGTCACAGTTGCTTTTGCAGTAAATGCCTTGTGGAATACTATGCCTCCTCTATTTATATTTCCACGGGTTCGTTATCGTGATCATTTTGTTAGGGATGAGCCTGTAGGATCAATTGGGACTGCAAATCCTTCAGGATGGATGCAAGATGAATCGTTCTTAGTATTTCTCCAACATTTTAAGAAATTCTCTAATGCTTCTCAAACGCATAAAGTGTTGCTATTGCTGAATAACCATTCCTCACACATCCACATCAACACACTGGATTTTTGTAAAGAAAATGGAATCACATTGCTTTTATTTCCTCCACACTGTTCGCACAAACTTCAATCCTTGGATAGATCTGTGTTCGGACCCTTCGAGAAAGCTATAAATACTGCTTGTGATGGCTGGATGCGGAGTCACCCTGGAGAAACAATGACAATCTACGATATACCAAGTATTATCAAAACTGCTATGCCTCTGGCTTTCACGCAATCGAACATTCAGGCTGGTTTTTGCAAAACTGGTATACACTCCAATAATCGTAATGTATTTCAAGAAACTGACTTTGCATCTTCCTTTGTTACGGACAGAGCAAACCCTGACACAGAAAACAACACTTGTGCAACAACATCTCTTGAAATGCACACACCGAACCCTGAGACTGGGAAAAACAATGCTGGAGTTAACAATGAAATACCACAGTTTTTAACACAAGAATTTGGCTTTTCACCAACGTCTGAAATAGAAAGACCTGACTCTGGAGAGAACAATCCTGAACGCAATGATGAATTGGAGCCACTTTCAGCTTCTTTATTATGCGAATCTTCAATCCCAAGTTCAAGTAGTATTGAGCTAACTGCGTCATTCTCAGCCGCTTCACCTGTTTTCTCTCCTGAAATTGTTCGGCCTTTTCCTAAGGCTCCGCAAAGAAAAACAAGAGGTTCCAGAAATAAAAAGTCAACCATTTATACAGATACGCCTGAAAAAGAGGCAGTTAGGCAAGAATACGACAAAAAAGAAAAACGATTGAAGACTCAGCAGGTAAAGAAACATCTTACTGAATCAAGAGGAATAAATAAAGGAAAAGGAAAAAACATAGCAAAGAAAAGGAAAATACCACCATAGTCATCGGATGAAGAAGATTATTTCTGTCTGGTTTGCTTAGGCCCATATTCAAAAAGTAGGCCTGGCGAAAAATGGATAAAATGTCAAGGAAAATGTGAGCTCTGGTTCCACTTGGAGTGCGCAGGTGGCAGTCGGTTTTACATTTGTCATAATTGTGATGAGTCATACTATATCTCAGTGTCGTACTTTTGCACTTTTAGAACTAAGAATCAACTTTATATTTCTACTGTTCTTTGTTTTTTTGTGATCATATTTACACAAATGCTTAGATTTTCCTTGAATAAGACATTTTAAGATTTTTGTTTCACTGGTTTTTATAATGCCTATTTATTTATATGTTTTGTATTTCAACACACTTATTATATTGTATAGTTTGATATTTTAGTTAAATTCTTTTGCTGATTGTAATATGATGACTGTTATAATAACAGCTATATATACTAGAGTTCCCTATTAATTACAAGCTATTAAAGTGTTCCAAGATTATATTTCTTTTGTTGCATAAAAGTTAAATTTTTACAGAAGAAGATTATGTTGCTATTATGTCAGATATTAGTTGCAATAAAACTGATTTTATATTATTTTGATGCAATATTTAACGTGTCACTACCGACCCCAGGTACTGTCACAACCGCCCCTGGGGTGTGGTCGGTTGTGACATTTTTCATTTTTTTCCTAATTTGCTCCTATGAGATAACCATTGTAACTAGCGACAAAATTTTAATATTTTCATTTAGACAAATGTACACTGTACTATAAAAACATTTTTACTCCATCTAACTCGCATAGTAACAACAATATAGGGAATCAAATGAAAATTTTCACAACCATACCCAGTCTACCCTATTTGCCGAGTTGTTTGGATAATGTATTAGACACCAGCCTTTGTCAATAGAGCACTGAGCGATCCTGACTGTACGTATCTTAGGAATTGTTTTCCTCTGTGTCATTTTCGTACGTTCACAAGCCTGCATTGCTGGAAAGTGTTATTTTTCTGAACTTACTGTGGATTGTATTGTATTGTATGGAACTGCGGACCTACAAACGATGAAGTGGCTTCGTCCCCGCCGTAGCCAGCAGTGGTATACAACCCCACAACAGGCTACAGCAGTCTACTCACCCCACCGCCGCCCCACACCGAACCTAGGGTTATTGTGCGGTTGGCCCCCATTGGACACCCCCCCCCCCCCCCTCCGCCCTCGAAACGTCTCACGTCAGACGAGTGTAACCCCAATGTTTGCGTGGTAGAGTAATTATGGTGTACGCGTACATGGAGAAAGTGTTTGCGCGGCAATCGCCAACGTAGTGTAACTGAGGCGGAATAAGGGGAAACAGCCCGCATTCGCCGAGGCAGATGGAAAACCGCCTTAAGAACCATCCACAGACTGGTACACTGGACCTCGACACGCAGTTCGTTAGACCGCACGGCTAGCCGGGCGGCTTTGCTATGTACAGTGCACATCTCACTTAGACCATCACACAGACAGAGCACCAGTAGTTTGTTAAACTTAATATCTTGTGGCAGTAACCAGGTTTGAGCAACATAATGAAATCCTACGCTGTCAGCGTATGGCGCCAGGTGCATGACTTAGGTTTGACAAGCAATTCGTAGGTGCCACGGTTGAGCAAAGTCATTGAACCTCCAGTGTCAAGTTGCAAACGGACTGGTTGTCCAGCAATAGTAAGAGACACAAAAAGTTTTTTCACGCAGCTATTACACTGTTATCTTGAATTAAAGACACTGTGAGACTCTGAAAACACACCACACGTTGTTTGTGACTTAGATTTGCGTAAAGGAGTAACAGGTAGGTGTGCTTTACGTTACTATAAGCAGAATGACTATACATACCCCCGCTTGCCGCAGATAAAGCAAGCCGCTTCACACAAGGGGCAAGATCGGCGATCGTGTGCCGTATGACAAAGAGGGCATGACTTGACACCTTGTGCCAGAAGCAACACGTGTTTACGTAAGTGCTATGGCTGTGGCCGGCCGGGCCGCTGTTTGCGAGCCGCCTGCGAGGTCTGTTGTTCACAGTTAGTGACAGAACAAACAGACGCTACCTCCAAACTGTCTTCTGCGCATTCGCAGGAATCATGATAATCTACAATATGCAGAACCTGTTGCAAGGAAGGATCTGGGTATTTAAGAATCTGTTCCAGAATTCGAGAGTCAGCTATAATTGTGACGACATCACGAATCATTGCATCACTGTAATATTTGACACAGTAACATCTAAATCTAGACTGTGTAGTAATGTCTTCCAAACTGACGGTATGTCTGTCCTTGTTGCTTACGCAATCTAAAGAATTTGTATTTGTTATGAGCAGCTGCCACTTGTACCCAGTCCTCAGAATACAGTGGTGTCCAAAATTAAATTCAGAAATATTGCAAGGTTGTGTTTATTTTGCCACGAAACCGTATAAACATGTGATAGTAAAAAAGGCACAATGCAAAGAATACAGAATGTAAGCAACTGCCACGTGCATAACGATAGACAAAAACGTTCTTCGTTTTTGTCCAACTTAACGGATTTGTACACAAATTCTAACAACTGTGTAATGTGCTCATTATAGGTTGTAACCACCTCTGGCAGCAGTACAGGATTGACAACGACGGGGCATACCGTGAATGATATCATCAATTTCATGTTGAGGCAATAACGCCAATTTTTCCTGCAAAACTGAGCGCAAGTCTTGGAGAACGGTTGGTGAATGACGTAATGGAACCCGTTAACCTTGTGCATCCGAGACATGCTCTATGGGATTCAAATTGGGAGAGCGAGCAGGCCACGCCATACGTACAGTATCTTCCGTTTTCAGACAAAACGTCAACAACCTCTATGCGGTCGAGCATTATCGTCCATCAGTACGAAGACTGGACCCAAAGTACCTCGTGGCAAACGCACATGAGGTCCGAAGATCTCGTAACCATACCTGAAAGCAGTTAAACCTTGTCGATTCATCCGTACAATTTCACGAAGAGGTGTTCGAGATGTCAACATAATCCCTGCCCACACCATCAGCGATTCTCCTTGATATCGGTCTCTTTCCACAATGTTTGAGTCTCGAAATCCTGTTCCTTCAGTTGTGAATTAGTCGGGAACCACTCTCCAGACGAAGTCGGGACTCATCTGTGAAAAGAACATTGGCCCAATGTTCTACCTTCTAGGTGGCATATTTACGACTCCACTCTAGACACTCCCTTCTGTTAAGGTGCGTCACAGGTACACATACAGCAGGTTTCCACCAGTAAAGGTTACTCTACCGAAGCCGACCTTTGTGGCCGAGCGTTTCTAGGCGCTTCAGTCCGGAACCGCGCTGCTGCTACGGTCGCAGGTTCGAGTCCTGCCTCGGGCATGGATTTGTGTGATGTCCTTAGGTTAGTTAGGTTTAAGTAGTTCTAAGTCTAGAGGACTGATGACCTCAAATGTTAAGTCCCATAGCGCTTAGAGCCATTTGAACCATTTACTCTGCCGAAGCCTTCTGTACACCATTTGCCTCGATAAAACACGTCCGGTGGATGCTGCGATCAGATGGCAATTGCCCTGCGGTACTAAGGCGGTCGCGTCGTACCCTTACGGCCAGCCGGCCGAAGTGGCCGTGCGGTTAAAGGCGCCTCAGTCTGGAACCGCAAGACCGCTACGGTCGCAGGTTCGAATCCTGCCTCGGGCATGGATGTTTGTGATGTCCTTAGATTAGTTAGGTTTAACTAGTTCTAAGTTCTAGGGGACTAATGACCTCAGCAGTTGAGTCCCATAGTGCTCAGAGCCATTTGAACCAACCTTACGGCCAAAGAACAGTCCTCTCTTTCTGATGTTACACGTGGTCGACCCTGCCCTGGTCTTCGAGATATAGCTTCGGTCTCTATAAAATGTCACCATATCCAAGAAACAACAGAACGATTCACATTAAGCCATCGGGCCACATCAGTTTGCTACTGTACTATTTCCATTCTTTCTAGGGCCTTCCGCTGCAGAGAGTTTGGTGGGCGGTTACTCTGTGCCATAATGCACTGTCCGTGACTGTATACACAGTGATTGCAGGTGTGGGGCTATCCGACAGAGACTACCCTGATTGAAAGGCGCCGTGACGTCATTGCTGGTGTGGTTGTCCGTTGACCAGAATGCCGTCTTCCGTGCAGAACACGAACACATCTGTAGACAGTTTGTCTGATTATATCGTGAATGAGACACAGGACAGGGAAATAGCGTTTTATTGCTTTAATTTTGGACACTAATGTACTTTGAAAGCGCCTGCAGTCAGTCCTCGTTTTGTGCTAGTTTAAGGTGGGAAGTGCGAGACAGCTTCGGGCACAGCCGGTAAATAGTCACTCCAGTCGAGGCCAAGAAATTAGAATGTCTGTCGGTACCATGGATGTGATGTCCTACGATGAGTGCCTTGAAATGTGCAAGGTACTCTGTCCAGTCTTCCTTCCTCGCGCCACTGGGTGCGGCGTCATGTGTGAAATCATGTGCGCAGTCATGGAGCGATTCATCGCTTCAAGGAGTTGCACCATTTGTTGACTCTGAAACTGAATAAACTGAGTTAGATCAACTACAGGCGGCGGGGCTTCTGATTGTGGCTTGGCATCCACAGCAGCTAAGCAATCCGCAAAATAACAAGACAATTAAGCACAGAGAAAGCAAAAAGGACTGCAAATGCAGGAACTATGGAACCTAGAACATAAAGAGCACAAGCAAGGCAAACACTCGGTGCACATAAGACAAGCAACCAAACAGACTACAGAACAGGAAGAAGTAAACTAAAAGACTGCCACATGCAGGCATGACTACTCACCGCCAGGCCTGTTGCGTACGACTTTGTTCACATCAGTAAGGATACAGAGTGGTGCGGCAACAGTCGTCGCCTCCTACATCAGGCAGCGGAGGAACCCCTAGTACGGGAGCGATTTAAAGAAGCGGCGCGCCGGTTCTATAATACCGCCCGCACTTCAGAAAACCCACTCGTCCGGCAGTTAGGACGGCATAATGAAAATCAGGACCACTACAGGCGGCCCGTTGCCCTGACTGAATAGTCAGGTCAGGTTGCCCTGATTGAATAGTCAGGTCAGCACCGAAGATTCACCACCAACGACTCCTCTCTGAGACTTAACGTTATCACACGCGATGTCCACCACCAACTTCACCCCACAACCGTGGTAGGAAGTGCCTCTCGGTAAAACCTACGTTCAAGATAGACTGGGATATTCCACACCCAGTCCAGAAGAAGGAGGCCGCGGGCGTACGACTTTGTTCACATCAGTAAGGATACAGAGTGGTGCGGCAACAGTCGTCGTTGGAAGGCTGGAGGACAGGAGCAGAAAGGATTAGCAACTAGTTAACACAACAAACAGAAAATTTACTTAACTTGTATTTCTCCAAGCCTACGAAGACTCGTTACAAATAACACAGCAAGAATTAGAGTTCAGCTGTCAAGGACAACAAGGAAGAAGCTCCATACCTGCAGCACGAACGACTGTGTGTTAGCGAAGAGTCCCCAAGTGCAAGTGGGCTGAGTAGCTGTCCTGGCTGTCCTCTATTGTGGTGGCAGAGGCCACTCGTAGTCCAGAGCCGCTGAAGGAGAGCGCAGTGGGCGTGCACCATTGGGTCCACCAGATCCCACCTGACCACTATCGGCGTCTGACGGAGACTTGCAATTCCGTAGTCAACTGTGACGCCTGTGGGCTGGTATTGATAAGCGATACCACAAAATATTCCTTGATTGGGTTGCATTGTTACAGTCATTCTAAAGTTCAGTCATTGCGACACGCCAAGACAGGATTATCATGTGCTCGGGCAATATTGTGCACAGTTGCAGAACTTGCTAATCGATTCATATAACTCTTTCAGTCGCAGACGAGCTCCGAGGGAAGTCCAAGGCAGCAGGTACATAGGTCAGTGACTGACCTGCATCTTAAGCCAAAACGGAATAGCTGGTACACGCCTCCTGTCAGTGGAATGTTGGCCAATTCAAAACAGGTGTCGATGCTAACCGGCCACTGGGGAGCTCTAAGCCATAGAAGTGGCAGTTATTTTGAATGAATGCAGCCTTACATGATCTAATCTGTGTCACAGAAGAAGAAAATGTTTAAGAATATCTGTAAATCAAATCCATTTGAAAAAATTCCATTTTGTGGGGATCGAGATGATGTACAAACAGAACCATTAAAAAAACTTTCATAACCTTTTTTCCAATGTAGACAAGAAGCATTGCAGTATTTAAAGATTGCAGCTCATGCCTACATCTACTGTTCTGTAGGTCACGTTTATTAAGAAACAATTACATATGGCTCATTAAGACATCACTAGATTATGTTTTAATAATCAGAATACTTGATTTCTTTTGTTCTTCTGGGTGCAGTTAAATATATTATGTTAACGTGTAAATAGTAAAGAAAAATAAGTAGACTTTCTTTATATTACTTCAAATGCTGTTAGTCGTTGGGTCTTACGAGGTATCATGTATGCAGCACAACTTTTGACACAAAATACGTTAGATACTGGTTTTCCTTGTGACACATTCATACAAACAAGTTATTTTATTACTGCAATTGGGTACATCCTGCGGTGGATAAACATTTTGGTATCATTTTTTTGTAGTAATAATGTCATAAGTTGAAATTATCGGACAAAACTTCAAGAAATGTGCATTTTGTACATAGATTTTTCTTTGTGTAGCACAAGAAAATTTTGATTAATTAAGTCAGTTAAGGATCAAGCCTGCAATGTGTACCCATGTCAATAGATAATGTTATGAATATCAGATTTAGATTACATCGAACAGAAACTACTGGCATTATATTTTGATTTTGGTAATGCATTGTATGTATGTACAAACTTGAGGTACCATATTTATTCTCAAATGGTGATGCTGTTATAAATCAAACAGACAATATCACGCCTTGCTTTTTTTTCTCAATAATCCTGATGAAACACTGTTAAGGTCCGTTTTCTTGTTCCAGTGGTTGTTTGAGTTAATTAATTTCTGGGATGTTTTAACAATGATGAAGGAGGATTACTGTCCGAGAAGTTTTTATCCTTTTTGAAAAAGGAGGAAGAATTGATATGACGTAACTGTCATGTAGCTGGACGATATTGATTCGTTTTTGCTACTATTTCATGGTTAATTTTATTTAGAGTGCACTTAGCACTTTTGCCAGGAGGGAAGCTGTGCTTTTTTCTGGGTCCTCTTTGTCGTGAAGAAGTGGTCAGTGAATCTCATTAGGAAGGGCGAATGGCCACTGGGAGACGGGCAGCATTGGTGAAAAGGCTGCGGCATGCTCCGTGCTTTTGTCGACAGGGCTTCTCACCTCTCCTAGCTCTGAATGGAAGGCGCCGCATCACCACTGCCATCCTCAGAGCAGAACTGAGCGTGACTTTTTTGCTTATTCTTTTCAGACACAAAAGGACGAGACGCCAAGCGGCCGCCTGACCAACATCGGAAGTTCCCCAGCTTTCGTTCCAAAATTGGGAGTAGCAAGGCAAATTGAGATGACCTGCCACTGTGACTGGCGTAAAGCAGCCGAACAATCGACGGGACTCTGCTCCATCCCAGTGTCAATTTCTTAAGGTACGTCTTGTATGTCAAGACTGGGAAACTTCTGCAGCATTCTCATAAAATAAGCGATATCCTCGTCTGTCACAATGGTAATAGCATTAAGTGTTCCCCTTCACGTAGAGCTTTCTTTGAAAGTGGAAAGCCATGGGGAGAGATTTTTGTTTTTTCGTCATTCAGTCGCTGCCTGCTGTGAAGGTCACTGGTCTCCCGGCCACTGTTTGTTGCTGCTGGGCGCACGGTTTACTGATTTTGGGGAAGAGTAAGCTTTGCAATGGTGGTAACACGATCCATATTCTAATCAGCTCATTACTTAGCCAAGCAACGTGGTCGGCCTGATTTGGTGTTAATTTGTGGCATCTTGCTGTGTCGTTAACTTCTATTTCATGTGCAGCTCACATGAGCAGGTCCTATTGCCCTTTCTCCCTAATGTCCTCCACGCTTTTGGTACCTTCCCACAGCGTTAGCATCATTTTGTAATTTCATTTCAGTTTTGGAGAACTCACTGCTAATTTTTATTCTGATTGTTGTTATTCATTAGACGAAAGAAATATCTGTTAATCTATTTTGACTTAGACTTCAAGATCATTTACATCGTTCCACAATTTTTTCATGTTCATGCGACCCACTAATAATAAGTATAACCGCACACCTGAGCTCGTTGTTCTCTTTGTGACTGTTTTATCGTTCTGCACAGTGGACAAACTCAAGGAGTAGTTATGATAAGAGCTCAGAGGAAGAACGAGCGTTCACTTGCTCGTCTTGTATTATCAAATAATTATTTTATAACGAGCATTACACATACGCTCCTTGACTCTGACCCAGAATGGGGACGCAATTTTCAGTTTATAGGACATTTCCGCGACCATCATTGTAATCTAAATTGAACGGCATCACTGCTGTCAGCTGCAGCGGGTCATTACGCGGAATCACCGGGGATGAGCGAAAATTTGTACCGCACTGGATTCGAACCTGGGTTGTCTTGCTTATTTGGTAGGTGCGTTAACCACTACGCCATCCGGCACCCTGCGTTAGCCTACCTTTACGGACTACCTCGGCACGCCTCATGGCCGATCCACATTCCCATCGAGCGCCATCTATCCGCAGTCCTACCCTCCACGATGAGAATGGCTGGCTCTGAGCACTATGGGACTCAACTGCTGTGGTCATCAGTCCCCTAGAACTTAGAACTACTTAAACCTAACTAACCTAAAGACATCACACACATCCATGCCCGAGGCAGGATTCGAACCTGCGACAGTAGCAGTCGCACGGTTCCGGACTGCGCGCCTAGAACCGCGAGACCACCGCGGCGCGGCCGGCACGATGAGAATGTGGATCGGCCGTGTGGCAAGCCGAGATAGTCCGCACAGGTGCAATAATGTTGTGTCCCGGATGACGCAGTGGTTGACGTATCTGCCTAATAAGAAGGAGAGCCCAGCTTCGAATTTGGTCCGCTATACATTTTGGCTCGTCGCCGCTGATTCCGCGTAATGTCCTGTCGCAGCTGACAGCAGTGATCCGCTTCAATTTACGTATCATGTTTCACAGCTGCGGATTCTGCGTGGTGTCTATTCTTTAGGATATGTCCGAAAAAACAGACCGTACGCATTTTTATAATCTTTGTAATCGTAAGACGTGCATTCCTCGTATAGAGCAGCCACACAAGCCTAAAGACAGGACAGCCCCCAATTCTACGTGTGGTTGAGGCAGCATGACTGCCCTCAAAATGTTTCACGGACGAACAGGCGACAACAATTGCGTCAGTAGTTGGCAAATTGCTGATATTTGCTTTGTGGTTTACCGAAAATGTTCACCTACTCATGAGACACGATAACGCAGCAGATAGAGTTAACTATACTCAATACTTCGTTATAGTGTAAGACAGAGTCGATCCCTGGACAGATAAAATAAAGCTTCATTTAGTTACTGTCTTGTCATCTAAAGTCACATGTTACTGAAAAGTGTGTTGTAAGTGTTTATACTGCCATAATAAATACTGTTTCTGCTCTGCTGATACAAATCACGAATGATGGGGAAGGGGAAATGAGATCACGCCTGGAAGATTTCGTTGCCACGGAAATAGCCTATCTAGTTACGGCCGCCTCCGCGCTCCCCCCCCCTTCCCCCTCCCTCCAAAAAATATCGTTCACAAACAAATTAGGGTACCAGACGATTTCAACTGGAGCAAACGGAACTTACTGCCTTCTATGATCCCTCTCTGAGTCCGCTTCATTCGCTGAATAACACCTCCAGCTGGACAATGGCGCCACACCCTGCTGTGCGGTCTCTTGCTACCGAGTATGCGTACGTGCGCTACAACTGCATCATTCGCAAGCAGCCAAATGACTAACCCCGTTCCCATGCCTGCTCACTGGAGGGCAATTGCGAAGTCTTCCGAGGCTTTCCGCAGGAGCGGAACGACTTTATTGATCACAGAATATCCTGGATTATTGTCTTTCGAAATACACTTTGCAACAACATCCTCGCCCCAGAGGGCACAGAATTTGCCTCCCTGCATCCCACATGGGCTGCCGACCTACTTCCGTTTTTGCGTGATCCACAAAATTGCTACATAAGTCAGGCCTTTTGTTCATTCATCCTCAGGAACAGAATGCTAATATTTTAATTGGCCATTTCTGGCTCCCAGTAATAGCACTCTGCAAAGAGCTGCTTCCTGCCAGGGCTCTCCAAAGTTTTTTTTTTTTTTTTGCAGCAGGTGTTGAAATCACCTGCCACCCATGGAAATCACTCGCCCTTGAAAACAGCATTCAGGAGAATTAAGGGAAGGTCGGTCCAGTCACTCTGTATAGTGCAAAAGCTTCCTTCCCCCTGATTCTAGAAACTGACCTTGGCCCACAAAATAGTCCAGGACGAATGCACATGCGCGGCCACGAAATGATCTGTTACAACAAGTTACACACCACCCGATCAGAAGTATCCGGACACTTATTAATGTACATTAATATAGAGTGTGTCTATCCTTAGCCTTTATGATTGCTTTAACTCTAATGGGGACACTTTCAGTGAGGTATCTTAATGTTTCTGGAGGAAAGGAATCCAATTCTTCCTCAAGAGACTAAACCAGAGACGGTAGTCTTGTTGCACACTGGGGTCTGGAACGAAGCCGACACTCTAACCCAGCCGAGAGGTGTCCCATTGGGTTCAGGTTGGTAGTCTTGGCAGGCTAGTCATTTCAGGAACCTTACTGACAACAAAATATCGCCTCACAGATACTTCTTCATGAGAGGGTGTATTGTCGCTCTGACACAATCATCGTCTCCGAACTGATCCTCTACAGTTGGTTCTGCACAACCTTGTTTCTATACAGGGTGTTACAAAAAGGTACGGCCAAACTTTCAGGAAACATTCCTCACAAACAATTAAAGAAAAGATGTTATGTGGACATGTGTCCGGAAACGCTTAATTTCCATGTTAGAGCTCACTTTAGTTTCGTCAGTATGTACTGTACTTCCTCGATTCACCGCCAGTTGGCCCAATTGAAGGAAGGTAATATTGACTTCGGTGCTTGTGTTGACATGAGACTCATTGCTCTACAGTACTAGCATCAAGCACATCAGTACGTAGCATCAACAGGTTAGTGTTCATTACGAACGTGGTTTTGCAGTCAGTGCAATGTTTACAAATGCGGAGTTGGCAGATGCCCATTTGATGTATGGATTAGCACGGGGCAATAGCCGTGGCACGGTATGTTTGTATCGAGACAGATTTCCAGAACGAAGGTGTCCCGATAGGAAGACGTTCGAAGCAATTGATCGGCGTCTTCGTCTTAGGGAGCACGGAACATTCCAGCCTATGACTCGCGACTGGGGAAGACCTAGAACGACGAGGTCACCTGCAATGGACGAGGCAATTTTTCGTGCAGTTGACGATAACCCTAATGTCACCGTCAGAGAAGTTGCTGCTGTACAAGGTAACGTTGACCACGTCACTTTATGGAGAGTGCTGCGGGAGAACCAGTTGTTTCCGTACCATGTACAGCGTGTGCAGGCACTATCAGCAGCTGATTGGCCTCCACGGGTACACTTCTGCGAATTGTGTCAATCCTCATTTCAGTGCAAATGTTCTCTTTACGGATGAGGCTTCATTCCAATGGGCTCAAATTGCAAATTTTCAAACCAACATGTGTGGGCTGACGAGAATCCGCACGCAATTGTGCAATCACGTCATCAACAAAGATTTTCTGTGAACGTTTGGGCAGGCAGTGTTGGTGATGTCTTGATTGGGCCCCATGTTCTTCCACCTACGCTCAATGGAGCATATTATCGTGATTTCATACGGGATACTCTACCTGTGCTGCTAGAACATGTGCCTTTACAAGTACGACACAACATGTGGTTCATGCACGATGGAGCTCCTGCACATTTCAGTCGAAGTGTTCGTACGCTTCTCAACAACAGATTCGGTGACCGATGGATTGGTAGAGGCGGACCAATTCCATGGCCTCCGCGCTCTCCTGACCTCAACCCTCTTGACTTTCATTTATGGTGGCATTTGAAAGCCCTTGTCTACGCAACCCCGGTACCAAATGCAGAGACTCTTCGTGCTCGTATTGTGGACGGCTGTGATACAATAGCCATTCTCCAAGGCTGCATCAGCGCGTCAGGGATTCCATGCGACGGAGGGTGGATGCATGTATCCTCGCTAACGGAGGACATTTTGAACATTTCCTGTAACAAAGTGTTTGAAGTCACGCTGGTACGTTCTGTTGCTGTGTGTTTCCATTCCATGATTAATGTGATTTGAAGAGAAGTAATAAAATGAGCTCTAACATGGAAAGTAAGCGTTTCCGGACACATGTCCACATAACATATTTTCTTTGTTTGTGTGTGAGGAATGTTTCCTGAAAGTTTGGCCGTACCTTTTTGTAGCACCCTGTATAGTTCAGAAGTTCGCGTTTTCTTATGCGCAGTAAGGGAACCACACAATAACCATGAGAAAAACCCTCATATCGCAATACCCCCTCCTCTGTACTTCACTGTTGGCACCACACATGATGCCACACAAGGTGCTGCAGGCATTCGTCAAAGCCAAACATTTCCATCAGATTGCCACAGAGTGTAACGTGATCCATCACTAAAAACCACTCGTTTCCAGTCATCCACTGTCCAGACCGTCACTCTTTACACCACCTCAATCGACGCTTATCACTGATTACACAAATGTTTGTCTTATGACTGCTCGACCATGGTATCCTGTTTCGTTTCTACTTCCTGCGCACAGTCATTGCGTCAGCTGGTAGCACTCTGCAATTCACGAGTGATTCTTTCCGCTGACTTCATTCCATTTTTTTACAAATATCCTCCTTCAATGCTCAACGGTCCCTATCCGTCAGTACCTGAGGTCTGCTTGGTTTTGTTTTGCTGTGGCTGTTCCTTCGCGGTTCCACTTCACAGTCACGTCATCAACGGTCAAACTGGGCAGCTTTACAAGGGACGCAATATCTCTGATGGATCTCTTACGAAGGTGACATCCAATTACTAGTCCACGTTCGAAGTCAATGAATTCTTTGTTAAAATGTAAAGAGCTTTTTCCAAAAACCTTTTAACTGTCTAGATCACGTTCATACTAAAAATTAAAGTATGACTAGACTAGTTTCAGTAGTCAATATAACCCTCTTCAGATTTGTGAACAAGGACAAGGAAAGAAACTCATGGTAAAAATTGTAACCATGAATAGGTTATTATTACCCTTATAACTGCATTTCAAGCTTGAAGATTTCTGTGTAGAAAAGTTTTTCTAAGGTGATTTTCGGTTTTTGCGCTTATACGCAGATCTGAGGATGGCTGCATTAACAACTAAAACTAATCTAGTCATTATATCTTGATTTATATTTATGTATCCGGCCTAGGCGTTTAAATGATTTTTCAAAAAGAAGATTTTTTACGTTTTAAGAAATTTCATCATATTCTACTGTTATTGTTTCTCCTCTGACAACACAATTTTGCCCATTCTCCTTTTTATACTGGCCGAACGGCTTCTCATGGCATCTGGTGATCAGTTCTTCATTACATAGGGGTTTCCGAATATTTTTGATCGTGTAGTGTGTATGATTTAACACATTATTGCAACACATAACGATATGCTGAAAATAATTTCTTATGGGCGTATGCAGCGTGTGCAAGTATTTATACCATTAAGAAAAATCAATAACTATAATAAAGGGCCAGAACATTTTAACTCATGAAAGTTTCAAAACGGAATATATGACACTGCTGCTGGTAAATACTAGCCACAGCTGATAGTAAGGTAGTAGAAAAGTGCGTGGGGAAAGCTGATGGCAGCGCTTAGAGTTCTCTTGGATACATACCGGATGAGAGAGACTGCAACGTTGCGGCACTGAGTTTTTCCGAGAAGCAGCCACCCACACCCGAGGCTGGGTGGAGCTCGCGACTGAACACATGGGTTACGTTTCACTGGCCTGTGACGCAGCACGGTACTCAATCCATGCGTTAGAAAACGTCCACCCACGGCTTTTCATCCTTCCACTACTCAAGACACACCTTGTGAGACTCAGGTATTATGAAATGAAATTCGAATTCGAGATGGTACAAGAAAACTCAAAGTTTGTCATTGTTCAAACGGAGAAAGTGATATTTGACAGTTAGTAAAATCGATGTTCCTGTGCACCAACAATTCTTCAATTGAAATTTGTCTTTGAAATTTTAAGCAGACATTTCTCGAAAGACTGCCGAAATATCATTACTGGGCTCTCCAGAAGTTTTATCGAGCTGTAGCCAACGGATTTTCAAATTATATATAGTCTATGAAAATCCATGTCTTCATGACTGGTTACCATCTTTTTGGACTATCTAAATTACAACCTCTCGTCTGACATTACAGTTTATCACTTTACTCAAAACCAAACGCCGATGCACAAAGTCTTGTAGACTGCCCAGAGACAAGTGAAGGTATGTAGATGGTGGTGTCAGAGACGTGATTTCATCTATCCAATTACGCATAAATCCCGTGGGCTGTCATGAGGGAGAAAGCATCAAGAATTTTCGCTTCATGGCTTGATGGAAACAGAGGGAGGTGCAGGAAGCATGGTTTTACGTGTAGTCCTTATAGATGCACGCATGATGCTTCTTGTCTTCATGCAAAGGAGGTTTGTTTATGGTGTAAGCAGATTACTGGAAATACGTGGAATTCATAATACTGTTTTTGAAGTGGTTAACGCACGGGCTTCAAGTACTTGCCAGCTCCTCTAGAGTGAGGTTTACTGGATTTCCCTAAATCATTTAAATAATTTAAGGTGAATGTCGGGATCTTTCCCTTGAAGAGGACAAGGGCGATTTCCTTCATCTAGCCTCGTCGTATCCGACCACCACTCACCTTGTAAACTACAAGACCCTATACTTCAACCTTCCTTTTTTTCGTACTTACAAAACAGCTAACTTGTATCCGAAGTCGGTGACAATATTTTACAAGTAATACCATACTACAGGATTACACAAATGCTACAATGTTGCTGATGATGGGATTTAAGGCAATTTTCAAATCTCACATTGAGACACATTTTTATTATTATGAACACAAAAGTGTCCAAATGTGCGTGAAATCTTATGGGGCTTAACTGCCAAGGTCATCAGTCCCTAAGCTTACACACTACTTAACCTAAATTATCCTAAGGACAAACACACACACCCATGCCCGAGGGAGGACTCGAACCTCCGCCGGGACCAGCCGCACAGTCCATGACTGCAGCACCCTACACCGCTCGGTTAAGCCCGCGCGGTATTATGAATACATATTAGTCCTAGAATACAAAGGTTAACTAATAACCAAAGTAGTACTAGATTAATTCTTCAAAATTTTAATATGATGAGAAAAAAGATGAAAGTGTAGAATGCAAACAATAGCAATTTCTTGTTGATGTCTGATGTGTAATAAACACTAAGGGGATGAACAGTCACCCCAAAGTCTCCTGTCCTCTCGTCAGAATATAATATCCTCTATGTCAAACCATAACACACTGAAACTAATACACTACACAGGTGATGCGTGCTATGATTGACAAAGGATTACGAGAGCTCAGACTGTCGATCAGTCACGTTAAACCCATCATTAAAATTCACGAAACACCTCACCGATATTTTCTCTTGTACTCTCTGAATGGGACGTTTCGTTGGAGAGTGTCTGGGACGAAACCGATTTGTGTTTTCCTGTTCACTAAGTCGTTAGCAGAGGCAACATCGAAGGCACTGTTGCACTGTACCACATTACGAAAATTACGAGTAGGAAACGTCATGATGTACTATTTTCAATATCGATTCATTTTTTACAAAGTCGATTCCCCGGCCACTGCAAGATCATACACAAAGCTGTCAATAGTTCTGGTGTCATTACAAATGTAGCAACAACATCGTCAGTTTTTTTTTCTTTTTGGTATAGACGTATCGGCCTTCTGTGTATACACAATACTAGAGAAACTTACAAACTGAATACATACGTGACAATAATTGGAATCCACGCAGCTGTCTATTCGTGAAATAGCGTGTCCCATGCGTCACTGAAACGTATCGTGTGCCGATATAGCACCAGCGTGTTCGGTGCAAGTATCTACTTAGTTGCAGCTGTTGAAATGGTCTTAGGAGGAGAGATGAGCGCCGCAGAGAGAGACGTGAATATCCCCGACTAACATTCTATTGTTCCATTCTTGACATTAAGGATGAATCTGATGCACTATGTGGTTCGACGCGCGATACAGTTTTCAATTTAAAACGGCAAGTAAACAGTCTAACCCAGGAACGACAGAAACATTGACTGGTACCGTTAACATGTTGCATGTTGTTATATGTTGTTATATTGCGGAGCTTGTACAAGAAATTATTTTTTTTTTCAGGGCAGGGCTCGCAGTTCTTGGTTTGTGTCTTGCTCGAAAGATCTGTAGGAGAGCACGGATACAGCAGTTAGGTGCTACTACTACTACACAAATCATAATTGCTAATGAACACATGTGTCAGACTTGTTGATGAGCATTCCATAGTACATATACACGTAAAATGATCAATGTAGAGCATCACAGTCGGCGTCGACTGTAAGAAATCTCGAATAGGAATGTCCAAGCAAGATTAGCCTACAGTGCAAGTTCCAGACAAAAGGGTCAGAAGTGAAACTGGCGTAGAGCTGCCTAAGGGAACGTTTAGTGCCTAGTGAAGTTCTGTAGAAAGCAGCTACAGCCGACACAGGCGATAAAACAAGACTGCCTGTGTGCTGAAGAACTTCTCTCGTGGATGAACTATACGCCCGTAAGATTCTCCTATGAATCAGTCTGGCATCTGCTTTCCCTACATCTAGCTGTAAGTTCTAGCCATTGTGGACAGTTATTCTGGAACATTTTACTGTTGATGCTGATGACAAGGATGAATCGACAATGGTACAATCAAGCAGCAAGGGATCTCTCCGCCAATTTATGCAGAATACCTTAGGTATTAGTGCTCAGAATTTCTTACAACTTACGTTGCTCTAGGCTTATTGTAGTACGTGTCTATATCCACTCTTTCTGGAACTTTTTCTGCACAGTTTTAACGAAGTGCTGCCAGTGCGGTCACAGAAGTTCTTAGAGGAGCCACCAACAGGGAGCGGTGAGTACCGTGGACGTAACAAGTTCACCGAGCCCTCTTCAAGGTACTGAAATAGCTACTGAACTATTCTGACGTACGTAGTCTTTAACAGTTTTCTCGGGTCTGGTGGTCTCGCGGTAAAGCACATGCCTGGAAACCGAAATGTCATAGCATCGAATCCCAGGTGGTTCACTGATCTTTTTCAGTCTGCCTTTAACCTAGTATTCAGCTCTCAACGATGTGAAGACTCGCCAGGAAAGACACGTGGCTCGGATTTTACGTTAAACTTTCTCCGAATGATTACTGGGGTACTTTAGGGGCACGCAAGTCGCCGAAGTGCCGCGCAATTGAAAGATTTGCATCAGCCTGTTGAACCACACAAAATTATTATTATTAGCAGTTATGATTGGTGTGTTAATACTTTCCTGATACCTGGAGAGGCTGTCATGTATAAGAATTATCTGGAATTATGAGGACGTGCTGATAAGTAATGCCTCCGAATTTATTAGTTGCAAATTCTTGAAGCCTTTTAAATAAAACACACGTTATTGTCGTTCCACATCTTTTTTCTCCACGCGTACATATTTGCAGAGGGCTCCGAATTGTAGCGTAAAACATGACGGTGTGTAGCGTAACTATGTCGGCGTTTGAGAAACAGGGTGCTGTAATCGAGTGCCGAATCCGAAAAGTTCGTTCACACTTGCAGTAACTTCTCATTCAGCATGTCAGTTCCAGACCACATACGAGTCCTGCGAAATCTGTAACAGTTCGACGCCTCGCGTTCACTGTCATCGATCATTCTCCGTACAGTCTCGACTTGGCCACATCCGACTTTCATCTGTTTACAAGGTTTAAAATACACCATCGAAGACTTCAGCAAATTGATCTCGTGTTGGGAGAAATGTGTTAGTCGCCAGGGTGTTGAGAAATAAATATGTAGAGATTAAGAATAAAGATGTAGTATGTTAGTTACGTATTTCTTATTTAAAAAGCATTAAATAGTCTTCACACAAAAAATTCGGGGGATTTTCAGCATGACCTCGTAAATGGGAAAGAGCAATTCGTGAATATCCTAGCTTTAGAGTCCCGACTACTATATTCGTTCTTTCCTATAGATCTTGTGCTGAGGGCAGAATCGAAACAATACGAATCCTGGTGGACTGGAAATACATGCCGCTCCTAAGCGGCAGCAGAACTATTTACCGCACTGCCGGTGGTAATGGAACAATATATCGCGTTTCATATACGGTATTCCTAAGAGATTCGTCCTATTTCACGAGACTATAGATTCCGCGTGAATGAAGATAGACACTTTAAATTTAACTTATGTAAAAACCACAAAGCTTTTATTTTCAAAAGAAACATGTGATGTTACAAGCTGCGTGCATATGCAAACCTGAGGTGCTTTTTTTTAAGTTAAGTTTGGAGCCAAAGCTTTCATTTGCCTTTCACAAATTTCCATTGCGTCCACTTCCAGATGCACGTTAAACATCAGGATTGTAGTAAAACTTGTCTCATACTGTTGTGAGTATGTCTATAGTTACTCCATTCACTCGTGATGACTGGTTGTTGTGTGCTGTCCTTAGGTTAGTTAGGTTTAAGTAGTTCTAAGTTCTGGGGGACTGATGACAATAGATGTTAAGTCCCATAGTGCTCAGAGCCATTTGAACCATACTCCATTCACTGATATTCCCACACGCCGTCGCAGTTCACCCAAAATTGTTGTAAGCGGGCGCACTCAGACGCGGTCTTCTATAAAGCGCGAAACAAAAAAATATCTCATACCGTGAAAACAGCCAACCCGGAGGCCTGAAGTGCCTGATCAGTACGCCCCTAAGCCGAACCATCGTTGAGGCAGCTCTGTTAAGAATAAAAACTAATTTCTGGTATGTTCTCGCAATTGTGGAAAAAATTGGGTCTCCAACATATCCAGGTAAGCGATGTATACCATTGGTAACAGCCTATTCCGAAAAAAAGAATGGACCGTAAATACACTACTGGCCATTAAAATTGCTACACCATGAAGATGACGTACTACAGACGCGAAATTTAACCGGCAGGAAGAAGATGCTGTGAAATGCAAATGATTAGCTTTTCAGACCATTCACACAAGGTTGGCGCCGGTGGAGACACCTACAACGTTCTGACATGAGGAAAGTTTCTAACCGATTTCTGAAACACAAACAGCAGTTGACCGGCGTTGCCTAGTGAAACGTTGTTGTGATGCCTCGTGTAAGGAGGAGAAATGCGTACCATCACGTTTCCGACAGTGATAAAGGTCGGATTGTAGCCTATTGCGATTGCGCCGCAGTTGATCGACCCAATGACTGTTAGCAGAATATGGAATCGGTGGGTTCACGATTGTAATACGGAACGCCGTGCTGGATCCCGACGGCCCCGTATCACTAGCAGTCGAGATGTCAGGCATCTTATCCGCATGGCTGTAACGGATCTGCAGTCAACTGATGGGGACATTTGCAAGACAACAACCATCTGCACGAGCAGTTCGACGACGTTTGCAGCAGCATGGAATATCATCTCGGAGACCATGGCTCCGGTTACACTTGACGCTGCATCACAGACAGGAGCGCCTGCGATGGTGTACTCAACGACTTACCTGGGTGCACGAATGGCAAAACGTCATTTTTTCGGATGAATCCAGGTTATGTTTACAGCATCGTGATGGTCGAATCCGTGTTTGGTGACATCGCGGTGAACGGACATTGGAAACGTGTATACGTCATCGCCATGCTGGCGTATTACCCGGCGTGATGGTATGGGGTGCCATTGGTTCCACGTCTCGATCACCTCTTGTTCGCATTGACGGCACTTTGAACAGTGGACGTTACATTTCAGATGTGTTACGACCCGTGGCTCTACCCTTTATTCAATCTCTGCGAAACTCTACATGTCAGCAGGATAATGCACGACCGCATCTTGCAGGTCGTGTACGGGCCTTTCTGGTTACAGAAAATGTTCGACTGCTGTCCTGGTCACCACATTCTCCAGATCTCTGACCAATTGAAAACGTCTGGTCAATGGTGGCCGAGCAACTGGCTCGTTACAATACGCCAGACACTACTCTTGATGAACTGTGGTATCGTGTTGAAGCTGTAAACGCCATCCAAGCTCTGTTTGACTCAATGCCCAGGCGTATCAAGGCCGTTATGCCGTTATTACGGCCAGAGGTGGTTGTTCTGGGTATTGATTTCTCAGGATCTATGCACCCAAATTGCGTGAAAATGTAATCACATGTCAGTTCTAGTATAATATATTTATCCAATGAATACCCGTTTATCATCTGCATTTCTTCTTGGTGTAGCAATTTTAATGACCAGTAGAGTATTTTCTCGGGAAACGGAGCATAATACTTGAAGCCTTCGAGTCTCCCTCGCGCTCAACTACGACACCTGGCCGCTGTGATTCCATATTCTTACGTTCTGGCGGTTCATTTTCCTAGCCTCACCAGTGGACGCTAAACTTGAAACGAAACGACCAACATAAACTCACGAAGCTCTAAACGTTGTTGTTTATCACCAACATGAAAGACATATAGAAATTGAACCGTCTATTATTTGAAACGTGAGGCAGCGCAAGAGCGTTAGACCGCACACGAAGAGTGGCAAGGAAGGAAGGCAGGAAGCAAGATTAGGTTTAATGTTCCGTCAACATCGAGGTCATTCGAGACAGAGCACAAGCTCGGATTGCGTCAAGGATGGAGAAGGAAATTGGCAGTGCCCTTTCGAAGAAACCGTCCCGGAATTATCCTCTAGCGATTAAGGGAAATCAGAGAAAACCTAAATCTGGATGGTTGTACGCTGGTTTGAACCATCGTCCTGCCGAATGCGAGTCCAGTGTGCTAACCACTGCGCCACCTCGCTCGGTACGAGGAATGCCGACTTCTCGCTTGGTACGATGAGTAGACTTCTGTGGACTACGTGCAAATTTTTGTATAATGTTCCCTACGTCTTAAACGGGCACATTGGCCTACATGCGGATTTCTCCTTGCGTGAACAATCAGTGCCTTGAAACTGTTGCTGTCGAATGCTTTGAGCTGTATCACGTGGAATGCCTTTCAGTGGGCGAAAATCACTCCGCACACTTGTAACTGAATTGCACATGTTGAAACACAGTACGCAAAACGCTTTTTGTTTCTGTGTTACCGCAGTCTCGACTCAACGTTCAATGTGCAATGAACGAGTGAGTGAGTAGGGAAACGAGTGTGGATCTATCTCCACCAAGCAGATCGCTAGCGGCCACTATATGAACCAGCTGCTTGCAACAGGTACCAAGGTTAACTGTTAGTTTCAAAGCATAAGTTACAATTCACCGCAGGTTCTTGTCCTCATTCATGCAGACGATGCAGTCTTGTGAAACAGGACGAATATTTCTGGAATACCAAGTATAATCGAAGATTTAAGTGAAAAATAAATCAAATATTTTTTCCAATATCTGTAGAAAGCACTTAGAAGTCTTTGGGCGCATCTTGAGATAGCAGCTAGAATGAAATTTAACAAATCTTGGCTTTTCCTCGTTTCTTCACCTAAACATGGACAGGGGTATATACTAATTACACTGTGGAGGCTTGGCCAGAAACATGAATTTCCAGTTTTCAACTGCACCACATGACTGTGACCGGTGTTGACTGTCGAGTAAAAAGAATAGGGATATGGGTAATTGTTATGGTAGTTTAGTATCATTGTAATTTGCTGTTTGTATTTATTCTTCCTAAGGCAGTGATAAGAACAAGGGTCTTTTCGTAAAAAAAGAGTCAAGTCCTAATTTAGGAATAAGATGTAATCGTAACCAATAACCGAATTTGGACTCAAAGATTTCGATATGAGTGGTGCAGCAACAGATAGCATTTTTGGAACGAAAGGTCCTGTCTATTTGTCACTGAATGCAGAATATCTCTACACTTATTGTTCTAGTTGAAAGGCGCAGATTGGAAGTGATCTAAGACAGATAACGTCAGTCTGACATCATAATATCCGCACAAAAATAATTTACCTATTCGTGTTTGGCTATTAACAGCAACGTAAGAAAGGAGATGATGGTTTTCGGCTTCTATTAGAGATACGCATCAGACAGTAGTGACTCAATGACTTCGATGTAAGCGAGTACCTTATTTCCCTGCCAACGAGAAATATCCAAAAAGAGCGTTCAGAGCCGACAAATTGTGGTTCTTGCTCTTACTTCTTAAGGGAGGCGATCTCATGAATGTATAAAATGAAAGCAAAACCTAGCGGAAGTTAAGTACATTAACTGAATATCCAATTTCAGAGTGGCTATAAGTAGCGTTGAAAAAACTAGCACGACTGCTAATCTGGTACTCATTTTCTTTTATTCTTTTTTATCGCGCGTAGAGCCTATTAGAAATGAATTTCACCGTTCCGTAACAAGCTAGCGTCTAAATGATCTAGTCTCTGAAGAGCACTTAGCTAACGCAAATGGACTTCATCGCTGCAAAACACTGTTAAGACTTTTATTTTCCATTCTCAGTTCTGTCGCTTTAAACGATTTCGTGCATCCTCCACCGTTAATCAGTCAAATGGGGCAAATCTCCGTGCGCTCTCCAGTAGAATATCGAGTCGTTATTCACGCCGATTTTATCCTCTTTGTAATTTTGTGGCAATCAAAAGACATTACCCTCGAAATTGCCATGTGTGTAAAATAACGTTCAGTCCTATTAGGGAACAATTACCGGAGACAGTGCAGGAGAAACAGCGTTCATCAACACGTCATGATGGGATTTAAATTACGCAGGCGATTAACGTAAACCTTGGGACACGCGGTGGTGCTGCTTTCATGTTCTGGTCACGGAAAAGTGCTGTCCGCAGTCGCCCAGGCCATCAGCAGCCGATAACTCTCCCGATGAAGACGCTTCCTGACAACGAGCCAATGGAACTACGACGAGGCGTTTATCATCATTAGGGGGAATTAAGGTCAACGAAAAGTTGAAAAATGCGGTGGAACAATAGTTACAAAAATAATTATACTCTTATTTCCAGCCGTGTGTTTATCGTAGTTAAAGAGGCACGCCCAGATTTAGTTTTGTTGTGTGAGAAAATTGCTTGATAATGAACTGTCGAACGAAGGCGGAACAGCAAAGAGAGCTACTTGGAACAATGGCATCCTACCTTCGATTGGGGCTTGGACTCTAAGACGCCACATAATGACGCCGAGTACATGCCTTTCTAAAACTAAAGACAAGCCTCGAGAAACTTGAGGATTACGACATAATTCGTCGAGGAGCGGTTGCATGCCACCTGCTAATTCCTTCTGAGTGACAAGTATCTCATTCATCTTATTCCTTCATACATAATGTAATGTTGTTGCATTAATTTGTTCTGATTGCGGTGCTGATATTCAAGACCATAAAAGTGGGTTAAAAGCTGTGAGCTATCTGAGGGAGTTAACCCTGCATTACTGCGCAACTGTTTCACCAGGTATCCAGTCTAGCTTACCAAATTCCCAACCAGACTAACATTAATTATAACCTTTTAGTACTCATCTTACGATAACCGGTGATATATATATATATATATATATATATATATATATATAAAGACAATTTAAATAAAAAGAAATAAATCAGTTTATATTTGGACATTTATTTTAACACTGATCATTGTTTCGTTAAAACTTCAGCATATAAAACTTGATTCATAACTAAACTGGTGCCTTATTTAGGATTGTGAAAATGTGAGTTTGTAATCTTACGGAACACATCAAATAGGGAGCCAAGATTGGGAGACTACATACAACACTGCATTCATAAATTAACACACGAAGAACGTTGAAGCATATTCAAGAGGAAATTAACCACAACCAACCGACTCAATTTTCACCCAAAGAAGTTACGTTCATAGCCCAATCCTGTCCGTCATGAAATTATCACACACTGGTATACTAAATTCATACTAACTCTCTGTGAAATCTTCCCGAAAAGTATAGCTGAGGGCTACTTTGATGCTTACACCACATGCTTCACGTGGTCAACTTAGTTTACACAAAGAGTGTAACTCCACAATAATTTTGGTAATTAAAATAAATTACATCGAAACGCAATTTACAAAAGAAAAACCTCGAACTGGTTACTATCGTCTTACTATTAACCTGATGGATCAAATAATTGTATAAGCACGTGGTACTGGTCTCATAAAGTACACCCCACGTGGGTTGAACATAAAGAAAAGTTGCTATATTGAAAAATATTGCCAAGACGAGACGTTATAATCTCACGCACATTCGCATTTAAGATTGATGATCTTAGTTAGAGTTACTGATCAACACGTGGTTCCACTTTACTCACAAAGTAGTGACAAAGCAACTACCGGAAGATATTTTAAACTTCACACTCGAATTACACTGCGTTGCAATTTAAAATAACATTAGATATTTTAGAGCAAAACCTGGAATAAAGGTGATTAAATTTTCAGTTAGGCTGAACTTAAGAAATCCATTGTCCTATGGACTTAGCAGACACGCGCTTAGCTGGAGATCTTACCACTTCAGACGCTCGCCGCGGACAGACTGACCTGGGCTCCTACCGAGCATGCTTAACAGATACAAACGGAAGTGACCAGGGAGGCAGCTTCCTATACCAACATGACAAGGGACGGACAGGACCATACTAAGAATAGAAACCTCTCTGCTTTTAGAAAGCGTAGCTACCTGTTCTGACGTTGGTCCTACTGTTCTCTAGCAGACAGGCTTGTCTGCTACCATCAAGCATGCAACTAGAAATACATTTGCTCATTCATCCTCTTACACAGAAGGGAAGGGGAAGGACAGTATCTTATCATATACAGTATATAAAAGAAAGCGGATGTAGGTTCCGTATGAGACTGTGTGACATGAATTACATATAAACTGTGTTTTAAAGTGTAGTAGTGTGACAGATCGTTCTTGTTTATGTGTAAAAGTAACACGTTCCACTGCTCAGTCTCCGCCCAGATAGTCAGAAACACCACAGTAAATTTAGAGGAGGAATTTATGCCGTAAATGACAACATATTTAAGAAATTAACTTGAAAGGAATCCAACAGAGACCTTTCATTAATGAGCAAACAAAGCTGCGTCGCACTGTCTGCTCAAGGACTAAAAGATGCTCTGTAATGTAGAATATTGTGTGTTGGACAGGCATCAATCGTATAATGTCTCTCATAATATGTATAAGATGGAAGAAGTCGTTAAATTTAAGTGTTGAATCTACTGATCGCCTAGATAGATTACAACTAGCTGATCATTCCGCGGTTTCGTTTCAATCATGAACATATTCGAAACAACGCTGGAAGCCTGTAACGGGGATTGAGGTAACGGCAATATGGTTCTAGTATGTGTGTAGAGAGGATAGATTAATATAAGATAGAAATAAATGGATAAGAGCGTAAAAATATTGGGAACCACTTTAACACGCTATTGATAGCTCAGGCTCCTATGTTAATGTAACTGCATTAAGAGATTCTTCGTACGTGCGATCTACATAATGGGGCTGAAAAATTAGTCATTTAGCGACCTTCGCTGTGACGAGATGGCGTTTAATGTCAATAGTGTTAGTCACTATAATGGGGTTTGTAATCCGCCCCCGTACTATTTATTGCTTTTATACTGCTTTTGTAGTTGATTATTACATTCTGCAGTCTGGATGGTTGGAAAAGTGGGCATCGACGTTCATAAATCGCCAATTTTGCAGGGCAAACTTGCTCCCGAGGTACATGCGCCGTTAACTAAATTTCTGACCGTGACCCTCCCATACTGTTCTATAATTCATTATATAGGTGGACTCAATTGCGCCGTTACCGGTTTCGAACAGACAGGTTCATCTTCAGACGGCTAGTTCACGTTTTACATTAGCTTTCGCTTTCTGTTTTACGATCTGCTGAAACTTCCTTGGGGTGGTGGTGACCTACAACCAAACCAAGGTGTGAGACAATGTCTTTTTAACTGTAATTGTGCTTCACAACTATTTTAATTGGTGTAAACAAATTATTAAAGGGAAGATGTTTCGGTTACTTACGACGAAAAATCAACGCCATTTGTTCCAGTGCAGACTGCTTATGACCTTGCAGCGTCGAAAACTGTATGATGTACTTTTTTATGTATATGTATACACATAATGTAAAGCACCATAAAAAAGGTGCATCATACAGTTTTCGCTTCGCCGTCTGAAGATGAAACTGTCGGTTGGAAACCGGCAACGGCGATATTTATATAAATAAACAGCATTGTAAAAAGTGTCTGGTTTCTGTTATCTTCTATGCAAGAGTCAACCTGTATTTTGTATACAGTCGCGGGCTCAAAATGTGAGTTCTTGACAAAATAGCTATAATTCATTGCCTTCCAAAATATTCTGATAATAATGAAAAGGTTGTAGTATGTGAACACTTTTGTGTGACAAAGCTAATTATTCCATTTTGAATTCAAATAACATTTCCTTATTTGTCCTGAGCGCACTCATTCGACAGTTACAGTTACTCATACATCACGAGCTATATGAGATTACCATTGCCGATTATTCCTTACTGTACTTTTCATATTATGGCATCTCTTCCGATGAAGAACTAATCCCGTTCTGCAAAATTCTCACTTTGCTCACACACACATACGCATCCTACTCGTGTGGTGGCTCTAGCGCGACTTCCTGTGACCTTTCCACCAAATACTTCACTCTTGTGCGCGATCGCGGGAAGCGTGGCCACCGGGTATCTGCCCTGCAGATTTTCTCAGGCTCGGCTGACTCACTCCTTCGCCCCAAAACGATCTCTCAGCGTCAGTCTGCCCCTTCAAGAACCTTGGGGCATCTCCGTCGTCGAGGCCACTGACCTACAACAAAGAAGCGTTAGAGTAGATCCTTCAAGTATCGGATCGATATCTGCACCCTTGCAGGTTGGAAAGGCAAAAAATATTTTTGTTGAGCTCTAGGATGACTTGGGAAGAGGGTTGGCCGTCAAGAGCCCCAAATACTGAAGGGGATCGCTAAATGGCATCTCTGCATTTGTATCTGTACCTCTGTATTTATAACTAAAGGTGTTACGTCAATTCTACGATCTGTAAATAATGTTGTTTGTTGATTGAGGTTAAATCACTTTCTCATTGCTGTCAAACATTTCCTGGGACCGGAACGCGGAAAAACGCAAAGTATCTTTGGAACTAAGACTCAACTACAAACTTTTTCGTCTTTTCTTAGTGGCTGCAGAGCTTGAATACACTTATTTCATTCAGTACATGTTAAGAGATTCTGTGACGTCTTCCAAGTAGTCAAGATGCACCTGAATAATTCTCTTTCCGCCCCCGTATCGTACACATAAAATCTTCTTGGTTTATTCATAGGCAAGTTCTTGGATTCCCCCTCCAGATACCCTCGAAGAAATACATCGTTGTTGACAGTCGACAAGTTTTGACCTGCATCAATAGAGAATTCGAACTATTCGCAGAAACGAATCCAATGTTCAGTGTTTCTTGAAAATCGCTCTACTTTTTCGGTAGCAGTAGAGCATCGTAACTGCACGACTGTGTAGAAAATACTGAAAGTGTTCTGTCACCCGCATCGTTCTGAAAGCCTTCCCCTAACACTGTATCTCGCCTTCAGGATCGCCCTCATCACAGAGTTTGCATAGTCTTCTGGTGCTAAGACGTCAGCTTTTTAGTCCGCGTCGCCAGTTAGTCTTGTATACCGTCGTCCAAAGACATTAAACTAGCCATAGTTTCCTGAATAGACTGCTAACGTATTCTATATCATTCTTGGGTGTGAGTTTCTTCGAACAGATGTATTTGACTAACGAAGCGTATGGTGTTTGAACGTTGTGAGACAGTCAGTTGTTTCAGTATCTTTTGTCATGTGTACTGATAATTATAACGTCGCCAATAGGTGATAGCTCTTGACAAGCTTTAATGTTGATCTTCGTCAGAAGAGGTCAGCTACTGACTTGTTTCAATTATTCTTCTACTTTCTACTCAAATATTATCCCAGTAGCTCGTGTACAACTACATCTATACCCCCAAGCCACCTTGCGGTGTGTGACGAAAGATATTTTAGATCCCCTGTCACTCAATCTCTTTCCTGTTCCAGCCGCGAACGGTTTACGGGAATAACTATTGCTGGGAAGTCACCGTGAGTACTCGAATCTGTCTTATTTTTTCTTCATTGACTTTCTACTAGATATGCGTAGAAGGAAGGGGACAGTTATCAGAAGGGAACATACTGAAACTGAAGGAATTCTTGTTAGAAGAGGTAGATAAAGCCCTGATAGCGGGAAATATTCGTGGGGAAACTTGCAGAGCAACTAACATTGTATCGTCTACAGTAGTCCTCACCATTCAGTCTAAATCGTGACGAACAACACGCAGGTCAGTGCGGAAGGTAGAAGTCTACTGTGCGTTTTGCAAACAGCGTGGCCACTAGGTTTAAGATTGCAAGCTGGTGAATTATGTCCATAATTGCCTCAAGATTTTGAGATCCAGCAATAGGTGCTTTCTTTGCCCCAGTCAGAGCCACGCAGTAATAGTCTATAGAAATAAGGAAAAGCACTTTTTCTCTATTATAATAAAAGGGAAAACAAGTCAGTCTGTAGCAGTTTGCAATATTCTCCTTCGTTGGGTACTCCTGCCAAACACAATTCTGTCGGTAATATAAATACCAAATCCTTAGTATTCACTATCTCCAGGTAACTTGAGAGTCTGTAACAGGACCCACAGGTACAGACTTACAAGCAGCGTTTTGTATGGTGGCAGTAGGCTTCGGCACCAGATCGCTGATCGAAAATTTAAAACTAGAAGTTGTTGCGAATCAACTACTGGCAATCTTCATGCAACATGCCACCCTCGCATCGGCTGGTCTGCCTGGCGTCGAGAAGCACGTGCAATAATGTGCACGTAGAGATATGGCATCGAGAGTTTTCATTCCTGTTCGAGACATCCATCAGTACACCAGGAGCTCAAAAGGCAAGACGTTAATAATTTATAACTGGTCGATGAGCAGAAAGATACGATGATCTCTCCACTGACCTACTAATATGAGTTGATCACTACTGCAAAAATGTTAGAGATATTGCGAAGAAACACAACTCCCCACCGCAAGCTTTAGAGTCTTTAAAATTAATAATGACATTCTCAAAACCACCTATGAAACACAGTTCCCATGTTACATACGAAATGGACATGTTGTTGTTGTTGTGGTCTTCAGTCCTGAGACTGGTTTGATGCAGCTCTCCATGCTACTCTATCCTGTGCAAGCTTTTTCATCTCCCAGTACCTACTGCAACCTACATCCTTCTGAATCTGCTTAGTGTATTCATCTCTTGGTCTCCCTCTACGATTTTTACCCTCCACGCTGCCCTCCAATACTAAATTGGTGATCCCTTGATGCCTCAGAACATGTCCTACCAACCGATCCCTTCTTCTGGTCAAGTTGTGCCACAAACTTCTCTTCTCCCCAATCCTATTCAATACTTCCTCATTAGTTATGTGATCTACCCATCTAATCTTCAGCATTCTTCTGTAGCACCACATTTCGAAAGCTTCTATTCTCTTCTTGTCCAAACTATTTATCGTCCATGTTTCACTTCCATACATGGCTACGCTCCATACGAATACTTTCAGAAATGACTTCCTGACACTTAAATCTATACTCGATGTTAACAAATTTCTCTTCTTCAGAAACGCTTTCCTTGCCATTGCCAGCCTACATTTTATATCCTCTCTACTTCGACCATCATCAGTTATTTTGTTCCCCAAATAGCAAAACTCCTTTACTACTTTAAGTGCCTCATTTCCTAATCTAATTCCCTCAGCATCACCCGACTTGATTAGACTACATTCCATTATCCTTGTTTTGCTTTTGTTGATGTTCATCTTATATCCTCCTTTCAAGACACTGTCCATTCCATTCAACTGCTCTTCCAAGTCCTTTGCTGTCTCTGACAGAATTACAATGTCATCGGCGAACCTCAAAGTTTTTATTTCTTCTCCATGAATTTTAATACCTACTCCGAATTTTTCTTTTGTTTCCTTTACTGCTTGCTCAATATACAGATTGAACAACATCGGGGAGAGGCTACAACCCTGTCTTACTCCCTTCCCAACCACTGCTTCCCTTTCATGTCCCTCGACTCTTATAACTGCCATCTGGTTTCTGTACAAATTGTAAATAGCCTTTCGCTCCCTGTATTTTACCCCTGCCACCTTTAGAATTTGAAAGAGAGTATTCCAGTCAACATTGTCAAAAGCTTTCTCTAAGTCTACAAATGCTAGAAACGTAGGTTTGCCTTTCCTTAATCTTTCTTCTAAGACAAGTCGTAAGGTCAGTATTGCCTCACGTGTTCCACTGTTTCTACGGAATCCAAACTGATCTTCCCCGAGGTTGGCTTCTACTAGTTTTTCCATTCGTCTGTAAAGAATTCGTGTTAGTATTTTGCAGCTGTGACTTATTAAGCTGATAGTTCGGTAATTTTCACATCTGTCAACACCTGCTTTCTTTGGGATTGGAATTATTATATTCTTCTTGAAGTCTGAGGGTATTTCGCCTGTTTCATACATCTTGCTCACCAGATGGTAGAGTTTTGTCAGGACTGGCTCTCCCATGGGCGTCAGTAGTTCCAATGGAATATTGTCTACTCCGGGGGCCTTGTTTCGACTCAGGTCTTTCAGTGCTCTGTCAAACTCTTCACGCAGTATCATATCTCCCATTTCATCTTCATCTACATCCTCTTCCATTTCCATAATATTGTCCTCAAGTACATCGCCCTTGTATAGACCCTCTATATACTCCTTCCACCTTTCTGCTTTCCCTTCTTTGCTTAGAACTGGGTTTCCATCTGAGCTCTTGATATTCATACAAGTCGTTCTCTTATCTCCAAAGGTCTCTTTAATTTTCCTGTAGGCGGTATCTATCTTACCCCTAGTGAGATAGGCCTCTACATCCTTACATTTGTCCTCTAGCCATCCCTGCTTAGCCATTTTGCACTTCCTGTCGATCTCATTTTTGAGACGTTTGTATTCCTTTTTGCCTGTTTCACTTACTGCATTTTTATATTTTCTCCTTTCATCAATTAAATTCAATATTTCTTCTGTTACCCAAGGATTTCTACTAGCCCTCGTCTTTTTACCTACTTGATCCTCTGCTGCTCGAACTGGATTCCCTCCCCCGCCCCACTCCCCAACATCTCGTTCCTCCCCCCTGCCCCCCCCCCCCCCCCCCAGTTAAGCCGGCGCCTTTTATTATGGAGACATGGATATACCAAGTGACGAGTTGTATTTGAAGCATCTTCCCATGAGAAGGACACTCCATCGCATAATGATGTCCTGGAAAAAAGGTCTGACCTTCTTCCCGAAGTAGCTGAAGTAATCACGCCTTTTCAAATACAGATATTACTCAAGCCTTTTTTTAGTTAGTTCTCTATTCAGAACGCAGAGACCCGATGAGGTTTTTCTGGTACAGCGAATGAAGCAACCAGCATTCTAAGAAGATTTACTTACCGATTCGAACGACTTTACTTTGGACTTAAACGCAGTCCGTTCCTACTCTCATCTGGGCTGAGGGAAGTGGCAGTCACTTATCATTCGCAACACAACTGCTTATGTGACCACTGGCGCTGGAGACGAAAATGGAGTGGTACTCCTTTACTCTGTATTGACCTCATGAGTCAAATCCAGCTGCTTATGGTCAGAATATGGAAAAAGGAAGGACGAGAGATCATGAGAACTTCATAAATGTTGGGAATTCAGTGGAATGTAGTAAAGGGTACATTATGTTTGGACTGGGAGATGAAAAAGCTTGCACAGGATAGAGTAGCATGGAGAGCTGCATCAAACCAGTCTCAGGACTGAAGACCACAACAACAACAACAACAACATGTGTGGACCAGCGTGAAGTAAGCGATAAAATACGAGAGCAAGTAGCAAGATGGATTCAGACCTCTGAAGAGGGAAGAATCTGCTTCCATACTTTTAGTGATTGTTCCAATCAAGGATATGGTGCAATCTTGCATGTTAGGCACTTTAATTACTACAACTGATTTGTAGTAGAAGAAGAGTAGTACATGTGAGGAGGATTGTGCTATCATGGCTGGAACTGGTGGCAGCATTAATGGAAATGAAAATTTACGTTGCTGTTGCAAGCCCTCTGACAGAGACGTAAGTGGAGCAACTCTTTGGACAGACTCCAGGGTGACAACTGTTTGTTTAAGAGGTTGTCTCAATACTTGGAAAAAGTTGTCTCCAACAGGGTTACGAAAATCCACAAGTACGCCTTGCCATCCCAATAGAAATGCTGTCCACGTAAAGACAATCCTGCAAATCATTTGTCAAGATGAAAATACCTTAAACTTTACTCTCTCAATGGACAGGAAGATGACGTGGGCCACCTTGGCTTTCACTACAGCCCCCTCGCGGCCCAAATGAATATCACAAGTATATCGCACCTGTTTCTTTGCCGGAAACTAAAAATTCGCTCACAGATATACAGGTCCTCTTTGCTGAGGCATCCCACCCAATTACAGCTTCCGACTGAAAAGGAAGGTTATTGGCAAAATGTATTTGCACAACAAATTTACAGCGGAGGAAATGACAACAGCTCAAAGTTATTGGGTTAAGACTGTACAAGAACAATGCTTTCTTTCATGACATATAGAAAATATATAGGAAAACACACCACAACCAATTTTTTTTCTGTATTTTTTTATCGAAATACCTGCAAGCTATTTCTCCACTGTTTTACCCTGCTGGAACAGCGGGCGGGGAAAATGAAAACTTAAATCTTTCCGTGCGATCCCTGATATTTTATTACGAAGACCATTTCTTCCTATGCAGGTGGTCGCCAACAAAATACTGTTCGAATGCGGAGGAGAAAGTTGGTGATTGACATTTCGTTAAAAGATTTCGCAGCTACGAAAAAGTCTTTGTTTAGTAATTACCACCCCACTCGTGTATCTTAACGGGGTATTCTCTTCCCTATTTTAGGCCAGGAAAATTAAGTTCTGCTTTCCAAAAATTAGCAGAATTCTGGGAATTGTTTTAATCATGGAGGTAGGCCTTTGATACGGGTAATCCGATTCTGTCCCGATTTCTGAGAGGAGCTTCAGCCGTGATGGAAAAGAAACCACCAAAACTTCAGGCGTTCTCTGTCTTTGTTTTTTTTTTTAATTCCTCCGAAAGTAATCGTTGAATCGAAAGAAACGAGGTTGCCGAAAATGATGACGATAAAATTCTTTGGTACTTGATTCAGTTTTCTTATAGAAAAATTACGTCAGAAAAAGGCAAATTTTCGAAAAATACTCGTTTCATCGCTATAAAACGTGCACCATCTGAGAATTGGCCGATATGACGCAAAAGCGGACTCTCCTAGTCGAAATTCCGCCCGTCTGTCACGGTTAGACCAGTTCTTTTCGGCTTATTCCGTTGTCAGCGAAGGCGTCTGAATTGTACTCGACTGCATCGGTTACATAATTTCACGGTGCAGTTCATGGAATAGGGGACCGACGCGTGAATTATTGCATATTTCTTGCCTTTGTGTCTCTTTGTTCCCTACCGCCCCCGTTGCCAGTTCTCTGTCGTGCCTCTGTGAAGCACATTTTGGTAATACGTACTTGGGACTTCGGTCCACGTAGTGTGGCGTGTTGTATCGGCTTCTTCGACTAAGTGGTCGACAGCGCCGTTGCCAGTGATCCTACAGTGTGATTTCACCCAAGTGAAGTTGACGATATGGCTTTCTTTACTCATCGATTCCAACTATTCAGTAGTCCTGTAAATAAGGGGTTTTCCTTCAAAGAGGTGCTAAATTTTTAAGTACTGTGGTAGCAGATCGTAAGTAACTGAGTAGGAAATACAGAACTGCTGTCATCAGTGAGCAGTATAGCAGCAAGTTCTGCGGTCATGACCGTTGCCTCTGTTGGTAATCTGGATAACAACAGACTTCTGCAAGCATGACATGCAGTATGCGCTTCTGACAGGGTCTCAAGTTTTGGAGTCCCAGCTCCGAATCTCGGTGCGGCCCACAGTTATAATGTGCCAGGAAGTTTAGTATCAGCGCACACTCCGCTGTAGAGTGAAATTTTCATACTGAATACTAATTCACAATGAACTATAGAGCCATTTGATGACTTTTCTTGTGTAGGTCAGCTGAAAACCTCATATAAGTAAACAAAAGAGAATAAAATGGTTTCAAGTGTTCTGGGATGTGTATTAACCCTTTTAACAGGGAGGCTTATTGATGTGAACAGGATACAGAGTTTTAAGAGAAGCCTAGAAGAGGTAGAATGGGATGAAGTGTACACAGAAAATGATGCCAATGCCAGATTCAATTTATAACACCGTAAATTTGTCTCAATATTTGAGAGTTGCTCTCCCGAAACGTTATCCAAAAAAGCCATTGCAAAATTAAGTAAGCCATGGATTACTAAAGAAATTAAGATATCGTCTAAGAGGAAATGGGAAGTATATGTACAGGCCAGAATAAGTCAGGATCCGACGTTACTTGCTTACTACAAAAGATACTGTAATATTTTGAGGGAAGTCATTAAGAAGTCGAGAAGCTTACGTGTTCTGACAGAAATTAATAATGCGGATAATAGGATTAAAACTATATGGAATATTGTCAAACGGGAGACGAGGCAGCCTGACAGCGCGCAGCATACCATAGCAATAAAGCGAAATGACGATGTGAGTGATAATTCACAAGTTGACAGTATTTTTAACAATCACTTTCTGAATGTAGCAGCAAAAATAGGATAAAGGGTTCAGTTGAAGAAGCAAAAAAATATGTTAGGAATGTCATTACCCAGAACTTTAGGCCCTTAGAAATACACTACTAGCCATTAAAAGTGCTATATCACGAAGGTGACGTGCTACAGACGCGAAATTTAACCGACAGGAAGAAGATGCTGTGATATGCAAATGATCAGCTTTTCAGAGCATTCACACAAGGCTGGCGCCGGTGGTGACACCTACAACGTGCTGACATGAGGAAAGTTTCCGACCGATTTCTCATACACAAACAGCAGTTGACCGGCGTTGCCTGGTGAAACGTTGTTGTGATGCCTCGTGTAAGGAGGAGAAATGCGTACCATCATGTTTCCGACTTTGATAAAGGTCGGATTGTAGCCTATCGCGATTGCGGTTTATCGTATCGCGACATTGCTGCTCACGTTGGTCGAGATCCAATGACTGTTAGCAGAATATGGAATCGGTGCCTTCAGGAGCGTAATACGGAACGCCGTGCTGGATCCCAACGGCCTCGTATGACTAGCAGTCGAGATGACAGGCAAGTTATCCGGATGGCTGTAACGGATCGTGCAGCCACGTCTCGATCCCTGAATCAACAGATGGGGTCCTTTGCAAGACAGCAACAATCTACACGAACAGTTCGATAACGTTTGCAGCAGCATGGACTATCAGCTCGGAGACCATGGCTGCGGTTATCCTTGACGCTGCATCACAGACAGGAGCGCCTGCGATGGTGTACTCAACGACGAATCTGGGTGCAGGAATGGCAAAACGTCATTTTTTCGGATGAATACAGGTTCTGTTTACAGCATCATGTGTGTTTGGTGACATCGCGGTGAACGCACATTGGAAGAGTGTATTCGTCATCGCCATCCTGGCTTATCACCTGGCGTGATGGTATGGGGTGCCATTGGTTACATGTCTCGGTCACCTCTGGTTCGCATGGACTGCACTTTGAACAGTGGACGTTACATTTCAGATGTGTTACGACCTGTGGCTCTACCCTTCATTTGATCCCTGCGAAACCCTACATTTCAGCAGGATAATGTACGACCGAATGTTGCAGGTCCTGTACGGGCCTTTCTGGATACAGAAAATGTTCGACTGCTGTCCTTGCCAGCACATTCTCCAGATCTCTCACCAATTGAAAACGTCTGGTCAATGGTGGCCGAGCAACTGGCTCGTCACAATACGCCAGTCACTACTCTTGATGAACTGTGGTATCGTGTTGAAGCTGCATGGGCAGCTGTACCTGTACACGCCATCCAAGCTCTGACTCAATGCCCAGGTGTATCAAGGCCGTTTTTACGGCCAGAGGTGGTTGTTCTGGGAACTGATTTCTCAGGAGCTATGCACCCAAAGTGCGTGAAAATGTAATCGCATGTCAGTTCTAGTATAATATATTTGTCCAATGAATACCCGTTTATTACCTGCATTTCTTCTTGGTGTAGCACTTTTATGGCCAGTAGTGTAGCACCAACACCCCCCACTGAAATTAAGGGAATTATAAATATGCTGAAAAACAAGAGCTCATGTGGTGTTGATGGAGTCTCTAACAAAATTTTGAAGTGTTGTTCTAATTTAATAAGTGCAGTCCTTAGTGATATATGCAATGCTTCGCTGGCACAGGGATTTTTTCGAGACAGATTGAAATGCGCAATTGTCAAACTTCTTATTATGAAGAGGACAAGAGTGACTTAAATAATTATAGACCAATCTCATTGCCGACTTAATTTTCTAAAATATTCGAAAAAGTTATGTATTCAAGAGTAGTCTCACATTTAAGTGAAAATAATTTGCTCAGCAAGTAACAGTTCGGATTCTGGAAGAGTTACTCGACTGAGAATGCTATCTACACATTTATCCATCAAATAGTACAAGCCCTAAATAACAAATTATCGCCAGTTGGTATTTTTGTGATCTTTTCAAGGCATTTGACTGTGTGGCTCATGTTACACTCTTAGAAAAACTCAGGTTTTATGGAATTGAAGGCTACACACACAGCTGGTTTGAATCATACTTAACGAACAGAAAGCAAAAGGTTGTGCTGAATAACTCAGAAAATGGACTCTCCCTTAATTTCGAAAGAACTCATTATATCCAGTTCTGTACACCGAATAGGGTCGTACCGACAATTGAGTAGCATATGAAAAGGGCTCATTTAACAGAGTAGATGTCTCCAAAGTTTTGGGTGTTCACATTGATGACAATTTGAACTGGAAGAAGCATATTACTGAGCTTCTCACACAATTAAGTTCGCTAGTCTTGGAAATAAACAGACCAGCCTCCTAACGTACTTTGCATATATCCACTCAATAATGTCTTATGGAATAGTTTTCTGGGGTAACTCGCCACTTCGACATAAAGTATTGATTGCAAAAAAGAGAGCGGCGAGAATAATTAGTGGTGTTCAACCAAGGACGTCATGTAGGCACCTATTCAAGGAGTTAGGTATTTTAACTGCACCATCAGAGTACATATATTCGCTAATGAAATTCGTTATAAATAATCCATCTCAGTTCGCGAAGAACAATGATGTTCACACGTACAACACTAGAGCGAAAAATGACCTTTACTATCCGTTATTGAAGCTGTCAGTTGCTCAGAAAGGAGTACATTATTCAGCAACAAAAACCTTTTATTATTTGCCCAACAACATTAAGTGTCGGGCATGTAGCAGATCAAGTTTTAAATCTAGCTTAAAATCATTTCTTTTGGACAACTCCTTCTATTCCATAGACTGGTAAAAAAAATTGTACCTCTAAATGTAGTTGCATGTGTAGAACTAAAAATTTCAGTAATATTAATAATAGCAATATACAGGGTGAGTCACCTAACATTACCGCTGGATATATTTCGTAAACCACATCAAATACTGACGAATCGATTCCACAGACCGAACGTGAGGAGAGGGGCTAGTGTAATTGGTTAATACAAACCATAAAAAAATGCACGGAAGTATGTTTTTTAACACAAACCTACGTTTTTTTAAATGGAACCCCGTTAGTTTTGTTAGCACATCTGAAAATATAAACAAATACGTAATCAGTGCCGTTTGTTGCACTGTAAAATGTTAATTACATCCGGAGATATTGTAACCTAAAGTTGACGCTTGAGTACCACTCCTCCGCTGTTCGACCGTGTGTATCGGAGAGCACCGAGTTACGTAGGGATCCAAAGGGAACGGTGGTGGACCTTAGGTACAGAAGAGACTGGAACAGCACATTACATCCACATGCTAACACCTTTTTATTGGTCTTTTTCACTGACGCACATGTACATTACCATGAGGCGTGAGGTACACGTACACACGTGGTTTCCGTTTTCAATTACGGTGTGGAATAGAGTGTGTCCCGACATGTCAGACCAATAGATGTTCAATGTGGTGGCCATCATTTGCTGCACACAATTGCAATCTCTGGCGTAATGAATGTCGTACACGCCGCAGTACATCTGGTGTAATGTCGCCACAGGCTGCCACAATACGTTGTTTCACATCCTCTGGGGTTGTAGGCACATCACGGTACACATTCTCCTTTAACGTACCCCACAGAAAGAAGTCCAGAGGTGTAAGATCAGGAGAACGGGCTGGCCAATTTATGCGTCCTCCACGTCCTATGAATCGCCCGTCGAACATCCTGTCAAGGGTCAGCCTAGTGTTAATTGCGGAATGTGCAGGTGCACCATCATGCTGATACCACATACGTCGACGCGTTTCCAGTGGGACATTTTCGAGCAACATTGGCAGATCATTCTGTAGAAACGCGATGTATGTTGCAGCTGTTTGGGCCCCTGCAATGAAGTGAGGACCAATGAGGTGGTCGCCAATGATTCCGCACCATACATTTACAGTCCACTGTCGCTGTCGCTCTACCTGTCTGAGCCAGCGAGGATTGTCCACGGACCAGTAATGCATGTTCCGTAGATTCACTGCCCCGTGGTTTGTGAAACCCGCTTCATCGGTAAACAGGTAGAACTGCAACGCATTCTCTGTTAATGCCCATTGACAGAATTGCACTCGACGATTAAAGTCATCATCATGTAAGTGCTGAAGCAGCGACATATGAAACGGGTGAAAGTGGTGACGATGCAGTATGCCCATGACACTATTTTGATTCAGTCCACCGGCTCTCGCAATGTCTCGTGTACTCATGTGTGGGTTCATGGCAACAGCAGCTAACCCACCAACTGCACCCGCTTCTCCTGTGACGGGCCTGTTACGGACCCGTTTGCGTGCTACGACCGTACCTGTTGCATACAGTTGGCGGTAGATGTTTTGCAATGTGCGGCACGTTGGATGCTCTCTGTCCGGGTACCGTTCTGCATACACCCTGCAGGCTTCAGCTGCATTTCGTCGACACTCGCCATAGATGAGTATCATCTCCGCCTTTTCAGAGTTCGAATACACCATGGTCACAGTTCCTACACTATCACAGACGTCTGGTAACACGGTGTACTACAGTTGGTCTGCGTGCGGAGACAAATGCAGAATAACAATAGCAGCAAGCGCTACATGCGGACACTGCGACAGCTAGACCGAACCACAACAGTGCACTACAGCCACACTCGTAAACACGGTCGTCATCGTAAACATGTCCCTGCAGATGCTGCTCGCCGACCGTGGCCCGTGTTTGTTACAACACGCAACTGAACGTCGGAGGTTTCAAGCGTCAACTTTAGGTTACAATATCTCCGGATGTAATTAACATTTTACAATGCAACAAACGGCATTGATTACGTATTTGCTTATATGTTCAGATGTGCTAACAAAACTAACGTGGTTCCATTTAAAAAAACGAAGGTTTGTGTTAAAAAACATACTTCCGTGCATTTTTGTATGGTTTGTATTAAACAATTACACTAGCCCTTCTCCTCACGTTCGATCTGTGGAATCGGTTCGTCAGTATTTGATGTGGTTTACGAAATATATCTGGGCGCTGATGACCCCGCTGTTTAGCGCCCGTAAACCTCAAACACACACACACACACACACACACACACACACACACGAAATATATCCAGCGGTAACGTTAGGTGACTCACCCTAGTTTGACTTGTTCCACAACTAATCGATAAAATAATCGTGAAAATGATCTACGGAACATGACATTACTAAACTAAACTACTATACTAAACTTATGGACCCGCATCTCGTGGTCGTGCGGTAGCGTTCTCGCTTCCCACGCCCGGGTTCCCGGGTTCGATTCCCGGCGGGGTCAGGGATTTTCTCTGCCTCGTGATGGCTGGGTGTTGTGTTATGTCCTTAGGTTAGTTAGGTTTAAATAGTTCTAAGTTCTAGGGGACTGATGACCTGAGATGTTAAGTCCCATAGTGCTCAGAGCCTAAACTTATGGCAGCGAGACATAGACTTTTAACGATAAAAACATTCAAATACAGAGCGTGGTCAGCGATCAGTGGAGTGATGCCTGTGAGGAATTCTACATTTGCATGTACGTCTACATACATACTCCGCAAGCCACCTTACGGTACGTGGCAGAGAGTACCCTGTACCACAGCTAGTCATTTCCGTTTCTATTCCACTCGTAGATAGGGCGAGGAAAAAAGGCTATCTATATGCCTTCGTATGAATCCTAATTTCTCGTATCTTATCTTCGTGGTCCTTACGCGAAGTGTATGTTGCCAGCCTTAGGATCGTTCTGCAGTCAGCTTCAAATGCCGGTTCTTTAAATTCTCCCAAAAGTGTTCTCGAAAAGAACGTCGCCGTCCCTCAAGCGGTTCCTATTTGAGTTCCCGAAGCATCTCTGCTACACCTGTGTGTCGTTCGAGCCTACCTGTAACAAATCTAGCAGCCCGCATCTGAGTTGTTACGATGTCTTCCTTTCATCAAACCTGGTGCGGATCCCAAACACTCTAGCAGTACTCAAGAATAGGTCACATTAGCGTCCTATCTGTTGTCTCCTTTACAGATGAATCATACATTCCAGAATGAGATTTTCACTCTGCAGCGGAGTGTGTACTGATATGAAACTTCCTGGCAGATTAAAACTGTGTGCCGGACCGAGACTCGAACTCGGGACCTTTGCCTTTCGCGTGCAAGTGCTCTACCACTGAGCTACCCAAGCACGACTCACGGCCCGTCCTCACAGCTTTACTTCTGCCAGTAGCTCGTCTCCTACCTTCCAAACTTTACAGAAGCTATGTCTCAGCAATATCCTTTCTTTCAGGAGTGCTAGTTCTGCAAGGTTCGCAGGAGAGCTTCTGTAAAGTTTGGAAGGTAGGAGACGAGGTACTGGCAGAAGTAAAGCTGTGAGGACGGGTTGTGAGTCATGCTTGGGTAGCTCAGTGGTAGAGCACTTGCCCGCGAAAGGCAAAGGCCCCGAGTTCGAGTCTCGGTCCGGCACACAGTTTTAATCTGCCAGGAAGTTTCGAATCACATATTCTTAAAATTTTCCCAATAAATCGAAGTCGACCGTTCCCCTTACCTACCACAGTTCTCACTTGTTCGTTCCGTTTCATATCGCTTTGAAACGTATTGCGTGACTGTGTCCAGCAGGACGGTACTAATGTTTTATTCGAACATTAGGGGTTTGTTTTTCTTATAAATCGGCATTACTTTACATTTTTCTGCATTTAGAGCCAGCTGCCGTTCATCAAACACTAATTAGATATTTTGTTTAATTATTCTCACCATTCCGCAGTTACTTATCTCCGACGCAGCACTGCATCATCAGTAGACAGCAGCAGATGGCTGCCCACCCTGTCCGCCAGATCATTTACGTATATAGAAAATAGTAGCGGTCGTATCACACTTCTCTGGCACACTCTTGACGAATACCTTTATCTCTGATGAACTCTCGCCGTCGAAGGCAACATGGTGGATTCTGTTACTTGAAGAGAGTCAGGCTAACATATATATGGATCACTGAACAGACTGGGCTGGGAAACATTAAAATTACTTAACTGACAATGAACTGGTGGTGAAACCGTGTTTTGAACATGGAAGTTCCTTGGTGAATTCCAAGAGATAAGACATGAATGAGGCGACGTCCTATGAGAGGTATGGGGAATGAAGGATGTTAGGCAACGAGCAGCAACAGCAGCGGCACGGACAGACCGCTTGTGGAGGCGTTTGTACAACAGTAGATATCAACTGGCCGGAGATGATCTTTGGCGATAGTGACAAAGCTAAAATTTATCTACCCAACACATTTCATAGAAAGAGCATACAACCGCCGATTACGTGCGCAAGAGGTATTTCCTCCATTAGCCTGGCAGGTGCCGGCTCATTAAACTCAAAGTAACAGCAGAAATAAATAATGAGGTGTTGTTACATGGGAGCGGCGATGCCTGTTTCCTCACAGCCGCGTTCTGATAAACATTCGGCTACAAGTCACGGCTCGGTTGGGCGCAGGGCACGTTCTGCGAGCCGCTTTATCTGCATCGGGTGTAAATTGGTTTCCGCTGTATTTGGACGATGGATATCGCGAGTTACGTGAGCGTGAAGTCCGCATACCGACAACAGCGCCGTAGTGCAGGTAATCAGTGTCGAGGGCATCGCCTCCCCAGCACGCGCCCCGCCGCAGCTGGCAGCCGGAGAGAGAGCCTTCCTTGCCAGGCAAGTCGCTGGATCATTATTATGTCCCGTCAACACTTTTTTCAGGTACCAATCGTCCCGTTTCTGTTGTTCATCTTGGAAGAAATTGCTACATGTTATAAAAATGGCGGTACGAACAAAGGTGTGCATGTACAGTAAATATGTTCAAAAAAAAAAAAAAAAGGTTCAAATAGCTCTGAGCACTATGGGACTTAACATCGGAGGTCATCAGTTCCCTAGAACTTAGAACTACTTAAACCTAACTAACCTAAAGACATCACACACATCCATGCCTGAGGCAGGATTCGAACCTGCGACCGTAGCGGTCGCGCGGTTCCAGACAGAAGCGCCTAGGACCGCTCGGCCACTCCGGCCGGCTATATATGTTGCACTTCTCCTCCTACACCACTGGACAGACTTTAACCAAACTTGGTACACATATCACTTACTGCCTGGAAAGAATCGCTGTAAGAGTAAGAACGGCCTACCTATCAAAAGGGTGTGGGTAAAAATGCAGCGTAGCACTCGACCCGTGAAAACTCATAGTTTATTCATTCGGTATTCGAGAATGAGAGCACTTAGCAACTTTCAACTAACTTTACACTAACTTTACACTGGAAACTTTACACTTAATTTCAAATCTTTACGAAACTTTTGCCCGCTGCACCCTCCACAACATGATGAAAGGAAAAATGTTTATCGCTTATTAAATTTTTGTTGTTCATGCAGCAATGCTGCCACATAAAGTATGACTTTTTAATTTTTTACTTCTTTACTAGTTTATGTTTTCTTATTGGCAACGTTACATAGCGCTCTCTGTGAGGATCACTGGCTGTGCTGTGTGCAGTCTGTGGCTGGTTTGCATTGTTGTCTGCCATTGTAGTGTTGGGCAGCGGCAGCTGGATGTGAACAGCGCGTAGCGTTGCGCAGTTGGAGGTGAGCCGCCAGCAGTGGTGGACGTGGGGAGAGAGATGGCGGAGTTTTGAAATTTGTCATGAACTGCTATATATATTATGACTATTAAGGTAAATACAGTGTTTGTTCTCTATTAAAATCTTTCATTTGCTAACTATGCCTATCAGTAGTTAGTGCCTTCCGTAGTTTGAATCTTTTATTTAGCTGGCAGTAGTGGTGCTCGCTGTATTGCAGTAGTTCGAGTAACCAAGATTTTTGTGAGGTAAGTGATTTGTGAAACGTATAGGTTAATGTTAGTCAGGGCCATTCTTTCGTAGGGATTTTTTGAAAGTCAGATTGCGTTGCGCTAAAAATATTGTATGTCAGTTTAAGCACAGTCATGTATAAATTGTTCAAAGGGGACGTTTCATACTTGCTACTAACTCTACCCGCAACGCAATTCCCAGACTTTATCCAGAAATGCCTCTGAATTTAACTGCAAAATTATGTTATTTAGGACACATAATTCGGATGTCATAAGTATTCAGCTGCATGGAAATGAAACTCTGGGATTAATTTCGCTAGAGATAGAGGTGAAACATGTATTCAAATACGTGTGAAATAACTTAAATCTATGGGAAATATATTTGAAATGTGTATAGGCGGGCAAAGCCACAGGTGAAAAATGCATTCTAAACCCCTGAAACAATTTCAATCAAATTTGGCACACGATCTGGAAAGAAATACTTTGGTTGGGGGGGGGGGGGGGGGAGAACCGCCAGCCTCCTATTGGAGTGGTGGTGACAATGTTGAAAGAGAAGGGGAGAAGGAGGATATAGACAGGCAGAGAGGAGTAAGAAGAAGATGGGCACATACAGGGGGAAGGGGGAGGGGCAGACAGAGAAGAGGAGATGAACAGAGAAAGAAAAGAAGGGGAAACAGACAGGGAGATAAGTGGGACCAGGAGATGAACAGAGAGAGGGAGAGGAGGAAATGGAGAGAGAAACGAAAGAGCAGGAGAGAGAGAGATAGGAGAGGAGGCTATGGACAGAGAAGGGAGAGAGGAATAGATGAAACACAAGAAGGCAGAGGATATGGACATGGAGAAGGGGAAGAGGGATGGATGAGAGTGAGTGTAGCAGAACATACAATGAGAAGTGGGAGTAGGAGATGGAATGATATGGGGGGGGGGGGGGGAGGCAGGGATGGACAAAGGGGGAATGGGTGGATGGACAGAGGGAGAAGGTACAGATGGACAGAGAGGGAAGGGACAGATGGACAGGGGGGAAGGGGCAGATGGAGAGGAGTAGATGGATTAGATGGACAGAGGGGAGCAGATGGATAGGTACAGTGAGGAGCAGGTGGACAAAGAGAGGGGCAGCAGCAGATGGAAAGAAAGGGATTGGAAGAGATTGATGGAGATAAAGGAGGGGGGAGGTGGAAAGGGAAAAAGGGTAGAGGAGATGGACGCAGAGAAGGGTCAGAGAAGACGGACAGTGAGATTGGGGGGGGGGGGGAGGTTGAAGGACGAGATTGACAGACAGAAGGGGAAGTAGGAGATAGACAAATAGTAGATTGGAATTAATACATATCAGGGCAGTGCTGGGTACTCAGTTAGTTGTATTATAAAAGAGTTAAATTTCATTTTAGTGTTAAAGCTAATTTCAGAAATATGTATGTGGCAGACTGTTATTGGCAGAGGGACAGCAGCTCATTCTTCTTTGAGGACAGGTCTGAGCTTTTATTTTTGCATCAACATAATTATAAAGTAAATGATACTTCCGTGATCAGTGCATGAAATATTATAAGATTGTGATAATGTGTTAATAAAGGAAATAAATTTCTTGTATGAGTCCGCAACCATCGTGAAAAACTTAGTGAGTAAAACCGTATGCATCGCTATAGATATTTCTTCATTACGCCGTTCCGGTTACAGCCATAATCAGATCTGTAATGAAGATTAAAGGAACATAAAGAGCAATAGGCATTTGTTGTAAAGCCACAAACGATGAAATATTATAAAGTTAAAAATTTTAAAACGTTCTCTCACTCAAACTTAGAGTTTGCGAAACAAATCTCAGCGACCGTATTAAAATCTACGCCTAATTTGGCCGTTAACTATCAACTTTATTCAAAACGTTATACAAAGACGGAAGCTACAGCCGACAGGCGGCGCTAGTGGGGAGGACGTTGCGTTCAAACTTGATTTGAAGTGGTTTGGCGGGCCAGTCGATGTTCAATAGGGGGCCTGACTATCCGTCGAACCAGGAATGTGAGCATACAGTTTTATGGACACGGCTATTGTCATCTGGGAAGATGAAAGTGTCCATAGATACTCAAAACTAAGATGTACAAGAAAGAATGTTAAAATAAACATCTTGGTTCATGTCGACGTTAATCTGAATCAGTGGATCGCAAGTTATGATACAGTAAACACGGCCAAAACATCACAGGGCCACTACGGGTCTGAGCTACACTAACCACACACTGTGGGTTACAAACTTCGTTGAGCCGTCGGGGCACTCGATATATTACATCATTTGAAAACAGACAAAATACGACCATTAAGCTACTGTCCTATTTCTGTCTTGACCGGCCCACTGAAATGCAAATTTCCATGCAGTTCCTTTCGCAATATTCGCTTGAAAACTGGTAGGGGCGGACCTGCCGTTTACTGACGGCAGCAGTTCCTGTCGGTTTTGAAATCGATGTTCATTGACACGGCCTCTCAATCGTCTCCAGACCCTGCCTGCTAGGATCCTTTTGCGACCGCCACTGTTCTTACGACATGTTACATGGATGGGAGTGGTGCACCGTTCATTGTAGTCACTTTGAACAATCTGGGTTGACACACCAAAAAACCGGCAAATTCACTCACGGAGTGATCAAGGGCACGTCGAACCGTGACATCTTCATTCAACGACTGCACTGCATCAGTGCATGCCGGTGGAGTGTCACACGACCGCCTGGTATCACTTCTACATCTACATATACATGGCTACTCTGAAAATCACACTTAAGTGCCTGGCAGAGGGATCTTCGAACCACCGTCACAGTAATTCTCCATGATTCGAAGAGCGCGCTAAAAAAAGTGAGCACTTAAATATTTCTGTGTGAGCTCTGATTTTCTCATTTTATTATGATGATCGTTTCTCCCTATGTAGTCGGCGTCAATAAAATATTTTAACATTAGGATGAGAAAGTTGGTGGCTGAAATATCGCGAGAAGATCCCGCCGCAACGAGAAACGAAATTGTTTTAATGATGATCAACCCAAATCCTATGTCATGTCTGTGACACTCTCTTCCCTATTTCTCGATAATATAAAATGTGCTGCCCTTCTCTGAACTTTCTCAATATACTCCGTTAATCCTATCTGGTAAAGATCCCAAATCGCGCACAATCCTCTAAAAGAGGATGGACCAACGTAGTGTTGGCAGTCTCGTTAGCAGATCTATTGCGTGTTCTAAGTGTTTTGCCAATAAAACGCAATCTTGGTCCGCCTTCCCCATAACATTTTCTATGTGCTCTTTCTAATTTAAGTTGCCCATAATTATGATTCCTAGATATTAATTGAATTTATGGCCTTTAAATTCGTTTGCTTTATCGTGTAACCGAAGTTTAACGGATTCGTTGTAGCACTCACGTGGATGACCTCACACTTTTCATTATTTAGGGCCAATTACAAATTTTGGCACCATACAGCTGTCTTTTCTAAATCGTTTGAAATTGGTATTGATCTTCTGATGACTTTACCAGACGATAAACGACACCATCATCTGCAAACAACCTAAGACGGCTACTCAGATTGTCTCTTAAATCGTTTATATAGATAAGAAACAACGGAGGACCCGTAACACTGCCTGGGGGAGTACCACAAATCACTTTTGTTTTACTCAATCACTTTCAGTCAATTACTACGGCCTGTGACCTCTCTGACAGGCAGTTTCGAATCCAGTCGCATAATTGAGACGATCGATTGAAAGGTATGTGCTAAGGTCTGATCAGGGTAGCTCCAGAAAATTGCCAGTAGTTGCCAACCGGAAGCAGACGTGTGGTGACAGCGTTAAGGTAGATTGCTGCCCCTGACCAGGCTTTAGCACGTAAATGAGAGAATATATATATAATCAATTCAAATTGGTTTTTGTCAGATAACGTTCAGAGTTAGGATTTGTATGTCCAAGGTTTGACGAAAATTTTAACAATATATATATTGAGATCAACATTGTGTTTAAATCTAACAGCCTGAATCATAATCCACATCCTTTGCTTGTACTGAATATGAAAATGGGTAGTAAACTAAAGTTACCCACCAATGAAAGAACCAAGTAAACATCAGGGCCAAAAGTTAATTTTCCAGTACCATCTTAATGCCATTGCACAAACGGCATTATTCTCTTAAACTTGATTGCTGAGTCAAATACATGTTGCATTTCTGGCAAAATGGAGGAGTGCAAGAAAGAAGTTCACAGACGCAGTCAGATGCAGGTTTGCTGAATAATTAATTTAGAACAATCTTATCACTGATACTTTCACAGAATAAAACGATACAATTTTGGTTAGATACTTTCACCATAATCATGCAATTTGATTTCAAAACGGTTATGAGGTACACTGTCAAAAGCCTTCTAGAAATCTAGAAATACGGAACCAATGCGAAATCTCTTGTCGGTAGCACTCAACACTTCGTATGAATGTGTTTCGTAAGACCAATGTTTTCTAAATCCGGTACTGTGTGTCAATAGACCGTTCTATTCGAGATAACTCATAATGTTAGAGTACAATATAAGCTTCAAACTCCTGCTGCACATCGACGCTAATGATATGGGCCAGTAATTTAGTGGATTACTCCTACTGCCTGTTTTGAATATTGTTATGACCTGTGCAACTTTTCAGTTTTCGGGTACAGATCTCTCGTCGAGCGAGCGATTGTGCATGATTGTTAAGTATGAAGTTATAGCATAGCATACTCTGAAATAGATCTAATGTATAAACGATCTGGGCGGGAATACTTGCATTTATTAAGTGAGTTAAGTTGCTTCACTACTCCGAGGATATCCACTCTAAGTTACTCATGTTGGCAGCTGTTCTTCTTTGGAGGAGGAATTTCGGAAAACTATGTTCAGTAACTCTGCTTTAGCAGCACTGTTACCGCCAATGTTTCCATTACTATAGCACAGAGAAGGCATTGATTGTGGCTTGGCGCTAACGTGCTTTATATACGACCTGATTCCCCTTGGATTTTCTGCCAAGTTACGAGGTCAAAGTTTCGTTGTGGAAACTGTTATAAGCATCCAGCAATGAAGTCCGCGCTAAATTTCGAGCTTCTGCAAAAGCTCGCCAATCTTAGCAATCTTAGAGATTTTTAGTTCGTTTGTATCTGGAATGCTTTTTTCGTTGTTTCTGCAACAGCGTTCTGAACCGTTTTGCGTGTCATGGGATATCATCTCTGTCCTTTGTTAATTTATCTGACATAAATGTCCCAAAAGTTGCCCATATTATTTCTTTGAATTCAAGCCACGTCTGATCTACACTTACATTGTTAACGTGGAAGGAGTTGAGATTGTCTCTCAGGAAGGCATCAAGCGAATTTTTTTTATATGCTTTCTTGAATAGAAATATTTTTCGTTTATTTTTTGTCGCTATTGGAGTTACGATATTCAGTGTGGCTGCGACAACCCTATGTTTACTAATCCATGTATCCGTTTTGATGCTTGTTATTAGATCAGGATTATTTGTTGTTAAGAGGTCAAGTGTGTTTTCACAACCATTTGCAAATCGAGTGGGCTCATGAACTAATTGTTCGAAATAATTTCCAGAGAATGCGCTTAGAACAATTTCGGATGCTTACCTCCGGATGCGTACCTCCGGACTTAAGCATGTATTTTCGCCTACATATCGAGGGTAAATTGAAGTCACCACCAACTATAATTGTGTGAGTCGGATACGTGTATGAAACTAAACAAAACGTTTCTTTGATCCTTTCACCAATTGTATGATCTGAGTTGGGAGGTCGTTTATTGCGGTTGCCAAGAATGACCCCCACCCATACTAACTCACAGTAACTATCTACTTTTTAGCCAGCTCTCAGTGCCTGTTACGATTTGGTCACTAGTGCTTTCTATTAGCGCTTGGAGCTCTGGTATTCCCCCAACACAGCCACGTCAGTTTATAACGGTTATATCGATGGTTTCAAGATCTACGTTCTTCCTGTGTTCAACCTGCAGACTGTGAGACTGAACCCCTTTCTGCGTTTCCCCGCGGCCCTCTAACTTCAAAAAGCGCCCAGTCCACGTCACACACCCCCTGCTACCTGTGCAGCCGCCTCACACGTGTAATGGATTCCTGAGCTGTTTAGGATAACCCGAAACCTCACCACCTTATGGCGTAAGTCGACGGATCTGCAGCCTCTGATTCAGACCCTCCACACGGCTCTGTACCAAAGATCTGCAATCGTTCCTGTTGACTTTGCTGATAATGGTGAGCTCTGCTTTCATCACAAAAGCAAGACTGGCAGCCTCTGTCAGTTCTGACAACCCCTTGAACCCCTTGAAACCAGAGAGAATCTCTTCTGATCCAAAGCTACACACATAATTGGTATCGACATGAGCAACCACCTGCAGCTAGTTGCAACCTGTGCTCTTCATGGCATCAGGAAGGACCCGTTCCACATCTGAAATCCACCCAGTATGCACACGGAGTTCACAGTGGCTTTCTTCCCTCCTTGGCAGTCATGTCCCTAAGAGGCTCCATAACGCGCCCAATGTTGGAGTTCCCAGCTACCAATACTCTAGCTGTCTAGCTGTACCTGGAGTCTCGTATGTAATGCGCAGTAGCATGCTACATGTCACGAGAGGTAGATCCGTTAGCATAATAGGAGTCAATGAGTACTGTGTTGTCACTAGAGACGCAGAAACAGGCCAGGACAGATCAGTGACTTTGAACGTCGACTGGTGATTGGATGTCACTTGAGTAACAAATCCAAGAGAAATATTTCAATCCTTATATTGCTCTTGGTGACGTGACTGTGAAGTGGAAACGCGAAGGAATGGTCACTTCTAAACCAAGACCACTCAGACCTCATGTACTGACAGGCAGCGGCTGTCGAGCACTGCAAAGGGTGGCTGTAAAAAATCACATGAAATGGTGTGTACCAAACTGCTCAGACCAGCTAGCACAACGACCGTGCGTCCAGAGTTAAAAAGGATGATGTACGATGGTAGAGCAGCTCGTCATAAGGCACACATTTGTACAGTCAGTGCTAAGCGACGACTGAAGTTTAATAATAAGCGAAGTACTTGCAGAGTGCATTACTGGCAGCGAATGATTTGGAGTAATGAATCACGCTATACCCTGTGACAATCCGATGGAAGTGTTCGGGATTACCGAATGCCTGGGGAAAGTTACCGGCCATAATGTGTATTGCCAACAGTGAAGTACGGAGGAGGGAATATTAGGTATGGGCGTGTTTTTGTGGTGTGATCACCTTATTGTGATTAAGAAAACACTAAATCCGGAAGGATGTGAACACATCTTAGAGCCTTGTGTACTGCATGCTGTAGAGAAACAGTTCGGAGACGGTAGTTGTATGTATCAGGACGACAACGCACCCTGTCGTGGAACAGCCTCTACGAGGTAATAGTTTGTGGACAATGACATTTCTGAAATTAACTGGCCTGCCAAGAGTCCCGATCTGAACTCCGCAGAACACCTTTGGGATGGGTCTGAACATCCACTTTGCTTCAGAGCCCAGTATACAACATTACCACCTTACCTGCTGGCAGATCTTGAGGAAGAATGGGGTGCCATACCTCCACAGATATCCGCACACCTCCACACCTCACGGAAAGTGTCCCCAGCAGAGTTTAACCCATCATAAAGGAAAACGAAGACACATACCATATTAAAATTCACTAATAGGTGTCCAGATGCTTTTTAAACAGATAGTGGGCTCCATGTACAACGTTCCAAACAGACCAATGTGCTTCTATAAGAAAGCGACAGATATTTTGTTCTTTAAGCGTAGCTGAGTTAGTCATGTGAGGCATGGCTATGAAATAACGGGACTGATGCTGGCACACAGTAAGTACGCATGCGCGAAAACGAAATACCTATAACTGTGAAGCGTGAAGCCTTTTCAGATGAATGCGGCATCTCTGATGTCTGAGCACAAATCAGTGTGGCATTGGCATTCGTTTGTGTAAGCTCTATTACATTGTTTTACCGGAAAAATGATAAGTGTCGTAATGGAGCCACGAACTGGCGAAGGCTCCCTTCAACATCAAAAGGAAGTTAATCGAAAAAAGTAGGTAATCTGATTCGATCTGACCGTCGGCTAAGTATTCGATCGATTACTGAAACTGTAGGAACTGACAAATAACGCGTAAGGCAAATTTTGAATGATCAGTTTAACATGAGAAAAGTGTGTGCCAAATTGGTGTCGAAAATTTTCACAAGCGAGTGAAAATATTTGTACTGACACTTTGAATACAAATGAAAATGGTTCAAATGGCTCTAAGCACTATGGAACTTAACATCTAAGGCCATCAGTCCCCTAGATTTAGAACTACTTAAACCTAACTAACCTAAGGACATCACACACATCCATGCCCGAGGCAGGATTCGAACCTGCGACCGTAGCAGTCTCGTGGTTCCGGACTGAGCGCCTAGAACCGCTCGGTCACAGCGACTGGCCATTACAACTGAAAGTGATCCTAATTTCTTGGAAAGAGTGGTAATATGCGACAAATCTTGGTTTTTCATTTATGATGCAAACACTAAGTGGCCGTCTCTGCTTAGGAATGGATAAACTTCATCGCCAGCGAAAAAATCTTGAATGAACAAATCAAGCTATGATGATACTTTTTTTTCGAAGTTCATGGAATTCTGTATCTTCACTGGGTTCCTGAAAGTCAGGCTATTAATCAAAGTTAGTGTCTTGAGTTTCTTACTCAACTCAGTGAGGAAATTAGAAAGAAACGACCCGAAATGTTGAAGAACAAATCGTGGATTCGACATGAAGACAACGCACCGGTTGCTACCGCACTGTTAAGGGGTTCCTAGTGAAGTACAGCAACCCAATGTTAGACTTCCCACCTTATTCGGCTGACGTAGCACTATGTGCCTGTTATCTGTATTCCGAGGTCAAAACTGCATTAAAAGGAACAAGATTTCAGTCCTTTGAAGCAGTGAAAGAAAAACCGGCCTGCGTCATCAAGGAGCTCGCACAGGAAGCCTTCCAGCAAAAACAGCATAGAGCGTTGCAGGAAAGAGGGAAGATACTGAGGGTGACAATAACTAAATATATGTTTTTTAAATGAAATAATTTACAATAATAGTGCCGTTATTTTACAGCCACGCCTTGTATCTGATGATTTGAGTACATAAACTCGAAATCCATTGTAAGCGCAGTGAACATAGATATAAATTGTGAAACTACTGTCTAGAGAGCTTGACATTCTTGTTGGAATAAATTGAATAGGTAAAAAAGTCCAAATGTGTGTCGTACTCACAATGGTCTCCGAGAAAATGAAAATGAAAGGAAATATGAATGGCGTCTGTCGGCCAGAGCGATACGTTTTCAACGTGCCCTCGTAAGCGTATCAATGTGGTTTGGACTACTGCGGGTGTTAGGGTAAACACTGTTGTAAAGACACGTGTCACCCATGTAGCGGCACGGACACGGGGCGCGCTGCCGCCTGGTGACTCGGCGGGGCAGCCACTAACGAGTCGGATCCCCGCACGGCGCAGCCAGGCGGCCAGCCCGGCGTAATCTCGGCCATCGCCAGCCAGGTCCCGACTAAGCTCGGCGCCGCGGGTGCCGGCGCATCAGCGTATCGGCAATTATCTCAACAGCCCGCGGCCGCTGCCGGCCTCATTATTCAAATGCTAACGCCGAGCCGCAGCGCGCCAGACACCTGCAGGCGCAGCACCTGCCGTTTGCACTCGGGAAGTAGCCACAGGACAGGGGGAAGCCCAGCTTATAGCTACCCGCCCACTCGTGTACTGTGGAACTTGGTAAGAAGTGACGTCTCGGAAAGACATCTCAAACTCAGAACCTATGGTGACTACATATATGGTGTCGTCCAAAGATCGCAGTGACACACCACAGTCGGCAAAGTGCATCGATACCAGAGAAGTTAACAATGTCTCGCTGGACTGGCGAACCTGTCATTCAAGTGAAAAGGTGTCCGACGTATTTACGGCAGCACGAGGGGAATTAATTCGAATGCGGAATGGTTGTTAGAGCTAGACGCGTGTAGCGTTCCATTTCGGAAATCGTTAGAGAATTCAGTGTTCCGAAGTCCACTCCGTCAAGAGTGTGCCGAGAATACGAAATATCAGGCATTACCTCTCACCACGAACAATGCAGTGGCAGACGGCCTTCACTTAACGATCGAGAGCACCGGCGTTTGTGTAGAGTTGTTAGTGCTAACAGACAAGCAACACTGCGTGAAATAATCACAGAAATCAATGTGGGACGTACGACGGACGAATCCGTTAGTACAGTGCAGCGTTAATGGAATATGGCAGCAGACGACCGACGTGAGTGCCTTTGCTGCCGTGTAATGGTGTGGGCTGCGTTTACATGGAATGGAATGTGTCTTCTGATCCAACTAAACCGATCAGTGACTGGAAATAGTTGTGTTCGGCCACTTGCAGTCCATTTGCAGCCTTTCATGGTCTTCATGTTGCCTAACAACTATATCTTTTCATTGGGACACAAATGTTCGAGATTGGTTTGAAGAACTTTCTGGAAAATTCGAACGAATAATTTGACGACCCAGATCGCCCGACATGAACCCCACAGAACATTTATGGAATATAATTGAGAGGTCACTTCGAGCACAAAATATTGCACTGGCAACGCTTTCGCACTACAGGGTGGGTCACTAACTATTGTCACCAAGAACAGCTCCGAAAGTATGATAAGAGCTGAAACGTTTGTGGGAGAAAAGTTGTATGGGACAAGGGGGCCCATAATATGACGTTGTTTTACTGTTTCTAGGTGCGGTCGCTTTTGAGATATGAAGGTCAACAGTGTTTTTTTTTAAACGGGATGCTATAGTTTGATACTTATGTTCTGATAGCGGCTACCAGCACGAATCCAAAGATGTGTAACAGTAAGGTCTTTGAAGGTCAACAAAGGTCACAAAGCTGGCATGAAAGTCCATTTACAGAAGGTGTTCGAAGTGATGCTCATTGGTATCAGTGCAGTACTACAATCTTCTTATCATAGATTGAGTGGTATTCTTTATCACATCGGCACTTATCGAAGCACATGCTCTGACAGTTCTCTCTCGCATATCTTCAGGTACAGCTGGAATGTTTTTATAAAGAATGTCTTTTACGAATCCCCACAAGGAAATGGACTCACATTCGGGAGGACGACGGTTCAATCCTGCGTTCGGTCATCCTGGTTTAGGTTTTCCGTGATTTCCCTAAATCGCTCCAGGCAAATACCGGGATGGTTCCTTTGAAAGGGCACGGCCGACTTCCTTCCCCGTCCTTCCCTAATCCGATGAGACCGATGACCTCGCTGTTTGGTCTCTTTCCCCAAACAACCCAACCCCACAAGGAAAAATCCAGAGACGTCAAGTATGGCGAACTAGCCTGCCACGACACATCTCCTCCGCGTCCTGTCCAACGATTTGGGAATTGTCTCTGCAACTCATTTCTAGCCATCAGCGAAAAACATGCCGGAAACCCATCGTGTTGATACCACATTTTCCCTGTTCCTAAAGGTATTTATTCCAATAACAGGCATAATGTTACTTGCAGGAATGTGGTGTACTTCCCACCATTAAAATTTATTTCGATGAAATAGGGGCCTACAATTCTGTCCTCCAGAATCCCACCGACCGCCGTTTTTGGTGTGCAACTTGACGCAGCCAGCATGGATTTTCAATTTCCCAATAATGCATGTTATGCAAATTAACGTTTCCATGGTTCGTGAATGTAGTCTTGTCAGTAAATAAAATCAAATTAACAAATGTGTCTTCCCTCTGAATCTGAAGTTGATCCCATCGGCAGAATTTAATGCGACGTATACAACCCATGCCAGTTGATTCTTGGTGGAGACTAATATGGTAAGGATGATACTTATGGCGATGCAGAACACGAGCAACACTACTCTGGCTCATGACAGATTCCCTTGCGATATGACGCGAACTAACGTAAGGATCTCGAACCACAGTACCAATTTCCGTTTCCTCGATAGTAACTTTCCTTCGTCGGATATGTTTCCGATGCGTTAAAGATCCAGTTGTTCTCAATTTATCATACACATATTTGAATATACGACATGTAAGGTGAGTACATTGAGGATATCTTTCAGCGTATAGGTCTCTAGCTCTCACTGAATTTCGTTAGCATTCTTCGTAAGTGAGAAGCATATCGACTTGTTCTTTGAAGGAATACATCATTCAAATTCGCTTGATTCGACGATACTAGTCTTACCATTCCTATTAGTGTTGTATTGCGAAACCTTCGAATGGTGTTTACATGTCAATGGCACGTTAGATGCATACGCAGTATTCGGCGAATATTTACTATTTGCACGATATACGAGAGAGAATTGTCAGAGCATGTGCTTCGATAAGTGCCGAAGTGATAAGGAATACCACTCAATCCATGATAAGAAGATTAGAGCAATGCATTGATACCATGGTCATCACATCGAACACCTTCTGTAAATGGATGTTTATGCTACCTTTTCGACCTTCGTTGACCTTCAAAGACCTTACTGTTACACATCATTAGATTCGTCTCGATAGCCACTATCATAAAATAAGTACCAAACTATAGCATCCCTATTAAAAATAAGAAAAGTTGACCTTCATATTTCTAACGCGACTAAATCTAGCAACAAAAAACCAACGTCACATTATGGCCCCCGTTGTCCCATGCAACATTTGTCCCACAAACTTTTCAGCTACTATCGTACTTTCGGAGTTATTCTAGGTGGCAATAGTTAGCGACTCACCCTGTAGCGGCAGCATGGCTCATTATTTTTGCACGGGTCTTCCAATGATTTATTCAGTCGATTCCACGTATAGTTGCTGCACTACATACGGCAATAGGTCAGACGCCATATAAGGAGATATCGCACGACTTTTGTCACCCCACTGTAGAGCCGAGCATGGAATCGTGCCGCCCCAATCCGTGACATCAGCTGAAGCAGTCAATATCATCGAGTAGGACTAAAGAGTTATTCAGGTCTCAGATGGAAAAGTACGTTTACAAATGTTGAAACCTTATTTCAGGAGAAGTGCACTGGGTGATGCTTTAATAATCAGTGACAGTTGTAAATTACGAAGCACTCCTGTGATAAAAGATCGTATCAAGTTAAGGAAATCTTTTTATTATTCATGTAATAAACTGAGCTTCTATTTTATATGTTGTAATTTCGATGATCCATCTCCCAGAGCAATAAAAGAACCCACAGTTATGGTCGGACGATTGTAGTTTCGTCTGCTCATAACAAAATACATACATTACGGAAGACGATAGTCTAATGGCAATCTGCAGACGCGTACGTGCGTAGAGAGACGATCACACTTACTGCTGAGTTCAGTCGAATGTAGTGAGAGTGAAACCTCATGTCGCACTACAGCCACAGTGCAACAACGCACGTACACATACCACTTTTCTAACATTCTGCGTGGTGTCTGTTTGTTCTAAGTCGTGTCTCCATACCACTTTCGCGCAACGACGCTCTGAGCGTGTTTTTTAGGGAATTGACTAGTTTGAACCTGGGACCTGTTGCTGGTAAGGAGACGCCAGACCACACATGACATGTAGAGATCAGAAGAGTTCAGTGAGACTAGCGATGATATAACCAAATACTTAATGATTTCAGCGTCAGCTCCACTGCACTCCCTGTAAAAGAATCTTAATACTAACTAAATTTAGTGAAAGGGGTTCAAGGCTTTCCTATTTTTAGTTAGCTAGTAAAATAACGTCGAAAAAGCAGTTAAGTTTACCATGGAAATTTTATTCTACTCACAAAACATTGTTTATAAATTGCACTATTGATAAAAGGAAATATTTTAATACAGGATGATAAAAACCAACTGCGTTCAACAAAAATGTGAACGAATTCTCCCTGAGTGGGTTTCCTAGTTCTACAATGTATCGAAGGATGACCTATGCCATATCACATCTATAATCTAGGTTTAAATTAAGTTTCACAAAAGAGAAAACTATCAAAATCGTCAACAGTGACCCTCAATTATCTTTAATTACTTAAGTACTTGTCGTAAATTACAGTGGCTGATGTGGCTTCTCAATAATTATATAACAGAAAAATCATCGCGTTTCAGATTTTAACTTACGTAGCAAATGTGAATACCATGAGCTTCAATTGACGATCGACACTAGTATTACGTAAAAAGGGGATATAACAGATGAGACTTCTGCAGTTCTGAGTGAAGCCTTATGCGCTCAAAAATGCGGCATCGCGTGCGTTCAATACCTTGTCGGTGTTCGTCAGGGGGCGGCGGGCGGCACAGCTCCACACACCTCGCCGTCTCGGAAGCAACTCTCTCCTAACTTCTCCTTACTACAATTTACCGAAGTTGGTTTAAAAAAAGCTATCTGGCTGTGTTTTCATCTGACCAATCAGGGTCTCAATGTTAACCTTAAGGTTCAAATGGTTCAAATGGCTCTGAGCACTATGGGACTCAACTGCTGAGGTCATTAGTCCCCTAGAACTTAGAACTAGTTAAACCTAACTAACCTACGGACACCACAAACATCCATGCCCAAGGCAGGATTCGAACCTGTGACCGTAGCGGTCTTGCGGTTCCAGACTGCAGCGCCTTTAACCGCACGGCCACTTCGGCCGGCTGTTAACCTTAAGCTCCACCAACAAAAATTCTGTCTATCCAATGAGAAACGTTAAACTTTTCGTGGTGGGGCAATGTTTTTAACGTTTGCAACGTAACAGAGACGCGAAAAAGTCTCACGCTAAAACATGCAGCTGGTGTGGCCCTTTTAGTGTTATCGTAAGATCTATACTGTTCTTCTGGAGGGCTCTATCTTTTAACATGGACTGGGGGGTGGTTCTGACGGTTAGCTGGCGACGTGGGTGTCCGTCCCTTATCGTAGGGCCTTCTAGCTTAACACGGTTCTGCTCTCGGCTTCTGTTCTCGTTTCTTCCCTCGGAACTGCGTCTGTTTCACGGTGGGAAGGTATGACATGCATTTAGGCGTTCTTGTGTTAATCTGTGGTATTCCATTTGCTCACTCGTTGATCGTATTACTTTGGTTAATTTAATGTCAGGATTTATTCGGATCTATGTGACGTACTGCCGGATTGGCTTATCATGCCAGGGTTTTCATGGAAGGTGTTGGATTTGCCTGACACCTTACATATCATCACCCTTCGAACTTAATTTTGGCACTGAAGTTAGGCAATGATTGAATCGTTGTCTAAGTCAGTCAAAAATTATTCCTTTATCTAAATTTTGTTGCCTACTATTCAGCCACGTTATCCTGGTACTATGCTAGTTTGTATTACTAATTTATATTTTTATATTCTTCCACATTATTCTCAAAAATATGTTTATATTGACAAGAAAAGAATATTTTTATGCTATTATAATTATTATTTTTTAATTATTTTCTTTCTTTATTTAAGTGTGAAGTTTGTTTTTCAAGAAGTTTGTTATCGAAAGTGAGGAGTCTTTCACATCGATTTTCTTAGAAATATTTTTTTTATAAATGTAGTAATTAAGTAAAATCTATTCCTAACACATTTTCTAAATATCATATACAAGTAAAGTGTTTTTGTTTCTATACACTCATTTCAACATTGTTACACTAACAAATAAGAATTATTTCCAAAAATTGCTTTGACAAAGAAATAAATATACACAAGTATTGAGATATTATCCTAACAAATGGTACAAATATTAAGAAGAAAAGGGAAAACATCCAACAAGATAATTTTTTATTCTTTGTTTTTATAAGGAGAAAATAAGTAAAATATAGTTATTCTTTTATTTTTAGGAGGAGAAAATAAGTGGCATATAGTTTTAGCGTTTATTATGCCTTACTTTTGTTCTTTATGTACTGTCCATTTCAGAGCTAATGACTTATTTTTATCGATAGTCTATTTTTTACTTAAGTCCACAGTCATTGACTGTTATTTTATAGTTTGTTAGCTGTCTGGTGTGCTTAACTTATTTAGTTTTTCACACGTTTCTTTTGCATAATTCCTACATCACATAATTTGATTTCACACATTCACACAATCCTATGAATGTTTAAGCATGAGGCTGGCGAATGTTTTTACACGAAGGTGATGGACTTGAGCGAGATGGATGTGGGCAGGTATTTGATGTACAGCTTCGTTCGTCGTTCCTTGTTGGCTTTGCAAGTGTGTGTTGCTGTTGTGGAGGTCCCATAATGGAATGGAGCTGTGAGCTTTGTAGACCTTACCACAAATTTCGAAATTTGCTCTTCAAAATGGTTCAAATGGCTCTGAGCACTATGGGACTTAACATCTATGGTCATGAGTCCCCTAGAACTTAGAACTACTTAAACCTAACTAACCTAAGGACAGCACACAACACCCAGTCATCACGAGGCAGAGAAAATCCCTGACCCCGCCGGGAATCGAACCCGGGAACCCGGGCGTGGGAAGCGAGAACGCTACCGCACTACCACGAGCTGCGGACCAAATTTGCTGTTGCTGCAACTGACATGCAGCACGTATCCTGGGTACTGCTAGTGCAGTACCATTTCCATCCCATGGTCTGCAGTGTGAAAAGTTCTGTTTCTACCAGTATGTTGCGCTGGTACCCGTACAACGCCCAGACGGTGCAGCAACTGAAATCTTATGATCAACGTTCTTATTTTTTCTTCGGTTCCTGGTGTGAATCGAAGTTGATGACATGTACCCGGGCAGTAACCTAGGGAGTGACGAGGCGCATTAAACTACATGGTGCAGTGAATACGTAGAACTACCGATTTTGGTGTACTGCTAAACCGCGTGTTGTGCTCTCGATGTATGTGTCCTTGTGGTGTGGATTGACAAACATCTTTTTTCTCGGTCCTTTCTTCTTTGATGAGAGTACACTCAGGTGGCCTGTCAAGTGTTTAGAAGACTACAGCCGCGTGGAAACTACTATTTTCACGCAAAATGGAACACTACCTCATGTCGCCCGCCCGGTCAGCGATCTGCTTAATGCAGCTTCCCACCAACGTGTCATCACCAGAGGCTTTGCAGGTGCACAGCCTGCAAGATCATCTGTTGTGAATCCATGTGACTTTTGGCTCTGGGGTTATCTAAATGAACGTGTTTCGCAGGGACGCTTCCGATCTCTACCCTTCTGCAGGCCAGTATACAGGAATACGTTGCACAGATTCCATCTTAACTGCTGCGGCAATTGTTTATCACTCGTTTTACTGATGCAGAATCTTATCGACGTCTCCGACACTCATTCTGAACAAACTGTGTAAGTGGCAGTTAATAATAAAATCAACATTAGGCCTCTCTCACTTGTTTGACCTTTTCTGCCCACGTCCCGTTCCTAATCCTTTCCATATGGAAATATTTCTATACGTCTTCCTTGGACTCACAGCGCCAGATTTGCACCTGGTGGCCTAAATTGAAACCAATTTTTGTTTTCCAGCGTATATCGGTTCTACATTAACGTATTAGAATATGCACCAATATCGCTGCCATACAATAATTACAACCCATACTGGACCTCTGTCAGTAGCTGCACTTTAATTGTAACGAACAGGTACGTTGTAGCATGTTGTGATATTATTATACAAAGGTCTGTTACCGAGCACAGATGAAACAAGTGTCAGGTTCGTTGACATTCAGGAAGAGGACCTAAACATGTATACGCTGCATTTGATAGCATGCCATTCCATATGTCGTATCGGAGTGAGTTTAAAGCTTCACTTTGTCTCGTCTAACACTCCATATTGTCTGAAAAATGTGCACCATAATGAAATGAACAAAAATAATTTAAAATATTATTGATGTGCAAAAGGAACAGAATTCAAATCCTTTCCAGATTTACTTGTTTTTACTCTCTTCATGTGGCGTTATTCGACCCCCACGTCGTGTCGGCGTACTTTGATGGCGACTAAGACACCTTTCAGGGGCTTAATATTAAAGAATTTTGATTGAAAATGGAAGAAAAAGATTTACTTCCAAATAGTACATTTCATTATTCAGATAAATAGGAATGATACATTCGTATTTAGTGTTCAGGTGTTTCATCTTGCATCACTGCGACTGTGGTACGCAAAATATTCCACCCGCTCTTCTTGTGTACGTATTTATTTCGTTTAATGCTCTCTGATACCTAGCACTCTACCGAAGCGCTGTCATTAGTCCCGTAACGACGTGTAGGCAGCACGTAAAGGGTTAATCGTCCGGCACAGGCCTCTTATACGGCCCGCGGCGTACCGTTCCAGAACAGGATACATCGACATGCAAAATTCTTGTCGTTGATGTATATGTATGAGAATCATTTGATACAAGCGTAATTCGATAGCCTCTCATCATATTCCTTATCCGTAGCTGATTTCCCGTTATGGAATACGACAACGACGATGCTCAGATGTATGCGAGAGTGGCCAGCCTGTGTGATGAAAGCGTCGTCCTCTACCACAGTAAGGGGGATAAAACACCTGCAGAAAGAAAATAAAGGGAAGTAAACATTAAGAGAGCTTTTCCGAATGTAATATATTTTTTAGATATAATGATTTCACACAAAATTTTTAGTTTCCTATTGTGCGAAAGCATAACATACGAGGGGCGTTCAATAAGTAATGCAACAATTTTTTCCTCATTCTGTTCCGGTTGAAAAAATGTGGAATTTGCTGTGGGACATAGCGGAATATTTCTGCTTCAGCCCCTATAGTTTCATGAAGTTCCACTGGGTGGCGGTGGTATGCGTAGCCTTCAAAGTGGCGTCTGTAGTGGAGTTGCGTTCCAAGCAGAGAGTTTATTTGGCGGAAAATCAGAGCATCATAGATATTCATATGCGCTTGCAGAATGTCTACGGAGACCTCGTAGAGAACAAAAACACGGTAAGTCGTTGGGCGAGGTGTCTGACATCGTTGCAACAAGGTCGTGCCAACCTGTCCGATCTCCCGCGTGCCAGCCGGCCACACGGCTGTGACTCCTGCAGTGTTGGGACATGCGGACACTCTCATCCGAAGTGATCAACGGACCACCGTCAAACACCTCGCTGCACAACTGGACGTCTCTATTGGTAGTACTGACACATTCATCTACCAGCTGGGTTGGGCTGGGTTGTTTGGGGGAAGAGACCAAACTGCGAGGTCATTGGTCTCATCGGATTAGGGAAGGACGGGGAAGGAAGTCGGGCGTACCCCTTCAAAGGAGCCATCCCGGAATTTACCTGGAGTGATTTATGGAAACTACGGCAAACGTAAATCAGGATGGGCGGATGCGGGATTGAACCGTCGTCCTCTCGAATGCGAATCCAGTGTGCTAACCACTACGCCATCTCGATCGATACCAGTTGGGGTACTCTAACAAGGGAACCTCCCCATCGCACCCCCCTCAGATTTAGATATAAGTTGGCACACTAGATACGCCTTGAAAAACTGAACACAGATCAATCGAAAAAACAGGAAGAAGTTGTGTGGAACTATGAAAAAATAAGCAAACTATACAAACTGAGTAGTCAATGTGCAAGATAGGCAACATCAAGGTTACTAGAGCTCAGGAGCGCTGTGGTCCCGTGGTTAGCGTGAGCAGCTGCGGAGCGAGAGGTCCTTGGTTCAAGTCTTCCCTCCAGTGAAAAGTTTAATTTCTTTATTTTCGCAAAGTTATGATCTGTCCGTTCGTTCATTGATGTCTCTGTTCACTGTAATAAGTTTAGTGTCTGTGTTTTGCGACCGCACCGGTAAACCGTGCGATTAGTAGACGAAAGGACGTGCCTCTCCAATGGGAACCGAAAACACTTGATCGCAAGGTCATAGGTAAACCGATTCCTCCACAGCAAAACGCGTCTGATGTATTCTATACGACACTGGTGACGGCATGTGCGCCACATGACAGGAATATGTTACTGACCCACGTAACTTGTACACTTGGCGAATGGGTAAAAAGATTCTTCTACCTTACCCGATTTCGGTTTTCTTGTGGATGTGATAATCACTCCCAAAAAAGTGTTGAAAACATAAGAGTTTGTCACATAAACTGAAAACAAATTAAAGTTTCCACTGGAGGGAAGACTTGAACCAAGGACCTCTCGGTTCGCAGCTGCTCACGCTAACCACGGGACCACGGCGCTTCTGAGCTCAAATTAGCCTTGATATCGCCTATCTTGCACATGGACTACTCAGTTTGTATATTTTGCTTATTTTTTCGTAGTTGCACACAACTTCTTCCTGTTTTCTCGATCGATCTGTGTTCAGATTTTCAAGGCGTATCCAGTGTGCCAACTTATAACTAAATCTGAGGGGAGTGCAATGGGGAGGTTCCCTTGTAAGGTGTATGCGCGCTGGGTTCCTCGCCGGCTAACAGAAGACCGTAAACAGTAACGAACCATGTGTGCGTAATTTCTTGCGCGTTACAAGGTTGGTAGTGACAATTTTTTGTCGAACATCGTCACAGGCGTAGAAACATGGGTTCGTCACTTCGAACCGTAAACAAAAAAGGCAATCCATGGGGTGACGCCACACCATCTATGCACCAAAGAAAAAGTTCAAAGCCTCATCCTCAACTGCTAAAGTCATGGTAATGGGCCTCTGCGACTCTGAAGGGATTAATTTGTTTGATGTCCTCTCTCACTGTGCAGCGATCAACTCTCAGGACATTGAAGAAACGACTTCAGCGTGGTCGTCGTCACAAAGATGCTAAGGAACTTCTCCTTCTGCATGACAACGCAAGGCCTCACACAAGTCTGCGCACCCGAGAGAATCTCACGAAACCTCATTAAACTGTTGTTCCTCATCCACTCTACAGGCCTGCTCTCACACCTTCCGACGTCCGTTTGGCCCAAGGAATGGTGCACTCTGCTGGAAGCAGTACTTGGATGGCGGGGAAGTTCTTGATGGGGCAAGACGTTGGGGCTAACATCGACCAGTAGGGTGGTACCACGTGGACGTACAGGCCCTTCCAGTAAGATGGCGTAAGGCCGTCGCAATGAACAGAGATTATGTTGGAAAGCAGGGTTTTGTTACCAAAAGAGAGGGGAATATTATGATGTGTTGGAATCCTGAATAAAACCAGCCTGCTTTCTGAACAAAAATGCAGTGCTTACTTATTGAAAGTCCTTGGTATAATTGAATTATAGTAAAATATAAAATGCGTTAAAATACACCTTTTTAGGTTTTTATAATAAGAATTGTGGTACTATGAAGATCGGGTGTATGGGTACCACATATTCTAAGTCAAAATCACAAAAAGCAGGTGGCGGCCATGTATACATTTCTGCTCCCTCGTCATCAATTGACTCGTGAATAGCACCGACGATTCCTATGCTATATCGTCACTAATGACGTGAAATTGTCTTTATGCTAATATAAGGAAAAGAAAGGAGTGCTTGAGTCTGAGCAAAGCAGCATCTCCCCGTACAAAGACTCGAGCACATACACAGAAGATAGTGTTATGCATCTGGTGGAACAGCGATTGTGTAGTGTATTTCGAACCGCTTCCCCGAAGAAAATGATCACTACTGACATTTGTGTTCAGCAACTGAGACGTCTTGCAGTCGCAATCCTTGAACAACCATCAGGAAGACTACCCGAAGTGAAGCTACTCCATGATAACGCGCGTAAATGTTCTGTTAGACTGACAGAAAACATTGTACAGGAGTTGGAAAATCAATCCGCGCCCACCTGATTCACCTGATCTTGCGCCCTCAGATTTTCACCTTTTTCGCTCTCTGCTGAACAACATTCAAGTAATTCCTTTCCAGATGAAAATGCGCTCCGAAGATGCCTCCGAGTTCTTCGCCTTGAAACTACGTAAAGTGTACAGTCGTGTAATCGTAAGGCTAAAATGAAGAAGAATATATTACAGATGGCTAAAGTATGCTCTATGTATATCTGTTAAACTTAAGGATAAACGCTACGAACATACATATCAACCGAATACGAATACGTATGTGTGTGTGTGTGTGTGTGCGCGCGCGCGCGTGTGCGAGTGTAAGAGAGAGAGAGAGAGAGAGAGAGAGAGAGAGAGAGAGAGAGGGTGGGAGGGAGAGAAGAGAAAAAGATGTCAACTATGTAGATACGTAAAGAACTACTATTTTACAGTAGAAGTTTGTATATGGATGTCACGCAGGTGTAGGGTAAGGCTCATAATATGATGGTACCGTCTAATGTGGAGTACCTACTTATTATTACTGTTAGCATCTGATATGTACTGGCAAGTATCAGAACTTGTTCTAAGAGTATATGCACCACTACGCCATGTTTTGACCGGAAGCAACTGGTGAGCTGTAGTTCGTTCTGGCTGCATGCGTTTGTTTGAATCTGCCATCCGAAATTTTTTTATAGTGTTACGGAAATCAGGCTGCATCGTTGTTGAAAGTTGGGGATTTTGATTTCATAAGCGCTTCATTTATTTAGTTTTAATGGTAAGTACGTCTTCTTTAGTTATTTATTCACTTTCGTGCATCTATATAGCATGTGGTTATGAAGGAAAGTGAAGATGGCGGTGGGTTTAAAACGGGATAATTAGTAATATGGGCTACCCCATATTTCGAGGAGCTTGTTTAGAAATTTATTTTTGTTGCCGAATATATTCTCTAGAACATTTCTGAAATGAAGAAGATACATTATATTATATTTTATTGTATTACAAGCTTTGGATAAACACCAAATGAACGGAGCTGGGAAGCTGTTTTGAGGAAAGAAATGGGTTACTTAAAAGCAGATAGACATTTCTGTGTACCACAAACAAGGTTAGAAGGTACATAAAGCAAAGGCGAGAACCTGACAATGGAGATATTACTACAAAGTCAGGAAGGAAGCTTATGTTTCCACCGTACCTTGAATCTGGCTTGGTAAGGCATTGCCTGTTAATGGCAGAGCGATTTTTTGCGAGAACCAGGACTGACTAAAGAGGATTGGCTTACCGCTGAGCCGTGGCAAATAATATCCCAAATAAGTTCAATGAAGAAGCCGAATCTACCGGTAAAACTTGGTTGCAGGGATTTCTAAAACGCCATTCATCAACACTATCTGTTAAAATGACACAGGGAATTTCGATGGCTCGTATGAAATTCTTTTCTGAGGACAACGTGAATATATTTTTCAACGAATATGGGGACCGGAAATGTAGAAAATTATTTTCAGCCCTAAACGGGTATATAGCGACGCTGAAACAAGGATCAATATAGTGCAACATATAAATAATAAAGCGACTGCCTTAAAAGGAAAGAGATCAGTGGCGTCATTGTCATCGGCAGAGCGTGGCTGCCTCATTAACTGTTGTGGCTCGTTTGAATGCTTCTGGACATTATGTTCCACGCAAAAACAAGCAACTAAAGCTCATGGATGGAACTCCACCAGGGCCAATCCATGTCCGACGTATTTCAGTGTGGATACAGGCAGATATTTTCACACAGCAGTTCAGACATTTTATCGCAGTGGTAAAACCGAAAAAATCAGGCCCTGTCGCCCTCATACTTGACGGACATTACTCCCACACTAGAACTATGGATGTCATTGAGCTGGGAAGGGGAAATGGGGTTTCAGCTGTATTCCTTCCAATCCACAGCTCTAATAATATTTGACCCCTAGACAGGCACTTATGAAACCGTTCAAGGCTTTCTACTGCCAGAAAAGTGAGTCGTGGTTAAAAAATAATTTCCCTAGCACAGTTACAATACGACAGGTGGAAAAGCTATTTGGCAGTGCATATATCCGCGCCACAACTGTTGAAACGGCAGTTAACGGCTCAGAAAAAGGGAAGTCTACTCGCTGGATAGAAATGTGTTTAGAAGCTATGACTTTGCTGTACACTGTGGAAATGAAGCACTTACAGAGCGTCAAGATCAGCAGTCACTTGTCAATGGACTTAAAACTACTGATGATAGGGGTATAGCTTCATCAACGGGTTTTGTGAGTGCTTCACACGTGTGTCTCCTGCCATCCAATTCTAATGCCACTGCTGACGACTTGGCAGGTTATTCTGAACAAAACTCACCCTCTTCGAGAGCACAAATTCATCTGCAGACCTGAGTCCTTTGCCATCTATTTCTAACGCTGCTGCCCAAAGAAGTCCTAGACCTGGTTCTGCCAAGATCATAAATTCATCGTCATTTAAACAACAACTGGCAAGTAGTCAATTGAAGAAGGTCGTCAGAGTTGATAACCAAAAAACTGCAAGGCCTACACAGACTAAATGGACCCAGAAGATTACGAAGAAGGATTCCTATGCACACTATGCACAGAGAACGTCAACTAGCCCTCTTACACAAAGGGAGAAAGAGGAAGAAAATCTATAGACCTTCCAACTTTCATCTTCTTCAGCAGATTCTCAATTATCTTCTCTGACAGAAGATGATAATTGGGGAAATGAAAGCGAAGGTGAAGCTGATGATGAATGTGTGTTTTGTGCAGGGTTGTTTTCAGATGATCGGTCAGATGAAGAGTGAATCTGTTGTCAAAAACGCCTGAAATGGGATCACCTGGACTGTGCAGGTAATCCGAAAAAGAATTTCATGTGCTTGAAGTGCAAATAACTGAATAATAAACAATGTGTGATCATTTTAGTTGTTTTACTTTTATTTAATTTAGTTGATTTAAAGTAAGAAAATAATTTTCATTTAAGTGTTTCCTTTTTGTGACTGAAGATCTTTAAACAGTGCATTATTTGTTTATGGAAACTGTGTTAAACTATTTCCAGTAATACTGATTTTATTGTTATAATTCTAACTGAAAATGGTAGGAAAAGTGGTTCCCCGTAATAGAAGCCACCCCTTACTGGAATCCATTTTTGAGATTTCTGATTTAAGGCAAGAGAAGAACTTTCATTTAAGTGTTTTCTTTTTGTGAGGGTACAACTTAAAAGTATATTATATATTTATATAAACTGGGTTAAACTATTTCTAGTAATACTGTTGTCATTGTCATATACCTAATTGGAAATTGTGAGAAAAGATGGTACCCATAATAAAAGGCACCCCCATATTGACAACCGTTTTTCGGATTTTCTAAAAATAAATCACAAAGGAAGATTTTACATCTAACAAGCTAAAATCAAATAAACCTAATCTTAGAATCCCGTATTTTAATGTAAGCGTAAAGTAGTGTTTACTCCTTAATGGTGTTAGCGGTATGAGACGACATCAAAAATACCCCATATTAGGACGCATTACTCTATATTAAATATATGATGTTACTTTTGAACCAACAGTACGCTCTACATCGATCGAAGAGGATAGCACATTTATTAAGGCAATAGATACGTATTCGAAAGGTGCGACGTTGAAATAACTATCCATCATCTCGACCACAGCCGTAATTTTTTTCATGAGGTCACGCAGCTCTACTGCATGGCTTACTGTTGATGGCATCCTTTTGGGTAAAATGTTCAGGAGATTAAACAGCGGCCCACTCGAATCTCCGGCCGGTGACTACTCGTGAGGATGTCATCGTCAGGAGAAACAAAACTGGCATTCTATGGTTGGAGCGCGGAATGTTAGATACGGAATGTTAGATACCTTAATTGGGTAGGTAGGTTAGAGAATTTAAAATGACATATGAATAGATTGAAGTTCGATATAGTGGGAATGAGTGGAGACCAGTGTCAGGAAGAACAGAACTTCTGGTCATGGAAGTATGGGGTATCTAAACAAAATCAAATAGGGATAACAAGTAGTGGGTCTAATAGTAAATAAGAAAATAGGAATGCGGGCAAGATTCTATGAGCAAAATAGTGAACGCCTTGTCGTAGCCAAGGTAGACTAGGAGCCAACATCCACCACAGCAGTACAAATTTATATGACAACTAGCTCCGCACATGAAGAAGGGATTGAGAGAATGTCTGATGAAATAAAGGAAATTAATCAGACAGTTAAGGGAGACGAAAATTTAATTATGATAGATGACTGGAACGCGATAGTAAAAAAAAGGAAAAGAAGAAAAAACGATACAACATGGACAGTTGGAAAGGAATGAAAGAGGAATCCGCCTGGCATAATTTTGCACAGACCTTAATTTAATCAGACACTTGGTTGAAGAGTCATGTAGGAATATCCTGTATTTAGAAGAGACCCGAGGACACGGGAAGGTTTCAGAGGTATTATATAATGGTAAGACAGAGATTTCGAAACCATATTTTAAATTGCAAGTCATTTCCAGGGGCAGATGGGAAATCCAACATTAAGTTATTGAATAGCAGGAAAACACTAAAGAAATTGCAGAAATGTAAAAAATTAAGGATATCAGTCCTGCATAATTTGAAAGAACCATAGGTTGCTGAGAGTTCAGAAGGAGGGATAGGCGACGTTGGAATGAAACAGAAAAGGATGACAATAGTGGACTAATTGGTAGCTTTAAGAGATGAAATAGTGAAAGCAGCAAATGGTTAAATAGGTAAAAGGACAAATACTTGGATAATACAGGAAGCATTGAATTTAATTAACAAAAGGAGAAAACATGGAACTGCAGCAAGTAAAGCCGGCAGTTACGATTAAGGACATCTTAAAACTGTAACTGACACGAATTGAAAACTGACAAAGCGGGAATGGCTAGAGGACAAATGTAAGGCTGTAGAGAAATGCCTCACTAAAGAAAAGACAAGTGCCACCTACAACAGGAGAGTTAAAGAGGTGTGATGGGAAAAGAGAAGTAGCTATATAAGTATCAAGAGCTAAGATGGAAACGCGGTACTAAGCTAAAGAAGGTACAGTTGACATGTGGAAGGAATATATAGAAGGTCTAACTAAGGAAAGAAAACATGAGGACAATATTATGGAAAGGTAAGAGGAAATAGGTGACCGTAAGATAGGAGATTCGATACAACAAGAAGAATTTGACGGAGCACTGTAAGACATAAATCGCAACAAGGATACTCAAGTAGACGACATTCCCTCAGAATGACAGATAACCTTGAGAGAATCGGCCATGACAGAAGTATTCGACCTGGTGCGTGTAATGTGTGAGGCAGGTGAAATACGACGAGACTTCAAGAAGAATGCAATAATTCCAATTCCGAAGAAGGCAGATGCTGGTGAATACTACTGAATCATCAGTTTAATAAATTATGGTTGAGAAATATTCCCATGAATTATTTACAGAAGAATGGAAAAACTTCTAGAGGCCGCCTTTTGGGGAGGTAGTTTGGTTGCTGGAGAAATATAAGAACATGCGAGGCAATTCTGATGACCCAGCCTCTTATCTTAGAAGATATGTTGAAGAAGGCAAACCTACATTTATAGCATTTGTAGATATGAGACAGCTGCTGCAGTGGTGAGAGGAATACACTCTTGGAAATTCTGAAGACAGCAGGGACAAAACAAAAGGAACGATAGGTTAATTACATTATAGACGGCTTCAAAAGACACGAAAGGGAATCAATGGTAGAGAGGGGAGTCAGACAGGGGTGTAGTGTACCTCCGGTTTGTTCAACCTGTACTTTGAGCAACCAGTAAAGGAAATCAAAGAAAAATTTGGAGAAGGAATTAAATTTCAGGGAGCAGAAATAAAACTTTTAGGTTACCATTGTAATTCTGTAATAGAGAGCAAAGGAATTGGAAGAGCAGTTGAACGGTAAGATGAAAATCAAGAAAATTAAAACAAGGGTAATGGAACACAGTCTAAAGAAATAAGGCGATGCTGACGGTAGTAGACTAGGAAATGAGACGCTGAAATTAGTAAAATAGTTTAGCTATTTAGATAGTTAAATATCTAATGATGACCGAAGGTGAGAGAATATAAAATGCAGACTGGCAGTTGCACGAAAAGCATTTCTTACAGAGATGAACTGATTAACATCTAATATAAATTTAAATGTTGGGAAGTCTTTTATTATGGTAGTTTCCCGCGCAGTGTAGCCTTGATTAACATCTAATATAAATTTAAATGTTGGGAAGTCTTTTATTATAGTATTTTCCCGCGCAGTATAGCCTTGTACAGAAGTGAAACGTCGACGATAACCAGTACAGACAAGAAGAGAATAGAAGTTTCTGAAATTTGGTGCTAGAGAAGAATGTTTAAGATTAAACGGTTAGATCGAACAACTAGTGAGGAGGTACTGAATCTAATTGGGGAGAAAAAAATTTGTGAGACAACTCGATCAAAAGAAGGTATCTGTTGACAGGACACGTCCTGTGGCATAAGGAATAGTGAATTTTATAATGGAGGGAAGTGTGGGGTGGGGTTAGGGTGGGGGGGGGGGGGGGGCTAAGAACAGTAGAGGGAAACAAAGGCATGTACACAGTAAGCAAGTTCAAATGGAGCTAGACTGCAGTTGTTATTCCGAGATGAAGAGGAGCTTGGAGAGGATAAACTAGCTTGGAGAGCAGCATCAAACCGGTCTTCGGACTGACCTCAACAACAGAGTGAAACACCTCGCTTCCTATATTTCGATCCTTCACACAACCGGTGTTGTAAATATGATGTTCAAGGAACACGTTATTAACTTCTGGCATTTGTACTTTGTCGTGTAACTGGCAGAATGCTGATTTCCGCTGTTTGAATCTCGTTCGGCCCAAGGAACGAGGCACACACGGAGACAGACAGAGAGACAGAGAGAAAAAGAGAGAGAGAGAGAATATACCTTTCTTGCAGAAGGCGTAAGATTATCTACATGTGGACTGAAGATAAATCAACACACGTCTGAGGTGTGTCAGTTTAACTGCCTCTCTCACCGATTCCAGCTACCAAGAGTTGTAGTAAGCGTTTTATTTGTTCACGACGCCCTAAGAAATAAAACTGTGTTCGAAAACGCTATAAATTTGGAGGGAAAGCAATAATGAAACAAAATAGTATGCTGATACGTGGGGATGTACTCGTCTGTGCTCGTTCGGAGAACAGAGGTACGCTAAGACGTTCTGCACGCGGCCGGCTCTCGCCCGCCCGCACTTGAGGTGGGCGTTCTCCGGGGTGCCGCCCACACACTACACGCGAGTTCCGGTTCTCACGCCGCCGACCAGACCCCCTCTGCTGCCGTTGCTGTGGCTGGTGGCGCTCATCACGCGCGCCGCAACACGCCGACCGACCAGCAGACCTGACCTCTACTTGAGTGGCCACCCGTTCTGTCGGCCTGAGGGAGCATTGTTTTATTGCTACAGCCTACCATTTGGCAGACTCTCGGAACTAACGTTACAAGAGACGGAGAGTACCGGCTCGCACCTGTCTAGTCGTATCTCTAATTAACAGTTTTTTCTGGCTGTTTAGCGTACACTTGCCACCGCCAGCTACTTGTTTGTTACTCACATATCGCGTATTGTGGTAGATGTCACCTATCCTTCTTTTAGTTTACGTCTAGTTTACCTACACCACTAGTCAGAAATTTTTTTTACCCATTTTCACTTTGAGAACACTTTCCCTCATTTTTTTATATTTTGAATACTTTTAATCTTATGTGTATGATTTAACAGTTACCATCTTTGTTCTAGTCGTATTACGTAAACTATAACCATTAGTTCAAATAATCAAATCGCTGATATATTCTTGCCCTGCTCAATTGACGAACTATAGGGTTGCGGATTCAAGTTCTTTGGAAATTTGTGGTATGGACTTATGAGACCAAACTGCTGAGGTCATCGGTCCCTAAGCTTACACACTACCTAATCTAACTTAGACTAACTTACACTAAGGACGACACACACATCCATGCCCGAGGGAAGACTCGAACCTCCGACGTAGGGAGCCGCGCGGACCGTGACAAGGCGCCCGAGACCGAGCGGCAATCCCGCGCGGGGCGGATTCAAAAGTCCCAGTTTCAAAACGCTGTAGAAAGAAACCACTGCTCAGAATGTCATCAAATTTGAGCAGCATACTATTAACTCAGGAAGGAACATCTGATTGTGTGACTAATAGTGGGATGCCCCGCTTAACCTGCAGGACAGGACAGATAGTATAAATTGTGGAAAGGGGCCCAAAATAAGAGCTGTCAGTTACACTCGAACATACAACTTTATTATTTGATCAAACATTACAAGATCCCAAAAAATAAATATATTAAAAAAACACACACACAGGCAGCTTCAATCCTTGGGACTTGATTACCGGCTGAAAGGCACTTTAATTTAACATCAGCTGAAGGCCAATAACTTAAAACACAAGCATAATCAGAATTTAACAGGCAAGCCTTATCTTAAAAGAGTTCTTTAGTTAGGCTGAAGTAAACAAGTTAAATTCAAATCAGCTGAAGGGCCAACACTTAAAACTCCATAACATTATTTTTTTATATACCAAAGGCCTACGTGAAACAGTTCTTTAATTTAGGCTGAAGGCCTTAAGAGCAAAAGTACTCAAACTCAAAATCGCCTGAAGGCTGAAGACTTAAAATTCACCAACATTAAAAGTTTTAAAATGCGAAAGGGCTTACGAGAAACAGTAATTTAAGCTAAGCTGAAGGCTTTAAACCACAACAACTCAAACTCAAAATCGCCTGAATGCCCAAGACTTTAAAAAATTTAACAACATTAAAATTTTTAAAATGCCAAAGGGCTTACGTGAAACAGTACTTTAAACTAGGCTGTAGGCCGTAAGAGCAAAACAACTCTAATTTTAAAAAAAAATGCCTAGAAGCCATACAAGTACAAACAACAAGAACAAATTAAAAATAAAAATAGAGCAGTACACCCAAGGGTGCTCAGATGTTCGAGGGTCGGCCTGTAATTCAAACACTAACGCTCACTTAGGTGAGACAGGCAGTCGGACCAACCATTCACGATCCGACGATAACCTAACCGACTGACAGTCAATGGACCCTCCGACAAGATAACTTCCACTTCAACTGACCAGGGCACCACAGGGAGCTCAACGGAACAACATAGAAGATATTGGCGCGCACAACCAGTCATAGATGGAGCTGTCAAACTACACACCGTGCTGGGCAACAACAACACGACGAGGAAACTATACTGCCTGAAATTTACGTCAACGGTCAGGGCAGGTAACTGGAACGTTAACGGCCACAAGGCAGAAGATTCCGCTGGTGCACTTCAATTCAAATAAACAAATACAGTGAAACTCCACCGGACGGTGGCTAGAATTTTCCAACTTGAAAACCATGTTGTTGCTAACGGGAATATCCCAACAGCCGACAACGAACCCCAAACAACGCAATGTGAACAGTCTTGACTTGCTGGTAGGTTAAATCAAAACTCATCTTTCGTGTCCAGGGTCGGTGAGGCATGGACCCCGTAGCAATGGGAACAGCAGCACACACTCCGACACCACGTAGAGACTGCCAGTGGGCCCGGCCAAACTACGCCCCACCGAGAATTTCTCGCTGCTCCACGCCAACCGACCGACTGGTCGCACACACCCAGGTGGAAACTATAAGCGCCAGATCAAAGATAGTCCAAGGGGTGAATATCGATACGCACCACCGCTGCCACCCGTGGAAGGAGTGGATAACAGTATAATCGCGCTAACCGCGGGAGACTAAACACAGAATCGCAACGAAAGTTTAATCCAGCGCATACCATGAGCCAGCCACGGCTCAAATAGATGGCACTGTATACGTGAGAATATACACACAAACAGACGCGCGACACACGGCTAATTCTCAGTTTGCGTCCGAGACGCCCAACATGGCCGTCTCCATGAAGAATCTCGCGCTGCTGGTAAGGCTCTTTTACAAGAAAGGTGACTGTGCTCTAGCAGCCCTGCAGATGTTCTGGAAACTCGATGGCGAAAATTATTACAAAATTCGAAAAGACAGGTGGCAGAGGTCGGAAAGCAGTTGATCTGACGTTTGTCGAAGATGTGGTCACATCGTTGCAAGGCGCGTCGAACGGTGGTGTGCAAACACGCAGTGCACGAGAAATTGCCCGAACGTTGGGCATGACTGCGAGCACGGCATATAAAGTCCTACGAAACATCCCGCATTGCTAGACATACAAAACCATTTATGTTCAGGAGTTGCTTCATGCTGAGCTGCTAGCAAGACAAGCGTTCGCTCTAGAAAGTCTTGCTCGTCTGGTAGTGGCCATTGAGAGGCCATAGAACGTTCTGTGGCCACACGAATCCCGTTTTCATCTCCAAGGACATGTCAATACACAGAAATGCAAAACGTGGATAATGGAAAACCCCCACGCACATCGACCAGTGCCACTCCACTCTCCAAAGGTCAGTGTGCGGTGCGGGTTTGCGGCATTGTTTATCGTACGGCCATATTTTTTCGAGGAGATGAGTCCTGCGGGTCCTGTTACCGGTACCGTCCCTGGTAAACGCTATGAGTGTGTTGCGCACACAAACGTCATTCCAACCCTTGAACATTGTGAATGTGTTGGTCGGATCATTTTTATGCAAGACGGCGCTCCTCCGCACGTTGCACAGCCACTGAAGCGGCTGCTGCAGAAGAATTTCGGAAATGCTAGAATTATCAGCCGTCATTTTCATACAACTTGGCCGTCGAGATCACCTCGTCTTAATCCTTATGACTTCTGGATGTGGAGTTATCTGAAAGATGTTGTGTCCAGTGCTACAATTACGAACGTAGTTGAACTGAAGACACGCCTTGCGCAACACATTCTGAACGTGACCCCCGTAGAACTCAGATCTGTTGTCAAGCATGCTGTCTCTCGAGTTCAACATATGGGAGAAAACGGTGGACACCATATTGACATGCCTTGCGCCATTCTCACTGAAATTAGAAAACGACGGCATTTTGCTTTTTATTCGGCTTTTGGCCACAGGACAATTCAAGCCCGATGTGATTCTGCTCTTTATGCGGCTTTTGGTCCCAAGACAATTAAAAACCGATTTTTCCCATCCAGTGCGGTGTATGGGCCTACACAACTAACAGTGCCACAACTGTTGACTGCTGAACAGTACGGATATGGTGTATGTGCAACTGAAACATAAGTCATCGTATTGCGATTCATCTGTCATTTGTAACCGACCCGATTTACGTTAAGACGCTTACAGCGCCGTCTATTGATAAAATTTTCGTTAGTTAATTTCTTTATTAACAGATCATTAAATACCTGGTCGTATAGCGTAATGAGCTGCGCGCCAGCTTGCGAAACAAGGAGGTGAGTCAGAGCAGGACCGAATCTGCGCGGCGGACTGGAGCCCGTGGCATCGCACGGGCCATCCTAAGTGTGGCAAAAGCTAGACTGGTCCCTAATTTCCACCTCAGAAGACACGACACGTGAACAGTTAAAATACGGTCACATACGGAACAAAGTTTACACAGTTCACAGACGTATGGCGGACTTCCCTCGCTTAGGCAACTCAACGGCGGCGGCGTCGGCTGCGAAGTCAAATAAAATAAAACTGCCGCAACTTGAGTACAGCGGATCCCATATTCACCGGGACGGAACGGAACGGAAGAAGAAGGGTTAACAGAAGATTAGATGATGACTTGCTAAGAAGTCTAAACCAGTGACGACAGTATTTGTGTGACCCAGGATTGAGGTATACAATGAAAAATCTTTGTCTCAAGAAATTTAGGAAGTCTGACAAATAGGAACGTTCGAGGAGGCATCTTGGAGACAAATCGGGGTAAAAAGACGAACGCCTCTCCCTTGAAAGAAAACCCTCTGCCTCCTTCAATATTTGTTACGTCTCCTAGAGTCTGTGTTCCGCACTACCGTATCAGCTGAATAGTGTGATGTTAATGTTGACAGAAAAATATTTGTAATTAACGATTACAAAGTATTGTTACTCTTTTCCAACTACGGACACACTAACCGAAACTACACTAACTTAACCTAACCCAAAGCCGTGAAATTATGGAAGATTTCTCATGAGATGGAAGAGCAGTTGGACTTCCAGGAACAATTTCTTTGGTTGTTGCTGCCTGTTCTATTTTTCTGGTTCCAAATAAAGATTGACGTCGAAATTTCACATTATGCGTGATGTGATTATTTCTCTGTCACATGTCTGAACACGTTATGTGCTGTTTTCAGGGGGCTGTTAATTTAGTTTTCTGTTTGAAAATTTTGTCAGACTATAACCCCCTTCGAAAATAGTTCCCGTAAGTCAGAATCAAAATATTTGAACGAAACAGGTAAACAGCTGCAGTTCGTATTTGATAATTTATCTTGGAAACAAGGCATAAAGCTATGCTGTCTAATGTGCAGGTTGCTTTCTACAGTTTGTAGCGAAAATTATGTAGTAACATGTCTATAGAGATAAAACGATTTAATATTTAAAGTACACTTGATCCAAGGTACCAGATCTCTCTCGATTGCGTTCCAGATTTCAACAAGGTTAGATTACATTGAAAAGAGGGAAATGTGGAACACAACTACTCTCATGTCCATACAGTGTTCCTCAGCCCATTCTGACATAATCCATACACATTCTAAAAATGGATGTACTTTATCGCTCAGAAGTATTTTGTAGTTGAGCTACCAGATGTACGAGAAAAGTAATAAGACTGATTTTTTATTTATTTTCTTTTCGAAACAACAATATTGTCCCCTTCAAAGTAACTCCCTTCGGCGGCCATACAGTGGCGGAGTCGTTGTTCCCAGTCTTGTCAGCTGCGCTGAAAGGCTTCAACTGGTAAGGCCTTTATCATGACGATCACATTCCTTTGAATGTTCTCCAGAGTCCCAAAATGAAGTCTATTTAAGACATTTTTCAATTTCGGGAGAAGAAAAAACTCGCAACGATTCAAGTTAAGTGAATAGAGGGATTATGGAACAACAGGAACGCCTTTTGAGGCAAAAAATTCCGTGATAGAAGTGGCCATGTGACATGGGACATTGTCATGATGGAGCATTCACTTTTCTGTAGTGTCCAGTATTACACGATTCATTCTTTTCCTGGGCGATTCAAGGACATCTTCGTAAAACACTTGGTTGGCAGTTTGTCCTGGAGGAACAAATTCCTTTTGCACGATACCCCGAGAGTCAGAAATGCTCATTCGAGCTCTCTTGGGTCGAAAAGATGTCTCAGTGTGTCACTCTTCATTCTACCGCTTTCTTTCAGGGTCGTACTAAAAAATCCAGGAATCATCACCTGTGATCAGACGACTGAATCATTTGTGGTCATTGGCAGTTCTCTCAAAGAAAATAATCGCAGGCGTTTCTTTTTGTGTCTTCTGGTCAGTTGTGAGGTATTTCGGTATTATTTTGACGCAAACCTTTCGCATGTAAAAATCTTGAGTCAAAATTTGATGTACTGTGAAAGTTTTTAAGTTTAATAGATTAGCAATCATCCTTATTGTTAAACGTCGGTATGATCTCACAAGAGCATGCACACGTTTTTGAAGTTGCTCTCCTTGAGTGAGGTTAATTCATATTCAATGTGTTCTCGGCTTTTAAAACGATTTCTGCCAGCCAAAAACTCGTTTTCTTGATAAGGAATGTTCCCCATAGATCTGTTTCAACTTTTCGAGGGCGCCCACTCGGATTCCCCAATTTTAACCCAAATTTGACTGCATAACGTTGCTCTTAATTCCACTGTTCCATTTTCGTAACAAACAACAAACACACAAATTTACTGATGGCGCTCTCAAGAACCATGTGATGGCTCTACAGAGCTGAAACCCTGACTGAGCGTATGGAAGGAATGAACACACCAGTTCATGCAAGTAAAACAACACAGGGTTGCCAGACACTCGCAGTGTCATCAGTCTCATTACTTTTCTCACACTCCTCGTAGTAGGTTGGTAGGAGTGTTTATCTACATGCGGAATGAAAGAAATTCGGTTGTTCAGACAGAAGACTACTTGAAATCGCCGAAGTTGCATGCGTTGATTATTGAGTGCAGATAACCATGGACTTAAACCGTAAACAGAGTTTTCAGGGGGTTCGTAAGTATTTCTGGAATGGGAAGAACTGCAACGAATCGAACTACATACAGAAAATCTAAGTCTAATATATTTATGTAGTTACAGCAATACCTAAAACTGAAGAATATTCGATAGATTCTCAAAACCAAGATAGGATAATCTGAAGACAATCGATGACTGAGCACAAAAAGTCAGCCCGGCCTATAAGTGGTGATCTACGTGTGAAACACGGGGTGAAAATCCATGTTTCGACATTTAAACGCCGCTTAGCAGCTATTGATCTGAATGGCAGGCGACCTACTCGAAAACCTATGATAAGTGCAAAAAATAGGACGGCCGGACAACAGTTTGCTAACAAGTACGCGTTGTGGACAACTGAAGACTGCTCAAAAATTCTACGTAGTGATGAAAGTAAGATTAATCTCTTCTCCTCAGACGGGATACAGTACGTTCGACTGTCGAAAAACAAGGTGAAAGACAGAAAGTAGCAAGGGCCCACCATGAAGCACGGAGAAGGGATCACCATAGTGTGGGACTGTTTCTCACGAAGTGGTGTAGGTCCTCTCGTCAAATCTCATGGTGTAGTGGATTGTCCGAAGCATGGTGAAATACTAAAATACCATATAATACCTCATGGCAGACGAAATCTGCCTCATATTTGGCGATTCCAGCGTGATAACGATTCAAAGCACACTTCTGGCCGTGGTAAGATAGTTCTGAAGCTGCGGAAAGGAAAGATATTCGAACTGTCGATACTTAAACCTCATAGAACGTCTTTTTGTACGAGCTGGATGGATATGCCCGCCAGCAAAATTGCACCAAGGAGGAGGCTTTTTACAGAGAATTGTGTGAGCAGTGGAAGAAGATTTCTCAGGTGCCATTGGTCAAACACGTGGATTCTGTGCCATCTAGGTGTGCTGCAGTGATACGCTCAAAGGTCTACAGAACCACTATTAAGCTAATACTTCATTATCTTTCTTCTTCTGCTTCGTTTTAACAAAATGTTTTGGAGCCTATGTAAGTTCTCATTTGCGTTTTCTTACTCACGCAGAGATTAGAGTTGTGTAATATGTGTAAAAAATAAAGTACAAATTATAAAGATTTGGTATTTAAGTTCTTTTATTTAAATTTTTTCCTAAATAATTTCTCTGTGGAGTTTATTATCTCTACAAAATACTTTTGAGTGACAGTATAAGTATGTACGTATGTATGTAAGTTCCTTATCTTCTCCTAAGCCAGTGGACCGATTTCAACCAAATTTGGTGCACACATCACTTACTCTCTGGAAATGATCGCTGTAGGAGTAAGAAACATCTAATATCAAAGGGATGTGGGTGAAAAACAAGCGTATCCTACGACGTGCAATACCCAGATTTTATACATACAATATTTGGGAATGAGAGCATTTGGCAACTTACAATCAGAATCAGCCTTACACGTAATTTTGAATCTTAACGAAATTTCTTCTCGCTCCCAACCCTCCCCCCCCCCCCCAAAAAAGATGAGAGGCAAGCATTTTTTCGCTTACTACATTGTCGCTGTTAATGCAGTAAAACTGCCTCGTCATGGATGACGTTTTAATTTATTACCTACTTCTAGTCATTCATAATACATTATTCAGACAATATTCACATATACCACTGAATGCGGCTGTAAAATTATAGTAGGACACATAGTTCAGTAGATATGACGTCATTAACATTGAGCTGCGTGAAAACGAAACTGCAGGGCGAAATTCGCTAGAGAAACAGGCGAAGCGAACTATGTTTACAAATATGAGCGAAATATGTTTTGTGTGTGTGTGTATGTGTGTGTGGGGGTGGGCGGGCGGGTGGGTGTGCGTGCGTGCGTGTGTGTACGGTGTGTACGTGGGCAAAGCCACGTGTGAGAAACTACTCCGAAACGCCTGGATCGATATCAATCGAACTTGATAAACACTACTTTCTGTCGAGAAAGTTATGCTTTGGCGGTAAGGACCAGCGGCCTCCTATTGGGGTAGGGGTGGTAGCGTGGAGAGGGAAGGAGGAGATGGACAGACGGACGTGAGAAGGAGGAGATGGACACAGATGAGGGGGATGAGGAGATGAACAGGGAGAGGGGGAGGGGAAAAAGGGCAGAAAGGTAAGAGGAGACAGACACAGTGAGCGGAGAGGAAGAGATGGACAGAGAAAGAAAAGAGGAGAATGGAAGGACACGTAGAGGAAGGAAGAAGAAGTGGACAGAGAGAGGGGAAGGAGAAGATGGACTAATAACAGACTGGAATAAATACGTAGCCGGGCGACGCCGGCTACTTGGCTCATTATTGATAAATGAGGTGGCGCATGCTCTCAATGGAGGTGGCGCGTGTAGAGGAGAACAGATAGGTGAACGTAATCCTGTAGAAGGTTACTGTGTAATCTACAAGTGAGAGGCGGTGGTAAATGTAATCGGGACCCCTCTTTATCTCATGTAATTATTCCACACACTAGAATACCCCTGCCATCAGACTGGGCGCTGTTGTGTTTGCAGGTGGGATGTAGAGCCATGTCTCACGTGTAGGATGCTCGTAATCCGTCAGCGACCAAATTCACTGATATTACGTGTGTTTTCCAACATGAGCTCGACTGTCAAGCCAGCCAGTGCAAAGAATATCAACAGCCCTGCGAAATGAGACGTCGAAATATTTCATTTGCCGTTACGAGAGGATTACTCTGTCTCCATCACGTCGAACAAAATATTTTTCATCCCCTTAAAAGAGCATACTGGTACTATGCAATGATATAGATAGTGCAGAACTGGTACGATGTGGTCACGTGATCCACCAACGCTGACGTAATTCATGCCAGTCGCTTGTATAGAGCTCTCGCAGTAAGAGAGCTCCAGATAGAAACGTTGCTCTTCCCTATATTGTGAATGAAGTTTCTCGATTTGTTGGTATAACAAAGTGGACTGTTCAGATGGTCTACAGGCAACGGTGTACCAGTCACAGCTACAAGTGATGGTTTAAAAGTCCTAACTAACTTGGACTGGAGAAGAGTGTCACGCTTTGTTAATGAACTTCGGTTTGAAACTGGACAAAAATAGCTGCTGTCATTGAATGCAGGTCCGTCTCAACCAGATGCTGGGCGAACACTGCGAAGGGAACTACATGCAATCGACGTTTGGCGGTTGAGAAAATCGAAAAAGACCATTGCTCAAAGTGACACATAGAGCTGCACGTCTTCAGTCGGCCAAATCAAACAGAAACTTTACAGAACCTGACGTGTACCTGGCGTGTACTGTTCACCGGCGCGTGCGTTTACACGTCTTGTATGAAAGGTTTAGTTCATACTGCAACTGATTCTGCGATATTTTTGGGGGCGGTTTTACACCATCCGTTGGGCCTGATCATTCAGTTATCGTGAACATGATCCAAGCTGTTATGTATCAATACTCTATTTGACTAAGCATTACCATTTTTTCCACGTCTTCGTGATGGGTATGTTGCAGACACCATCGACTTCCAAGATGACAACATCCCCGTAATGTGGTACCTAATCTGGATCTAATGTGGATCTAAGCGTCAGTGATTGTCTCTGGCTGGATATGGCTTACCTGAATCAACCTAAGGATTCTTTTCATCTCCGAATTCGGGTTATTAGCACGACATTTCCTGGGAGTGAACAAGTTTTTGTGCTGTGTACTTATAGATGATCCAGTTGCTCTTGTGAGTATATTACCGAGTTATGCAAACAGAAACTTTAAGGTCTTAGTGAAATTCAAGGTCTTCTACACATCTATAATTTTTTATGGCACTCAGAGTGGGTGTGGTCATTAAAAGTTCCAATACTAGAGTGTGTCATCTTTGTCATCAGAAGGTGAAACCTGCATGCGTCGTAACAATACTATTAGCTCCATGTTTCTGGTATTCTGTCATGCCTTATCTAGTAATATGAAGATAAAGAGGAGTCTAAGCCATTTAATAGAATATGTTGTTAAAACCGTAATTCGAAAGTGGCTGCTTCGTGGCGCTGTTGTTGCCAGCCGCTGTGGTCGAGCGGTTCTAGGCGCTTCAATCCGGAACCGCGCGACCGCTACGGTCGCAGGTTCGAATCCTGCCTCAGGCATGGATGTGTGTGATGTCCTTAGGTTAGTTAGGTTTAAGTAGTTCTAAGTTCTATTGGACTGATGACCTCAGATGTTAAGTCCCATAGTGCTCAGAGCCATTTGAACCATTTTTGACGCTATTGTTTCCTCTGCTTCCCAATTTCGCGCAGATTAAAGAAAGTAAGATAGCGTTTAACGTTTATTCGACAACGAAGTCATTAGAGATGAAGCACAAGCTTGGAGTGGGCAATGATGGGAGAGGAAATCGAACGTGCCCTTTGAAAAGATTAAAGAAAGTAAGATAGCGTTTAACGTTTATTCGACAACGAAGTCATTAGAGACGAAGCACAAGCTTGGGGTGGGCAATGATGGGAGAGGAAATCGAACGTGGCCTTTGAAAAAACAATTTAGCTATTCAGTATAAGCAAGGACATCACGGAAAATCGAAATCTTGATGGCCGGAGTTGGATTTGAATCGCTGTCCTCTCGAATAAAAAAAAGGGTTCAAATGGCTCTCAGCACTATGGGACTTAACTGCTGAGGTCATCAGTCCCCTAGAGCTTAGAACTACTTAAACCTAACTAACCTAAGGACATCACACACATCCATGCCCGAGGCAGGATTCGAACCTGCGACCGTAGCGGTCGCGCGGTTCCAATCTGTAGCGCCTAGGACCGATCGGCCACTCCGGCCGGTCCTCTCGAATACACATCGTGTCTTTCCGCACCGTCACCTGGATTAAAGTCTGTTTAATTGTGTATAGAGTCATAATATCGTATTAGCCCCGTCTCTGAAACGGTACCAAAGTAAACTTCGGTTTATAGAATGAACACGACACGTCATTAGGAAGAGAGGTGTGCTGGTACAGTGTCCATCAATGTCACGATAATCCACTTTTATTAATTCTCGACGATTTTTTCTTCAACGATAAGATGCTAGCTAATTCAGAGCCCTTTCCCCCTTTTTCCAGTGTCTCGAGATTTTTATTATGCTGCTTTAAAGGCTTTTGTTCAGAGATTACAGTGAGGCTCTTTCGGATTACGATATGAATGGGTGTTCTTTCTGAATATTCATCTTCCTAATCCTATAGGTGGCTCGCATCTAAACACCAAACTGGCCAGTGGAAGAGTTGTGACTCTGCCCTGACATTCTCTGCTGTAGGAACGAGAGACATGCCATTAAAAAATTCCAAGATGTGGCCGAAAAATATGGAAATAACCGATTTAAAAAGGTAGTAAGGAATGTAAAGTAGAGCGTGGTGTCCGCTAATGTTGACGCTGTCTTTAAGAGTACGAGGATGGCGCAAGAGATTGAACGTGGAACGTAGCATTTTTAAAGGGACAATCCCCGCATTCGGCGTAAGTGCTCTGGGAAAAACAAAGTAGATAGCCGGATGTGGATTCAAAATTCGCACCACCTGAATGTGAGTGCAGTGTCTTAATTACTACCCTACCGCTCTCGCTAACCTTTGGAGGAGAATGGGAGTAACAATGTTGGTCATTTAATCCCACTATCAGAGACAACGAACCAGCGAAGGCGCAATTGCTGGTATCGAGCTATTTATTTCATGGGCTCCACAACTACTAAACAGGCATTGATCGTCTTGCCGCTGGTATGGCTAATCAGAACCTTCTCTGGACGGATTGTTGACAAGGTATTCGGGCTCCTAGCAGTGCGACGAGAGTGGAACAGTAGGCCGGGAGATATACACATGTGCAAAAATATGTTTCAGGCTGACTGAGATGAAACTGAATATTGTCTGTATTGTGGAGAGTACCATCTGACTGTCATCCTTCCTCAGAACTGAATCCACAAACACCAAAAGCTGCTTCTGTAAAACGTACCAAGCGCCAGCCTTCTGATTGCGTGACCTAGGAATTAGATCTGGGTTTCTCTACTCACGAGGTAACTCCTTTACGTCACAAAAATGTTTAGTTCTTTTCCCGTCTGAGGCCAGAAAATATCAGATTAAACTTGATGTTCACGAAACGTAAGGGCGATGCTATTACGTCAGCGTGGCTGCGTGATTGCAGTACGCGTATGTCACAGTAGCTCTTCCACATTTCCCTGCGTGTCTTCACGTAGGTGGTGACTTAACGACCCGGAAATTCCGTAATTATTGAAAGCTGCTGCGTCCCTGTTATGCTAATACACGGCAACTGGCTCGCAAGGCGTGCCTACCCTCCCGGTGATGGATCACTTCCTCAACTGACCGCCCACGCTCTGCCGCAGCCGTTCTCTGAATGGCAGCTGGTGTAACCCTGTGCGACTGCTCAGAGGCGAATATGAGAGCTATTCATTCCCAGTCGCATGTATCAAAGTAACGAATAAATCGGCAAAAGAATATGTGATTAAGAGTTCGGAGCGGAGGCAGTTTCTTCTCAGTGCCTTTCGATATGTTGCACCCTCCAGGAGTTCATGACATACGGTACGGAACGTAGATTCATGCAGACGGGTGAGCTTGAGCGATTGGTCCATCAAGATGCCAAACTGAGAGCTACATCTCGTTACATTTAGAAATAGCATTCGCACTTCCACTAATTCGGAATAATAAACGACTGGTTATTCGAATCGGGATGACGAATATAGGTTTCACTGGTCCTAAAGGGCAGCTTTAGCCCAACCACGGTCCTACAGCGCGCCCGACACTACGCGTTCACGGCTGAAATGCTGACATGACTCAGCTGGCACTGGGAAAGATGTGAACAGTGTCAGGGCTGTAGATTTTACCAAAGAGACAAGATTAACTGTAGTATCAGTCAAGAAACTCGATGCCCTCCTTACTACACCATTCGTGTAGGCACAACGCAAGTTTCAAGACATCTAACGGGAGGGGAGGGGGGGGGGGATTGGGGAGAAGGAGCTAGAGCGAATGGTTGCCTGATGTGTGTGTATTCCGTCGTGTAGAGTCTACTGAACTTCTCAGCTGAGGTCAGACGGTGAGGGTCATTATCACAGGCTGTTGAAAATTGTTCACGAGCTTCCACATTCCTCATATGTTTCCATATGTCACAAAAATAACATCTCTCGTCATGGAGGCAAGCAGCATTCTTTAGCGAAGGGAATTCTTGGTCTAACGGTGTGAGTTTTTTTAAGAAATTTCTTGCTTTCTCTCTCTCTCTCTCTCTCTCTCTCTCTCTCTCTCTCTCTCTCTCTGGTAGCTGAACAACAAATCGTACTCCGGCAAGAACAGAGACGCAACCCAAAAACGCAGTACTTGGGAAAAATCGACTTAAGAAATTCTATAAAACTTATACTGAAATATTACGAAAGTTCGTATCCTTTGGATTTCAAGTAAGTAATTCTGGCAGTAAATTACATTATAGTCTTTGCAATAGTAATATGGATACGTAGTTCTGTATTCGTGAAATATGAGGTGTTATCCGGTAATTATTGATTAATTATTTGGGTTGTGTCACTTTTCTCGATTTTAGGAAGACCTTTTTTTTGTGGCCACTCACGTAATACTTTTGCCACTTTTCCAATGCAAATAATACATTTATTTATTTCTGTGATATAATACGACATTAGAACCTCCATCAGGCGAAATCAGTACTTAACTTAAAATTAAAAAGAATTGGAAAACAAGCTAAAATTGTGAAACTTCCTGGCAGATTAAAACTGTGTGCCCGGCCGAGACTCGAACTCGGGACCTTTGCCTTTCGCGGGCAAGTGCTCTACCAACTGAGCTACCGAAGCACGACTCACGCCCGGTACTCACAGCTTTACTTCTGCCAGTACCTCGTCTCCTACCTTCCAAACTTTACAGAAGCTCTCCTGCGAAACTTGCAGAACTAGCACTCCTGAAAGAAAGGATATTGCGGAGACATGGCGTAGCCACAGCCTGGGGGATGTTTCCAGAATGAGATTTTCACTCTGCAGCGGAGTGTGCGCTGATATGAAACTTCCTGGCAGATTAAAACTGTGTGCCGACCGAGACTCGAACTCGGGACCTTTGCCTTTCGCGGGCAAGTGCTCTACCAACTGAGCTACCGAAGCACGACTCACGCCCGGTACTCACAGCTTTACTTCTGCCAGTACCTCGTCTCCTACCTTCCAAACTTTACAGAAGCTCTCCTGCGAAACTTGCAGAACTAGCACTCCTGAAAGAAAGGATATTGCGGATACATGGCTTAGCCACAGCCTGGGGGATGTTTCCAGAATGAGATTTTCACTCTGCAGCGGAGTGTGCGCTGATATGAAACTTCCTGGCCGATTAAAACTGTGTGCCCGACCGAGACTCGAACTCGGGACCTTTGCCTTTCGCGGGCAAGTGCTCTACCAACTGAGCTACCGGAGCACGACTCACGCCCGCTACTCACAGCTTTACTTCTGCCAGTACCTCGTCTCCTACCTTCCAAACTTTACAGAAGCTCTCCTGCGAAACTTGCAGAACTAGCACTCCTGAAAGAAAGGATATTGCGGAGACATGGCTTAGCCACAGCGTGGGGGATGTTTCCAGAATGAGATTTTCACTCTGCAGCGGAGTGTGCGCTGATATGAAACTTCCTGGCAGATTAAAACTATGTGCCCGACCGAGACTCGAACTCGGGACCTTTGCCTTTCGCGGGCAAGTGCTCTACCAACTGAGCTACCGAAGCACGACTCACGCCCGGTACTCACAGCTTTACTTCTGCCAGTACCTCGTCTCCTACCTTCCAAACTTTACAGAAGCTCTCCTGCGAAACTTGCAGAACTAGCACTCCTGAAAGAAAGGATATTGCGGAGACATGGCTTAGCCACAGCCTGGGGGATGTTTCCAGAATGAGATTTTCACTCTGCAGCGGAGTGTGCGCTGATATGAAACTTCCAGGCAGATTAAAACTGTGTGCCCGACCGAGACTCGAACTCGGGACCTTTGCCTTTCGCGGGCAAGTGCTCTACCAACTGAGCTACCGAAGCACGACTCACGCCCGGTACTCACAGCTTTACTTCTGCCAGTACCTCGTCTCCTACCTTCCAAACTTTACAGAAGCTCTCCTGCGAAACTTGCAGAACTAGCACTCCTGAAAGAAAGGATATTGCGGAGACATGGCGTAGCCACAGCCTGGGGGATGTTTCCAGAATGAGATTTTCACTCTGCAGCGGAGTGTGCGCTGATATGAAACTTCCTGGCAGATTAAAACTGTGTGCCCGACCGAGACTCGAACTCGGGACCTTTGCCTTTCGCGGGCAAGTGCTCTACCAACTGAGCTACCGAAGCACGACTCACGCGCGGTACTCACAGCTTTACTTCTGCCAGTACCTCGTCTCCTACCTTCCAAACGTTACAGAAGCTCTCCTGCGAAACTTGCAGAACTAGCACTCCTGAAAGAAAGGATATTGCGGATACATGGCTTAGCCACAGCGTGGGGGATGTTTCCAGAATGAGATTTTCACTCTGCAGCGGAGTGTGCGCTGATATGAAACTTCCTGGCAGATTAAAACTGTGTGCCCGACCGAGACTCGAACTCGGGACCTTTGCCTTTCGCGGGCAAGTGCTCTACCAACTGAGCTACCGGAGCACGACTCATGCCCGGTACTCACAGCTTTACTTCTGCCAGTACCTCGTCTCCTACCTTCCAAACTTTACAGAAGCTCTCCTGCGAAACTTGCAGAACTAGCACTCCTGAAAGAAAGGATATTGCGGAGACATGGCTTAGCCACAGCCTGGGGGATGTTTCCAGAATGAGATTTTCACTCTGCAGCGGAGTGTGCGCTGATAGGAAACTTCCTGGCAGATTAAAACTGTGTGCCCGACCGAGACTCGAACTCGGGACCTTTGCCTTTCGCGGGCAAGTGCTCTACCAACTGAGCTACCGAAGCACGACTCACGCCCGGTACTCACAGCTTTACTTCTGCCAGTACCTCGTCTCCTACCTTCCAAACTTTACAGAAGCTCTCCTGCGAAACTTGCAGAACTAGCACTCCTGAAAGAAAGGATATTGCGGAGACATGGCTTAGCCACAGCGTGGGGGATGTTTCCAGAATGAGATTTTCACTCTGCAGCGGAGTGTGCGCTGATATGAAACTTCCTGGCAGATTAAAACTGTGTGCCCGACCGAGACTCGAACTCGGGACCTTTGCCTTTCGCGGGCAAGTGCTCTACCAACTGAGCTACCGAAGCACGACTCACGCCCGGTACTCACAGCTTTACTTCTGCCAGTACCTCGTCTCCTACCTTCCAAACTTTACAGAAGCTCTCCTGCGAAACTTGCAGAACTAGCACTCCTGAAAGAAAGGATATTGCGGAGACATGGCTTAGCCACAGCCTGGGGGATGTTTCCAGAATGAGATTTTCACCCTGCAGCGGAGTGTGCGCTGATATGAAACTTCCTGGCCGATTAAAACTGTGTGCCCGACCGAGACTCGAACTCGGGACCTTTGCCTTTCGCGGGCAAGTGCTCTACCAACTGAGCTACCGAAGCACGACTCACGCCCGCTACTCACAGCTTTACTTCTGCCAGTACCTCGTCTCCTACCTTCCAAACTTTACAGAAGCTCTCCTGCGAAACTTGCAGAACTAGCACTCCTGAAAGAAAGGATATTGCGGATACATGGCTTAGCCACAGCGTGGGGGATGTTTCCAGAATGAGATTTTCACTCTGCAGCGGAGTGTGCGCTGATATGAAACTTCCTGGCAGATTAAAACTGTGTGCCCGACCGAGACTCGAACTCGGGACCTTTGCCTTTCGCGGGCAAGTGCTCTACCAACTGAGCTACCGGAGCACGACTCATGCCCGGTACTCACAGCTTTACTTCTGCCAGTACCTCGTCTCCTACCTTCCAAACTTTACAGAAGCTCTCCTGCGAAACTTGCAGAACTAGCACTCCTGAAAGAAAGGATATTGCGGAGACATGGCTTAGCCACAGCCTGGGGGATGTTTCCAGAATGAGATTTTCACTCTGCAGCGGAGTGTGCGCTGATAGGAAACTTCCTGGCAGATTAAAACTGTGTGCCCGACCGAGACTCGAACTCGGGACCTTTGCCTTTCGCGGGCAAGTGCTCTACCAACTGAGCTACCGAAGCACGACTCACGCCCGGTACTCACAGCTTTACTTCTGCCAGTACCTCGTCTCCTACCTTCCAAACTTTACAGAAGCTCTCCTGCGAAACTTGCAGAACTAGCACTCCTGAAAGAAAGGATATTGCGGAGACATGGCTTAGCCACAGCGTGGGGGATGTTTCCAGAATGAGATTTTCACTCTGCAGCGGAGTGTGCGCTGATATGAAACTTCCTGGCAGATTAAAACTGTGTGCCCGACCGAGACTCGAACTCGGGACCTTTGCCTTTCGCGGGCAAGTGCTCTACCAACTGAGCTACCGAAGCACGACTCACGCCCGGTACTCACAGCTTTACTTCTGCCAGTACCTCGTCTCCTACCTTCCAAACTTTACAGAAGCTCTCCTGCGAAACTTGCAGAACTAGCACTCCTGAAAGAAAGGATATTGCGGAGACATGGCTTAGCCACAGCCTGGGGGATGTTTCCAGAATGAGATTTTCACCCTGCAGCGGAGTGTGCGCTGATATGAAACTTCCTGGCCGATTAAAACTGTGTGCCCGACCGAGACTCGAACTCGGGACCTTTGCCTTTCGCGGGCAAGTGCTCTACCAACTGAGCTACCGAAGCACGACTCACGCCCGCTACTCACAGCTTTACTTCTGCCAGTACCTCGTCTCCTACCTTCCAAACTTTACAGAAGCTCTCCTGCGAAACTTGCAGAACTAGCACTCCTGAAAGAAAGGATATTGCGGATACATGGCTTAGCCACAGCCTGGGGGATGTTTCCAGAATGAGATTTTCACTCTGCAGCGGAGTGTGCGCTGATATGAAACTTCCTGGCAGATTAAAACTGTGTGCCCGACCGAGACTCGAACTCGGGACCTTCGCCTTTCGCGGGCAAGTGCTCTACCAATTTTTTTTTTTTTTTTTTTTTTTTTTTCGGAAATAACACAATATCCTTTGAAAACGTAAAACATAAAAGGTAGCTATATTTCCGCAACGGCCTTCTTTTGTATTTGTATGTTTTTTTGGTAACATAAATGAGTGTACAGTCTCACCATCAGCAGCATTTCTTTTTTTATTTTATTTTATTTTTTTTATTTTTATTTTTATTTTTATTTATTTATTTATTTATTTTGTTTTTTTTTTGGAGCACAAGAGAAAGAAAACAAATAGGCTGCAGATAGAGAGCTAGTTGTGAAAGGGATAAACACGTGTAAGGAGAAAAAAAAAAACTTAGAAGAGGAGGAGGAAAGAGAACTGAAATAAAATAGGAATACTTTCCGCGCCATGCTCCACTTTGGCGCGCCAGCAGAACAAAATGCATTCTATCATTGACCATTGAAGGGGAACGTGGGATCGTCCAGCCTTGGCTGGCACGGTTCGTTGAGATTCCAGCTTTGAGGCGGGTTGGTGAAAATGCTCTGTAAATAGTTCGCGAAAGTGGCCCGATAGTGTCGATGCCGACGAAGGGTGTGGTGATACACTTGGAGGCGTGTCCAAAAGTCCGCCGGATCGACGATGTCGTCTCGGAAGAGGTAGTCGACAGCCATGCCACTGATCCATGTGATGGCGTGCCACTTAGCCGATGGAAAGTAGGTCGTGTCGGGATATATCATCATAGTGGGTGAAACGTGATGTGGTGGTACTCGGAGGTAGAAAGCCACAATCTTCTGTACGAGGGTCCAGACAGCTGCTGCTGGCCCACACTCAAAACGATGTAAATCTGTATCTTCGACATTGCACTTGAGGCACAGGGGTGAGTCCACCAGTGCGATGCGATGCAGTTTCTGTCTTGTAGTATACTTGCCGTTGACGAGAAGGTACCACATAGAGGTGGTGTCAGTGGTGTGATTTGGTTGGTGGATCGTTTTCCAAACTGTAGGCCATGAAACCTGGGGGTGACGTGTTTCGACGGGGTTGCGGGGTGGAGACTTTCGGAGAAGGCGGTAGATGTCGCGGGTGGTCGTCTTCCTGGTCCTGGGGAGCTCGGTGCATATGTAGCTGTACTCCAAAAAGAAACGGCCGATCTGTGACATCGGAGGTGGGATGTTTGCCAAAGACGTCGGTGGGCGTCTCGAAACAGGCGCGAGCTCGGTGGTCAACATTCCAGTAAAACTAGCATTTTGGCTTTTCCATAACCGGAGCATAGTATTGGTGTAAAGTGCCGTTGTCCTGGCTCTCACATTAACCAGATCGAGGCCAGCGTCCCGCTTCGGTAAGGTGAGAGCTTCATACTGGACTTTGAAGATGTGTCCAGAACAAATGAAATAGCCGAATGCCGCCTGTAACCTGGCCGCCATAGTCGCAGTGATGGGCAGAATCTGCGCTATATGGGGTATCCGAGCTGCCAGATGGGTATTGACGAAGGTGACTCTCTGGCACATATTCAGCGGGCGTAGTATGTGATTTTGTATGTTGGCCCGGGTGCGTTGCAGCAGCGCACGAAAATTGATCGCCGAGGTGCGGCGAATGTCTCGCGTGTACACCAATCCGAGACAACGAATGGTGTCTACCAGTTGAAATGGAGCTACGCTGTCTGCGGGAAGGCCGCGGCCGATCTTCATGGCGCATGATTTTGCCACGTTCATAGCGCTCCCTGCCCCTGCACTGTAACGGGTAATCCACTGCATCGCAGCTTGTACTTCAGCCGCTGAACGTACGACGAGGGCCAAGTCGTCCGCGTAAGCTCGGCAGCGGAACATATGATCCCGGAGTGGAATACCTGTCAAACGTCGCCGTAATCCGCAAATGAGTGGTTCCATCGCAATGGCATAAAGTACCGTCGACAAAGGGCAACCCTGCCGAACTGAGCGTTCAATCCGTATAGGTTCTGTAAGTCTGCCGTTGACGAGAAGTCTGGACGTTGCTCCACGAAGGAGCCGCATAATCACTTGCGTGAACGTCGGAGGAATTGCCATTCGGTCCATCACTGCGTTGAGGAATGCATGATTGACGCGGTCAAACGCTTGTTTGAAGTCGATGGAGATTAAAGCGCCTGGCAGTCGCGAGTGTGTTGCCACAGCGATCACATCTCGATATTCACTGAGGGCCGTCTGTATATTACGATCGCCGCCTAAGGATGTTTGTTCGTGGGAGACAATGTCCCGTAATACATGTTTGAGTCGCACTGCCAGAAGGCGTGTGAAAATCTTGAAGTCCGAATTGAGTAACGTGATCGGCCGATAACTGTCGAGTCGTGTTCCTCCTGCGGGTTTCGGGACTGGTACAAGTAAGCCTTCCATGAACATTGGTGGCGGGTTCGCCGCGCCGGACAAAAGTTCCCAGTACATGTCCCTCCATCGTGGCATCATCAAATCTTGGAAGGTTCTGTAAAATTCGAGAGGTAAACCGTCCGGGCCGGGAGATCGATTCAGAGACCTCTTGGCCACAGCTCCCTGGACGTCGTCGGTGGTCACTTCAGCAGTCAGGAGGGTTGCAGCTGCTGCGTTTAGAGTACCAAGTGTCTCATGGGCAACCTCAGCAATGGCCTCTGCACCGGCAGGTACTTCTTGATAGAAAAGTCTATAATGCGTTGTGAATGCATCCGCAATGGTAGCTTGCGAAGTCAGCCGTCGTCCATCAGGTAAGTCTAAAGTTGTCATTAAAGCCTGTCGGCGTCGACGAACATTTTGAACAATATGATGCATAGAAGGTTCTTCACCATTAATCCTGTCTTGGCTGCGGGCTCGTACAATGGCTCCCTCTAGACGGCATCTGGTCAAGGATAGAATCTTTGCCTTGATGCGTTGAGCTTCTTTGAGGCGATCCGGGGATGGAGGATGATCCATGAGTTCACGTAGAGCGCTATAGTAGAAATCAGTTGTATGGTGATTCCACCTGGCTTTTGCTCTGCCATAGTGTGTCAATGTGCGTCGGATGGCCGGTTTGGCGCACAGCAACCACCACTGCAGTGTGGTCTCGTAACGCATAATGCGTTGAACACAGGTGTGCCACGTGTCGGTGACCTGTTGTCGACATTCAGGGTCCCGCAGTAGCGCGACATTGAGTTTCCAGGGTCCTGCACTGCGCCATATAGATTGTCGACGTAGGTTCATGGTACAGATATAGATGTCATGATCCGAAAAGGCAGACGGCCAACGTTCCGCGTCGAGGAGTACTGATTTTAGAGCGTTAGAGATGTATATTCTATCAAGTCGGCTGGCGAAGAGGCTCGTGATGTGTGTATACCCCGGGCGGTCGCCGTGTATCACTCGCCAAGTGTCGAGGAGACGAAGGCGGCGGACGAGGAAGCGAAGTTCGGGACATGTGGTGAAATGGGGGTATTGGTCTGTGCGCTCGAGAACACAGTTGAAATCTCCACCTACGATGAGATGATCGTATCGACCGAGGAATAAAGGCGTGATATCTTCTGCGTAGAACTGGGAGCGATCCCTCCGTTTATCAGTGCCCGATGGGGCGTAGAGATTTATGATTTTGAGTCCTCCAACTGTTATGGCCACCCCTCGCGCTGTTGGGAGGTATGCGACATCGGAAACTGCAATTCCTTCTCGGAGGAGGATGGCTGCGCCTGTGTGTTCCGTAGCTGCAGGGGCGGCGTACGTCTCATATCCATAACACCCAGTCCAAGTCGCTGTCCTCAGTTCTTGTAACAGGGCGATGTCGATGTCCGCTGCTCTTAGGGTGTCACGGAGCAGTTGAAGTTTAGCATGGGAGCCGATATTATTAGTATTGATAGTAGCTATTCGGTACGCCTGATGGGAGATCCGTGCTGTTGATAGGGTCGTAGCTGGTGAAGATTGTTGTTGTGGATGCTGGAAGTCCATAGAAGTCGCAGGATTCGCCGTAGAAACTTCCCCCATTTTAGTTTTGGTCGAACGGAGAAACAGATCTCATTTCCGCATCAGATGGAGGTGGGAAATCCGTGTCATCCGCCCATGAAAGGTGTCCGACAGGTTTGACATCGGCGAGAGGTGGCAGCGCTAGCCGAGTCGGCTCAATGGCGTCGGTGGCAACAGGCGTGCTATGTTCCATGGCTTCTGGGCGCGGGGCTTGCGCACGATCTCTGTCGGACGGTTCACCGTCTTGTGGATGACGCGTCTCCGTGGCAGAGGAGAAAGTGTTATCGTGTTCTCCGTCGGAGTGATGTGGCATTTCTTCGTCCTGCGGAGGGGGCTCAATGGTCGATTCTGATGTCTTGCGGCGTTTTTTTCGTCGTTTGGGCGACTTCTGCTTTCGGCAATGAGTTTCGGTGTCTGAGGAAGGAAGAGATTCACGTCGTTCCGGTACAAAAGCCGCGGGTGCTATGATGCGGTCTTCATTCTCCAGAACACTCTCATTGGTATCCTTGTGATCTTCTAGCGTGGGTGTGTCCGGCTGTTGGACATGTTCACGGGCGGCATCGCCGGTGTCAAGGTGCTGGGACGCCTCCGGGTGTATCGGACCAGAGAGACGCTCGTGAACGGCGCCTTGTGAGGGCTGGACGTGCAGTGTCGCCGCATAGGTGACTGGAAGGGTGGTCGTGGTTCTGTCGGTGTTCGTATCGTCGGGCCTTAGTTGTGTGATGCGGCGTTGCAGGCATTCATTACGGACGTGGCCTTCTTGGCCACAACCGGAACATGTTCGAGGTTGTCCGTCGTAAATGACTACCGCACGGCAGCCGCCGATAGAAATGTACGATGGAACGTGACGTTTGAGATCGATTCGGACTTGTCTCACACCATTAAGCACCGGATACGTCGTAAACTGTGCCCATGTCTCGGCTACGTGGCTCTGGACTTTTCCGAACGGACTTAGCGCCGCGATGACTTCATCTTCAGCCACCTCGAAAGGCAGTTCGAATACACGGATCGTCCGAAGGCCAAGTCCTGCATGGTCGACATCCACAGGCCGAAATTTTAGTCCATGTCGCGTCCTTTGAATGATCTCGTTGCAGGCAGCGTCGGAAGTCATCTTAACATAAACGACGCTGCTAATGATCGATAGGGGTATGCCGATGAGTTCGTCACGCGGGATCTTCACGTCTTCGCGTAGGAAGCGTTCGACGGCCAGTGCTTTGGGTCGTGCGTATTCGTTTGAGAAGGTGAACTTAAGAGTGTTCTTCCTGTAAGAGTTGGCCATTACAGCTTGTTCGACTGAGAAGCGCTTTGACGAGGAAGTAAACAAAACACTCCGCGCGCGCAGCGGCGTGGACGGCCGAGCGCGGTGCGCACTGCTGCCCTGCCGAACGCAGACTACACAAACTGAGCTACCGAAGCACGACTCACGCCCGGTACTCACAGCTTTACTTCTGCCAGTACCTCGTCTCCTACCTTCCAAACTTTACAGAAGCTCTCCTGCGAAACTTGCAGAACTAGCACTCCTGAAAGAAAGGATATTGCGGAGACATGGCTTAGCCACAGCCTGGGGGATGTTTCCAGAATGAGATTTTCACTCTGCAGCGGAGTGTGCGCTGATATGAAACTTCCTGGCCGATTAAAACTGTGTGCCCGACCGAGACTCGAACTCGGGACCTTTGCCTTTCGCGGGCAAGTGCTCTACCAACTGAGCTACCGGAGGACGACTCACGCCCGCTACTCACAGCTTTACTTCTGCCAGTACCTCGTCTCCTACCTTCCAAACTTTACAGAAGCTCTCCTGCGAAACTTGCAGAACTAGCACTCCTGAAAGAAAGGATATTGCGGAGACATGGCTTAGCCACAGCCTGGGGGATGTTTCCAGAATGAGATTTTCACTCTGCAGCTGAGTGTGCGCTGATATGAAACTTCCTGGCAGATTAAAACTGTGTGCCCGACCGAGACTCGAACTCGGGACCTTTGCCTTTCGCGGGCAAGTGCTCTACCAACTGAAGTTTCATATCAGCGCACACTCCGCTGCAGAGTGAAAATCTCATTCTGGAAACATCCCCCAGGCTGTGGCTAGGCCATGTCTCCGCAATATCCTTTCTTTCAGGAGTGCTGGTTCTGCAAGTTTCGCAGGAGAGCTTCTGTAAAGTTTGGAAGGTAGGAGACGAGGTACTGGCAAAAGTAAAGCTGTGAGTACCGGGCGTGAGTCGTGCTTCGGTAGCTCAGTTGGTAGAGCACTTGCCCGCGAAAGGCAAAGGTCCCGAGTTCGAGTCTCGGTCGGGCACACAGTTTTAATCGGCCAGGAAGTTTCATATCAGCGCACACTCCGCTGCAGAGTGAAAATCTCATTCTGGAAGCTAAAATTGTATTAGAAAAATGCGAAATGAAAAATTGTATTTATGAAAATTAATACAGTTTAACAAGGAACACAATTACGTACAATTTAAGGAACGCAATTTACGAAAACTTAGAATCGTAAATGGGATTATATTAAAATATAGGTATACTTTTCGCCGAGAAAAGAGATTCACTATGGACTTTCTTTATAGCAGAAATTTCGATTTCTTTCTTGCACGCACGGAATTTCGTAATATTTTCAGACCAACATGGATATCTTAACGACTTTACAGTGTAAGATATAGACACTGTGTAGACATAGACATTGTAATAATCAATTATATTAAAAATTACGTTCACCTCATCTTATGCGTGAAACGTTTCGGAACTCAGGATATGCCGCTGTTCTTGAGTGAGCCGTGCACACCTGCTAGTAGCAATGCTGAAGCAACACAGTTCTTGCCGTGGCGAATGAAAATGGTTCAAATGGCTCTGAGCACTATGGGACTTAACATCTGAGGTCATCAGTCCCCTAGGCTTAGAACTACTTAAACCTAACTAACCTAAGGACATCGTACACATCCATGCCCGGGGCAGGATTCGAACCTGCGACCGTTGCAGCAGCGCGGTTCCGGACTGGAGCGCCTAGAACCGCTCGGACACAGCGGCCGGCTGGCGAATCATGAAGTAGCCTACAACAAAACTGAAACAACTGCCCTGAAGTGGACAGACTGCGAGATAGAGGTATGACGTTTTTTGTGCACGTTGGGGAAATTCACACATAGTTTAAAGTAAAAAAAAAAAAAAAAAAAACTAAAAATTGTCGTTTCTTGCCATTTTTCTTGCCGGGTTGCGAGTGGAATGAAGTAGTGCTGAACACAATAGGTATGCAAATAATCCTATGGAAGGTGAGACAGGTTACTGAGAAAATGGGTAAAACATGCAGAATTGTTCATTTGACTTAGACGGGATCTGTGAGAAGTGAGACAGGAAGGATAGCGGCAAGTGAGATGTGAAGTGCAGTTTCTTGTGAAGGGTAAGACACAAGATATGCTAGGCATACTCAGCTGAGGGGCACGACGTAGGACGAGCAGTCAGGGAGAACTACCTCAAACCAATCAATGAAGTGGGAAGTAAAAAGGAAGGCATAGAAGAGACGACAGGAAGTTTCTTAACGATACGAATGGTTGTCTAGAGCGGGAATGCTGTGAAATACAGCTGACGATCACGCAACGAGAACTGGAGGGTCAAGGAAGGACAGAACGGCCCGGTCCGTCGATTCCGGAGGTTTCACCCAGAACAAGGCGCGAGCGCAGTAAATATGCTAAGTGAGGCTCGCCCGCTGGGTGGGCGCGTCGCCGCGGCAGAAGGACGGCTCCGGCTCTGGTCCTACGCCGGTGTGTTTACAAGATGTAGGCCGCCGGCCGCGGGCAGGCTGTTCGTTACTGCCCAATGTATGCAGCAAACATCACTCACATATCAGACAGGTTGGCAATGAAGCACCGTCTCAGCGGAAGGGATCAAATCTCATCACTAAATCTGCCAGAAGACTTTTTTCGACAGTCAGTGATTAACTTCCACCATTCAAAAATTCAAGTAGTCTGTAATTAAATCGCCATGGCAACCATTAATGTAGAGTTCTTAGTATGTAAGCTCTATGAAATTAAACGTAATTTCAAAACTTTCGTCGTTTGTAGCCCTAAGATTTTGTTTGGTTACATACACTGCAGCTACCGTTGGCAGATATTCTCCATTAGCCACTCGTACATATTTCCAATAAAAACGCTTTAATTGTTGTCAATCAACGACGACCAGCTGCCGTTTCAGATTTCAGTGGATGAGCGGAGTTACGGTTGACACTATGTTACTTCACTTCCGTAAGGTCGCCAAAATAAATAGTACACAGAAAGAGCTTACGAAATGGAATGCGACTGAATCTCATACTAGTTTGGAAAAGAGTCCTCAATACCTTGATCTTCATGAAGTCTCGTCATTGTAAGTGAAAATAGTTGGGTGTACCTCAAGGACATACCACTGAATCATTACTTAGGAATTTGTAATGTGGGGTGCCACAGCCGTTAAACATCATAATGCATGGATATAAAATGAACCGCAAGACAGCTTTAAACGGTCATTTCTTAATAGTCACAACCGGTTTCGCTGCATTAAAACAGCATTCTCAGGTGAAACTACACAAGAAGGAAAGGATCCATGGTAACACATATGATCAAAATACTACAAGAATCTTTCAAGAAATTTTTAAAAATATTAAATTTTTTCGAGAATTGTTAAGAACTTTTTTAATATTCTTGTGGATCCTAATTTTGATTTCTTCTGCCTGCTTCAATACTTGATATACGATCCATAAAAATATTTTGAAAGGTTTCTTAAATTTTTAGGAGTTTTTTATTCACGTGTGTCAGTCAGTTTCAGATAACTTCTTTGCTCCGACCATGCTCTGTATGTTTCAAGGAAGACGATACAAGACATAAAAATCATATACCTATCCTCCTCCTCTCCGTAATATCCAAGACATTCACTAAAATAATCACCAGTTGCACAGAAAAAACAGTGAGAGTTTAAATCAAGAAAAGGAACAGGCCGCTTTAAAAGTAAATAAAGCACAACTGATTCTTCGCAATTCATGATAGTTATTATATAATGGTTGCTTTAAAAGAGTACGACAGACTTCCTTCCCTATTCTTGCCCAAGCTGAGTTTGTGCCCCGTGTCTAATAAGCTCGTCATTGATGGGGCTTGAAACCTTAGTCTCCTTCCTCACCCTTCATCTTGCCTGTGATTCATAGATTTTGAGAAAGCTTTGGACTCAATTTCAACAAAGTCTATAGTAACAGTTCAAGAGCAACGAGACAGTGATTTAATCTACATCAGTGCATCATTGCACATAGACTTCATCAGAAAATCAGGAATTTCTTTAAAGAAGCTGTTCAAAAATACTCTTACGAGTTCGCAGAAATCACTACCTTTATCAACAGGAAAGGAACTGGAATTACAATCTTCCCCGATAAGCGTGCTGGTTTCAAATAAGTTAAACATCATCTTCATGAGAAGGACTGTGTGAAAGATGATATTACCAGTAATTATTGTCAAAAAAATTTGTTTTTATCCAAGCAGGAACTGAGAAATCAGTGAAGCCTTAAAAATAAAGTATCCTAGCACTATTGTTGCCCAGAATTTTTATCTGTTGCTCTCAAGGACGCAAACTGATGAGCCCAAAATTTCCAGTTCTTTAAGCACATAAAGAAGAAATTTTGTAATTTCCAGACAGGAAATTTGCGCTTCATGTGTCGAGCATTCAGATGATACAGTATGAACCCGGCGCAAGCGCAATTTGGTAGACGTGGAACGGGATTGTTCCTGTGTTCTAGTAACTGAACTCTTAATCACTCAAAAAATCTAACCCTTGGGTATGGATTCGCAACTGTGAAGACGAAACGAGAAACAGGATGGTTGCTGTTATAGGTACATACGACGTCAGTGACATATTTTTTGCATCGGAAGATAAGTTTTCCACCAGAGATCACTTTTTTTTCGATCGAGAGGAGTGGAAAATTCACGAAACATTAAACATCTAAATCTTCTAACATTCTGGATACGGAAAACAAAATTTACATGGTTATGATAGTATCACAACAAAACACACAGCCAATAAAACTTAAGCCATGGCTCTGATTCACAAGGTCCAGCAATCATTTATTATGCGAGGAAACGTTGTGACATACGTCCACAGGAATGGTATTTATAGGAAAATGAGGATTTATTTTGTAGCAGACGAGATCAGTCGAATTTTCATTGTAGCTGGTGGAAACGGGTGACGGAAGAAACACGCGTTGCCTAATGAGAAAACGTGCTGGTAGGCTGCTAGGCGAGCATGAGCGCCCACGCTCGCTCGCCGTCTGTTTATTGAGCGATGTAGCACGGTGGAAGTGCGCTGTCTTCAGAGGACTGACCAGGTGTTGAGGTCGCCGTTGCGAGCATACACTGAGGTGACCAAGTCCTATCGTGCCGGATCTCCTTTCGCCCAGCGTACTGCAATATCTCGACATGACACGGACTCAACAAGTCTTTGGAAGTCCCCTGCAGAAAAATTGAGCCATGCTGCCTCTATAGCCGTCCATAACTGTGAAAGTGTTGCCGGTGCACGATTTTGTGCACAAAATGTCCCACAAATGTTTGACGGGAATCATGTCGGACGATCTGGACGGCCAAATCATTATCTCGAATTATCCAGCACGTTCTGACATGGTACATTATCATCCATAAAAATTCCGTCTTTGTGCGAAAATATGAAGTCCGTGAATGGACGCAAATGGTCTCCAAGTAGCCTAACATAAACATTTCGATACAATGATCGGCTCAGTTGGCCAGAGGACCCAGTCCATTTCATGTAAACACAGCCCACGCCATTACGAAGCCACCACCAGCTTGCACAGTGTCTTGTTGACAACTTGTGTCCATAGCTTCGTGGGGTATGCGCCGCACTCGAACCCTAGCATCAGCTCTTACCAACTGAAATCGGGACTCGCCTGACCTGGGCACTGTTCTCGAATCGTCTGGGGTCCAAACGACATGGTCACGAGCCCAGAAGAGGCGCTGCAGGCGTTGTGGTGTTAACAAACTCACTCGCGTCGATCGCCTGCTGCAACAGCTCATTAACGCGAAGTGTCGCTACACTGCCCTAACGGATACGTTACCCGTACGTCTCACATTGATTTCTGCTTTTCTTTCACGCAATGTGGCTTCTCTTGACAACTCTACGCTCGTGCTGCTCTCGGCTGTTAAGTGAAGGCCGTCGGTCACTGCCTTGTCCGTAGTGAGAGGTAATGCCTGAAATCTGGTAATCTCGGCACACGCCTGACACTGTGGGTCGTGGAATACTGAATTCGCCAACGATTTCCGAAATGGAATGTGCCATGCGTCTAGCGCCAACTACTATTCTGCGTTTCAAGTCTGTTAATTCCCGTGATGTGGTCATAATGATGTCGGAAACCGCTTCGCATCAATCACCTGAATAGAAATGGCAGCTCCGCCAAAGAACTGCCCTTTTTCACCCTTAGAACGCGATACAACCGGCAGTTGTGCATGAGCATATAGCTATCCCATGACTTTGTCTCTTCGGTGTACTTCATGGCGCAATGCTGAAACTGGAGAGTAGCTCTTTTTAAGTCGATAAGCAACAGCATTATGGTCGGGTTATAAACTGAAAAGCGATGACCAGACACAGCGAAATCAATTTAGAAGACGTCAGCGCAGGATTCCTAACTGCAGTTGATCTTATAGATGTATAGTGTGACGGGCAGTTGCATGCTGAATTTCATAATAAACAATTATCACAGACTCATATAAAATTTTACTCAACATAAATTTCAAGGGATTCAAGGATTGCAACTACGGCTTCCATACTTGTGCGAGCAACTTTCTTGGGCAATGAAGTGAACAAAACCACCTCGCAGAAGCTCACTGACAGGTTTCAACTTAAAGGCTTACAGTTAGCAGTGCTTCAAAAGTAGTACCAGACATCAGTGTTTTAGTGAAAGGTAAAATAAGTAGTAGTCACTGACGTCCAGTGTTTCCATGTTTAATGTGTGAATTAAATAGTCACGACGTACAAGTTGATGTCGATTTAAATTTCGTCCGAAATTTACATTCATCATAAAGACTAATCGGTCGTAAGAAAAATTTAATTTTCGTTCTTAGTTGCCCGATGTTTTTCACCTCATCAATAAAAAAATGTAAGTTACCTTTTTACTATCATTTCTCATCGATACAATAGCCTCAGGAAATAAACTTGCCACGAAAGATATTAATTAGCCACAGCGAAGCGATATATCTGCCTAGAACTAAAATTACTGCCATAGAATAGACTCGTTGACAATAGTTGCTCGTGCTGAGCTTCCGATTCCTCCTCCGCCTCCTCCCCCTCTCCATCCCACACCACTACTCGCCGTGAGCCAGTCGGCTGCTCACTGCTGAGACCTGAGCGCAAACCAGCTCGCACGAGCAGATCGGTGGACGTCCCTGGTCTAGAACATGAGGCCAGGGCCCTATGTTCAACATTACCGAGATCGGCGAGTGAAGGAAGCAATTAGATCCATGATACGTTTATAAGTGGCTACGTTTGTGGGTAAGACATAGGTTACCTTTGACCAGCTATTCATTTTTCAAACTCAAAATATTAAGGAGAGTTTTATTCGTCATTCTTTCACATCTTTATTCTAATAATGGTCTGGTTCTGTTAATAAGTGTATGAATAAATAATTAGTTTCATTTTTTACTGCCACGATCTTCCATACTCTCCTTGTAAAAACGTATTGTTGGGCATTAGATCAGCTAGCTTGAGCACTCTCTGTTAATCTATCACTTTGTTTCCCACTGGTACTTCCTGATCACAAGGAGCTTGCCCTGGTGTGTGGGACCTGTCCGGGAAAACGCGCAGCCGTGCCCACGGCGTCTCTGGAATATTGGCGAAGATGGTATCGCGAGTGACCTGGCAGAAACGCCCGTCTAATTTCTGAAAAATTATCGAACCACCTTCATATCGGAAATATCTTGCCTGCATCCAAACAGCGATGATATCTGTGCTAGGCCCATAGGGGACCTGATGTGGATGTAAGTACCAGATAAACATGTTGGGCTGCGGCGGAATTTGCTGATAAAAGGCCACGAGGAATGCGATATTACATCCAACGTGATAGCGATGCGAGAGATTCAGGACTCGTCAGCATTCGGCAGCTACAAAGAGACAGAAGAAATTTCGGCACTTCAAAGGCAGCCACAGTTTAGCCAGATAACATGATTCCGCAAAATTAGTATGTCGGCTACTACAAAGAGAATTATGGGGTTCACGAAATCTATATTTTGATTCTACATCAAATGCAGATGTATGTTCTATCTTCCATTGTGAATTACTGAGCCCTTCATCACATTTATAAGAGTTATGTCGAAATGTATGTATCGGTACCGATTACGTTTGACACTACCAGAAAATTATTCGCTGTTGTAAGACACTCTGCTTCAGCCACTATTATTATTCACACAATTATCGCACAAACATTTTTGACGATAGAGGTTGCTGAATGATGGCTATATTTGGGGACTACACTAAAGAAAAAATATATATATTTGAGAAATTTTGTCAATATCATTTGGGCTAGAGGAGGAACACTTACAACCAAACTGAGAGAAAATGAACTGAATTAAATTCTGGGTCATTACGGAGCGCACTTCGCAATTTGGGAACAATTGTTGATAATAATCTGATAGTCCACTGGTGGTCTTACCAAAGAACTGCCTGTCTGCCGTAGAACGTTTCAAAGCCCCTTAAGTCTGCAACTGATTTAGTTTCGTTCAACAGAGAAGCACTTCAGAGGCAATGGTTTCTAATGTCGGAAGTAGGACTCATTGATCAATTAAAATGTTCATAAATTTCTGCTTGAAAGAAGAGAGGAAGATGGTGCTTTCATGAGGTTGCTCTAAAGGTGGAGGTGTAACTTTGCCTAGGACAAGAATGACAAAGGAAACAGGCCGTTTAAACCGTTGCAGCATTCACCTAAATGACAGACGAAAAATACTAAAATCTAAATTTTAAATTTTCAAGTAGGATATGAAACACACTCTTCTCCGATACATTCAGAAGGAAAATTGACTATACAATTTAAGTAATACCTATGAGTGCCTGAAAGGCAGTGAAACTTTCTACAGCCAGGGTCGTATCATTTGTATATGCAAGAAACGGAGAATGGTGCTATTTTCATATTAGTACAGGAGGACAAAATATCTCCGGTCGCAGGTTCAAATCCTGCCTCGGGCATGGATGTGTGTGTTGTCCTTAGGTTAGTTAGGTTTAAGTAGTTCTAAGTTCTAGGGGAGTTACGACCTCAGCAGTTGAGTCCCATAGTGCTCAGAGCCATTTGAACGAAATATCTCCGAAAAAGACAGCAATAGTAACTTAATTGAACAGATCTTCCCGGTTTTGAGATGTCACACTGGTCGTGGATGTCTTCGGCGCCTTGCAAGAATGGAATTTTATTTGAGCTATTCTACAGCCAGAATTCTCTAAATGTTGCTAACGCCCACAGCTGGACACTACTAAAGAAAGTTCCCTGTCGACATAGTTGGACTGCAAAAGTAGCATTCTCACTGACGCTTTCTAAGTAACCTCCAAACCTGTAAGGAATACGCGACATATGGCGACGCCATGTTGCCAGATGTTGTTGCAGATTTGACACAACAAAGGAGAACATAGAGAGGGTACCGAAACATGCTGATTGATTATATCAGACGAACTAAAGCAGGAGAAAAGTTACAAAGTTCTCTGAGCTACACTATCTGGTGGAAAGTATCCGGACACCCCTAATGCGGCATTGACACCTAGATGCCACGAGGGGCAAAGCCACCAGTATTAGAGGATACGACATTGCAGTGCCTGTTTTATTCTGATGACGATACACTGCGGTGACCACAGTCGTTACGAAACACATCAGATGAATTCACAACTGCGAATAATGACTGCCATCAGCTGTATAGTAGAATGACGACAATGACGCAGTGCATCGTCATCAGAATAACACAGGCACTACAGTATCGTATTTAGCTGTCGATACCGGGCATGCGACTTTCAAGCACAACGTCTGATCTGTACGGGAATACACACAATGCATGTGTGAGCATATATCATAGACGTATGGGTAACGACGTATGGAAGTTTGGGTCTGGCCGTGATGAGCCGCGCGTAGCTCGTGTTCCCGCCATCATGTATTTTACACCCTGTCTTTAACGTACTTCCACCTCACTACGTTAATTTAAATCACTACTGTCACTGAGTTGCTGCTTTGCCTCATCGTGAGCGGCGTTAGCAACACATATCCATAGATCCTCTCTCGTAGTATCTTTGCTCGACTGCTATTACTTGCCTGTCTTTGCCTGCGTAGGCAGTTCGGGTCGCGAGTCCTGGTCTGCCAGTCGGTTGGAACACGTATGGAGCACAGTCCGGACCTGCCAACCGGGAAGCTGCATGTGGCACTAGTGGAGTCGGGTTGGAGAAGTGAGGTCTGCGTCGACATGGCTCGCCCGACCATTGCCACCACGCATCACTTGAACCGGGCCACGGTCTTGGTGGATCGTCCTACCGGACGACGCATTTTTGCTCGCCGATCGTTCATGAGTAGGCTGTGTGTGTGTGTGTGTGTGTGTGTGTGTGTGTGTGTGTGTGTGTGTGTGTGTGTGTGTGCATTGACTCCCGGTTTGTCTTCGTGCGTGCTTTGTTACTGTTGGCTGTCGTTCAGGTTTTCGTGCAAGTGTTTGTCACGTTGTGTGTGTAGTTGGCGTTATTTCCTCTGACAGGTTATTTCAAATATTGTCGGCGTATTGCCTCTGAGAGGTCGGTCGTCTCATCGGGCGACGTGTTACTGGTTCTCCGAGCGCTTCTGGGCCCCTTCAGTTACCATCTTGTGGAATTAGGCTCGGTCCTTTCCTTGTGCAGGAATATCGTTTAGCCAGTGGGCGTGTTTCCTCTATATGGTTGGGTCCGAGCCAGTATTTCCGCCGTCGTGTGTCTGGAAGTGAGTGGGAGACGCACCAACAGTGCAGTCGCGACGGCACAGCAGTCGCGACGGGCCAGCAGGAGTCGTTCGGTTGCTGCGGGCCAGGGAAGTTATCTCCGCACGGGGCAGTCGGCTAGGTCCACTGGCGGTCCCTGTGCAGTGTCGGAGCGTGTGTGGAGCTGTCCGATCGCTACGAGCTTCGTGGTTCACCGTCCCAGAACGTCAAAGTTTAATAGTGGTTTCAACTACCCAAGCCGCGTCCATTCATGTTGTGGTGGTTCGTTTAGGTGGTTTGCTGTTTGGGAGGTTTTCCTGTGGGCAACTCGGAGTGTTCCTATTGCTGAAATTTAGCCACCTTGCAGTGCGATTAACTGTATTGGTTGACTACAATTCGAGTGTACCAGCGGAATTTTCTGTCTTGTGGCCGTTAGTGTTCTGGTTACCTGCCCTGGCCACTGATAAATTCAGGCAGTGTTCTTTTTGGGCGAAGTTAACTATATTACCGTATTTCAAATTCAAGTGTAGCAGCGGAATTTTCCGCCTTGTGACTGTTGGTGTTCTGGTTATCTGCCATGGCCACTAACGTAATTTCAGGCAGCGTCCTTTCCTCACCTGTTGTCGCTGTCCAACATGGTGTGTAATATTCACAGCTAATACATACATCATTGTGGATTATCACGTTCGTAAACTTTTGCGTTTGAGTTCTCGTGTACTGATTGATGGCAAACAAGTCGTTGTGTCGGTCGATCCTTGGCTGTCCCCTGGTTGGGCTCAAATGGGTCTGGGCACTATGGGACTTAACTGCTGAGGTCATCAGCCCCCTAGAACTTAGAACTACTTAAACCTAACTAACTTAAGGGCATCACACACATCCATGCCCGAGGCAGGATTCGAACCTGCGACCGCAGCGGTCACGCGGTTCCAGACTGTAGCGCCTAGAACCGCTCGGTCACCGCGGCCGGCCCCTGGTTGGGTTCTGACGGATCAAGTGTAGTTGGGCTTACCACCTGTCTCTCATAAGTAAACGAGGGCAGACCGACCTCCCTGGAGGCTTCTGAGTGCCATTGTCTTTATTCTCTTTCACACCGGTGTTTAGTTATCTGTTTTCAGCTATTTAAAATATAAGGATTATGGTTATATTTCTTTAAAAGTTTTGGAAAACTAATTGTGGGCTTTCAGCCTTGCAGCTTTATTACTAAAATTATCTTTCAAGCTTAAACATTGCGGCCATCTGCCTTTAAAAGATTATGGTAACATGTTTTAAAATTTTGAATTTTAACTGTGGCCTTCAGCCATTTGTATTGCACCTTGCATATGTTTGTTCTATCAACTTTGCCTTGAGGCTTTCCACCTAGCTGTAATATATGTTTTTTTAATTATTTTATTTGCTATTTTGACTGCATTTTTATCTCGTTGATTTTTAAGATTTCTTTTTTGGAGGTCTTCAGCCGTGAAAGAGTTGCACTTGGTAAAGGTTCGGCTATGTGCGTCTTTGGTTGTAACTGTGTTGTTAAATTACAATTAGATGGCGAAACTGACCCCAACCTTATTTGGCCCTTTCCACAATCCTAATTACCTGTTCTGCCCAGCAGGTTTGGCGGGCGTTCCAGGTGAGTCGTGCACGGACAGCCAAATGGTAAGGCGACAGCTCGCGATAAGCGGGAAATCCGGGTTCGAGTCCCGGTCCGACACAAATTTTCACTGTCATCATTCCATTCTACAGCTGATGGTAGTCATTATTCGCAATTGCCAATTCATCTGATGACTATTAGAGGAGATGGGAGCACTCTGTTGTCAATAGAGAAGCAGTAGCAGGAGAATGGTTGGTCAGGAGAGGTCACTCATTGACTTTGGATTTGGACTAGTCACTGGATCTAACTAGAGTAACGAATGTACCAGCCACATTTCAACGCTCCTAAATCTGCCCAACTTGACTGCTGATGATGCGTCTGTGAAGAGTAAACGCGAAGGAAGAACCACATCTAAATCAAGGCCAGGCACACCTCATATTCTGACGAACCGTCAAGCATTGCGGAGGATGATTGTAAGCAAAAGCATGAAATCAGCGGAAGAAGTCACGCTGGAGCTCCAAAGTGCTGTCAGCAGTCCAGTTAACGCATTGATTGTGCGTAGGGGGCTAAACAGAATGGCGCACAATGGTCGGCAGCTCCTCACAAGCCACAAATTTCTGTAGTAAATGCCAAGTGACGCTTGATATGGTGTTAAAAGCGACGCCACTGAAACAAGAGGGGTTTGAAGTGATGAATCAGGCTATATCCTGTGGTAATCCGATGGGAGTGTTTGGCTTTGGCGACTGCCTGGAGAACGGTTACCTGCCATCGCGTGTAGTGCTAACAGTGAAGTAGAGAAGAGGTAATATTAGAATGCAAGCGTATTTTTCGTGCTTAGGGTGTGGTCTCCTTATCGTCCTTAAGAAAACGCTGAACGCGAAAGGATACGAACACATTTTAGAACTTTCTCCACTCCGTACAGTAGAGGAACAGTTCAGTGGCGATCTTAATTGTATCAGCATGACAATACATCCTGTTAAGAAGCAGCATCTGTAAGGTAATGGTTTGTGGGGCAGCAACATTCCGGAAACTGACTGGCCTGCCAAGGGGCCCGGCCGGGAACGAGTGGAGCACCTGTAGGTTGAATTGGAACGTCGGCTTCGCTCCAGGCACCACCTTCCAAAATCACTGCCTTCTCTGGTTTCTTCTCTTGTGGAAGTATACGCTGCCATTTCTCCACAGACATTCATGCAGAGTACTGTATGTGTTCCGAGTAGAGTTCAAGCAGTTATAACAACGGACAGTAGATACTCCACTAATATGTTCCATGATGCTACTCCAGGCGGGTGTAAAATGATTGTGCGGAACGGAAAATAATAAGCGCTAAAATGAAGATTTCGCCCTGTCTGACTACCCCTTGAAGCAGATCTTAGGATCTCATAATTCTATAAATTACAATATAAACATAAATGAAGAATGAAGGCGACTAATCCTACTAAATGATAAACGTTGTTCCTCCTTATATATTTATTGTACATTAAAAAAACCTTTAGATTACAAAGTTTACATTTCCTAAGTAAAATTACTTATCAATTGCTAAACTCTGCCCCTTATTATGACTGCGCGGTCTAATATCAATAACGCGAAATGATTGACATCATCTACGTACGAAACACTAGAGGACACTACTTGCTAAGATCTACAGTGGTGTGGAACCTCAGTGGAAATAAACTAACGCGATCACAACTGTTTAGCTTTTATAGCCCTAATAAGCCGAAGTAATTTGCTATATCACTGTATGTACTGCGTCCGGTGCGTCGACGTGATGGTTCTCGTACTCGTCTGCGACGATGGAAGAACTCCAGCCACAAATAAACTCTTTCAAACAATAGGATGGCAAAAGGCGATCCTCTGACTAATATACTCTAATACTGTCTTCTCCTCTCTGTGTTCTACAGACGAGAAACGCAAGCTCCCAGCCACAAGGACGGAGTTCCGATAACGTCTCAACGTAAGTATAGGCAGAGAAAATGCTCTCAATTACAGAATGCTGCGTACTCAACGACGACTTCCAAACCGGAGGTGAAGTTTGGAATCGTATAGGTTCGCAACAGTACGGTACCTAACTCTCCTGAGAGCAAAAACAGCAAGTCGGTCTGTACCAACAAAGCTGATATCGAGCTACCGACACACACGGGCGCTCACAACGGAAGACAAGACCTCGTCACTCCACCGCTGACCTCCCAGCAAGGCTCAGTTCCCCACCATCGTAATTCCGAAAACGAATCATATTCCCGAAACTACGAAATATTCTCCCTCTCTGCAGATTCTTCCGAACGCCGACCAACCATATTTTAGTCTTTCGTTGTCCAGCGCTGAAAGTTTGTGAGGAAAAACCTGTACTTGTACAATGGTACGCTTCTGAGTACAAATCCTTGGAAATAACCCAGTCTGCGTGGTTTCCGAGGTGTTGCTTCTTCGTTCCTCGCACCTGCGTCCAAAATTTGCAGTGTTCAGAAGTATTATCCCGTTATCCTTCCAGCTCAACTACAATAGCGACCGATAGCGGCCGGTCGCCCCTGTATTGTGTCTTCGCGCTCAGGTGACACAACGTTCGTCTGGCTACTTCCTGTATTTAAGCAGGACCAACATAGCTGTGTGGGCCTTCATTCCAGCGCGTGAGTTCCGCCTGCCGTTTCATCTCCACTGGCGTTCTAACCTCTACTAGTATAGGCAATCATTCATTACGCCGTTCGGATAATAAAGACACCTTTCATGCAATAAGCGTTAGCAATTATTTACAAGGCGTACGTGACAATTTCAGTCTCCTTTATGTATTCATATATACGATGTACAACATATCAAATGATACATAATTGTGTTTGTAGATCACGGGAAAGTATGTGGATGGGTGCTTGTAAGAAGCGAAATTATAGCCGCCTTACAATGTATCTGAATACTTTCGGAGAGATAGTGGATACAGATTTTTACAGATTCAGAAGGAAGCATAGAGTGGTGTATTTCACACTCGGCAGTAGACTAAATCATTGCTGTGGCTAAGTTTTGCTGTTTCAGAACCGTTCCTGAGCGGCACGGGTTGAGAGAAGCAGCGGTGGAGCTGCAGACGGAGTCCCTCGGGCCAGCTGCTGCGGCCCTTCCAGAGACATAATAAGCCGCGGGCAGGCAGGCAGGCAGGCGGAGCTGCCCAGGCCAGGACAGCGGGGGCCACGCCCTGTCCCAGCAGGGCGCGCCCTCCAAGGCTGCCGCCTGCTGCACACCACCTGTGCCACCAACACACACCTGCGCCACCACTTCTGCAGTCAGCTCTCCAAGGGTGCGACCGTGTGCGCCGTTCGTCTAGAAATTAAATCACATCTGTGTATTGTTTTTGTTTTTGTAGTTGTATACATGCCATACTTCCAGTCTTAACGGAACAAAGGGACAAATTAATCTTGAGCATATTTTGAAACGTCCCCTTAGAAAAATTAAGAATGACTGTGCTGGTAAACCCCTTACGTTATTTGATTTTCAAACAGCTGAGAATAACTGAACGTACTCAGACATTTCTCTCTTTACTTATTCTGATCAACACTAAACTGACACACAATATTTTTAGCGCAACGCAATCTGACTTTCAATAATCCCTACAAAAGAATGGCCCTGACTAATAATAACCTATACCTTTCATGAATCACTAACCTCACAAAAATCTTCGTTATTCGAACTACTGCAAAACAGCGAGAGCCAATACTGCCAGCTAAATAAAAGATTCTAACTACTGAAGGCACTAACAACTACTGATAGGCATAGTTAGCAAATGAAAGATTTTGATGGAGAACAATGTATTTAAATAGCGTTCAAAAGTCATTACAAATTTCCTTTTTCTGGCGGACACACGGCCAGATCGTCCGCTCGCAAAATTCTGCCATCTCTCTCACCACATCCACCACTGCTGGCGGCTCACCTCCAACTGCACAACGCTACGCGCTGTTCACATCCAACTGCCCAACACTACAATAGTGAATATTCCAACAATGCCAACCAGCCACAGACTGCACACAGCACAGTCAGTGATTTTCATACAGAGCGCTGCGTGGCGTTACCAACATAAAAACCTGAACAGCCTACTTACTATTTTTGTTCTGTCGTTGCGACTACAAAAATGCTTGATTTTTTTCACCAGACGTGTTTCGCTTTATTGAGGTAAAGCATCATCAGTGGTCCGTAATTAAGTTATTTAGATTTTGATTTGCTTTAAGATCGAAGAACAGTTCGTAAGTACAAATCAAGACTTATAAGCGAAATACGGACCTATGACTACACAAATGACGAAATTAAAAGGAACAAATGAAGACGGCAAAAGAAAGATAATTTCAGGAGTACCTCAAGGAAGCATTACAGTATCGCCAAGATTTATTGTTGCAAGAGTGCATATTGAGTACATGAAAAGATTCACTTACAGATCAATAGCACGAGGGGTTCAGAGGTACTGTGCCAGGTATCGACCTATACTGACACAGTCGTATTAGTAAGTGGTGTAGCGTCCAAGGGTGGCAATGCAGGCGCTGACTCTGGCATCTAGTCGATCGTACAGATGGCGAATAATGTCCTGCGATACAGTACATCACGCCTGCTCGATCTGTCCACGTAGTTCCGTAAGAGTTTTTGCTTGTCGAATCACACGAGTCACTTCTCGCCCCAATATATCCTACAGATCGGAGATGATGCAGGCCAGGGAAGTTACTGCACATCTGCAGATCACGTTGAGTTTCATGGGCAGTGTGTAGACGAACATTAACCTGCTGGAACAACACTTCACCTTCCTGTTGCAAAAGAACGGGTCTAACAACATTCCGCACATACCGAGCGCCGGTTAGCACCCCTTCCAGAAACACCAAAGATGAACGAGAGTTGTAGCTTGTCGCACACCACTCGATATTGCCTGAGATGGGGCCAGTGAGTCTTGGACGATTGCACTCTACGAGAAAGCGCTCACTAGGTCTGCATCGTACGCACTCATGGCCATCTCTTGAACGCAGGCAGAATCTCCTTTCATCGCTGAAGACTGTGGCGCACCATTCCAAGTGATCCTCTGACGATACCATTCGAGCCATGCACGTCGATGCTGTGGCGTGAGTGAAAGAGGGGCTAGAGGTGTGCTTGCCCATAGTTCCACTGCTAATAACCTGTTCGCAACAGTTCATGTTGACACGTCTGGACTCACAAGCCCTCTTATCTGTGCTGTGGTAGCTGTCTAGGACCTTGATTAAGGGACTGAGAGTGTTCACGTGACTGCTGATATTAGCATTGTTGCTCAACTGACACAGCACGTCCAACTTGTGTGGCAATTCTCTGGAAGGACCATCCCGCCACTCGGAAAGCCCCGCTTTTAAACTCGCTCAGTTGGCTGCAGGAAGCATCATTGCGTCTCCGTGGCATGGTTGCCTGTTTGGTTTACATGTTTGCACCACACTGAGCCTTCTGGCTGTGAGCATTCTCTAGTAAAGGGTACACACAGACGGCGCTGTTGTGGCATGCTGCTACGCTCTGTTTGCGGACGACGTTGAAACTGTTATCACCACATCTACTATACCCCAGGTGGCTTGTGCCTTTACCGGATCAAAATCGACGTCGCCTTTCCAGGAGTACTGATTCTTTTCCGGCAATGTGTACTTGGTGTAACGGGTATAACTGCAGATATTTGTATTGGTGATCGAAGACGGCGTACATTAAGTAAAACTATGTAAATTACACCAGTATTTACGTCCTTTGCAGACTAAGAATCATGGTTATTATAAGTCGTATGTATGTAGGTTGGTTGGTACCATCATGTGTGCGTGGCAAGAGCAAGACTTTCATGATTTTTTTCCCCTGGGCAACAAGTCAGTTGCTGAAGTGTGGACACTTGGACGCAAAACGGTTAGTCTATATTGACAGGCGTTGTCTACAAGTGGTGCAATTACGACCATGCACGAAACTTCAGGTCGTAAAATTTGTGACGTGTTTGTGGGAAGACTGTTCGACACAGAGAAATAAACACCAACACACTGGTGTGTGTACATATTAAGGTACCACATATAAAATATATACCCATTACACGCTATGTAGTTTTGGCGAGACACCTGGCCATACCACTTTCGTTTTGTGCAGCCGCAAAGTTATACCTTGCTTCCATAAACCATTCGCAGGATTTTCACACACACTCTCTCTCTGGGCACGAACTACTCGTCCTACAGAAAAAATGAACAGGACCTTTTTGTAGGAAAGTTAATGTAGTTAAATTTTGTGCTGGGATACATCTTCATTAGAGGCCGTTGTTTCAGAGTTATTCAAGAAAAACGCACAAAATTGACCTAGCATACCGCCTCTTCCACACTCAGTGCTCACAGGTCAGTATTTCTACTATCTTATTCATAATACAATCTTTTTTTTAAAAAAAAACCCGACGCATCAAGAAGGAATTATTACAACGGGACCGAAATCGATAACTGTGATTTAGATGTATGGACAAATAATTATGCTTTCATAAAAATAGGGTGATTTATTCAAGAGAAAGGACTTCACAAATTGAACAAGTAAATAATGCGTTGGTCCATCTCTGACCTTTATGCAAGCAGTTATTCGGCTTGCCATTTATTGATGGAGTTGTTGGATGTGCCTCTGAGGAACATCGCGCACATTCTGTCCAACAGGCGAGTTAGAGCGTCAGAATCCCGAGGTAGCTGGAGGGCCCTGTCCTTAATGCTCCAAATGTTCTTAATTAGGGAGAGATCCGGAGACGTTGCTGGCGAAGGGAGGGTTTTGAAAGTACGTAGGCAAGCAATAGAAACTGTCACCGCGTGCGGTTCGGCATTATCTTGCTGAAGTGATAGGTCAGGATGGTTTGACATGAAGGGCAACAAAACGGGGTGTAGAATATTGTCGGTGTACCGGTGCCTATAAGGATCCAGCTGTGAAATGAAGTGTCACCCCAGACCTTGACTCCTAGTTTACGGGCCGTATGGCGGAGACCGTCAGCTTCGTATTCCACCTCTGTCCGGGATGTCTCCAGACGCGTCTTAATCTAGATCTACATTTACCTCTACATGATACCTCTGCACTTCACAGTTAAGTGCCTGGTTCATCGAACCATCTTCAAGTTATTTCTCTACCGTTTCACTCTCGAAGGGCGCGCGGCAAAAACGAGCACTCAGATCTTTCTGTGCGAGTTCTGATTTCTCTTATTTTATCATTATGGTCATTTCTCTCTGTGTAGGTAGGCGCCAACAGAAAATTTTCGCAATCGGAGGAGAAAGCGAGAACCGCCTCTGTTTTTATGATTGCCATCCCAATTCACACATCATGTCTATTGTATTCTCTTCTCTGTTATATTACAATATAAAATGAGCTACCCTCTTTGAACTTTTTCGATGTCCTCTGTCAGTCCCATCTGGCGCTGATTCCACACCGCACAGGAATTCTTCAGAAGAGCGTTGACAAGTGTCGGGTAAACAGTCTCTTTAGTTGAACTGTTGCACACTCTAAATGTTCTTTCAATAATTCGCAGTCTTTGGTTCGCTTCCCCCACAATATAATCTATGTGATCAATCCAGTTTAAGTTGTTCGTAATTGCAATCCCTCAGTATTTAGTCGAATTGACAGGCTTTGGATTTGTGTGATTTATCGTGTAACCGATAATATAGCGTATTTCTTTTAATACTTTTGGATGACTTCACACGTTTCATTATTTAGAGTCAATTGCCGATTTTCGCGCTACGCAATAATATTGTCTAAATCATTTTGCAGTTGGTTTTGATCATTTGTTGACTTTATAAGACAGTAAATGACAGCATCATCTCCAAACAATCTAAGAGCTCTGATCATATTGTCTGCTGTGTCTTTTATGTAGATCAGGAACAGTAGAGGACCTAAAGCTCTCCTTGGGGAACGCCAGATATTACGTCTGTTTTACTCGATGACTTTCTGTCAGTTACTACAAACTGTGATGTTTCTGACAGGAACTCACGATTCCAGTCGCACAATTGAGGCGATGCACCATAGGTACGCAATTTTATTAGAAGTCGCTTGTGAGGAACTGGGTCAAAAGCCTACTGGAAATCTAAAAGTATAGAATCAATCTGACATCCCCTATTGACAGCATTTTTTATTTCGTGAGAATAGAGAGCCAGTTGCGTTTCACAAGAATATTTTCTGAATCAGTGTTGGCTGTTTGTCAATAAATCGTTTTGTTCAAGGTAATTCATAATGTTCGAACACAGCATATGTTTCAAAATTCTACTGCAAATTGACGTTAGTGATGTGGGTCTGTAATTCAGCGGATTACTCCTATTTTTTCCTCTTGGATTGTGGCGTGGCTTGTGCAACTTTGCAGTCTTTAGGTACGGATCTGTCGTCGAGTGTATGATTGTATATGATTGCTTAGTATGAAGCTATTGTAGCAGCACACACTGCACGGAACCTGACTGGTATCCAACGTGGACCGAAGAGTTTGCCTTTATTAAGTGTTTTAAGCTGCTCCGCTACATCGAGGATATCTACTTCTAAGTTACTCATGTTAAAAGTTGTTCCAAATTCGTATTAGTATTATATACTTAATTTTCTTCGATGAAGAAGTGTCGGAAAACCGTGTTTAGTAACTTTGCCTCAGTGTCACTGTCATCAGTGACATTAAAATTGCTATCGCGCAGTGATGGTATTGACAGCGTCTTGTTTCTGGGTGCTTTATATATGACCAAAATCTCTTTGAATGAAATTATAATTAAATCAAGACCCTAGCTGTCGACAGGCGTTGATATACATCAACGGGGACAGTTGAAAATGCGTGCCTCAACAGGTACTCGAGCCCGGCATATCCTGCTTACAGGGTAGACGCTCTGTCAATCTGAGCCACCAAGATAATGCGACTGCACAGAGGATAATGCGACTGCAGGGATTCATCCCTTGCACGCTCCCCGTGAGACCCATATTCCCAACTTAATGTCCACACACTACATTCGTAGTGTGCCCCTACCTATTACACTCATTACTGGCGGCAGACAGTCTTACCGAGTCTCGTAAGAGTTCGGGCAATGCGTGTGCATCCAGCACAGAAGAAGGAAATCAATGGCCAGTTAGCCTTAACTATATGAAGATGGTTTCTCTTCTTTCGGATTGACCTTCTTTTGTGCTGAATGCACACCCATTGCCCGAACTCTTACGAGACTCGGTAAGACTGTCTGCCGCCAGTAATGAGTGTAATGGGTAGGGGCACACTACGAATGTAGTGTGTGGACATTAAGTTGGGAATATGGGTCTCACGGGGAGCGTGCAAGGGATGAATCCCTGCAGTCGCATTATCCTCTGTGCCCTTGGTGGCTCAGATTGATAGAGCGTCTGCTTTGTAAGCAGGAGATCCAGGGTTCGAGTCCCTGTTGAGGCACATATTTTCAACTGTCCCCGTTGATGTATATCAACGCCTGTCGACGGCTTAGGGCCTAGATTTAACTATCATTTCACTGTAAAAGATCTACATGGTCACCGATTTTCATATAAAATCTCTTTCGGTATTCTGCTAGTTGTCGAGACAGAGTTCCGTTGTAGAGGCTATTGAAAGCGTTGGTCACTGAAGATAGCACTAAATTTCGAGGTTCTGTAAAACTTCGTTCTTTTAAATTTTGCATGCTTTTATCGTTTCTTCTGTAACAGTGTTCTGACCCATATTGTGCCATCGGAGATTAGTACCATCTCTTGTTAATTCATTTGGTGTGTTTCTCTCAATTGTGTCGATGTTATTTCTTTGAGTACAAACCACATATGGTCTGCACTTGCATAGTCGGATCGGGAGAATTGGAGACTGTCTGTTAGAGAGGCGACAAATGAATTTTTATCTGCCTTTTAAATAAACAGACTTTGCGTTTGTTTTTGATTGGTCTGGATGTTACGGTATTGAGTCTCGCTCCAACGACATTGAGGTCACTAATCCCTGTACCCGTCATGATAGTCCCTATTTACTCGTCATTTTTTGTTGCTAAGAGGTCTAGGTTTTCGGCGCCCATCTCACTGAGTGGAGTAGAAATGTCTTCAGTGATGATTCCCGCTTAGAAATGAAGCGCGATGACCAGAAAAGACGTGTCTGGAGTTGCGTCGGACACCGGTGGCTGTCGCCCATCACACGGCCCAACAACCACGAGTGACATTTCTTTCCATAGCAGGGCCCCTCTGGTTGTGCAGCAGTACATCGACAAAAATCTTCATGACAGGCCATCCTGGCAAGATAATGCCCGCCCGCACGTGGCGGGAGCTTCTACTGCTTATCTTCGTGCTTGCTAAAACCTATATTGGCCAGCAGGGAGGCCGGATCTCTCCGTCATTGAGAGCGCTTGGGGCATTATGAGAAGGGATCTCCAACCAGCTCGGGATTTTGACGGTCCAGAGCCTCAATTGAACATGATTTGGCCCGGTATCCCTCAGCAAGACGTCCAACAACTCTGTGGATCAAAGACAACACGTTACTGTCTTGCATAATTCGTGAAGCTCTTTCTCTTGAATAAATCACGCATTTTTCCGAAATTGTAATAAATTGTTAATCTATATTTGTAGATCACATCTTCCGAATTGTCTTAGAGTGTACTTTGGTTGTTGTCGTTACTTGTGCATAACGCAAGTCCACGCCTTCATACGAATGTTTGAGATGATCTTTACTTTTTACAAACGAAAAACAGGCACTTTGAATAATCTTTATTTCTGTTCTACGATTTAACAACAGGTAGATGCACTGCAGAAATGAGGTATCTGAGTCAGTACTGCCACGTTCACCGTAGACAAAGACAACGCAGCGCCCTTTTGTAATCGTACGGACGTCTGTCGTTCTGAACACAATCACCTCTCATGCAAGTACCACTGCTAGAAACCAACACTCTCCAGCTGAGACTGCTGCGTTTGTTCTGTGGGCTAATGATATCATTCCCATGGCGTCAGAATTCAACTTGTGTTGAAATGTTTCAAACTGAGTATCGTATTGCGTATATTTAAACTCCGTAGATGGCTAATAATAGAGATAGTTCAGTGCATCGAAATAACGCTGCAGCTCCTTCAAAATCGACGGTTCCGGTTCCATGCAAGTAGTGTGTGTACGGTTTTGATTGAACCGGGATGACACAGGTGGAAAGTGTTAAAAGGTATTTTGACCTGCTGCTTCGATTGGCAAACGTCAATTGCTTAAAAGGAATTTTCTTAAAAATGTTCACCGAGTTCTCATACCAGCGTGACGGGAGCTATCTCCCACATGTCACAGCGAATAAAAGGTTTGTGACTCCTAATACAAGTTAGTAAGGCTGCGGATAATTATATGAAAACTGTATCCATGAGAAAGCGATAAAAGAAATACGAGTAAAAATATTGATACGAAAAGGGACGGATAATTTCGAATAATTTAGTACAGTGTCCGAAAGTGTAAGCTTGTTAAATCAGAACCAACTTTTACTACATAGAATTTAGTTCACGACGAACAAAACAGTTTTCATTTGCAGCTGTCGATTTGGAATAGATCGATTTGTCGCAGTTCATCTCTGTTTTTCGACAGACACGGCGAGTTAAATAGAATTATGTCTCACACTGCTGGCTCCCAGTTGACATTTTCGTCTTTACACTTTTCATTCTCTACTCCAGGGAGTACAGTGGGCTGCTAGACATTCGGCCCATAACACAGTCGCGGTGTTTTGCGCGCAAGTACCGAGCGAGCTGATCGCGGGAAGAAGAGGTGGGTCCGAAATGAAGATAAATGAGAGAGTATCACCACTTCCGGCATTTACCTTACAGTCAATGGTAATCATACCGAAAAGCTTTTTCAGAACAGTGGGAATCGGAACTATGTTTAATTTACTTCTGGCACATTCTTATTTGAAACAAGACGTGTATGTGTGTGTGTGTTGGTAGGGAATGAACTCACAGCTCATTTGCATTCCCAAGTTTCGTAAGCTGAACGCACGCAAGGCCTCGAAAGGCTGCTGCGATGACTCCTCCGTGGGACGTGATTAACAGCTGGTGGGGGCGTGTGACGTGGCGCACACATGGGGGCGTTGTGCGGCGAGGCGCGGCTCCTGCACGTCCCATTGCTGGCTGACCTTCCGCCGCGACTGAGACGGATGCGCCTGTTCGTTCGTCTTCAGTCTGCCGCTCTGGCCGCTGGCCTCCCACGTCGCCGCGTGCCACTGGCCGGCCACGGCCACGCCCACCCTCCAACACCTGTCAACCAGTTCTGGAAAGAGCGACAACCTCCGTTACGGAATTTCTTTCCCGGGTAACGAGCTTTTTAGAGAGCCTGTCGCATCATGTTCACATTGATGATGTATTTTCTGTGTTGCATTTCTCGAGTGTAGAAGAATGTAGAAAAGGAACTTTTCACTTTATTCAGTCCTGAATGCGGATGTATTTATCCACGTAACATTCACCTCTCTTCTTTTCTGGCATAAATGTCACGTATCCTTACTTATTTATCAGAGTTTCTGGACCTTGAGAGTCAAAGATACTTCCTCTCGGCACGAGTTCAGCACATAATTTAGAGAATATTGATTACAAAATGTATAAGCAACAGAAACTAACGAATTAAGAAAATACAAAAACATTGTGAGAGAGTACACATATAAATAAAACATTACAGAGAAAGGCTCTTAACTACTGCTAGGAACTACACGGAATACAAGAAGTTGTTTCAAGTTAGATTTGAAGAATTGGCTTTTATCACTCAATTTTTTCAGCTATGCTGGGAGCTTATTGATTATGAAGCCTTCTGTAGTGCACACGATGCTTAAAGAAGCGCTATCCAAGTGAAAATCGTTTTTACGTCTAGTGTTCACTAATTGTCGCAGTTTCTTCTGAATAAGTCAATATTGTGAACAGTAAATAGCGTGATGTATATATACAGGGATGACAGAACATAATCCGATATACCACTTGTGACAATTACTGGCTAAAATTTTAATGGTTTTTGCCTTTCTCGCAAAGGTCGTGAGTTAAAATAACGTTCTTTCTATTTTGTCTTAATTTCTTACGGCAGTGCCTGAAAAATTAGCTTTAATATGATAAAAAAAGGAAAGAAAAGACCTCGGGTTGTAGGGGAAGGAATATAAGAAAAGGTTACAGGAGAATATGGGTTTGGGGCAGGGAATGAGAGAGGAGAAAGACTAATTGAATTCTGTAATAAATTTCAGCAAGTAAAAACGAATACTCTGTTCAAGAATCACAAGAGGGGGAGGTACACGTGATAAAGGCCGGGTGATACGGGAATATTTCAGTTAGATTACATCGTGGTCAGACAAAGATTCCGAAATCAAATACTGGATTGTAAGGCGTACCCAGGAGCAGATATAGACTCAGTTCACCATGTAGCGGTGATGAAGAGTAGGCTGAAGTTTAAGAGATTGGTGAAAAAGAATCAGTACGCGAGGAAATGGGATGCAGAAATATTAAGGAATGACGAGATACGCTTCAACTTCTCTGAGGCTATAAACACAGCAATAAGCAATAGCTTGGTAGGCAATATAGTTCAAGAGGAATGGACATCTCTAAAAAGGGCCATCACAGAAGCTGGAAAGAAAAACATAGGCACAAAGGAGGTTAACGAAAGAAATACTTCAGCTGATCGATGAAAGAAGGAAGTACAAAAACGTTCAGAGAAATTCAGAAATACAAAAATACAAGTCGCTGAGGAATGAAATAAACAGAAAGTGCAGGGAAGCTAAGACGAAATGATTGCATAAAAAATGTGAAGAAATCGAAAGAGAAATGATAGTCGGAAGGAATGGCTTAGCATATAGGAAAGTCAAAAGAGCCTTTGGTGAAATTAAAAGCAAGCGTGCTAATATTAAGAGCGCAAACGAAATTCCATTGTTAAATGCAGAGGACAGAGCGGGTAGGCGGAAAGAGTACATTGAAGGCCTCTATGAGGGGGAAGATTTGTTTTATGTGATATAGGAATAAACAGGAGTCGATTTAGAAGAGGTAGGGGATCCAGGATCAGAATCAGAGTTTAAGAGAGCTTTGGAGAACTTAAGATCAAGTAAGGCACAAGAGATAGATAACACTCCATCAGAATTTTTAAAATCATTGGGGGAAGTGGCAATAAAACGACTATTCACTTTGGTGAGTAGAATGCCTGGCGACATACCATCCGACTTTTGGAAAAATATCATCCACACGATTCCGAAGACTGCAAGAGCTGACAAATGCGAGAATTATCGCACAATCATCTTAACAACTCATGCATCCAAGTTGGTGATAAGAATAATCGACAGAAAAACGGAAAAGAAAATTGAGGATATCTTAGATGACGATCAGTTTGGATTTAGGAAAGGTAAAGGCACCAGAGAGGCAATTCTGACGTTGCGGAAGCAAGACTAAAAAAATCAAGACCCGTTCATAGGATTTGTCGACCAGTCAAAAGCGTTCGACTATGTAAACGTTGCAAGATGTTCGAAATTCTGAGGAAAATAGATGTAAGCTGTAGGGAGAGACGCGTAATATGCATTATGTACAAGAGCCAAGAGCGAATAATAAGAGTGCACTACCAAGAACGAAGTGCTCGGATTAAAAAGTGTGTAAGACAGGGATGTAGTCTTTCGCCCCTGCTGTTCAACCTGTACATCGAAGAAGCAATGATGGAAATAAAAGAAAGATTCAGCAGTGGAATTAAAATTCAAGGTAAAAGGATATCAATGATACGATTCGCTGATGACAATGATAGCCTAAGTGAAGAAGAATTACATGATCTGCTGAATGGAATCAACAGTCTGATGAGTACAGAATATGGATTGAGAGTAAATCGAAGAAAGACTAATGTAATGAGAATTAGCAGAAATGAGAACAGCATGAAACTTAACATCAGGATAGATGGTCAAGAAGTAGATGAAGTTAAGGAATTCTACTGCCTAGGCAACAAAATAACAATTGACACGCGGAGCAAGGAGGACGTAAAAAGTAGGCTAGCACCGGAAAAAAGTGCATTCCTGTCCAAGAGAAGTCTAACTTTGAGGAAGAAGTTTTTGCTAATGTACGTTTGGAGCACAACATTGTACGGTAGCGAAATATGGACCGTGGAAAAACCGGAACAGTAGAGAATCGAAGCATTTGAGATACGGTGCTACAGACGAATGTCGAAAATTAGGTGGACAGATATGGTAATGAAAGAGTAGGTTCTACGCAGAGTCGGAGAGGAAAGGAATATGTGGGAAACACTGACAAGAAGAAGGGACAGGATGACAGAACGTATGTTAAGACGTCAGGGAATGACTTCCATGGTACTAGTGTGGGGAGCTGTAGAGGGCAAAAACTGTAGAGGAAGACAGAGATTGGAATACATATAGCAAATAATTGAGGACGTAGGTTGCAAGTGCTATTCTGAGATGAAGATGTTGCCACAGGAGAGGAATTCGTGGCGGGCCGCATCAAGCGAGTTGGAAGGTTGTTGACTAAAAAAGAAAAAGAATCGTCCAGGTCGCAATTAAATTTTCTACGACTGTTACTTAGAGTTGCGATGACAGCAGTGCACGGATGGGACATTTTCAGCAGAGAAGCAGGAGGACAGTTGACTGACTTGACATCGCAGTTCTTCAGGCTCAGCAAGTTTTGGCTTACGTATTTTTTACCCCTCTCAAGACTGCACTTGATCTACCAGTCTCTACATTTTGTTCTGCGCCGAAGATATTTGTTGGCAGTTTTCGCTCAAAATCAAATAGGTCAAGAAAATCTGTTTTTGGGTTCTCCATGTCTTACGTCCATTTCTATCACTGGTTGGTTCACTGCCTTGTACATTTGAAATTTGAACTCTCTTGAAAAACGTACAGATATGTGACTTAGAAGACTGACTCTATAGTAAGAGCGAGTTTTGGCTTGGATATATGCGTTCATCTCGTTATGGCTTCAGGCGTTTTCTGTTAAAATTGTTGCGACTTACTTAAATTTTCTGATCATTCTATAGGATTGTCCTTCCAGTACGCTTAAATGAACCTCTTGTCCTTGCTCGCCCTTTTTGTGTTCTTGGCACATTTACGATTACGTTGATACTGTGCACTGCAGTTTCCGTCCGCTCGCAGATTTACATAAAGTTTTCACTAGGTTTAGACAGTAAGACAGCATCTTCAACGTATGTGATGAGTGGGTGAGAATGATGATCTCACATCAGACTTGGTATCTGTTGACGTTCTAGTTGAACATTTCTTTAATTATTAACTCTACTGCAAGACTGAATCGTGCCCGTGTGAATCCTTGAATTACAGCGGAGGTCGCCGTAATTATCGACTTTCGTCGTAAACTTATTGTTATTTGAGACTGTGTAATCAGGTTAGTGAGTCTGTCAACAATATTGATTTCCAAAAGGCACGTCATTGCGCTTCGCTGATAAATATACACTTACGCAACATGAGATATTCATTATGTTCCCACAACATCTCAGTGAAGTGTCGGAGAATATTGCTATTATCGATTGTGGATCGATTATGAAACCAATTAGGCACCACTCATTTCCGCCCCTAGTGGCTGCATTCTTTTTCAATATACACTTGGAAATGTAGCAGACACTGACGAACGTAATTCCAGAAAAGTTGGTGCAGTCATTTCTTCTAAATCTATCAGACGATCGCTTTTCCCAGTCTTGTGGAATTTTTTCTCCTGGGAACATCTTCTCGATTTGTCGTGAAGTCTCTGCAAGTATGCAGATCCAATTTAAATAATTCCGTTCTTACTCTCAGTTATCTTTACAGCTGTCCGAGAAACCACGCCAGCACAGTATATTTTAGTTACAAACAGAAGCTGTTGATGTAATATTATGACATACGACATCAATTATTTTATCTTTTTGTTGTTAAAACGGTTAAAGTAAGGAAATGTATTGTAGAAACTGCGAATGTCGAATGAATTATAACGTTTATTTATTTAATACTCTTCCTTAGTACAGATGATCTTCTATAGTCGAAGGGATCAGAGTTTGATAATTATCTTAGTTCTTTCCTTCTTTTTTAATCAACAGTGTCCAGTTCGCGTGATGTCTTGCAATACGGTAACAGTCAGGGTGAACGCAGAGATCAAGCTGTGAACATCGTTCACCGTCCTTCATTCATCAGCACGCAGACAGATTTTAAAACGGTCCTTAAATGCAGCGAGGAGTTGAGTAGGTATTCATTAATGCAAGATCACTGCCGTAATTTAGTCGCAGACTAACGATACCGCTGATACAGGCCACGATATTGGTTCATCGGTGCATGAATAACAAATCGATCTATTATGCAGTCCCGCAGTCAACGTGAGCCACAAAACACTGTCTCTGACCTGTTTAAGATGCAACAAGCCCTTTCATGCCTACTCACGCAGATTTTGCACGAGCTTAGAATTTATTATCTGCTAACAAAGTCTAGCAGGAACAGTCGTTACCGCTCATTTAAAAACGGTTAACGTAATTGCTCACTAATTTGCAGTCTACGTCGGGGACGAGGATGCGGCGAAATTTCTGTGAAGCTATAGCGCTAATTACACTGTAAGAAGGCGAAAACATGAGCACGTTTTTGAAGCAAAACATCTTCACGCAGGTGATAAATGACGCCTCTGAAACGGGGAGTACACTGTATGCAAGCTGGAAGCCCGAATAAGAGAGAGGAAAAGAAATACGATGGCTACCTTCGTCTAAACTTTAAGCTTTTCGAGAAAAGTGGTCGTCTCCACAAAGTGATGTTTATGATGAGAGAACCACAAAAATTTTCACCTTTATCTCTTCTGCGATTACTTTATTTTATCTTTATATATAATTTCCGAATCGGCAGTGAAACTTCTGGTTCATAAAGAACGGTGAATCCCTGGCGTAATACGAACAGTTTAGTGGTATTCGCGACTCGTTTCTCATAAACAAGGTCTTCTGATGATTGTCACGCCGCAAAATCATAGACTGAAGTTACAGGCCTTGAAAAAACGCAGTTTTTCTTCTTTTTCTGTCAATTAGCGTGCCTTTCAGCTCTGTCTAAACATTATGTATATGAAAATGCCAAATTGTTTATGTTTCAGAATCTGTCTTACGTTGTGTATTATAATAATTGACTGCGTGACTCAGTTTCCGGAGGGAGGAAGGCTGAGTTATTCCATCCCCAACGGGAGGTAGCTTAATCTCCGTAGAAGTAATATAATACAAGAGAGAATATTCATTTGTATCGACAGCGCAGAAAGTACCTGACTGTGTCTACAATGCAACAATATACGGGAGACAAATAGGACTACTCGTCAGAGGGACTTCTGCACGAGTTCTTTCGCCGACTGTTGTCTTGGCCTGATATGCTCTCAGTTTAATGTCTGTCTGAATTACTCTCTGTAGCGCATCCAGTACAAATATTCGTATAAAAGTTGCTTTGCTGTTAAGTAGTTGTTTAGCGGAACAAGGTGCGTAACTATGTGACGAGAAACTATCAATAAAAATCTCAAGTATAGCTATTTCAAAATGCTTCTATTCTCAATCAGATGATGAGTGCTCAAAGCTGAAGTGCTGGTACTGTAAATTCTTCTGGTGTGACACCCCTGAACATAAGAAGCAGATGGGTGTGTTACAACGACTCTGTATTGCAGACCTCATAGAGTTTTCTTTTTCGAAGTCTACACCGTCGTATCCCCTCTGCAATCGGCTCATATCTCAGAAAGCAAATGAGTTATAAGATTAAAACAGTTCTACAAGTAAATGAACAAATCTGTAATAAACCGCACACATGGGAGTAAGAGGTGGGCACTGGGAAAACTAGAGAACAAGAACTTGGGAGTATTTGAAACGCACTGCTATAGAAGAATGCTGAAAACTGGGTGAGCAGATAAAGTGCGATATGAAAAGATTCTAGTAATAAAACATCTCATACAACAAACAGAAATTAAAAAGCGGTAAGGAGGAACAGCTGCAGGGCCTGGCAAAGAATAGAACATGTGCAACAATTTCTCGAGTACGTTTGGTATAGGAGATATTTAAAGGCTAAAAAATAGCACAATCCGAAAGAAAAAAATTTACATATATTTCATAACAACTTTTCACGTATCAGTCATTACATAACTTGCTTATGCCAACGCCAGGCTTCTGTTCCAGTTCTATGTTATTACAGTATTACACCTATAGTTTGTCCGCCCCCAGTAGCTGAACGGTCAGCGTGACGGAGTATCAGTTCTCTGGGCCCGGGTTCGATTCCCGGCTGGGTCGGGGGATTTTCTCCGCCCAGGGACTGGGTGTTGTGCTGTCCTCCTCATCATCCTCATCGACTGCAGGTCGCCGAAGTGGCGTCAAATTGAAAGACCAACACCCGGCGAACGGTCGGCCCGACGGGGGGCGGGGGGGGGGGGGGGGGGGGCATACGTAAAGTAGTGTCGGAGACATGCATTCCACTTGGGCACACATATTTTTGTACCATCTGGTAGGAACTCTGGAATTCTTCATGCATCGCGCCTCCACAAATGCCAATGATTCTTCATTGGATTCGTATTCGGGTCGAAAGGTGCCACACAGTGGCGGATTAAAGAAATTTTGTAGACTGAGCCGATTGCCTGAAAGAGAAAGGAGATCTAGGGAAAAACCTTCAAAAACTAGTATTTTGAGCTGTCTTTAAACTCAAGTGTCAAAGAGATCCAAAAATGTTCTTCATTACAGTAGGAAAATGTGTAAAATTCCTTGGAATGTGTAGCAGTCACAACTTTTTCTGAGTAACTTCGTCTATATAATTGTTAACATGAAAATCACAAGCTCTTATAACACAGAGCTGCTAAGTAAACTGAAAACTAATACACTGAACTCTGGATAGAACACTTTTAGTATTTTGCCGGCCGCGGTGGCCGTGCGGTTCTAGGCGCTGCAGTCCGGAACCGCGGGACTCCTATGGTCGGCGCAGGTTCGAATCCTGCCTCGGGCATGGATGTGTGTGATGTCCTTAGGTTAGTTAGGTTTAAGTAGTTCTAAGTTCTAGGGAACTGATGACCTAAGATGTTAAGTCCCATAGTGCTCAGAGCCATTTGAACCATTTTTTAGTATTTTTTAATTTGTAAACAGTTACATTTTTGCCAGTTTAGTGCATAAATATATATTTATCTGAATTGGAGTCCATAGGGTAACGGTGGTGGGCAGCTACCGTTGAATATTCAAATGTAAAGAAGAACAGCAGTCAGATGCAAAATCCGTAATATACTGCTGATCTGTCTTTCGACTATAACACAACAATACGTGGCAGAAGAAAACTGTGTTTCTGCAAGATAAGTTGTGCTGAGAGATAACTGTTTCCGAGTTACTTAGCAATGAAGTTAGGCAATAAGGCGTTTCGCGCGCAAATTCAAGCATCCCGCTATAGATGTTGTCGCCAAACGTGTTCTTCGTTTAACTTCCTAAAACCGAACAAGGGAGGGATACAAAAGTTTCACATGGATCAAGCCCAAGTCCAAACTGAGAAGTCTTGTGCGCTATCATCTAGGCCATGAGGACAACTGACACCAACTATACTAGCGCGCCGCTTGAATTTGCGTTCGCAACGGCGTGATCGGAAAACTTCTATACCAGGCACAATATAAAATCAATCAACCGTCTAATTTTCCTAGATTTGCGAGTGCAAACATGGGCAATCTGAATTTTTACATACAAAGATTATATTATTTGTTAAGTCCAAACCATAATCGTTTACAAATTTTCTGTATTTATTGTTTATAAAAGGAAAAGACGCCATAGAGGCAGTTCTGACTTTGCGGTTGATAATGGAAGCAGGACTAAAGAAAAATCAAGATTCGTTCATATGATTTGTCTACCTAGAAAAAGTATGTGACCATGTCAAATGGTGCAAGAGGTTCGAAATTCTGAAAAGTAGGGGTAAGCTACAGGGAAAGACGGGTAATATACAATGTGTACAAGAACCAAGAGGGAGCAAAAAGAGTGAAAAACCCTGAACTAAGTGCTGTTTTTACAAAGGTTGTAAGACAGGGATGTAGAGTTTCGCCCCTACTGTTCAATCTATAAGTCGAAAAAGCAATGACACAAGTAAAAGAAAGGTTCAAGAATGGGACTAAAATTCGAGGTGAAAGGATATCAAAAATAAGATTCGCTGATGACATTGCTATCCTTAGTGAAAGTAAAGAAGAATTACAGGATATGTTGAATGGAATGAACAGACTAATGAGTACAGACTATGGACTGAGGATAAATCGAAGAAAGACGAAAGTAATGAGAAGTAGCATAAAAGAGAATTCCGCTAAACTTAATATCAAAACTGGTGTTCACGAAATAGATGAAGTAAAGGAATTTTGCTACCTAGCACTAGAAGGACCGTGCACGTCAATCTGACCGATGAGTATTGTTTAACAGTTAATAAATATCATAAAATTTTAATTTTGGGGCTTTAATATACGTTGGTCGTTTATAATTTCTGTAGAAAAGAAACATCAGTTATTAAAGTCAAATGAATTTAAAAAAAATTAATTTAAAGAATGGCACACAGTGTTTCTGGCCAGTGTGATATTTTTTAGGTTTCCTGTCTCTAAAAGTTACAATAAGGGCTCTTTATATCCGCTTATTTTATTTCATTGTTGTGATCTCGTTCCCTCTTTTTCTTTACATTTTACTTTATTCATTGGAACGGTTGACATACTTTAGTTGCCGTGCTCTGTCGATGCGTTGTGTGTTGTGCGGAAACTTTGTGCCCCTCTTTATTACGGAGCATCGGTTTTTTGAGGTTAGCTTCTAAAATCTCATAAAATTTGGAACTGATATTCTGGACAAGATATCTCGTCTGTACCCTGTCCCGTACGGGAGCTGCAGATGGCCTATGCATATTTTTTTCATCGTGCTAGACCTTGGCCTGGATAGTTCTTTTACAGAAAGACAACAGGATAAAAAGTTACCTGGCGAATGCTTCTTTCCATATTAGCAGAAGAACTCTTCTCTTTGTATAATCAAGGAAAGGGCCTGTTCATGCGACTGCTGAAATATTTAATGTACCAGTGCGGAAGACTTGCTAGATAGCAGGATGCAGAAGTTCAAACAAAACCATAAATCTGCGTGCGTAGTGCAAGAAAATCATATGTGGTCCATGTGTGGGAAGTGTTCAGTACAGGTGTGCAAAGTTTTTTGACAAATATGGTAGCTTTGACGGAACACATGTCACAAAGAAAGACTATGTTATTTTCTTGTAATTGCCACAGCAGTTTATGACAATTTTTCTTTGTATTTACTAATAAATGTATGTTTATGTTCTGTTTGAGATTTTAATTGAGGACAAATCATGGAGATAAAAATGGCATTTTATATGCTTATTTGGATTTGTAAGTTTAGTAGTATAGTTTATTTCTGTGAATATTTTATTTACGCTGTATTATTTACTCCCAGTCTCTATTCTCTACTTAATTACAGTTTCTATAGAAAAATTTAAGCATAACACATCAGTAGAACGAGAAAATTACATTAGAGATATTTAAAGAGACAGTAATGAATTGAAAGAACAAGTTAAACTGGAAAAAAGGAAGGATAAACGTCACTGGTCAGACTGGCTGGTGGCGGCCCTGCCAGGTAGTTCGCTAACGCAGCAAAATAACACATAACGGAAGGTGCAAGGACATAAAAAGCAGAAGAGCAATGGCAAAAATGGTATTCCTCGTCAACAGAAGTCTACTAGTATTAAGCATAGGCCTTACATTAAGGAAGAAGTGTCTGAGAATGTACGTTTGGAGCACAACATTGTATACTAGTTGGGCTGTGGAAAAATCTGAACAGAGGAGAATCGAAGTATTTTAGATGTCGTGTTACAGAAATGTATTGAAAATTAGGTGTACAGATAAGCCAAGAAATGAGGAGGTTCTCCGCAGAATAGACGAGGAAAGGAATACATGATAAAAACTGACAAGAATAAGGGATAGACTGATACGACATCTGGTAAGACATCAAGTTTGCATGGTACTAGAGGGGGCTGCAGCGTGTGAAAGTTATAGGGGAAGACAGAAATTGGAATACATGCAGCAAATGATTGAGGTCGTAGGTTGCAAGTGCTGCTCTCTCTGGTGAAACGGTTGCTACAGTAGAATAATTAGTGGTGGGTCGCATCAAATCAGTCAGAAGACTGATGAGTTAAAAAAAAAAAAAAAAAAAAAAAGGTAACGGGAAAATCGAGATAGTAACACAAACATAGCGATTATAGCTTCGACTTTTTTTGTGCTACCGTTGATAACAGAGACTTATCCGTCACGACAGATCAATGGCGTTGTGGTTTTCAGTATGGAGCTCCGATAATCTTGGTAGTGACATAGTGTCCATCATTCCACCAAGAGACCAAGCACCACTTCAGCTGATAAAGGTCAAAGCTGACCTTCACCTGAAATGATTTAGATAACATAGTAAAACCAAAATAAGGATAGATAGGAGGTAATTTCAATGCTTACACACACTTGTATTAAGCTCAGTGGACAAAAGTAGTCTCCCTCAGATGACATCACGCTAATAGCGTCTGACACCGACTCCAGCCTTCATAATGAACTGAACTTTGCGAGCAAGAGAGTTCGCAAGTTTCTTGAGGTATGCCGTATTCAGCTGAAGGCACTCTTTGATGATTAGATCTCATGAAGACACCAAATTTCAGGGATGCAAATTCCTACATTCCACCAACTGATCCAAGTATTCCCAGACATTTGCTATGAGATTAAGATCGGATGATTTAGCGGATCAGTTGAGGTGCTACAAGGTGTCTGATTGTTCGTCAGACGAAGAACAAGTGTGTGCAGCCCTGTAAAGACTGTAGTTGCCGTGGGACTGTCCACATCCCACTCATCATGAAGACATGAAATAGAGGGTAATATTTAGTCACCGATAATGTTAAAATAAAAATATTTTCTCATCTGAGACCTAAGTTACTCCCGGCGTACACAATGTTCAAATAACTGTTTATCTGAAAAAATGGTTCAAATGGCTCTGAGCACTATGCGACTTAACTGCTGAGGTCATCAGTCGCCTAGAACTTAGAACTAATTAAACCTAACTAACCTAAGGACATCACACACATCCATGCCCGAGGCAGGATTCGAACCTGCGACCGTAGCGGACGCTCGTTTCCAGACTGTAGCGCCCAGAACCGCACGGCCACTCTGGCCGGCTTTATCTGAAAATCGAGCTTTTAAATTCCCTTGTACAGCGCTTACTTGCTACAATTTTACCTTGAAAATGGCTCCTGTCAAAATATCGGCATATGTCGACGTCACTCGGCTGCGTTCCTGTATGTTATTTGAACATTCTTTTTCATGCTCATGGTAACCCGGATGAGTAATCGAAAGACATGGTCCGAAAAACATTCCAAAAAATTATGGAATCACATTCGGAGTGAACTAAACCCACCATACACTGCATGTGAAAGCCGGCCGTGGTGGTCTAGCGGTTCTAGGCGCTCAGTCCCGACCCGCGCGACTGCTACGTTCGCAGGTTCGAATCCTGCCTCGGGCATGGATGTGTGTGATGTCCTTAGGTTAGTTAGGTTTAAGTAGTTCTAAGTTCTAGGGGACTGATGACCACAGATGTTAAGTCCCATAGTGCTCAGAGCCATTTGAACCATTTTGCATGTGAAACGCGTGATTGCACCAGCGGTGCTCTTGACGGCTTTCATCATTTGAAAAGAGGCCACAGTACACGCCTTCATTCAGATATTGTCCATTTTTTGTTTACTTTATCGCTATGCACAATGGCGTTTTGCGAATTATCCGACTCCAGATGTTCTCTCGGAAACCTGCATTCACTAACAGCAACAATTCCCTTAAGGCAGTTGTCGTCAAACTGCGGTCCACGGCTTCATGCAGCCAGAATGAAGCATTCGTGCGTCCCTCTGTTCTCAGCCTTATTTTATAATAATGTGCATCTAGCATCTAACAGCTGAATCTAAAATCGTCAACTAACGATAAGAACTTGTTAGCAGTGTGTTTTTCCTGCTTAGTAACAAACAACAATACTTATTATAGCTGTAATATTTTAAGATGGCCTGAATTTTAATTGACGGTGGTGAGTTCGGCCATAAGCTAAGTGAAGTTGACCACTTACGTTAGGGGCAGAAGGGTAGGTAGCGCAACCATTGCGTGATTAGAGAATTTGAAGCATGGAATATTATATTCATGTAATATGCGTTATATTCCGTGCCATTGTTCAAAGTTTTATTTAGTCCAACCACGTTTCGCTTTATTTGAAAACATATTCGGTGTAGCAGTACGGTTTTTCTTACAAACTTGTTCGCCCAGATCGCAAACAGCTGTCATGTTTTACATTACTACTATTAAATAGTGTTAAATTACAATGATTACCCACGACGTTTTTGCTTCCTGCTGCATTCCTAATCTTCTTGGAGACGTAGTTGCTCGAATTTCGGAACTGACACTGACACTGGGTGTGTAGACTGTGTGTTATGATTTTCTGTGGAGGAACAAACACTTCGTGTGGTTTGTTTCGATGTTGCGAGTTGTGATCGTTGTTTTTTTTTGTTTTCTGTGATTGAGAAATGTTCTATTATTTGGAAACTCACGGGCATGCGCGACTCGTGCTGATCAACTGCTAGGATATAAATTTTGAGACAGAAGTAACTTCGATTCATTAATGGACGTTAAAGAATTTCTGATTTGTAGCAAAGAATATGAAATTAAATTAAGGCTGTTACAATACGACACAATGAGTACAACAAAAATTAGATTCAACCCATTTGGTAAACATTTTCGATCGTGTTTCATACTGCATAATGCATTTGAATATATTATTGATCAGTTAATCATCCGCTCTCAAGGAGAACACAACAACACTTCGTCAGACAATTACAGTATCTTGAGTATGTGGGCTCTGAGGGTGGTAGCAATCTGAAACTGAGAACAGTTGCATGCGGGCTTAGTTAAAAAGAAAAGACTAATATTAATGAATAAATGCCATAATTTTACTAGCTGTGTGACCGGTTACGAAGTCTCGTGACCGGTTGGCCCTGACTATTATTATCACACAATCTGACTGCATAAAATAAAAATAAAGAATGACAAGGAATTTCCATTAACACAATTGATTAATTAAGTCCCATGCAACTATAAAAGTTACGAAACAACAAAGCACAAGTGTAACTGTTCTGTGTGTGGTAGTATGACTCAATGTACATGTATCTGGCTCGGTTCTTTCTTAATACGACAAAATATTTTAAACACCATTTACAACGAACTAATTGAAAAACCAGAAATACTATAACTGCACATAGAAAACAAGACTACAAGTCGAATAAATGAATACGAGCCAGATGCTTTGTTGACTGTACCTGTGAGCAAGAGGGATTGTTATTAAAGAAAACTGTAATACCTTTTTACCGCATTATATATCAACGAAAATACTCCATTACACCAGCATCATAAATCAAAAGCCCATCTCCTTTCTTAAATATATTCTGACAATTGTATCTCCTTCCATCTATACATTACAGCAACCGAACACGACAACACTTCAGTCAACACTCAGATCGTCTACTCTGTCGCCCAACAGAACAACGACATCCTCTAAACTACTACTGCGCCAGTGGAGGCGGCGGAATAATAATCTTTGGCGCAATCTCTGGCGGTGTGACTCAATGTAGCCACCTTTCACAGTCCACGCGAAGTGAAATGAATGGTGCCGGCTTTTAATGATCTGTACCCGGGCGTCGCTGGTCAACTTGTCACATCCTTATCGTAGCTAGTCTACTGGAAACTCTTAACATGTAAACTAATGTAGGTAATAATATAGGTATGTATGCAGCCCGAAGTGCCGCCCCACAATATCAGTGCTGTTTCTGGAGCGAAGTATCTGCCGATCACTGCCTTACGGTCTGAAACCGATTGTCACTGACGAGGTGAGACACGCGTCTACCACGGCCCCTGCCGCTTGGGATCTCTTAACACCAACGCCCTTACGTCGGTTTTCATGGCTGGCGGTAATACATCATACCTCTGATACCCCGCAGGACAGGACACTGCACGAGCACCAACACTAACCGGGGCACGGGCTGCACGATCAGTTACAGCAACGGCAAGCTAGTCAGTAAGTTTCACCTAGATAAGATGCCTTCCTCTTCCAGGTGCCACATCAAGCTCACTCATATTTTCGAATGTCATTGTCGTCTTCTTTAATCCATTTAATGACATCGGACCTCTCGTCAGACATTTAAGCCGGCGATTCTCGATGCAGTTTGTAATTACTGCTGTCGACATAAAACAGTTTCACTAACAGTGCACGGTCTCTCTTTCTGATAGCCATACCGTCCACTCACGTTACGTATTTTCAAAGGACAGCATGGATGTCATACCATTATACAAACAGTGTACAGGTCCTGATTTACACCTGATGACCAGCACTGGAACTAATTATTTCCAGTGTAATTCGGTTCCGCATTAACGCATTAGCGTACCTACCAAGTTTCGCTCATATACGATGATTACAGCGCACATCGGACGTCTTTGAGTTGCTTCACTTTAATTGTGACAACCCAGTAGGTTTCAGCTTAAGGGGCTCCGGAACGCCCTATACTTGCAATGTTAAAATAACGCTTATAAATTACATCTTTCCTCACAAAGTATTTGAGGTAGGAAGTTGAACTTTTTACAGATTATTTATTGGAATATGGGCTACAACTTAACACAGGGATTTTACAAAATTTTAGTTCAGTTATTAAAGATCATTTTTTTTCAATTGTAATGAAAATTCACAACATTTTTTTGCAATTTTTTATTTATATATTCAAAAATATACAGTTTTTTGGAAAAAGGCTGTGTTAAATTATGCAGAAGGTACTGTGTAACATTTACTGAAAGTTTGAAACAAATATGTTTGGAAGATCCTTAGAAAACATGTAATTAGTATGAGAAAATAAAAGTTTTGGGAATCGAGCGATAAAGATTGGATTAACTTTTTAGTGCATTCCAGGTCCATAGGATGGATTATCTTCATCCTCTGCAAACTCCTCCTCCAGCTTCCTCTTGTTCCTCCTCCTGTTTACTCTTGCTTGTATTTCTAGACTCTTTACAGCCCTGTCTGCAGCCCGAAGGCGTTCCTTGTCTAAAGCAAGCATCGCTCGTTGTTGTGTTCGTAGATTTTGCTACCATTTTCTTCACTTGCAGTTACTGCAACACTGTTCCAAAAGGTGGTCATGTATGAACACTTATCACATTTCAGTTGTATTTCACTAGCAAGTCCTACGTGCTTTATTATGGAGAGTTCCAGACCAACTTCACTACAATGAATACATCTTACACAGTTTGAAAAAATTCCTTTGAGAACCGACGTATCAAATATTTTATTCACATCCGATTCGCCCATAAAACATTCATAGTTTTCACTCATTGAACCAAGCTTCTTCTGTGAAGCATTTTCTTTCCCACTTTGACTGCTATGGGCAGGTGTACTTGAGAGGTTAGGTTCACTCACTTGGTTATCGTCTTTATTGTTTACAGTAATAACACATACCTTTGGCTTTCCAACATTTCTCCTTTTCTTAAAAGCCTTCAGAGGATTTCTAATAACTTTACTTTTACTCATTATTATACTTCAACAAAACAGAGACTCAAGAAACAGAATTAATTACGAATATTTTCGAGATAACGACAGAGTAAATAAACATGAAACAATCGACAATCACACCAGCGATATACATTGAACCATCACAGGTTAGCCACAACACATACTTTATCTCACATCACTAAAATGTACCTGATGAACACGGACGTTAATAATAACACCATTTGACAGCAGTTTAACAGCGCCACATTGGGTCACGCCCATGTAGAACACATTTCAAAAAAAATTTAAAAATAGTTGTAGTCTTCGGAATTGAATAAATTATATATTAAAAGGTAATAGTCTGCAGATTCAGAAAACGCAAATAAGTAAAAATTGAACTTTTCATGATTTTGAGCCTTTCCGGAGCCCCTTAAATGAAACTAAACTTGGTAAAATACTACGACATTTATCCGTACATACTCGCGAATTTGGATTGATCCCCCTACTAGGCCGTATTTTCTACAAATGCTGTCCGTGGTACTCTGGAAGTTGTGAGCCACTGCCACAATTAATACGGGCGGCCGTCTGTTGTGGGTCTAAAGCACGTGTCATGCGTCCTCTCCTGTCAGCCACCGGATCTCATAGGCGAGGCGCTGTCTCGGCTACCCCGTACCGCTCTGTGTCTCCTAAAAATATGCGCCGGCTGGGCTGATGGAGTGTAATGCGACGTACCGTGAGGGACACTTCACGATGAGGCCGAGATGTGGCGCTGACGGATGGGTCGGCTCTGCCTCTCTACCTGCCGACGCGCGCGCCGCTGCTCCGCTTCAGACTCAGAATTCCGCCCCGCCACAGGCTGCCTCTGTCCTCAATGTCAAGCCGTTATACCCTGTATGTGGTATCTGAGGATAAAGATGAAGTATTCTGAGTCTTGTACACTTGTTCATAGAGGCATGCAATACGCCCTCCTGCAAGGAGGAAATGGAAATATGCATCCCTGGCGTAGAGAAGCAACTGAAAAAAAAGAAAAAAAAAACAATCAATCGCTAGGTTCAGATGCAGTCCCGATTCGGTTTTAAGCAAACTACTCTGCGGCTCTGCCTCTTACTTAGCTTGCATTTATCGCGAATCTCTCGCCCAGGGCAAAGTCGGCAGCGAATGGAAAAAAGCACAGGAGACTGCTGTACATAAGAAAGGTAAAAGAACGGACTGGCATAATTACTGATCAACATACTTAACAAGGGGTTGCTACAGAATTCTTGAACGAGTTCAAATATAATAAATTTCCTTGAGATAGAAAAGCTTCGGTTCACAAATCAGCACGGATTTAAAAAGCTTCTGTCGTGCGAATCTCAGCTTGCCCTTATCTCATATGATGTCCTATAGACCATGGATGGATGGCAACAAACGTATTCCATTTACCTATATTTCACGGTGTCCTACCGCAAGCTATTAACAAAGATCCGGGCGTAGAATTTAGGTTCCTAGATATTTGAGTGGCTCGATGCCCTAGGGAAGTACGACAGGACCGCTCGTAGTCCCCATACACATAAATGACTGGGTGAACAGCAATTTACGACTGTTTGCTGATGACGCTGTGGTGTACGGAAATGTGTCATCCTTGAGTGACTGAAGGGGGATGTAAGGTGGGTTAGACAGAATTTACAGCTGCCCTCGTGAATGCAGCATGCTCTAAATATAAGAATATGTAAGTGAATGCAGATGAGTAGGAAAAAAAAAATCCTGTGATGTTCGAATTAGTAATTTGCTGCTTGACACAGTCACATCGATTACGTATCCTGGCGTAGTGTTGCAAAGCGATGTGAAACTGAATGAGCATGACTGGTTGGTAATATGGAAGGCGAATGCTCGACATCATCTACATCTACACGGATACTCTGCAAATCACATTTAAGTGCCTGGCAGAGGGTTCAACGAACCACCTTCACAATTCTCTGTTATTACAATCTCGTATAGCGAGCGGAAAGAAAGAACACCTAAATCTTTCCGTACGAGCTCTGATTTCCCTTATTTTATCGTGGTGATCGTTCCGCCCTATGTAGGTCGGTGTCAACAAAATATTTTCGCATTCGGAGGAGAAAGTTGGTGACTGGAATTTCCTGAGAAGATTCCGTCGCAACGATAAACGCCTTTCTTTTAATGATTTCCAGCCCAAATCCTGTATCATTTCTGTGACACACTCTCCCATACTTCGCGATAGTACAAAACGTGCTGCCTTTCTTTGAACTTTTTCGATGCACTCCGTCAGTTCCACCCGGTAAGGATCCCACACCGCGCAGCAGTATTCTAAAAGAGGACGGACAAGCATAGTGTAGGCAGACTCATTAGTAGGTTTGTTACATTTTATAGGTGTTCTTTCCACTTTAAGTTGTTCGTAATTGTAATACCTAGGTATTTAGTTGAATTTACGGCTTTTAGACTAGACTGATATATCGTGTAACCGAAGTTTAACGAGTTCCTTCTAGCACTCATGTGCATGACCTCACACTTTTCGTTATTTAGGGTCAACTGCCACTTTTCGCACCATTCAGATATTTTTGCTGAATCGTTTTGCAGTTTGTCTTCTACCTACTTTATTAGTTGATAAACGACAGCCGGCCGGAGTGGCCGAGCGGTTCTGGGCGCTATAGTCTGGAACCGCGCGATCGTTACGGTCGCGGGTTCGAATCCTGCCTCGGGCATAGATGTGTGTGATGTCCTTAGGTTAGTTAGGTTTAAGTAGTTCTAAGTTCTAGGGAACTGATGACCACAGCAGTTAAGTTCCATAGTGTTCAGAGCCATTTGAACCATTTTGATAAACGACAGCGTCATCTGCAAACAACCGAAGACGGCTGCTCAGATTGTCTCCCAAATCGTTTATATAGATAAGGAATAGCAAAGGGCCTATAACACTACCTTGGGGAAAGCCTGAAATCATTTCTGTTTTACTCGATGACTTTCTGTCAATTAGTACGAAATGTGACCTCTCTGACAGGAAATCGCAAATCCAGTAACATAACTGAGACGATATTCCATAAACACGCAATTTTACTACGAGCCGCTTGTGTGGTACTGTGTTAAAAGCCTTCCGGAAATCTAGGAATACGGAATCGATCTGAAATCCCTTGTCAATAGCACTCAGCACTTCATGCGAGTAAAGAGCTAGTTGTGTTTCACAGGAACGATGTTTTCTAAACCCATGTTGACTGTGTGTCAATAGACCGTTTCCTTCGAGGTAATTCATAATGTTCGAACACAATATATGTTCTAAAATCCTGATGCATATCGACGCTAATGATATGGGCCTGTAATTTAGTGGATTATACCTTCTACCTTTCTTGAATATTGGTGTGACCTGCGCAACTTTCCAGTCTTTGGGTACGGATCTTTCGTCGAGCGAACGGTTGTATATGATTGTTAAGTATGGAGCTAATGCATCAGCATAGTCCGAAAGGAACCTAACTGGTATACAGTCTGGACCAGAAGACTTGCTTTTGTTAAGTGATTTGAGTTGCTTCACTACTCCGAGGATATTTACTTCTACGTTATTCATGTTGGCAGCTGTTCTCGATTCGAATTCTGGAATATTTACTTCGACATCTTTTGTGAAGCCATTTCGGAAGGCTGTGTTTAGTAAATCTGCTTTGGCAGCACTGTCTTCGATAGTATCTCCATTGTTATCTCGCAGAGAAGACATTGATTGTTTCTTGCCGCTAACATACTTCACTTACGACCAGAATCTCTTTGGATTTTCTGCCAGGTTTCGAGAGAAAGTTTCGTTGTGGAAACTATTATAGGCGTCTCGCATTAAACTCAGCGCTAAATTTCGAGCTTCTGTAATGGATCGCCAATCCTAGGGATTTTGCGTCTGTTTAAATTTGGCATGTTTGTTTCGTTGTGTCTGCAACAGTGTTATAACCCGTTTTGTGTACCAAGGAGGGTCAGCTCCGTCGTTTGTTTGTTTATTTGGTATAAACCTCTCAATTGCTGCCGATACTATTTCTCTGAATTTAAGCCACATCTGGTCTACACTTATATTATTAATTTGGAATGAGTGGAGTTTGTCTTTCAGGAAGGCGCCAAGTGAATTTTTACCTGCTTTTTTGAAAAGGTATATTTTTCGCTTATTTTTCGAGGATTTGGGGATTACAGTATTCAATCTCGCTACAACAATCCTGTGTTCACTAATCCCTGTGTCGGTTTTGATGCTGGTTATTAACTCAGGATTACTTGTTGCTAAGAGGTCAAGTACGTTTTCACAACCGTTTACTATTCGCTTGGGCTCATGAACTAACTGTTCGAAATAATTTTCAGAGATTGCGTTTAGCACAATTTCGGATGATATTTTATGCGTACCTCCGGAATTAAACATGTATTTTCGCCAACATATCGAGGTTAAATTAAAGTCACTACCAACTATTATTGTATGAGTCGCGTACTTGTCTGAAATCAAACTCAAGTTTTCTTTGAACCTTTCAGCAACAGTATCATCTGAACTGGGAGGTCGGTAAAAGGATCCAATTATTATTTTATTCCGGTTGCCAACAATGACCTCTGCCCATACAAACTTACAGGTAGTATCTACTTCAATTTCGCGACAAGTTAAACTACTTCTAACAGCAACAAACACGCCACCGCCAACTGTGTTTAGCTTTCTACTAGCGCTTGGAGCTCTGCTACTTTCCCAACACAGCTACGACAATTTACAACTGTTATACCGATGGTTCCTGTATCTATGTTCTTCCTGTGTGCAACCTGCACCCTTTGTGACTGGAGCCCTTCTTGTGTTTTCCCGAGACCCTCTACTCCAAAAAACCGCCTAGTCCACGCCACACAGCCCCTGCTACCCGTGTAGCCGCCTCCTGCGTATAGTGGACACCTGACCTATTCAGCGGAACTGGAAACCCAACCACCCTTTGGCGCAAGTCGAGGAATCTGCAGCTACACGGTCGCAGAACCGTCTGAGGCTCTGATTCAGACCCTCCACTCGGCTCTGTACCAGAGGTCCGCAATCGGTGCAGTCGACTATGCTCCAAATGGTCAGCACTGCTTTCATCTTGCAAGCAAGACTGGCAGCATTTACCACTTCTGTTTGCCGCTCGTAACCAGAGAGAATCTCTTCTGATCCAAAGTGACATAAATCATTGGTACCGACGTGAGCAACCACCTGCAGTTGGCTGCAACCTGTGCTCTTCATGTCATCCGGGAGGACCCTTTCCACATCTGGAATGACTCCACCTGGTATACACCCTCCTTGTCAGCTAAGTCCCTAAGGGGCCCCATAACGCACCTAACGTTGGAGCTCCCAACTACCAATAATCCCAACCTCTGCGATTGCCCGGATCTTGCAGGTTGAGTGGTTTCCTCTGAAACAGGACAGGCGACAGCATCCGGCTCAGCGACAGTGTCAACCACAGACTGCACCTGGAACCTGTTTGTCAGACAAACCGGGCAGGCCTTGCGTGCGGCCACCTGAAAAGTCTTTCGCCGCCTGCTTCGCCCCAGGGCGACCTCCCACTCGGCCAAAAGTGAGGGGTCAGCCTCAGTGCGAGCAGTAACTGTATTGGCCACCGGTGAGGACCGATCGGAGGACTCTGACGCACTGGACGTCCGGTGTATCCCGACGGCCGGCCCACAACAGTGGTGCCCATCCACTGCAGCCTCAAGCTGTGTAACCGAAGCCATCACAGCCTGAAGCTGAGAGCGAAGTGTCACCAACTCGACTCGCATCCGCACACGACAATCGCAGTCCCTGTCCACACCAAAGACAGTGGAAAACTAAACTATGCAGATAAACGGACTATCGGCACGCGCTGCGCAACTATAATGTAGACCCTGACGAAAACGTACGAACTGTGTCTAGTAATACGCAGATATTCAAGAACCTAACTACCGAAGCACTCAGGTGAAACTAAATAATTTGTCCCTGATAAGGAACTTGTAACATGTCACAACACCGGTTTACTTTCTGACGCAAACGAAAACGCGAGAACGGTGGTTATTAGATTTTAAATTTACACGCAAAAACTCAAGATACTAAACTATTAAAGCACACAGATGATACAACACAATTCGCTCCTGGTTAGGAACTCATAAATGTCACAAAAGCGGTTTACTTATCTGTTGCTTCGTCTGTCGCGGTCGGGATTTATTGGCGGGATTTTGGGAAAGCGTAGCACATCTATAAAAGAGACGGCTTGTAGAATGCTAGTGTGGCGTATTCTTGACTACTGCTCGAACGTTTCGGATCACTTCTAGGTCACTAAGGCATCAAAAAAAGCAATTCAGAAGCGTGTTGCCAGATTTGTTACCGGTAGGTTCGATCAGCACGCCAGGTAGTACTAAGATGCTTCGTGAACCCACATGGGAATAGCTGGAGGGAAGACGACGCACTTTTCGCGAGGCACTACTGCAGAATTTTAGAGGACCGGTAACATGACCTTGACCTTCTGCCGATCGGATCTACTGCCGCTAAAGTATATTCCGCGTAACGACCACGAAGATAAAATGGAGAAGTTAAGGCTCGTTCAGAGGCTTATAGACAATCGTTTTTTCCTAGATCTATTTACGAGTGAATAGGAAAGGAAATGACTAGTAGTGGCACGTGGTACCTCCGCTATGCCCCACACAGTTGCTTGCGGAGGATGTATGTAGATGTAGATGCAGATATGCAGTCACAGACTTAGCCAAACACAGTTACCAAGAAAAATAAATGATCATCAGCAACATAGTGCAACAGAGTGAAAAGATGACGCTTGATGACTAACAAAAACTGGAAAAAATTCAATCAAAAATTGTGCTGACAGTAAATAAACCATCTCAACTCGCTTATTAAGAAATATTCAATTTTTGAAAATGTTTGCAGGCAGCTGACGTTCTCTTCTCTACTTTTGCACTGGTTCATGGCTCGCTGCTGCATCCCAGGTGAGATACTACGAATCTGGTCTTGTGTTCATTATTTGATTCACTCATTGCCAGTCGAGCAGACTCTCCTCTTGAGGTAGTCACTAAGCAAAGTCAGAAGCTGAAAAATTGTTGCGCATGGAAATCAGGTATATAGCTGAATGTTCGGATGACGCTGTTACAAAAATAGATATTTCTGCAACGGAAAGACATCAGTGTGTAATTTGTTACGAAATTCATGAAAACGCATGATGAACACACTGTGCCATTACTGGTATCAAGGATGTTCAGGTATGCTTCTTATGTATCTGCCCTGCATGACGTTATTAAGTCGTAGTGCGGGCTCTGAACTGGGCAGTGGTGGGGAAGGGAGGCGACCGTGTCATTTTTGAAGGAAATATCGTAGGAATTGTCCTAAACGGTTGAGGGAAGCCATGGAAGACGTAGATGTGGATGGCGAGTATAGTGTGAGGTCTAGTGTGCCACAGGGCTCGGCGTTGTAGTCGTTCGAGAGAGTTCGCCATTGTCCACTGCACACAGTATTCGCTTTTAGATTACTGTCGGAGTTGTTCGCGGTTGGGCGAAAACAGCGGTAAGTATATTACGTCCTTAATAACAAATGACGTCTAACTGTACGAGAGACTCTCATTTGAGTAGATCCGGCACTATGTTGCACTGAACGTGATTATGAGATCCGTTATTAGAAAGTAGTGGAGCTGTGCACATTCCCAAGTTTTGGTATTGCACATCTCGAAAAGTGTTATTCTCAGAACGGTTCCTCCCACGAACAGCTAATGCAATATCTAACGGTAGAGTGGCTGTGAATATCAACCCCGTCCGCCCTCCTCCTCCTCTTTCAGGCGAATGGTGCGCGGAATAAATGGTGTCGGTCAGCCTCCATATGCGCACCCAACTTCTCCGATTTTTCTGTCATGATAATTTTGTGAGACATGTACGACAGCAGTACATGAGTGCAGCAGTACGTTGGCTCTCTCTTTTGCAACGTGTGCTCACGTAATTTGAACAGCAGGCCTCACCGTGAGGCTCAACGCCTCTCTTTGTAACGTCTGACACCTGAATATGAAAACCTTCTCAATAGAACTGTCGCACTGATAAAACGCAGCCATCTTGTAAGGTGTCAGGCAAATCCAACACCTTCCATGAAAACCCTGACATGATAAGCAAATCCAGTAGTATGTCACATAGCTCTGAATAAATCGTGAAATTAAATTAACCAAAGTAATACGAGTAACGAGTGAGCAAATGGAATACCACAGACTAACACAAGAATGCCTAAATGCATGTCATACCTTCCCACCGTGAGACAGACGCAGTTCCGAACGAGAACATGAGCCGAGAGCAGAACCGTGTTAAGCTAGAAGGCCCTACGATAAGGGACGGACACCCACGTCGCCAGCTAACCGCCAGAACCACCCACCAGCCCATGTTAAAAGCTAGAGCCCTCCAGAAGAACAGTATAGATCTTATGATAACACTAAAAGGGCCACACCAGCTGCAAGTTTTAGCGTGAGACTTTTTCGCGCCCCTGTTACGTTACAAACATTAAAAACATTGCCCCACCCCAAAAAGTATAACGTTTCTCATTGGAAAGACAGAATTTTTGTAGGCGTAGCTTAAGGTTAACATTGAGACCCTGATTGTTCAGATGAAAACACAGCCAGATAGTTTTTTTAAACCAACTTCGGTAAATTGTAGTAAGGAGAAGTTAGAAGGGAGTTGCTTCCGAGACGACGAGGTGGAGGAGCTGTGCCAGCCGCCACCCCCTGACGAACACCAACAAGGTAATGAATGCACGCGATGCCGCATTTTTGAGCGCATAAGGCTTCACTCAGAACTGCAGAAGTCTCATCTGTTACATCCCCTTTTTACGTAATACTAGTGTCGATCGTCAATTGAAGCTCATGGTATTCACATTTGCTAAGTAAGTTAAAATCTGAAACGCGATGATTTTTCTGTTATATAATTATTGAGAAGCCACATCAGCCACTGTAATTTATGACAAGTTAGATAAGTAATTAAAGATAATTGAGGGTCACTGTAGACTATTTTGATAGTTTTCTCTTTTGTGAAACTTAATTTAAACCTAGATTATAGATGTGATATGGCATAGGTCATCCTTCGATCCATTGTAGAACTTGGAAACCCATTCAGGGAATATTCGTTCACATTTTTGTTGAACGCAGTTGGTTTTTATCATCCTGTATTAAAACATTTCCTTTTATCAATAGTGCAATTTATAAACAATGTAGAATAAAATTTCCAATGGTAGACTTAACTGCTTTTTCACGTTATTTTACCAGCCAACTGAAAATAGGAAAGCCTTGAACCCCTTCCACTAAATTTAGTTAGTATTAAGATTCTTTTACAGGGAGTGCAGTGGAGCTGACGCTGAAATCATTAAGTATTTGGTTATATCATCGCTAGTCTCACTGAACTCTTCTGATCTCTACATGTCATGTGTGGTCTGGCGTCTCCTTACTAGCAACAGGACCCAGGTTCAAACTAGTCAATTCCCTAAAAAAAAAAAAAAGTGGTAGGGAAACACGACTTAGAACAAACAGAAACCACGCAGAATGTTAGAGAATGGCGACCCTGCCAGGATGGTAAAATACCATGATTGAAGGTCGACCACATGCCTAACTAGGTCAGAAAAACATCTTGTTGAAAAATAGCAGAGACAATAGCATAATTAAGTTATGAATTTTAATATTGTTAGAATTAAGTTTTCTCTCCAATGCAAGCGCACAGATGGCGGATACATCGTTGACAAGTTGGTTCTGACCCAACAAGTAAGTGAATGGATTGTCAGTCTTGGGTATAATAAGTGTCAAGTCGTGTGAACAAAAGGTTTATGAAACGCGTGAGATCGTATGAGCGCATGTTGACGCGAAGTAGGGCGCGTGAATTGCTTTTAAAACAGAAAATAAGGGATTCGGAAAGATTATCAATGGCAGATCGAGACCTTGACCGAATTGAGGTAGAGACCCAACATAAAGACGGACAGAGAATAGAGGACAGTGCAACAGACGATGCAGTATCGCGAGAAATAGGACAGATAACGCACCATAACGAGAATAATGTACGTCAAGGCATAGAAAACACAAGTCAGCATACGACAGAGGAGCAGGTAAGTAGAGAGACAGCCGATGAGGATTCTAACTTGCGTCTTGAATACGTAGAACCCATAGTACAAGTAATCAGAGCTCCCTCACCACAGAGTACAAGGAATGCGAGCAGAAACGTGTCACCGCACAGTTCAATGGAATCGGTTGCAAACCAATACTTGGGCGAAAACACAGAGCGTAGGACGTCGGAAGAAAACGCAATAGGACCCACCAATCTGGCAGAATTATTACAATTAATGACGGAAACCATGACAAGACAAAATAAAGAAATTGCGAACCAAATTAGAATCCAGAATGCAGAAACGATGAACCAAATTGCAGAAACCATGAGACAAATGTGTGAGATTAAAGAACAAAACAAAAAAGTTCAGTTACACCTAAGTCATATTGAAGACGAGGCAAAAGAATCTCGAGAAGTGATAGGAAACTTAATAACAGGTCACAATCAATTGAGAACAGATATTGACAAGGTACAAGCGGACGTACAAACATTGCGTAATGACACTCAGGACGAGATCAAAACATTACGTAACAACACCCAGGGAGAAGTCAAGAAACTAGAGAAACCGATAAACGTAATTACTAGACAAGCAGCAGGTACAGCGCGTGAAATTGTTGAAAACAGTGTGTTACGCAAACGTATCACAAAAGCAGCGCTGAAAAGATATGATAACCGCATAGTCAAAATAGAAGCGCAAACGAAGCGACAATTTCAGAAAGTGCGAACAGAGTTGTTGCAAACCATTGAAGAGCGTAGTGAACAAGATTGAACAAGCACTCAGTCTGCAACCACATCCGTATCTGTAACAGCACCGGAAAAACAAGCAATTAACGAAGATATCATGTATTTTCGATACCAATCACAGGCGGAAAGTAACATACGTGAAATCAGACAACCTGCACAGCAATAAACACGTTTCGAAATTTTTGATGAACAAACGGCATCACAAACACATGCGGAACCACAAATGTATGTTTCAAGACAGTTTGGATCGTGCAATGAAGCAGCAAGGTTAGCCAGACAAGATACCGAACCAGTACCTGACAATGGAAAGCCAGGTCGCGAAGAGTACAGTGCAATGCATTCAGCTACACGTTCACAACCGATGGTAGAAAAATAATTGCGTACCACTCCAACGATACTACGCAAGGGTAGGCGAAAATTACAGTGGACAATATCCAATGGATCTACCACAACCGGAAAGAACGACGGGAGAAATGATCAGAAACAAAAGTGGCGAAGAATCGCGAATTTCATATGGAACTATGACGAAGTACGACAACGATCATTTCCTCACAGTCAGAAAATTTCAACACTTTCTAGAAGGAAACTCATTACATCCACGAACTTTTATTGATCAATTCCGAGTAGGATTACCACAACACTGGATTCTAGCACACGAATTAGACCTTATATGTGCACACATGTCAGGAACAGTCGCAGAAACCATGCAGAATGTTGCAGCGACATGCCAATCGTACGAAGATTTCAGAGAGAAGTGTCTCTCACGATATTGGTCCAGCGAAGCACAGAGCAGAGTAAAGTACGAATTATTACAGAACCCATATTTTGAAAATTCAGGAGAGAAGAGCCCCGTGAAATTTTTCGAATTAATGGCAAAGAAAAATCAATGCTTAGATATACCATACAGTGACGGAGAGTTGATTAAATTATGCGCGATGAAGTTACCATTGAAATACCAGCAATTATTAGTAGGTCGCGGAGGCAATGACGTCGAAGCATTTAAAGGTATTCTGAGGGAACTAGAGTTCATATTTTCGGAAGATGACGCAAGAAAAAGACGAAGCGCACGTGAAAACGAAAGCAAAAAGCAGTGGAATCCACAAGACACAGTACGATGAAACAATAATTACGAACCAAATAATAATTTCGCACCAAGAAGCGACAATAGATTTCAACAAAGAACCGGTTATTGATTTAGAAGAGAATGTGGCAATAACTATAATTCACCCAGGAACGGCAACAACTATTATAGATGGAATAACGACAACCGGAACGGGTATTGGAGCGCCAATAGACCGAGAAATTATCAACAAAGAAACCAATATCAACAAGCGGAGCAAGAAAAAATACAGATAGAAGAGGTGGAGGTAAGACCACCAAACCCCGAAAAACGTTCGAATTGACAGCTAAGCTCCCATGCCAAAGGGAATGACGCACCGACCCAGGACAATTACAGCACCTTGAACAGAGAAGTAAATACCTTATCACGAGAAGAGAAGAAGGAAGAAACAAATCCGCAGGGATCAGATGAAAACGAAGACAGGAAAATAACAATATCATGTTGGGACGAAATTAATTGGGAGAATACTGACGAGGAAGATGAATTACCAGAGGCATGCACAACGAATGTAGGAGGAAAGGACGAAGTAATGAGTATTGCAGACCTATTTGAGATGGAAACCAGGGAAAGCGAATTCAATGAGGATAATGCGCCGTCGACAGAAGTTGAAAATAAGTTACTAGTGGGCAATCAACCCAATGCATATAATGAAGGAAGTTATGAAGCGATGATTAGAACATTTACATGTGATTATATGGAAGTACCAACGAAGAAGGAGAAGATAGACGAGGATGAGGAAAAAGTAGAGGATGTTGAAGAAAGCGTAAATGAAGGAAGAAATACAGAAGAGGAAATAAAAGAGAGAGAAGTAGCAGTCGAAGCTTATCCTACAGAAAGTTCGAATTCATAAGGGAAATTCCTGAAAAGACTCATGTATGATTCAGAGGAGGATTCGTTGATGCAAGAAGAAGAAGAACAGAACCAACCCTTTCAAATTCAACCAATTGTGAAGGCCATGGTAAAGCATATCCAAGTCAATATTGTAATTGATAGCGGAAGTGAACTGACTGCGATCTCAGAAAATTTATTCATGCAGTGTAATGCCAATCAGGAATTGCCAGTTTTGAAAACACGTAAGATTAAAGTAAGAGGTCCTATTAGAAACAATGCTGCGGAATTTGCGAGACAAACAAGGTTAACTCTTTCGTGCCAAGGTCAAAAGATCGAAACCAACTTCGTGATTATACCTAAACTAACTGTAGATTTGATTATAGGTGCAGATTTTTTAAATGAGAGATGAGCGATAATAGATATGGGGAAAGGTAGGGTAACATTCGGGAATGTCACACTTCTCTTTGAGCAAAAGCTAAAATTAGAAGAAATACCAGTTATAAACAAACAATTAAGAATGATGTGAGATAAAGAGGATGAAGAATTAGAATGGTATGCACAAAAAGGGGGAATCGCCTCAGCTCATGTTAGAAGTCCACAAAGAAATCGACGATACATTGCAAGAAGTTCAAGGTATTTTGGAACACAGTAAAAGAGAATTAGAGGGTATTTTACGAGATAAAGCAGAGATATTTTTACCTAAGACTGGCAGTATTAAACACTTTCAGTACAAGTTTGAAGTAAAACAGGCAAAACCTTAAGACTTCACCATGTGAGCCATATCAAAAAGTTTGAAGATTAATTTTATTACTGGTAAATAATTAGCACAATATTTCAAGTTTATGTTGCAGATAAGATCGTCAGGAGAAAGAAGAATGAAGAGAGAGGAAGGTGGGGAATAGAAAGTAGTTTCAGTAAAAGCAAAAACAAAAATAACACCAATAGTATCATAGATTAAGGTGAAGGGATAAAATGTAGATAGTCTAACAGCATGAAATAGTAAAATGCTATACACCACGACACTACACAAAAATAAAAAACGAATTTGAGGATTCTTGTAGAAGTTAAGACTCAAAATATCTTAGAATTGTAACATGGAAAGGGCGCCGAAATTTGTAAAGCTTTTTAAGAAGGCATAAACAATGTAGGTACTAGACATATGTTAGATGATTGTAAGTAAAACTTTTTGTAAGAACCATTGTAAAAACTCCAACAAGGACCAGATGCAATAACCCACAAGTTGCAATGCAAGAAGTATCAAGAAAGAAAAGGACGCAATTAGCAAGACACGATTCCTACAAGGCAGAAGCCTCGAGAGAAGGGAAAGGACAGCGAGACCAACAGAGGGCTCTTGTAGCGGAAGTGGGCAGTAAATGTGCCCGCTAAGCGAAACCCTGCTGTGACAGAACACGGAAAGCCAAGAGGGTCTTGGGACGCCCCGACTCAACGGAGCGAGCAAAAAAACGGGCCGACGAGAAGACAGCTTGGGCAAGCCACCACTGGCAAAAAATATGTGTAAAAGTCACACTACTGCTATTAAACTGCACGCTGATGCACGAAACTGAAGAAAACATCCACAAAGTAGAAATGACATGTCCAAACAATTTATCAAACTGTTACTAAGAGGAGAACTTCAAAGCAACTAGTTATCAATAAATATTCCCATATCCTGCTCAGAGAAGAACCAAGAATCAAGTAAGAAGCAGAGAAAAAGCAGGAAGAACAGAAGCTGAAGATTCACAAGATTGAGACCAAGAAAGAAGATGGGTAAAGAATAGACGACATACCTTCCCAAATCCCTATCCTATTGTAAACTAATCGTCTGCGAAGTATTACAACGAAAAACGACCGCTTTCAGCGATACATAACGATGACTTTCACGCATACAAAGCCAGTAAACCACGAGATTCTGCACTCACAGCTCCATTCCATTATGGGACCTCCACAACAGCAACACACACATGCAAAGCCAACAAGGAACAATGAACGAAGCTGTACATCAAATACTTGCCCACATCCATCTCGCTCAAGTCCATCACCTTCGAGCAAAAACATTCGCCAACCTCATGCTTAAACATTCATAGGATTGTGTGAATGTGTGAAATCAAATTATGTGATGTAGGAATTGTGCAAAAGAAACGTGTGAAAAACTAAATAAGTTAAGCACACCAGACAGCTAATAAACTACAAAATAACAGTCATTGACTGTGGTCTTAAATAAAAAATAGACTATCGATAAAAATAAGTCATTAGTTCTGAAATGGACAGTATATAAAGAACAAAAGTAGGGCATAATAAACGCTAAAACTATATGCCCCTTAAATTCTCCTCATAAAAATAAAAGAATAACTATATTTTACTTATTTTCTCATTATAAAAACAAAGAATAAAAAATTATCTTGTTGGATGTTTTTCCTTTTTTTCTTAATATTTGTACCATTTGTTAGGATAATATCTCAATACTTGTGTATGTATATTTCTTCGTCAAAGCAATTTTTTGAAATAATTCTTATTTGTTAGTGTAACAATGTTGAAATGAGTGTCTAGAAACAAAAACATTTTACTTGTACATGATATTTATAAAATGTGTTAGGAATAGATTTTACTTAATTACTACATTTGTTGTTGTTGTGGTCTTCAGTCCGGAGACTGGTTTGATGCAGCTCTCCATGCTACTCTATCCTGTGCAAGTTTCGTCGTCTCCCAGTACCTACTGCAGCCTACATCCTTCTGAATCTGCTTAGTGTATTTATTTCTTGGTCTCCCTCTACGATTTTTACCCTCCACGCTGCCCTCCAGTACCAAATTGGTGATCCCTTGATGCCTCAGAACATGTCCTACCAACCGAACCCTTCTTCTAGTCAAGTTGTGCCACAAACGCCTCTTCTCCCCAATTCTATTCAATACCTCCTCGTTAGTTATGTGATCTACCCATCTAATCTTCAGCATACTACTGTAGCACCACATTTCGAAAGCTTCTATTCTCTTCTTGTCTAAACTATTTATCGTCCATGTTTCATTTCCATACATGGCTACACTCCATACAAATACTTTCAGAAACGAATTCCTGACACTTAAATCAATACTCGATGTTAACAAATTTCTCTTCTTCAGAAACGCTATCCTTGCCATTGCCCGTCTACATTTGATATCCTCTCTACTTCGACCATCATCAGTTATTTTGCTCCCCAAATAGCAAAACTCCTTTACTACTTTAAGTGTCTCATTTCTTAAACTAATTCCCTCAGTATCACCCGACTTAATTCGACTACATTCCATTAGCCGGCCGAAGTGGCCGTGTGGTTAAAGGCGCTGCAGTCTGGAACCGCAAGACCGCTACAGTCGCAGGTTCGAATCCTGCCTCGGGCATGGATGTTTGTGATGTCCTTAGGTTAGTTAGGTTTAACTAGTTCTACGTTCTAGTGGACTATTGACCTCAGCAGTTGAGTCCCATAGTGCTCAGAGCCATTTGAACCATTTTACATTCCATTATCCTCGTTTTGCTTTTGTTGATGTTTATCTTATGCCCTCCTTTCAAGATACTGTCCATTCCGTTCAACTGCTCTTCCAAGTCCTTTGCTGTCTCTGACAGAATTACAATGTCATCGGCAAACCTCAAAGTTTTTATTTCTTCTCCACGGATTTTAATACCTACTCCGAACTTTTCTTTTGTTTCCTTTACTGCTTGCTCAATATACAGATTGAATAGCATCGGGGAGAGGCTGCAACCCCGTCTCACTCCCTTCCCAACCACTGCTTCCCTTTCATGCCCCTCGACTCTTATAACTGCCATCTGGTTTCTGTACAAATTGTAAATAGTCTTTCGCTCCCTGTATTTTACCCCTGCCACCTTCAGAATTTCAAAGAGAGTATTCCAGTTAACATTGTCAAAAGCTTTCTCTAAGTCTACAAATGCTAGAAAGGTAGGTTTGCCTTTCCTTAATCTAGCTTCTAAGATAAGTCGTAGTCACGTGTTCCAACATTTCTACGGAATCCAAACTGATCTTCCTCGAGGCCAGCTTCTACCAGTCTTTCCATTCGTCTGTAAAGAATTCGCATTAGTATTTTAGAGCTGTGACTTATTAAACTGATAGTTCGGTAATTTTCACATCTGTCAACACCTGCTTTCTTTGGGATTGGAATTACTACAATCTTCTTGAAGTCTGAGGGGATTTCGCCTGTCTCATACATCTTACTCACCAGATGGTAGAGTTTTGTTAGGCCTGGCTCTCTCAAGGCTGTCAGTAGTTCTAATGGAATGTTGTCTACTCCCAGGGCCTTGTTTCGACTTAGGTTTCTCAGTGCTCTGTCAAACTCTTGACGCAGTATCATATCTCCCATTTCATCTTCATCTACATCCTCTTCCATTTCCATGATATTGTCCTCAAGTACATCGCCCTTGTATAGACCCTCTTTATACTCCTTCCACCTTTCTGCTTTCCCCTCTTTGCTTAGAACTGGGTTTCCATCTGAGCTCTTGATATTCATACAAGTGGCTCTCTTTCCCCCAAAGGTCTCTTTAATTTTCCTGTAGGCAGTATCTCTC